>NC_141689.1:225675977-226293041 GCF_964263255.1 Lissotriton vulgaris | reverse complement strand
TCCATTTCCCATACCAAATTACACACCACTATGCCAAGGCATTGAGTAGGAGACTCACATTTTCCAATTCGAGGTATGAGTCCCAGCTCTCTCACAGTGCACTAGTGTGCATTAGCACCTCAAAGAATGCATAATGTGCATGTGTGATGAGTCATGAATGGTCGGCTGACCCATCCCAGATGCACATCTTCAATTGTTTCCATACAGCTCCAGGCACTCAGATTTACAGGGAGTATTTTTTCGGGTAATACAAGTAATGTCTGCATGGTTGAGCCCCAACCACTGGAATGGGGTGCAGGGTTATAGTTGGGTTTAGATGGGTAGGTCACGCCGAAAATCATCTGTACCTCCAATATGGCCATATAACAAAGTTTAGTACAAAGTTGAAATCAATTTACAACATATTTCAATAGACTCGCCTGTTAATAGGACTAAGTTTGCAGGTTATATTATTACAATAGAGTATGACAAATATGATTTTATAGTGTGCAGTTTGTCCCAGGGCATACACGAAAAACTTGCTGAGCATTCTTGTAATATGTTTGAAATTTATTTTTAAGTAAATTGAACTGTTGCACTCCTCAGTACATTCATAGCGCTGGATGCTGTTTCATTCACATCCAAGGCTAGGCAGTTTGTAGTAGTTGCTGCTGAAATCACTCTCACTATCACATACTGATATACTATGACATGTTTGTGCAAGTAGTTGTGTTTGAGGATATTTCGTTTTTGTTATTTTGTATCAAGAAGCCAAATGGAGAATTGGATTATGTTTTAGGCTTGTAGCCGGTGATTTGGCTGCATCTGGGCTTATCTGTATCAGCATTAGTTAGCCTCTCATTTTTATAGGTCATAGATATATTTCTTAGGAATTTGTGTAGGAATGTCTCTGCTTGCTTTGATTATATGAAGCGAGCTGTCACGTGCATGTTGCGCTTTTTAGGTTTCGCTGATCCAGCGCGCCTGCGCTGTCAGTGAGACATTTAGTTAAACCGCTTTTGGAATTGCAGATCTTTTGACTGGGTGTGAGTGTTTGATTGATTCAGATGCTCCGTCCATCACCACCCCCTTTTGTACTGCTTTTGGCCGCCATAAGTGTGGCAGGGTATGCTCAGACGTGAGTCCCTTGCTCACTTTGCCACTGGATCCAAGCAAGCCGGGCTGAAGACGGCTGGAATGCCAGGAACCGGTCCTCGGAAGCTTGTTTCCGGTCCAGGGAAGACATGGCTTGGCAGTTCGGGCTGGACTGTTCCCATGAGGCACAGGGTCAGACTGATTTGCATATGGCCATGTCTGAACTGGCGTGGCAGAGTGGGCTAAAGAACGGTGATGGATTATACCCAGATCTTTTGACTGGGTGTGAGTGTTTGATTGATTCAGATGCTCCTTCCATCACCACCCCCCTTTGTACCGCTTTTGGCCGCCATAAGTGTGGCAGGGTATGCTTAGACGTGAGTCCCTTGCTCACTTTGCCACTGGATTCAAGCAAGCCGGGCTGAAGACGGCTGGAATACCAGAAACCGGTCCTCGAAAGCTTGTTTCCGGTCCAGGGAAGACATGGCTTGGCAGTTCGGGCTGGACTGTTCCCATGAGGCACAGGGTCAGGCTGATTTGCATATGGCCATGTCTGAACTGGGGTGGAAGAGTGGGCTAAAGAACGGTGATGGATTATACCCAGATCTTTTGACTGGGTGTGAGTGTTTGATTGATTCAGATGCTCCGTCCATCACCACCCCCTTTTGGATCCTCTGCTTAGGCAGAGGAGCGTCGCCCCACTGCCTCGGAGCAACAAAGGAAAGGAAAAAATAAAATGATAATAACTAATGTTATTTTCATTTTATTGTGTCCTCCTGCTGCGGCAGACTGTGTGAGGGGGCAGGCGGGACTGAAGAGCAGGGGAGCAGGTTGCAACCCTCCTAAGTGCCCTCTCCGGCCGCCCAAACCAGTCATGTGAACTTTCCCCCTTCTCCATGCAAACAGCATTACAGCCTGCATGGAGAACATGCCCACCCCTACAGCCCCTGACTGAGTTCCGTGTAACGGCACCCAGACCAATCACACCGCTGCATTGCAGCATTGTAATTCGCTGCAGGGAGATTGAGAGCTCTGATGCTTCCTGCTTCCTGTTTTTTTACAAGAAGCCAGGAAGAGAATGCAAGAGAGGCGGCGAAGGTACGTGATTTTTTTATACTCATTCCCCCAACACCCGCTCCACTGGCTGCTTCCAAGCAGCTGCTGCGTACGCTCAGAACTGCTGAAAATGCCAGGATTTTAGTTTTTAGGTCTCGGCCTGATCCAGCACATGCGCTGTCTGGCCGAGACATTTAGTAGCTGCTTTGAAAAGTGCTACCAAAGTGGCCACCAGCTTGCTATCATGCGCAGAAGAGCGCGTGTGATGTGCACAGCTGTCATTTGGCTTCTTTGATCGCATGTGTGAATGCCCTCCCCTACCCCCTCCCTTCTCAGACTCCCTGCACGCATGATTCCCATCCCCTACCCCCTCCCACTCCCTACTCCTCAGCTCTTCATTTCCCTTTCGCGTGGCCACCTAACTCCTCCCCCTCTCCATCATGCAGCGTGAGAGCCTGCTCTGCAAAGGCTCCCCTAAAGGGCAGGCCCCCGTCCGTCCTCATGTAACTCCCCTCGCTTCTCTTGACTCCTCCCACCGCCCGCTCCCCTCCAGCGACATGCTATTGCCTCCCTCACGAGTACCCCCAAGCTGTGGCTACCACCATGTGTCTCGCCCTCCTTCGAGTCCACCTCTTTCCACGCTGCTACCCCGCCCCCCTGACCTCATTCTCTGCCGTCCCTCCAGCATGACTTGTTTGTGGTTGGAGATGACCCAGGGATTTAGAGCAGGTTTACTTTCATTTGTGTGATGCAGCTAACATGGCAAGGCAGACATTTGAAATGACCCAAAGGGGGCTTATCTGTGCAGATAGGAGGCAAAGCAACACGTCTAAAACAGCCCCAAGAACATCTCCGCAATCCTCAGATTACGAAAAATCAATATATGAGCGGATCGGTGCAGAGCCTTCATGCTTTAACTTGCATCACGAAGGTCAAGCACCACAACATTCTTGTTTGTGTTATACTTACTGTAAGTGCATCCATACAAAGGAGAGGTTCGTGTTTGTAGGGGTGTGTTTATTTCAAAAATCATGAAAGGCAACAATACAACAGTAAAACATATAGGAACACAAATGCTATGGTTCAGGTATCAATACAACACGAATGGCATACTATATAAGTGACAAAAATCAAATAGTAATGTAAAATATCCCAAAAATAAAAAAAGCAATATTGTTCTAAATTCTGAACATATCTTGCACTGCACATATCCTATGCAACGTCAAATACAAAGGGCCTCATTTATGAAAAGTGTTACACCACAGGGAAAAAACAGTGATGAGCACTTGTCACAGCGACATCCTTGCAACACCATGGAAGCGCTGTATTTCACTACGGCGTTTCAAGTCACAAGGATTGCACAGATCTGTCAGGAATCCTGACAAATCTGGTGGCGCAGTAGTGGTGCATTGCTGGAGTGTGTCAGTAAACTGACTCAACTCCAGCAATGTGTCATTACAAATGAGATGAGTCCCATGTAAAAGGCCCTGCGTCACACACTTTTTGACAAAGTCAAGTTGTAGAAGTGGAGCAGTGAAATCTCATACATTTCAGTGCGGCACTTACAAAAGTCTATTTTAGGGAGGAACACCTACCCTGTATACATTATACCTGATGGAGGTATTATGTAGCGCAAAGTTTTACAAAGTGAAGCATCTTCCTAGATGCGTCACTTTGTAAATATGGTGCAGTGCGGCGCATTGTTTACTCGTTTTCATATCTCACAATTCTCTATTTAATGAAGAAGAAGACTAACAACTTCAAAATAGATTCGGGATGTGTGCTCATCTGCAAGGAGTGTGTGTTCAATTCTCAAAATGCATTGGGTATTTTGAAGGATTGGAACGAACGATTAAAGCATCATAAGATTATCATTATGAAAGTTATGATCGTTGGAATAAAATTTGAATGAAATCATTGGAATAAGATTTGTTACTATTGGAGAAAAATGAGTATGAACTGTTAAGAAACCATCAGGTTTCAACTATATTTGTGCGCACATCCTTGTGAGAAGTGACCATTCTCACTCTACGTTCACTGTTGATAAGGCACGGTTTGACTACGTGCATCGGATGTGGCGCCAACCTGAACATTTATTATCTCAGTAGAGCATCAGATCAGAGAAAGTTGAGTGCACGGGGATAACACAGCTGTACATTGCCTCATCCTAGTCTACCTCATCCCTGACTGCACCATACCGCTAACATGCAACTGGATGACATAGCTTTGTTGACAACAACTAATAAAGCCGAAACCTTAGGCTTCACGTCAGAAGCAGCCCAAGAAATATATGGGTTAATACAGGAGACCAGAACATTTACTCCTCAAAAAACCACCACTGCGCAATTGTTGAATCAATTGGAATACATCAGCAAAAAAGAAATTAACCAAAGGTTGCATGCAACCACTTTGATTCACTATCATAAAAATCAAAGGATCCCGAAAGGGATCAGAATAGCCCTAAAGCCAATGCTTTGTAAAAACAACAAAAAATTCGTTGAGAAATGGTACCAGATTTTAAATAAATGGTCATTGGACCTGATTCTATTAACCTCATAGATGCTATTAAACATTCCTCCCCAGTGCTGCGCTGTCCATTTGAACTAGTGCTGAATGGACGTCCAATGGTCGTGCGCAGCACTGGGGAGGTAGTGCTGCCGTCGGCCAATGCACCGAGGCAGCACTTAAGGGGTTAATTGTAGAGGAGCTATCAAAAGTATTAGTTGAACTTGAAGAGAAAATCAAAACCATACAAGCAGAAATCAGTAAAGTTCCTGATATACAGAAAACACTGGAAGATATTAATGCCAAATTGGCACGTTATGCAAAGGAAGTGAACGAACGCAAGGTACGCAAGTACCGTCGAGACACAATAGACTATAAACTTGAAGAAGTCTACACTTGGGCTGAAATCTATAATCAAAAAAGTGGCAACCACAATCACAGAAACCCAATGTAGCATCATCACAAGAGAGCGTGGTCTCTGATTCAGAAATTGCTCAATCAAGGGGTCCAGTGAAACCTGCTCAAAAACAACCTCAAAACCAAACTACACAACAACCGTCTTTTTTGGAGATCAGCCCGGCAGCAAACACTCCACCTCAAATAGACAGACAAGAAGGGGCAAAGGAAACAGAAGAAGAGATAGCCAGAAGAACGCGGAGCCAACTGGCGAAAGTAACTTAATCATCAACATTTCCTCTGTAACACTCACTGAAGCACAGAAGAAATTATTGAATAAAGGCACCACTTTTGTTCCGACATATCGTTCAAATCTAGGAAAGTCTGACATCGCCCTGTTTGAATTCTTCAGGATGGTAAAATTGAAATTTTTCTTCAAAGACACCCAAGCCTCTCAGATTGTTGATACTTGGGATAAAGAGTTTAAACCGAAGAGTAGTTTTTGTGCACCTTTTTCCCACAAAACGATAGAAGCCTTTGAAAGGTTGGTGTTATCGAATGTTCAAAGAATCCCTTTCTCTAAACCCAACAAAACGAACTTGACCAGTAAAGAATGGAACACTTTGAAGAATCTGAGTCAAGATAAAAACCTAATGTTCCAGAAGGCAGATAAGGGAGGAGACCTTATCGTCATGGATATGAACTATTATGTGAACAGCGTGAATAATCATGTGTCCAATGAAGACATTTATTTACCATTGGAGAATGATCCCACAGACGAGTACCAATCTATCTTGCAGAAAATCATCGACCATGCTTTGGAAATGAACTGGATCAGTGACAAAACCCATAAATTTTTCAAAATGAAACATCCCAGAAGACCGCAACTGTACATGTTGCCCAAAATTCATAAGGATCCAGTCAATCCTCCTTTTAGACCCATAGTTTCGGCGTGTGGTTCAATCTCCGAACCAATTGGAAAATTTGTAGACAGGTTTTTACAATCGATTGTTCAAAACAGTGAAACTTATATCAAGGACACAACATCGTTCTTGAATTTGTTGAATTCCATCAAACTCGAAGAAGGATATTGGTTATGTACAGTAGACATAATAGCACTATATACGTCCATACCCCATAATGAGGGTATTGAAGCACTTGAATGGAGTCTGCTCAACAGCGGACTTGAAGAAACACAACAACTATTCATCTTGGAATTGATGCAATTTGCGTTATATTACAGTTACTTTGAGCGGCAAGGTAAATTCTACAACCAATGTAATGGAACATCCATGGGCTTTGGGGGGGCTCCCTCATACGCCAATATATATATGCATAAATTTGAGACTGATTACATTTTGAACAATCCCGCCTGGACAACAAGCCTCTTGACTTTTAAACGTTACATTGACGATATATTCCTAATCTGGAAAGGTGAAAGAGATGCATTGGAAGAGAATATCGCTGTGTTGAACACACACAATGAGCAGATCAAATTCACCCACACCATAGACAAGTCATCTATATCATTTTTGGATGTTCAAGTATTGCTTCAAAACAACGCGCTTAGCACCAAAGTACACATCAAAAAGACTGACAGGAATTCGAGCCTCTTATTTCAAAGTTTCCACCCGGAGACATTAAAGAAACATCTACCCACATCTCAATGCATCAGATTGAAAAGAATTACCACTCATGATGTGGATCTACAAGAATCATGGAAAGCACAGACTAACAAATATCGCTTAAGGGGTTATCCAGATGAAATTCTTAATGAAGCTTTGAAAAAAGTCATGGCAAAACCAAGGGAAGTTTTATTGGAAGAAAAGTGCCCGATTAATGTCAATAAAACTGTTTGCGTTTTGAAATATTCCACTGAAGCACTATGCATCAAACATATCATTATTAACCATTGGTCATTCATCCAAACTGAACCGGATTTGAAAGGCTTATACGAGGAGAGAATTACATTTTCATTCCAGAGATCAAGGAATCTTAAAGAAATTTTGAATACACCTAAGAAAGAAAAAACAGTGCATAAGGGCATGTCCAGATGTCAAAACTGTGTTCATTGCAGCAACGTTATTGTAGGGAATAGTTTTCCCCATCCCACAAATGGTCATCAAATTGAACTGCATCATTCTAGTACTTGCGACACAAAGAATATGATTTATGCCATCAAATGCCCTTGTGGCAAAGTATATGTGGGTCTATCTGAGCGGAAATTTAAAGTGCGAATTACTGAACATAAAAGCAATATAAGGCTATCTAACATCAAATCTACTGTAGCCAATCATTGGAAAGAGGCCGTCACCAGATTTCGCAATTAAGATGTACGATTTTGGAGGTCATTCCACAACGCCGGGACATGGATCCCGTCAAACAGAGACTGCAAGCTGAGTACTTTTGGATTAAAAAACTCAATTCCCTACAACCAGTGGGGATGAATGATCGGATTGAATATGCTTGTTTTCTATAATTTTCTATTTTTTACATCAATTACTGCATTGGCTGATGAACTGTTCTGAGTCCCGGAATGCTACCGGTTTTTTTTTAGCATGATGTTTCATTTTGTTTGTTAGTTTGTGCTATTCGCGAGGGGCTTTTTCAGAAATGTATAGTTTGATTTATATTTGAACTTAGCGATTAAGATCCCAGTCGCGTGTATTTCTATTGTGGCACTATTATTTGACAGGTGTATTTTGGGTCCGTTTAATTTTGGGCTATTACGTTTCCCCATTTCACGCAAGTTAAATTGCTTTATTTAACTTTTGTGCATTCTATTATCGATGGGTATCTTAGTATTATTCACTTTTCTTTCACTCTATGCACCCTGTAACTTTATTCTACCATTCATCCGCTCCTTCGTTCCCATGAAGCCGTTGCACTCTAATCACGTGACACGCGTCACACGCGAAAGCTACGTTGCTGATTGGTTTAATACCGTTAACTGTTCTCAGACACTCTGAACGCTTATACGGAGAAGAGTGTTGTCCGGTCCGGATGTAAGTCGTTTGGCTGTCATTTTCTTTTATTTTATCGCTTAAGCCTTGCACAATTTGTTTCTTATATCTTGTAGGCACGTAAAAATGATCCGTTTCTATCGCGTTTCACATTCGGGTGAACAGAATGTTGTCATTGTTTGGGATGTCGATTTTTGGTAACCGTGGGGGCATATGCATACAGTTTTAATTTGGCCTCGAGAGTTTATCTTCAAATACTTGACCACGGTGGTCTTTGTCACATTGGGATTCTAGCCTATACACGTGTTGACTAATTATAACTATGTGCCTGTATTGCTGAGAGAGTATCTAATCTGGTCCTGTATCACTCTCTTACAGACCCCTGACGAAGGGTCTCTATCATCGACCCGAAATGCATTGGGTATTTTGAAGGATTGGAACAAACGATTAAAGCATCATAAGATTATCATTATGAAAGTTATGATTGTTGGGATAAAATTTGAATGAAATCATTGGAATAAGATTTGTTACTATTGGAGAAAAATGAGTATGAACTGTTAAGAAACCATCAGGTTTCAACTATATTTGTGCGCACATCCTTGTGAGAAGGGACCCTTCTCACTCTACGTTCACTGTTGATAAGGCACGGTTTGACTACGTGCGTCGGATGTGGCGCCAACCTGAACATTTATTATCTCAGTAGAGCATCAGATCAGAGAAAGTTGAGTGCACGGGGATAACACAGCTGTACAATTCTCAAAATAGTCATCAGAACACATCTTATCTTTTGATTTCCTTGCCATAATTATGCGGGTTAACTAAACCAAATAGCAAGCTTTTTGTAATGAAAGAGGCAAGGATAGTTATACAAAAGAAAAAACAAACATTAAATGTGCACATTTTATAAAAGATCAGCTTGTCAAATGTGATGACAAGTTATTAAACGACACAGCATGTTTAGATTCTAAACATAAACGTAGGGAATGGAAAAGACAAAACAATTTGAATGACAGCCTGTAGAATTCGTACACAAAACACGACTTGGAGACGTCTTATAGTCTGAACAGTGAAACAAGTAAAAGAAACATTCATGTCTGTAAAAACATGCCAATCTACAAAGAAGACTTGCTAATTTGAAAATGAACTACTGCCTTCTTTTGTTGGTGTGATGTGCCCGGTGCAAACGTATTCTGAAAGTACTTACTAATTAGTGGTCTGTCACATGTGCACAGGAGGTGCCATTTTCACTGAACATTCTGCACTTTTGGACTACTCCTGACTGTGCAGGTCTTATCTCGACTGGGAGGTGTGATGGGACTATGTGACTGTGCCCCTGGGCCTGACTATAGAGATGCCACTAACAGCAAGAATTGGCATAGCCAATAGATCTCGCCTTTGGGACCTTATAAGTGTTTAGCCATGCAACAGTTAATGTTGTTGCAGTAAGGATATTGTGCTGCATAACTAAATACTTATAAGGTCCCAAAGGCGAGACCTATTGGCTATGCCAAAGCTTGTTTAAGTAGAATGCAGCTCTAGAATGAAGTTCTGAAGACAAAAGCCTTGTGAACAAGGAAAGCTGATGCTGGCTCATTCATTTCTAATATGACAACCGTTATTACTTTAGATTTTATTTTGCATTGGAGTTGAACGACATGTTATCATACTCCTTTTACTCTGCAGATTGATTGTTAAGGTTTGCAGTGGACTTTTAGCCCCTTGAGATTATGGATATTATCAATATGTTTGGCAGAACTCTGCGCTGTATACGGCTTTATCTTCTTGTCTGCCCGTAGAACAAGGCTTTAGACACTCTATACTGTCCGTACCTCGAAGTATGGATGCCAGTACCTCAATAGTGTTGTAAACCATGTTCTTTTGTAGGACGATCGCTAGGGTTTAGAAAGCTTTGAAGTTGTAGCCAAATCAGTTGGGCAGCTTGTTGTGTACGTTTTAGTTTTTGTACGTTTAGACACCTGTATTGGTTCTGTTGTCCACGGGATTTAGCTTTATTCTTTCATATATAGGAGTAATTATCTGACTTTTTAGTTGTGCACGTGTATTAACTGATATTTCTGTTGCCGGATTGTGGTTAGCCAGATGGTATATAAGTATATTGTAGATTTATTGATAAGATGACAGCTTCAAATAAGTTACTGGAAGATGTAAAGTCCAGGTGATGCCCCACCAGGAGCAGCCTCCCCGCTGCTCAGCCTGCTTACACCAACTGACATTCCCAACCTTACCAGGCACCCAAGCATTCCAAGACATTATCAATTATCCAACATTCCAGACATCTCCAAGCACACCAACACTCATTCTGGCTAAGCAGTAGGGAAGAGATACATAGGCAAAGGGGAAAGGCAACAGTAGATCATAACATGTTGCTATATGTATTGTGAATGTGACAAAGTGGGCACTGTGAACAAGTGGATATCTTTCTACAAGTTGTTATCTTCGAGATATTCAGCAGGTTATCTTTGAGAAGGGCTCTTAGCATGTCAAAGGGTTTCATTTTCCTCATTGCGTCATCTTTATTGCATCATTCTGCTCTCCCACATCTCGATGATAAGGAATGTGATCCTGCTTGGATTGTGCTTTGCCTTGTGTCACTCTCTTCAGGTCAGGGGCATGGCGAGTTGGTGTTGTGTCAGCAATTCAGGTTTTTGCCCTTATTTAAAAGGATTTTTCTTTGATGTTTGATTTTTCCTTTCAACGTGAATCTTCTCAGTCGATATGATATGTGTGTCATCGGCTGGCTGTTTGAGTGGATGTGCACTTGAGTGAGAGGGCTCCCCTCTGCATGCTTGGAGGAAATTTCATCGTGATCACCACTGCATGTTATGCTATGTTATGTTATAGGTCATGTATATAGCGCACGTTCTCTTGGCGCATGTTGCTTGCCTGTATGCCCGCTTCTCTTCTTTATTTGTATACAGTTGTTGGTTTGGAACTTCTAGTCCTTTGATGCTTTCTTCCTCGGATGTGTGGTTTGTGGTCTCAGGATACTGTCTTGTTTTAAGTTTCCTGTGGACTGTGACATTATGGCTCATCAAACAGCTGCTTACCATCGTGAGCGTTGTTTTGCAACCAGTGGTCTTACAAGTTGTGACGTGTGAGGTGGTTAGTAGGGTCCTGCGAATCCTAGACTTCACACTGTTCATTCAGCGACAAAGAATGCTTCGATGACCAATCGGTCATCTGAATTGCATTCAGTCAATCTTCCCCGACACTTTCATTCACTTCTTTTCCGTGTCTGTCCTATGCCGCGTGGGGCTCGCAGATGGAACATCTGGATAAAAGGTCGGGAATGTATTTCAGAATTCTGACTAAAAGGTCAGGTAAGTGATTCGTAACTCTAAGGACACTGGGTAAGATTTTGGTGACTAAAAACGAAAAACTGCTAATCCGTTTGCCCATTGTGGACTTGACTCACCACTACTCTGCATGGGCTTTGACCTTGGAGTGTGCAATTCGGTGGCATAGGGGCCAATATACCACTAGGCAATGCAAGCCTTTCTCTCGCTGATGAAAAGAATATCTCTTCTAATCGTAGAAACATTAACTTATCTCTCTGACTATCATTATGCAGGCACTTACTTAAACGGCGCACCTTATATGTTTCCTGATGTGGGAAGCATGAGTAATTAATCAAGGCTTCATTAAATATTTCCCACAAATGTCAATGCACATTGTCCTCTGCATACATATACCAGAACTTTGTTTCGGAATAGTACCTGTTAACGATGTTCAGAAAGGCCACACTGAGTGAAGAAGTTGTTCCCAAGGGATGTTATTTCCCCATTATTACAGCAATGGGTAATAAAGACAGCTGTTAGCCATAAGGCAGATTGATAGGGCGGTGGTGCTGCCTCCGAGCTTATTGAAAGTCACCTTCAGAGGTGTGTGTGTGTGTAGGGGGGGCTTTTTATGAATGTGATATGCTGCAAATTCATTTAAGGAATTAGGAAACTTCTCAATAAGAAATCTGGCATGCAACATAGACAATAATCACAGGTTTAATTGAGAAAATCCAGCACACACAAGAGTTCAGCGGGGAATAAACTTTAGGGATTATTGTTGGAAATACAGATTTTCAAGGGGAGAGTCAAGAGAGTGGACTCTTTACCCAGTACCGCATCATTAACCTATTCCAAAAACAGAGTCATTGCCATGCCTCCTGGACTGCGGTATATTGAGAGTGTGGACATAGCCTGGCGTGAGACTTGCAGCTTTGATGCTTGCACCATGAAAAACATACAGGTGAGATTTGGATGAACTTCCATTGGTGGCGGCCAGATTAAATGTGCTGGGCCTGATTCACAAAGGTAAAGTTACAGGCATCGAACTGGTTTCGTGTGGATCTATTCCTAAGCGTAGGTGCAACTCTCGACTTCTCTAAGTGGAGATTTACACGTAGATGTAGACTTAAATGTCTCCACCCGGAAATGAGACGTGGGGGAGGGCATTTTCCTATGAATGATTTTACAAGTGTAAAGTAACTTTTCAACTTTGGTGGAAATCTTCCTATGGGAAAGTATGGGACTAGCTAATAAAGTTTATAAAAACAAATAAATACATTTAATGTATAATGTGATGTTAAAACAATGGAAAATGTAGAACTGACATGAAGCAAAGAAAATAAAAAGTTGTAGCATATTTAATCAAATGTGTATTAAATAATAAATAATGTACATATATAATAATTAAATTCAGTAGTATTATTATTTCCGACCCAAACTAACATTTTATGTAATGGAGGTTTTAGTTTAAATCTAATTGTTTTAAATACGTTTTGTATTTTTTTAAATTTAAAATAAAATATTTACAGTTGCTGTTAGAATTGGGGGTCTCTACTTGGCAGAGATAGGCACCTTTGACTAAATAGGGACCCTTGTTTCGAGTCAGGGTAAGAGGCTACACTTCTAAAATAACCCCTTCTTACCCTCTCGGTAGCTTGGCACGAGCAAACAGGCTTATCTGAGAAGCAGTGTGTAAAGCATTTGTAAACACATACAGTAATACATTGAAAACACTACAAATGGACACCACACTAGTTTAGAAGAATAAGTAATCTTTACTAGACTTAACACAAGACCTAACGACATATATCCACAATACTATAATCCAAATAAGTCTTTAAATTATAGAAATAGCGTAGTTCACTTTACATTTTAAATGCAACACTTTACTCTCACAGTAACTGGGATGCGTAACGCAAAACAAACAAAAGGGTCGCAGGAAAGGTGATGTACCGTTCCTTACACTCAGGGGAGTGGATGTGTTGCTTCCTTACTGCTCCATAGGGGAGTTGAGGCTTGCTTCCTTACTGTGAGGGGAGTTGACGCGCCAGTTTCTTACAGCAGTCCGATGCTATGATGCTCCGGTGCGATGCGCCAAAAATGGCATTTTGTTTATGGTGCGACAACGTAGATGCGATGCTTGCATGCCCGATGGCCGTGCAGTGACCCAATGAACTTCTGAGCCACACTTCTCCGGTGATGCAACGCGCTGTGGTGATGTGATGACGACAACAGCAGCAGCGGCATGCTTCTTCAGCGATGTGAAGGCAACTGCTGTGGCAGCGACACGCTTCTCTTTGTTGAGTCGTGCTTCCAGCTCCAAGCGACACGCAGTGTCTAACAAAGCCCAGCACAACAGCCGGAACTTAAATTCCCAGCAGGGGAATTCAGGGGGGAGCTGGTGGTGAAGTCTTGCATCCGTGAGACTTCAAGCAGGATGCAAGCACAGTTCAAGCCCTTGGAGATGCTTCTTCAAGATGATGAAAGCAGACTCAGTCCTTCTGCAACCACTGCAGGCCAACATCCAAACATACAGCACAGGGGTGGTCTCCTCCTTCAGCTTCTCTGGTTCTTCTCCTCAGGAAAGGGTTGTTTTCATTCCCAGAACTGATCTAAAGTTCTGGGGTCTCGTTCCCCCTTTTTATACTTATAAATCCTCTGTCTCTGAAGGTAGAGAGTGTCTGTACCTAGTCCAAAACAGTTATGGGTGCATTCTGCCGGTGCACAACTTCTTCCTTTGTCAGTGTGGGTCAGGGTCATCAGACATGCCGCAGGAGGTGGAGCCAGCACTGTGGAAAGCAGGCACATCCCTATTCAGCCCCAGGTGCTACTCCTCCCACGCCTCCTCATGCAGATAGGTCTATTCAGCCTTGTGCTGACTCACGCTGTCCCCTGGAGCCACCCCAACCCCTGTCACTCACAAACCAGATACGGAATACACAACCTAGCAGAGGCAAGCTTGGATGGTTAGGCAAGAAAATACCTACTTTCTAAAAGTGTTTTTTTCAAACACAGAATGTTAAAACCAACTTAACTAAAAGATGTATTTTATCATTCTGAGTTCAGGCATACTAAACTTGAATTTTTACCTAGTTCCCTGAGTCAGTTAGGATTATAAGATGTTATAATCAAACTGCCCATTCTGGCCTATTGGAATAGGTAGACTTGCAATGTTGAAAAACGAAATTGGCTATAATTCAATATCAGGACATAATACAAACACCAGGGCATGTCCTACCTTTTACCTAAAATGCACCCTGTCCTTGGGAGTAGCTTCGGCCTACTTTAAGGGTGAATAAAATGTAGAAAAGGGAAGGTTTAGGGACTGGCAAGTGGCTGCACTTGCCAAGTTGACATGGCATCCCCAGGCTGCACACATGCTCTGCAATGGCAGGCCTGAGCCATAGGTTACAAGCTGCTCTGGTGGGTGGCACAAACAGTGCTGCAAGCCCACCAGCAGCATTTGATTTACAGGCCCTGGCCACACGCAGTAAACTGTACTATTGTATGACAAGTAAACCAAATAAGCCAATCATGGAGTCACTAATCCATTACAATACTTTACAATATGGAGCACTTGCACTTTGGCACTGATTAGCAGTGGCAAAGTGCCCAAAGCATCTAGACCAGCAGAAAAACATAGCAAAAACACAGGCTGCACCAGCAAAAAATGTAAGGGAGATCCACGCCAATGGTGCCAGTTCTAATACGTGTCCCCTCCAGCTGAAATGTGGGAAGAACTACCCTACCACTTGGGAATTCTCATCACTAAGGCAGAAAAATCTGGATAGACCATCAGCATTGGTATGTTCTGTGCCAGGGCGGAGTTCCACCGTGAAGTCTATCCCCTGTAGGGAAATGGACCACCTCAACAGCTTTGGATTCTCACCCCTCATCTGCATCAACCATCAGAGGGGCCTGTGGTCTGTCTGAACCCGGAAGTGAGTCCCAAACAAGTATGGTCTCTACGTCTTCAGTGCCCAGACCACAGCAAATGCCTCACTCTAAATTGCACTCCACCTCTGTTCCTGTGGAAGTAACCTCCTACTGATGAAGGCTACAGATTGGTCTAGGCCCTCCTCATTTATATATTAAACTCTTTTAAGAAGTGGGTTGCCAGGAGCACGGGCGCCGTGCACATGGCAGTCTTCAGGGCATCAAAAGCTTTCTGACAGGTGTCAGTCCAGTTCACTTTCTTGGCCTGCTTCCTGGAAGTCTGCTCTGTCAAGGGTGCAATAATGCTGCCAAACCCCTTTAAAAAACTCCTGTAGTACCCAGTGAGTCCTAAAAAGGCTCTCACTTCTGTCTCGGTCTTGGGGGGTTCCAATGCCAGGATGGTCTCAATCTTGGGCTGTATGTCTTAAAGAAGCCGAGAGCTTCCCCTTCTGCTTCCAACTAGACAGCAGCACCACGTTTGCAGGAGTATTGCTCTAGAGACCCCGGGCCCTATGCTCACATTTTTAGATACATTAGGGGAAGCATCAGTTCCCTAGTGATTAGATATTTTAACATCACCATCCTAGGAGATTTTAATATACACTTAGAAGCAAAAGACATCCCTAATACAAGACAATTTTCTGAAATCATCAGTACCATGGGCTTAAAACAACTGATAGAGGTCCCTACACATGATGCTGGACAAACCTTAGATGGTATCTGCACAAATATGACCCGCCTATTCGCAGAGCACCCAACTACTATTACCTGGTCAGATCATAAATATATCCCATTTAAAATTGATTTTAATAAGGCTAGGGTAGGGAACCCTCCGAAACAATGTGGTCCCACAGGGAGTCGCAAGTGGAACAGAATGCTTAATTATCCCGAGCTTCTGACAATGGCCGAAACAGGCAAACCCACACTTATCGCTTGATAACGATAGGTTCAATGAGTGGATGACAGCCCTTGCAGATAGCCTAGCCCCAATTGCTTGTCCCAGGAAAGGTCCGACTAACAAAGGATATGCCTCTTGGTTTACCCCCTGCTTAAAGGAATTACAAGGACAATGTAGGAAATTGGAAAACATATGGAGATTGGACTATGAATCAGTGAACGTTATTACCTTTAAAGCAGCCCTCAGACTTTACCACCATCACATAAAATTGTAAAAAAAAGTCATTCTACTCCAACCAAATTAATCAAGCAGCAGAAAACCCAAAAACTATTTTTAATATCGTGAAATCCTAAATGAACCCTAAAATCTTAAACCAGGAAATCACAAGGGTTATGTGATAAAATTGCAGAATATTTTGAGAATAAAATCAATGATTTGAGGAAAGATTTTACTGAGACCATTCCCTTGGTCAATAAGCCTATATCTTTAGGGACTATGGGAGACTTCTCTTGTCTTCAAAAAATTAGCTTGGAACAATCGAGACAAGCCATGCTCTTCTGTAAATCTGGCTCACCCTTTGATCCCTGTCCTCCTAGAGTACCACATGCAGTTGTGGACATTATCAATCCTACTATAAATCAAATAATTAACTCTTCATTTGAATCCTCTAGTGTACCAGATAAGTGGAAGATTGCAGCAAAAAAAACCTTCAAAAGTAGAAAATCTCGAACCCTACCACCCTCTCCAACCTCAGACCAATCTCACTGTTACCGTGGATGAGTAAAATAGTGGAGTGAATGGCCACCAAGCAACTAAATGACTTCCTGCAGAAGGAAAACATTCTACACCCTAAACAATCTGGGTTCAGACCTGGCCATTCAATGGAATCAGTGCTGCTTCACACTACGGAAACCCTAAAGTTTGCCTTAGACCAGGGCAAAGATGCAGTAGTGATTCTGTTGAATCTATTGGCCAAATTTGACACAGTTTCCCATAGCATTTTGCGAGATAGATTCGCAACCAGCGGTGTTACTAATAAGTATCTTGCATGGTTTTCTTCTTTTTTAGAGGACAGACGCAATATAATTACCCTTGGTTGTCGTAAGTCTGCAGAAAAACAGCTAATTTTTGGGTGCCACAGGGCTCTTCCTTAAGTCCAATGTTATTTAATCTATACATGACCCCACTGCTTGTTCTAATAAATTCTTTCGATGTTGAAGCCATTACATACACAGATGACACACATTTCATCCTCACCATTGACAAAAACTCCACAGCGGTGGAAGAATTTTTTTATCACTGCCTAACGGTAGTCATGAAGTCGATATAACTCAACCATCTGAAATGTAACAGCCAAAAAACTGAAATCAAGCGGTTTGGGAAAGCCAATCTCTTTACGCCTAGTAAATGGTGGCCTGCAAACATGGTTCCACCTCCAAATACTGCAGATACAGTACGGAACCTAGGGATTAAGTTCAACCCCACTCTATCCTTCCACAGTCGAGCACTTGCAGTGGCTGGCATGTGTTTTCATACCATAAAAATCTTGAGAAAGTTCCTGGACCTACTCCCTTTCAATGCTAGGAAGACAGTTGCCGTAGCATTGGTTCTATCACATTTGGCTACTGCAACACCCTGTATGCAGGAGGAAATAAGGCTGTCTATTGTATCTGTAAAGCGCTCTGATACCCTCATGGGTCATGTTCGCGCTCTTTAAAACCTTAAAATAATAAAATAAAATAAATAAAAATAAATGTTACAGGTGGTCCAGAATACAGCGGCCAAGTTGCTGCTTAGGTTACCTCAATGATCCTCATCAGCTGCAGCTCTCAAACACCTACACTGGCTGCCAATTCATAAAAGGATCCTGTTTAAACTTTTAAGAATCAATTATAAAGCCATAAAAGCTTCAGGGCGGACATATCTTAGGTCCAGAATACACCCCTATACCACACAACGCCTTTTGCGGTCTTCTTCGGGTAACTTTCTAGCTTCCCTAGCTATCGTTTGAAAACTAAAGGAGGCAAAACCATAGCTGTTCAAAGAACCAAAGCCTGGAACATTCTGGCGCTCCAACTGAGATTGCCCAATCAGAACTTCTGTTCAGGAAATTATTGAAAACAAGGATTTTCTCTGCTCCTGACAAGATTGTGCTCTCCCTCATCTGATCCTCGCTTCCAATACTACTCCTCTGCTGCGGTATACTAACTGATCACCTTCTGCTAGCACCAAGATGCTCCTTGGAGTGAACGTGGTGCTGTATAAAAACTCTCATTCATTCTCATTCATAGGGGCACCACCTGGCCGCTCCCAACCTGGTGTCCCAAGTACACCATGGAACCCTGCCAATCTGTCACTTACTCACCTTGAACGTGAAGCCAGCTCTCCGCAGCGCCATCAACACTTCCCAGAGGTAATGCAGATGTTCTTCCCAACTAGGGCTGAACGCTCCAATGTCATCCAGATAGGCGGCACTGAAATCTTCCAGTCGAGACAAAAACTGATTGGCCAACCTCTGAAAGGTGACAGGGGCATTCTTCATTCCAAAAGGCATAAGCCGGAATTGGTAGTGCCCATCTGGTGTGGAGAATGCTGACCTCTCCTTTGCCCCATCAGTCAAGACGATCTGCCAGTACCCAGACATCAAATCAACTTGCTGAGGTACCAGGCAGCCCCTAACCGATCAATGAACTCATCAGCTCTGGGGATGGGTGCAAGTCAGCCCTGGTGAATTAAGTCCTCGGTAGTCTACACAGGACCGGGTTCGGGCATGGCACCAGGTGCTGCAGCCTTTGGGACCAAGACCACTGGGCTGGCCAAGTGCTCTTAGAAGACTCAATCACCCCCAATGCAAACATCTTGGAGATCTCCTCCTTGATGCAATCTCTCACCCTGTCAGTCACTCTGTAAGTTTTGCTCTTAACAGGAGGACTGTGCCCAGTGTCCACATTATGGATGCACCAGTCACTGACACTATGGGTCAGGGAGAACAGGTCAGGGAACTGTCCCAAAAGTTGGCGACAGTCCTCCTGCTGCTCAGGGGTCAGGGAGTTAGAGACGTTCACACCCTCAACTGACTCATCTTGCTCCTTGACACACAGGAGGTCAGGAAGAGGCTCAGTCTCCTCCTCCATCCCAGCATCTGTGGTTAGGAGTGTGGAAATGTGCCTTTTAATGAGCACACCTGTGCAGGGTTCACCCTTCTCTATACACGGGTCCATAGACCAACAAAATAGAGATTGGCACTGAAGCTGGAATTCAAAGAACAAGTTTATTAATCACTCATGAGTGGTACTAAATCCATACAACACCCTCAAATGTTCCTGGAGGTAGTGCGTTGAATACACAGGCCATGGTGCTTATATACAGACTTTGTTGCAGAGTGAGCATGTAGATACAAATAGAAGGTACAGGCCTACACATAAATAGTTACAGCCAGACACGGGTAGCTGAGTAACCACTTAGTCAGCAAAGTGGGAGGGGGAACGGAGCTGCTTAAAGTAGCCAGAAATAGTTGACAGTTATATCTTGGACCAGGTGCATTTCAGCAGCTACAGGCCTTTTCTCAGCACATACATTGCTTTGACTCAGTACTAAAGGAGTTAACTAAAGTTGATGACTCAAACAGAATAGAAGGGCAAGCAACAGTGAAGACCGAAGAATTCAATAGATAACAAAACGGAGGCTACAAACAAAATGGCTTCAGCCTATGCTAGCAGAAATTATTTTTGATCTCCACAGGAGCATGCCCACTTCAGACCACTCCAAGTGGGGCTTCAGGCGGTTGACATACATGACCCGCAAACGGTTCCTGGGATACCGCAAGTCCACCAAGTAGGTGACATCACCCTTGCGCTCTAAAACCTCAAAGGGTCTGACAAGACCGTCACAACCACTGTGCAGGTAAAAAGGCATGAAACAAAAACAAACCCAGCGGCTATGGACTGCAAAGAGTTTTTCCTGTAGGTCAAGGAGAAGACTGTATCCTGTTTCCAAGCTTTTGTTAAGGCACTGAGTAAGACTGATGAAACATTTACACCAGAAAATGGCAGCATAATATGGAACTGTGTAATCTCACGCGGTCTTCGCGGTCTAGTGTTCCTGGACTCGAAACCGGCAGAGGGCCTAATGTGCAGGTTGTGACTCTTCAGAAAGATGCGAGTAGTGTCTTTGTTTTTTTTTATTCAAATACACAGAATGCATGAGCGACGAGGGAGCATCCATTCTGAGAAACTCATTGCCAGACAAATCAAATTTCCGTTTGTGAAGAAAATGTGAGTTGTTTGGCCAGTGAATTACCGATGGAGCTGTCTGTGCGAACTAAAGGTTTAGCAAGAACTTATGAGGTACTGGAGTTTTCTCATTTCGTTTGAAAACATTGCATTCGTTGAGCGATAGAGTCAACTACGGATACTCTTTAGCATTTAAAATTCAGGTAAAAAATGTGTCTATGGAGGAACTAGACTAAAAGACTAAAGTTAATGAACATATTTTTTGGTATTCAATAAGGAAGTAACTATTTTCACTGTGAGGTACATATGGCTATGGTTAAAATATAGAGCCAACATTGTGATCGAACTGGTTACCCACGTTTTCAATGTCATCCTACACAGGTGCAGTTACACTACAGCCACCAAACCACAGCATAGAGAGTCGCAATAGCATTAGGTCCACATGATACATTCAAAGTAAATCACCAGTGTATAGAATCAACTAGTAAATGTTATTATTGTTATAGGTGTGTTTTCCCTTTCCAGGTACAGGCAATCACCACGCCTCAACTATCCGGACTCTGAGCAAGAGTGGACTGTCGTTCTCTACCAGCGAAGGCTCTCTCTCTGTTTTTCTTCCAATTCTCCTTTCCCCCCGCGTTAGCTGTGACTCAGAGAAATTCCTTTGTGGCGGTTGAGGTGGCGGGGTGTGAGGTCCATCGTTGACTCCTGTGGTCTGGACCTGAAATCTGACAGAGTCCAGTCCACTTATCTTGGAGCGCACAGGGCTCCAGTGGGGCCATGACACACGCTTTCTGACCAGGCTGAAGCTCAATCAGAGTGGCACTCTGATCGTACCACCGCTTCATCTCCTCCTGACTGGCTTCCAGATTCGCCTGAGTGAGTTGCCGGAAACCCCGGGTTTGTTTTCTGAGGGCCAGCATGTAGCTATATACATCATGGGGAGGTTTGCTGGGAGCTTCCTCACAGCCTTCCATTACCAAACTCAGAGGTCCTCTTACCGGGTGTCGATAGAAAAGTTCAAAGGGGCTGAACCCTAGGGATTACTGTGGCACCTTTCAGTAAGCAAAGAGAAGGCATGGCAAGAGGATGTCCCACTTACGCCTCATGGATTCCTCAGGGAAACAACACTTACAACACAACTTTTACAACACACTACCTTTACAACAAAACTTTTACACCGCAACATCCATTACAACGCATGCCATTACAAAGCAACCATTACAACGCATGTCACTACAATGCATACCACTACAACGCATACCTTTACAACGCAGTCATTACAACGCATACCATTACAACACATACCTACACTATCCAACACTTACCCTACTGTTGCACCCCCTGGAGTTAGAATAGTAATTTGTACCTCTACACTATCCAATACTTACCCTACTGTTGCAACCCATGGAGTTAGAATAGTAATTTTAACCCCTACACTATTCAACACTTACCCTACTGTTGCACCACATGGAGTTAGAATAGTAACCAACTTCTCTTGAGAGTACCAGCTGTGAGAAAGACCAGACAGGGTGGCAAGGCCTTTTCTGTAGTAGGTCCGACTCTATGGAATAAGCTACCCCTTGAGTTGAGGCAATGTTCTGAACATCTGAGCTTCAGAAAGAAGCTCAAAACATTCTTGTTTCAGTACTAAACTACTATCCATAGACTGTCTGACTAGGCTTCTGGTGTATTAGGCGCAGAGATACTCTGATAAAGAGTTGATTCAAGCGCGTTATATACCCGCAAATAAATAAATAAATAATTGTTACCCCTACACTATCCAATACTTACCATACATGCAATGTAATGGTATGCGTTGTGATGGTATGCGTTGTAAATGTAGTATGCATTGTAGTGGAATGCGTTGTAAAGGTAGTTTCAAAGATTTCGTTGTAATGCCATGCGTTGTAATGGAATGCGTTGTAATGGATGTTGCGGTGTAAAAAATGCGTTGTAAAGGTATGCGTTGTAAAAGTATGTGTGTAACGACATACATCCATTCCTCAAGACCCATAATCATGTCTTTAAGGGTCCAGTTGAATCTCTCAATCAGCCCATTACCTTGGGGTGGTGAGGAATGATGAACTTGTATGTTACACCACACTCCTGCCACAGGGACTTCATATACTTGGAGATTAAGTTTGTACTACGGTCTGACACCACCTCTCTGGGGAACCCCATGCGGGAGAAAATCCCCATCAACGCACGACCCACCATGGGGGCCATGGGGGCTGTCACTGACCGGAGAGGGATGGCTTCTGGGTACCTGGTAGCAGGGTCTACCAAGACCAGGATGCACCTGTTGCACATGGCTGTCTTGGGATCCAGAGGCCCCACAATGTGAATGCCCACCCTTTCAAAGTGGGTGCTGACAACAGGGAATGGCTGGAGAGGAGCCCTATGCTTCCTCCCACTCTTTCCACTTGCATAGCAAGTCTGGCAGGTCCTGCAATGAGTGTATGAACTCTTGCGCATTTGGGGCTAATAAAAGTGGGTTGCAAGCCTTTCAAAGGTCTTGTCCTACCCTACATGTCCTGCTAAAGGCACATCATGACCCAGCCCCAGTAGGAAGGCTCTGAAGCGCTGGGGTACCACCAGCACACGGGCTGACCCAGGCTCAGCAACATTAGGCTCACTATAAAGGAGACCATTCTCCCAGTAGATGCAATGTGATCCAAACTGATCACCTGCTACCTGGTTTGTGGCACTTTTTCTGCTGCTGACAGAACTCTTTCCTGGAAGGACCTCCTTTTTGCTGCCAATGGGTCAGCTCAGGCAGGTCTCCCAGTTCAGCAATTTGCTCCCCTATAGGATCCAGGGCATCCCCCCTATAGGATCCAGGGCATCCCCCTCAAGGTCTGCCTCCCCCTGGACTGTGGGAACTTCAGGGTCAGGTTTCCCATGCCCCCTACCTCTTCTCTTTAAGGCAGGTGCCTGGGCCACTTTCTCAGGCTCCAGGTCGTCTAGAACACCCTAACTGCCTGCCATGGACCGTGTGTTCACACACGCCCACGCAGGCAGATCTAACATCTCCAAATGAGCACTTCACTCCACCTTAGCCCAAGGGGAGCTCTCCAAATTATTAATAGGCATGACTCGCCTCACAACTACTTGAAGAGTACCAGCGCCCCCCCAATCAAAAGGAACCTAAGCCACCTTGCAGTGGCTCTCTGTGTTGTCAGCGGCAACAACTGGGTAAAATGACTTGGGTACCACCTGCTCTTCAGACACCAGCTGACCACTGACAGCTGTCACACTGTCTCTGGTGTCTCTTAGAGCCTCCACTCTATGGCCATTGATGGTCACCCACTGCCTGAACTTTTTAGTGCTATGTTATGTTATGTTACAGTGGATTTATAGCGCGCACCGAAACTCAGGAGTGTCCTGGCGCGGGAGTTGGTTTGGGGCCGGAGCGAGAGGTAAACTAGATGGCCTGACTGAAAAGATGTGTTTTCAGGTGCTTTTTAAAGAGTTGAAACTCTTGGATAAGTTGAAGATCTGGAGGAAGCGAGTTCCGGGCAACAGCGGTTTTAACAGAAAGTGACTGGCCTCCCAAGCGAGTTCTGCAGAAGCTCGGGATAGTCATCTGGTTGTAGGAGGGACCTGAGCCGTGGAGGGCCCGGTGAGCCAGGGTAATTGCTTTAAACTGCACTCGCTGGGCGACCGACAACCAGTGCAGTTCACGTAGGAACTGTCGGGCACTGGATCTTCTCGAAGCGTTAAAGAGGAGTATTGCCGCGGCATTCTGAATGATTTGTAGTTTCTGCAGAAGATAGCCGGGCAGGCCTATGAATAAAGCATTGGCATAGTCCAGACTCGATAGGATAAAGGCATGGGCGATTGTCTCTTTAGCCACCTGCGGAAGTAATGGACATTTTTTTCTGAGTGCCTTGAGGGTACCAAAGCAGACTCCCTTCAGTTTTTTTACATGGTCAGCAAACAGTAAAACCGCAAATTATCAGGTAGCTGGGTCCTGGGGACCACCTCACAGTCTCCTCCAGAGACAAGGGACATCTCTGCGGGACTCCACCCACCTTGGGCACCCGTCTCCTGCCCCAGGGCTACACTAGCCATCTGCTAGATGTCCCATACAGGGGACATCTAGCATCATAAGAACAGTGGCCCAATTGACCACACTAAAAACAGGTGTTGGGCCCCGTGTGAACAGTCTCCCACATGACCCTTGTGGACCCGGGTGCTCACCCAGCGGTCCACTTTCTCAGCAAGCTTACTAGGGTTAATCAGCTTACAATCAATCAGGTGCTGGTGTAGCTCTGGAAAACAATTATTGGACAAGTGCTCCCATGCAAACAAATCATAGTCAAGTCAAGTCAATAGATTTATATAGCGCGCTACATACCCAGAGGGTCTCAAGGCGCTTGAAGAAGGGTGGGGAGTTACTTGTCAAATATCCACGTTTTGAGTTGCTTTCTGAATGCTAGGTGGTTCTGAGTAAGGCGAAGGAAAGTGGGAAGTGAGTTCCAAGTTTTAGCTGCTAGGTAGGAGAAGGATCTACCTCCCATGGTGGTTTTGTTGATGCGAGGTACAGTGGCAAGGGCTTGGTTGGAGGATCGTAGCTGGCGGGAGGGGGTGTAGAAGGATAGTCGTGTGTTGAGGCATTCGGGTCCGATTTCGTAGAGTGCTTTGTGTGCGTGGGTTAGGAGCCGGAAAGTAATCCTCTTATTGACGGGGAGCCAGTGGAGGTTTTTCAGGTGATCAGAGATGTGTTCTTTACGCGGGATGTCTAATATGAGCCTGGCTGAGGCGTTCTGGATGCGTTGTAGTTTTTTCTGGAGTTTTGCGGTGGTGCCGGCGTAGAGGGTGTTTCCGTAGTCCAGTCGGCTCGTGACCAGAGCATGGGTGCCTGTTTTTCTAGTTTCGGTAGGGATCCAGCGAAATGTTTTTTTGAGCATGCGAAGAATGTTGAAGCAAGATGAAGAAACGGCGTTGACTTGTCTGTTCATCGAGAGTGAGGAATCCAGGATGACGCCCAGGTTCCTTGCGTGGTCCGTCGGGATGGGTGCTTCTCCAAGGGCCTCTGGCCACCAAGAGTCGTCCCAGGCGGAGGGGGAGGTACCTAAGATGAGGACTTCTGTTTTGTCTGAGTTCAGTTTCAGACGGCTGTGCTTCATCCATTCGGCTACTTCTTTCATTCCTTCGTGTAGGTTGGTTTTGGCCGTGTTAGGGTCTCTGGTGAGTGATAGGATCAGTTGAGTGTCGTCGGCGTAGGAGATGATGTTGAGGTTATCTTGGCATGCGATGGCCGCGAGGGGGCTCATGTAAACGTTGAAGAGGGTGGGATTGAGTGAGGACCCTTGGGGTACGCCGCAGATGACTTCAGTGGCCTCTGACTTGAATGGTGGAAGGCGGACTCTCTGGGTTCTTCCGGAGAGGAACGAGGTGATCCATTCCAGTGCTTTTCCTTGGATTCCGATGTTTCTTAGTCGTTGTAGAAGGGTGCTATGACAGACCGTGTCGAAGGCTGCGGAGAGGTCGAGGAGGATGAGGGCGACTGTGTCTCCATTGTCCAGTAGAGTTCGAATGTCGTCTGTTGCTGCGATGAGGGCGGTTTCGGTGCTGTGCTTGGCTCGGAAGCCGGATTGTGAGGAGTCGAGGGATTTGTTGGTTTCGAGGAATGCGGCGAGCTGGTTGTTGACCGCTTTCTCGATGACTTTGGCCGGGAATGGAAGGAGTGAGATAGGGCGATAGTTTTTGAGTTCGGTGGGGTCAGCTGTGGGTTTCTTCAGGAGGGCGCTGAGTTCGGCATGTTTCCAGCTTTCCGGGAAGGTTGCGGAGTTGAGGGAGCAGTTGATGACGACTCGGAGGTGCGGTGCAATAATGGAGTCTGCTTTGTTAAAGATGTGGTGAGGGCAAGGGTCTGCGGGGGATCCTGAGTGGATAGAGTTAATCAGACGGATGGTGTCCTCAGTGGAGATTGGCTTCCAGTCATTGAGGATGTTCAGGGGGTGTGAGGGTCCTGCAGGGGATTGGGTGGGTTGGTCTCCGGGTTGGTTGTCGAAGCTGTTGTGGATGTCTGCAATTTTGTTGTGGAAGAATGAGGCTAGGGAGTCGCAGAGGGCTTGAGAGGGGGTGATGTTGTTGGAGTTGGCTGAGGGGTTGGTAAATTCCTTGACGATGTTGAATAATTCCTTGCTGTTGTGGGCGTTGTTATCTAGACGGTCCTTGAAAGCTGCTTTCTTGGCATTTCGGATTAGTTGGTGGTGTATGCGGGTGGCGTTTTTGAAGGCGTCCTTGGTGCTGGTGGTTGGGTCTTTTTCCAGGCCTTCTCGAGGGAGCGACAAAGTTTCTTGGATTTCTTAAGGTCATCGTTGAACCAGGAGGCCTTCTTGCTGCCTAGTTTGATTTGTCGTTTTTTCAGTGGTGCTAGGATGTCGGCGCTGTTGGATAACCATTGGGTGAGGTTGGTGGCTGCTTGGTCTGGGTTTGAGGAGTGGGCGGGGGGGTTTTGAAGAAGCGATGAGGAGATCTGGTCGATGGTGATTTTGTTCCAGTTTCTTTGCAGAGTGGGTTGGGGGTGGTTGTTGGATGTGGGCTTGTTGTAGGTGAAGTGAACGCAGCTGTGGTCAGTCCAAAGGAGAGCTGTGGTGTGGCTGAAGGAGACATGTTTGCTGGAGGTGAAGATAGGGTCAAGTGTGTGACCTGCGATGTGGGTGGAGGTAGTGACAAGTTGTTTAAGTCCGAGGTTTGCGAGGTTGTCCAAAAGGGTGGTGGTGTTGCGGTCGTTGTTCTTTTCAAGGTGAAAGTTGAGGTCTCCCAAAAGGATGTAGTCCTCGGAGGGGAGTGCGTGTGGAGTGATGAAGTCCGTGATGTCTTCACTAAATTGTGCGCGGGGTCCTGGTGGCCTGTAAAGGAGGGTGCCTCTGAGTGTGGTCTTGGGGTCGATGTGGATCTGGAAGTGAAGGTGTTCAGAGTTGGCGAGATTGACGTCTGAGCTGGTTGAGATGCGGATGGATTTCTTATGGACGATAGCGATGCCTCCTCCTGTGTGGCCGGTACGGTCCTTGCGAATGATCTTATAGCCTTCCGGGATGGCAATGGTGATGTCTGGGGCTGAAGAGGCATTCATCCATGTTTCTGTTAGGAAGACGACGTCCGGAGAGATGGTGTCGAGTAGATTCCAGAGGTCAATGGCGTGTCTGTGGACCGAGCGGGTGTTGAGCAGGATGCATTGTAGGTGGTTGGGATCGGATATCTGTTGTGTGTTCGTAGATGAGGAGTTGTTCTTGGTGCCGTCGAACTTGCAGGAGTTGCAGGAAAAGGGTCCATGGGTGTGTCCAGGAGCGGCTTGGACGCAGATGGGGGAGCGGCCAGGGTTAAGGGCTAGGAGGGTGGTGGCATCGTAAGTAATGCGGGAGGGGTGCACATTACGAGGACCAGGGGCTCTGGCGCTGGGCGCGGTCCAGACGCGGACGGGCGTAGACGGGCTTACCTTTGGCGCACCTTCGGCGCGGCCGTAGCGCGTGGACGCTGCACGTGGGGACATATGGCATTTAATGGATAGTGGAGGGGGCGGAGCGTGGGAGGGTCAGCTGGGAGGCGGGATCGTGGAGGCGGGCCAGGGGATATCCCAACAACAAAATGGAGGGCAGAAATGAAAGTGAAAACAGCACAATGCACGCCAGCAAGCAGTTTAAGGCTCCTAGATATAACAAAATAATTCCGTTTAAAGCGCTATTCACCAAATAACCAGCCTTAAAAGCGTAATACAATACTGATGTTAGAGCGGAAAATACAGAGCGCTAAGCAAATGGGCACCCTAAGGTTTCCAAAGCGCTACAAGATGAACAGCTTCTAAGCGCAATTAAAGTGCAACAAGCTATTATACACGATGTTGTTTTCCCAAGTCTTCAAGCACAAAGCGCGATGCAAATGAGTAAGAAACAAAGTATCCAATGCGCTACACGAGCAAGAGCTTCAAAGCGCGATGCAAATGAGTAAGAAACAAAGTATCCAATGCGTTACACGAGCAAAAGCTTCAAAGCGCGATTAATCTGTTTGGCGCTACAATACCAGGTGCAGTCTGGAGGTCGCGGGTGCAAGGGGCTTCAGCTGCGGTGTGGGTGCTGTAAGTAAATTGAGCAAGGGAGCGTGGGGGAGTGGCCGTTCAGGATGGAATCCAGGCGGTCACAAAAGTATCCACTCAAAAGTAAAGGGCCTCAAAAGTATCCACTCAAAAGTAAAGGGCCTCAAAAGTATCCACTTTGCTACCCTTCACCCAACCATCCAATGCTCTGCAAAAGAAAGACACATATTCCACCCATGTGGTAAACTCAAGTTTCTTGCAATTCCTAAACCTCTGTCTGTACAACTCTGGGGTCAAACCATATCTGGACATTAGGGCTCTCTTCATATGGGCATAGGGCACCTGCTCCTCTGTCTGTAAATCTAACAATGTGTCCCTCCTATCAGTAACAAAGCGGCCCCACAACCCCGCTCCCCAATCCTTCCTCAGGCACCCGGTGGGCCAACATTGCAGCTTCATAAGCCCTAAACCATTGACCAATATCCTCATGTTTGTGGAAATCCTTAACTACTTCTTTGGGGATTTTGGCCCTTGCTTCAACAGACACTGGTAGTGCGCTGCCGCCAGAGGGAGGAACCGCTAAACTTTTCTCTTTCAGTTCCAATTTCCTCAACACTCTCTCATGTTCAAGAACATGTTCTTTTCCTCTAAGGCTAACTTCTTCATTTCTAATTCCATCACAATTTCTATTTTCTTGCTCTCTATGTCCCTCTGACCATCTGTTTGAGCTTGGCTAGCTCCAACATATGCACTCTCTTCCTCTCCCTGTCCTCCAGCTCTCCTGGGGACAGGCCCCTGGAAGATACTTTGCTGCCTGCCCTGGAAGGTACTTTCTCCCTGGTTAGGCCCAATGGTCCCTCAAGCTGCCCATCTTAATTCTCTGCCTCTACCACCGGCTCGCCAGGATGCTCACTGGCATTCCTAGGTTCTAGCCAGGCCCTCAGCGCCCTTTGGCATTCCTCTTTCTTGGAGAGGCCTTTCAACATGAATTAAACTTTCTCGCACAGAGACTTGAGATTTTGCACAGTGTAGGTATAAATCCTCTTTTCTTCCAATTCAAAGTCAACAGATGCAATAGAAGTTGGCTTACTTATGGTAGAAAGACTGGCAGTTCTCAAGAATCAAAAATAGGAAAGAAGTTCCAAGGAAAAAATTCTACGAAAATGTATGTGGTCGGGAAGTATGACGTTACAATGCATGCTTTTACCACACATGCCTTTACAACGTGGTTTTTACACCGCAAACCTTTACAACGCATAGCGCTTTGGGGTGCTGGATAGTGAATAGTTTAATTTACTATTCCAACTCCAGTCCGCGTGGACACTAGGGAAGGTGTTGGATAGTAAATTAAACTCATTCCCTATCCTAGAGCGCCCCCCAGCACAATGCGTTGTAATTGTTTGCGTTGTAAAAGTTGCGTCATAGAGGCGCTGCGTTGTAAAAGTTGCGTTGTAAAGGATGTTTCCCATGTGGTCGTGTTATAGCCTGTACTCACTAGTTGTGTATATGAGTCACAAATGCAAGTCCAAATTCTCACCGCTGCCACCAAAGTTAGAATTGGGGGTCTCTAGTTGGCAGAGGTAGGTGCCTTTCACCAAATAGGGCCCTTGCTTCTAATCAGGGTAAGAGGCTACACTTCTAAAATAACCCCTGCTCACCCCCTTGGTAGCTGGGCACGAGCAGCCAGGCTTATCTCAGAAGCAGTGTGTAAAGCATTTGTGTACACATACAGTAATACAGTGAAAACACTACAAAATGACACCACAACAGTTTAGAAGAATAATTAATCTTTACTAGACTTAACACAAGACCAAACAACTAAAATCCAAAATACTGCAATGCAAATAAGTTTTTAAAATGATAGAAATAGCTTAGTTCACTTTAGATTGTAAATGCAACACTTTACTCTCACAGGACCTAGGATGCGTAACGTAAAATAAACAAAAGGGTTGTAGGGAAGGTGATGCGCCATTCCTTACACTCAGGGAAGTGGATGCTTTGGTTCCATACTGCTGCGCAGGGAAGTTGAGGCTCGGTTCCTTACTGTGTGGGGAGTTGACGCACCGGTTTCTTACTGCGATCCAGTGCGATGGCGCTCTGGTGCGATGCAACTAAATTTTTGTCTTGGTTACAGTGTGACAAAATAGATGCAATGCGTGCATGCCTGACGGCCGTGCAGTGACTCGATGAACTACTGAGCCACGACAGGCCCTGCGATTTGCTTCTCCGATGATACGACGGCAACCTCTGTGGTGGTGGCAAGCTTTCCGGTGATGCAACGTGCTTCGGTGATGTGATGGCGACAGCAGTGGCACGCTTGTTTGGCGATGCAACAACAACTGCTGTGGTGGCAACATGCTTCTTTTAGTTGAGTCGCGCTTCCAGCTCCCAGGCGACACACAGTCTCTTAGAAGGCCCAGCACAAAAGCAGGCACTTCAATTCCCAGCAAGGGAATTCAGGGGGGAGCTGGTGATGAAATCTTGTTTCCCTGAGACTTCAAGCAGGAGGCAAGCACAGTTCAAGCCCTTGGAGATTCTACTTCAAGATGATGAAAGCGCACTCAGTCCTTTTTCTCCTTTCTTTGGCAATGAAGCAACCACTGCAGGCCAACCCCCAAACACACTGCACAGGGGTAGTGTCCTCCTTCAGCTTCTCTGGTTCTTTTCCTCAGCAAAGGGTCGTCCTGATTCCCAGAAGTGATCTAAAGTTCTGGGGTCTGTGTCTCCATCTTTATGCCCATAACCCCTTTGTCTCTGAAGGCAGAGAGTGTCTGTACCTAGTCCAAACCAGTTCTGGGTGCATTCTGCCAGTGCACAACTTCTTCCTTTTTCAGTGTGGGCCAGGGTCATCAGACACACCACTAGAGGCGAAGCCAGGGTTGTGGAAAGCAGGCACAGCCCTATTCAGGCCCAGGGGCCACTTCTCTCACCACTCCTCATGCAGATAGGCCTATTCAGCCTGCTGTCTCCCTTTGTCTCCTGGAACCACCCCAGCCCCTGTCACTCACAAACCAGACATGGACTACACAACCTAGCAGAGGCAGGCATGGATGGTTAGGCAATAAAATACCTACCTTCAAAAAATGGTATTTTCAAACACAGAATGTTAAAACTAACTTTACTAAAAGAGGCATTTTATCATTCTGTCGCAGGGATTCTGCTCCTACACATAACTGTGCACAGAGACTCAGCACCTCAGTGAATTGTGATGTACCAAAAAACTCACCTCAGTGTCTAGAAACCCTAATCTAGCATCAGTGTCACATTAGCTCTTCATCCTATAGCAAAGCAACCAATGATTAGACAATTCAGAACATGTAACTTCGGTTTTACACAGGAATGGTGGGAAGCAAGAACACTCTTTCGTTATACTCTCATATCAGTCCACAACAGGAGTAAATAAGAGACACGGAAAGGTTACAATATTTATTTTAACGATGTGCTCTCAGATGCAGTATCTTTGCTAACATAAGCAGACATATGATTAGAAATAATGTGATCAGCATTGTTACAATTCCATAAAACACAAAAGGAGAAATCATATTGCAATGATGGTGAAAATAGGTCCTATAGTGCCTAGTAATTCACCCTCCCTAGGTAGGAACTATATTTTATAAAATATAGAAAGTCTCTTAGGCTTGTTTAGGGGACCCCATACCTCTAAGATTAGCAGTAGTGTATCACATCAGGATCTGCAAACGCTCTCTGTCTGTCTGGAAAAACAGGCTTCATCCAGGTGTCTGAAATAATGCCTACAGTGTGATATTAAATGTGTCAGAATCACGTTGGCTCCAGCTGCATTTTTGTTATGTCTAGAAACGTGAGCCGATCAACTTCGAACAACAGCTACCTTGTAATGAAGGCATTGGTTCTGTTGAACTCAGTGTGCAGACTAGAGTCTTGAATGCAAGTCTAGGGATGCTGAAAACAAGCCATTCTCATGTGAAGCATTTCACGCAGCCTAACTTACAACAACAGTTATATGCAGTGTTGTGCGCAAAAGCGGCAAAAGGGTAAAATGGCATTTAAACTTCTAATAAGCCCATGCTAACCTAATAATGTGCGCACCAAGGCCCAGCCCACACTACACCCTCCCTTGATCGGAGAACGGACAATAGCGGGGGCAAATTTTTAGAACGTAGAGTTCCAAGTTCGAATGAGACCGAACCAAGTTCAAAATTTTGCCAAATTGGATAATTGGGAGTACATTTCCGAATTAGCAACCAAAGAACATTTGTAAAATCCATCAGGGAAGTATAGTGATAAAAAAAAAATTCAGTCCATTACGTGTCTATTAAGCAAAAAAATATAACTTCAATCCAACAGCGTATAGGCACAGTACGTTGCAACCGCTTCCAACAGGAAGTCGTTGTTCCCGTTAGTGAACATTTCAGCTATCCAATTCAACAATGGAAAAGAACACACATGTTCCTCAACAGCCGGAGCCTCCAGCACCATCAGAGGACAACTCGGGTGTTCTTTGAGATAACTGCTTGCCAGAAAGTCAAGGGCTGCAGTACATATGTTCCAATTGCCCAGGACCCCATGAGCTACTGTGTAGGCCATAATCCCGATTCCATAACAATCTAGTTCTTGAGCAACTAGGGGACTCATTAGTAGATCAAAATCCTGGTCAGGAGACACCGTGTTGCAGAGACACAAATCCAAAGACCATTCAAATCTGCAATCCAGGAAGTGGAAAACTGGCTGCACACATGTAAAGTAAGAGGACCAGAAAGATAAACTATACGCCACACTCATAGTCGCCAGAGGTAGCGATCCATAATATTTTACAAGCATCCGGTTATGAAGTTGGAGCAGCCGGGGAAGACCGTCGTGGGGCACAGAATGTGCTACCATTTTGTAGTAAGCAGATTAACAGCAATACGTCTGCGCCCAAAGCAAGAATGAACAGGAAACCTCTAAAGACGCTGGAAAAAATAGAATGAAAAAATGCTGATATCACACCAAATATAGCTTTGAATGAAGTCACAAGGCCAGAACGTACTACTTAAAAAAAGTGTGCCAAGCCCATGGTCGAGGAGGCATTAAAGATAGTGTGAATTAACGCCCCAAAATGCGTTTAATAAGGCATCGACCTCAGTACGAGTATTAGCTATGTGAAGGACGAATGTTTCACGCGCAGATGTGAGGGTGACTTCCTTATGAGACAAAAGGGCCCTTATTCAACTCATCTTGTTGAACTCTGCTTTCAAGATCAGAATGGAAGGCCAGATGGATACATTGAGCTTCCCATGCGGAGGTGTAAACAGAACATTTTACAGCAAACTATACGTTGGGAAACAGTCACTACGTAAGGAATTCCTGCCAGCACACCACAGCAATCTTCATTATTTAATAATAAATAACTACCATTTGCTAGCAACGTGAAAGTTGGTGTATTAGCCGGAGCTCGTGTACCTTTTAAAACGCATGACAAATTTGGTGCTTCTTGGTTGCAAGAACGGTGCAATTGTATATTTCTACAGACCAAAGAGTGGTCGGGTGGAAGTGCAATCTTCACCTTTGAAATAAACTTCTTTTCGCTCCCTTAGACATCTATAGGTGAATGGAAGAGACCAAACTTCATGGAGATATGCGCTACCCTATGGCTCATACCTGCCTATAGCATAATGTTTCATGCATGCTTCAAATTTAAACAGCGGGAAAGGTAGCGTTATTAGCCCGTGGATAAGCCAAACTGCTAAATTGGTTTCAGCCACAGAAAATGGCAAGTGTTCTAACCTTTCGCTATGCAAAAATGAAAATGTGGCATCTTTCATTGACATAAATTGTTGTTTAACAGTCAGATTAAATGGCAAAACTAGTGAGGAAGTGTTCATGTAGTCCCAAGGCACATTCCCAGCCTTTAACGTGTATAAAGTCCATGCAAACTGCATAATAGAACGCAATTGATTTTGACCATGGTACACAACTGATAATTCATCCTGCACAATGTCTACAACAGATGAAACAATATTATCTAATGTATAAATTCTGGAAGAAAGTGTGTTAATGCTATTGTCTACTACTGCAAGCACTTTTCTAAATTAGCTTGCTCAATAGCTCTCAACCTAGAAGCAGCTTTAATTTGGGACAGCTTCCGAAATTCGTTGTAAACTGCATAGATCCATCATTTTGACCTGCCTTTTGCAGGACCTTTCACAAAGTCGTTCAAATCAACATCATCAGATAATTTGGACAAGTGTAGCTTAACTGTCTCTAACGTGGAATGTCACAGCCAGTTCTGACATAGCTTGCCTACTGAATAGCTATTGACAGAATGATCACTCTGAAAGCGGGCATCAGCTCTAACTTGAGTATAGCCTGGGGCCAAACCAAGAAAACGGTGCTGGAATGCATCTGCACTTTTGTGCCACAACAGCCAACCTTGAGGATCGAAACTGGAAATGTTAAGGGATGAATTTAGCAACCGTCTTTTTAGGTCACTAAGGGACTTGCTGGTGAGATTATTCCAATTGTGGTATTCTCCCAAATCTATAAAAGAGGACGCATTTAATTATTTAGACGTAACCAAAGCAAGTGGTTTGTGAAATAGTCGAGTTCAGAAACAATATACGGTTCGGGATGAGACATGCACGGTGCACCTGCCCATGCTTAGAGCCACAAACAGATTTAAGATCACTTGTATCTTTCCACAGTTCACAGCCTCCAATAGCCAATTGGTCGATAAAGGACTTTGAATATAATAATTTTGTGTGGGTAAGTCTAACCTTGGAAGAGGACTTTTTAGTCAGCTGAAAATAAAATGCATTAGGCTTTGACTGATCAAAATCAGTAAAATATGAAAACTTTTTCAAAAGAGTTTTGGAGCTGCCTTCAACAGGAGCGGGGCAATGTTCCCACTGTGTGTAATTAACCACATTCCTAAAAGTCTTTGCTTTGTGCAGGAAGTGATTGATAACAGAATATATCACCATAATTATCAGAATTTAAATACAAGTCTTCAGTATCAAAGGCAGCATAATATTTCAACTCTATGGCTTGGACGTCCCAATCATCAGATCGATTATTCAGTCTAACCACAAGAAGTACATTAGGGACATTAATAACCTCTGTGGGCCCATGATTTTGAAACTTTACAGCACACCATACTATCCCATCTAGAACAGGCCAAGCAGTGATGTTCACAAATGTCTAGTCCATCTTTATCCTGTGTGAAGAGGAGCAGGGAGCCAAAGTTCCATCAATTAGTCTAATTGTAGTTCTTTCTTGAATGTGGTGTCCATCACAAAATAAAAAAAATACACCACAAATCCAATGGACATCAATAAAAAATTTGAAACAAGCACCAGCCAAATGAGGAATTAAAAAATGTTTTTTAAACCAGACGACAAAAAATAGACATTTTCAAAGGAGACTTTGATGTTGTAGAGTCAGTGTCAAATGAAAAACGTGATTGATTAGCCACACAGGTCTCTAAATCAGGCATAGAGAAATCTGCGGGGTAAGCGTACTCAGTGTCATCAACAAGATCAGCTGCTGGAGGATTCAATAAAGGATTCATAATTGAAGGCATTTCAATGGCAACATCAGGATGGGCAGCAGGTGTCGGAACCAAAACAGAGTCAATGGAGATGTACCTGTTTTCCTTTCTGCCAGGAAGTGGAGGTAAATCGACTGTTCTTGTACCCTGCACGCCAACCACAGGAACTGGAGCACGATATGAGGGACCAAACTCCTTCTTGTTTGCAACCTTTTCTCGGACCAGTTTTCCAATTCGGGGTAGCCAGCCAACTACCGGGATCTGCAACTCAGCATCAGATGTGGAGGGCAAAAATTCCTTTGCAAGACTGTCTTTGGTCTTTTGTAGGTTCTGTAAAACATTAGAATGTTCATCTACGTCAAAGGATGCGGCCGACGCCACTAAGTCTAGACCCTCAAGGTCCTGGACAAACATGTTGATGCCACATAGCATTTTGTATTGGGTCTACCCACCCAGAGACCTTCTAGGGAGATTATTAAGTGCGCGCTGAACGCTATTGAGGTGGGCCAACCAGTTCCGGCCTGTACCTACAACTCTAGCCATCAAGGATTGCTTTATGTCATGGTTCATCCGCTCCACAATGCTATTGCCCTCAGGCCAATATGGAGGCGAAATTTTGACTTGGACCCCCATGGAACTTATGGCCTCCTTGTATGCCTTAGAGGCAAATGCTGAACCCTGGTTTGAATGGAAGGTGCCACATGCAAAAATTCCCACAAAGACACGCAAATCCCTTATGACAGTTTGGGGATCAGCAGTCCTTTTTGGCCACAACCACACAAAGCGTGTGCACGAATCAACTGCAACTAAGATATACTTATACGCAGAAACAGAGGAAAAAGGACCGCATTGATCCAAATAAACATACGCGAGTGGTTTATTGGGTATGTACAACTGGGGCGTCGGGGGCATCTGGGACGGGCGCGCAGCAGTAGAAGGTTTAATCTGCTGGCAAATGTCACAGTGAAGGACATAATTGCGCATCTGTTGGTATGATCCCCGCCACCAGTAATGCTGCTGTAAGAGGGATACAGTAGCGGACACACCAGCATGCGCTGAGGCCATGCCCTCATGTGCCGCTGTAATCAAAGTCTGCCTGCGGTCCGCGTTGGGAATCAACCTGTCACCAACATCGTTATTTTTCACATAAGGAACTTCATCAGGACTTAAATGATAAGAGTATTTAGAAGGGAAACCTTTCGGGTAATTACCGCCCTTCTCTGTTGCGGCAAGAACTGCCAAGATGGCATCATCAATCTTACTTTTGGAATGTGTAACTGCTGCTACTGAATATGTTGCAACTGCTGTCTTCACCGCCTCCTCGGCAAGACAATTGCCAACAGCGTGAACACCTACACCCTGGTGACCAAGAGTATGAATCACAAACATGAGTGGAAGCCGTTCTTTTAGCTCAGTCACTCGAACCCAGTTCATTTTATCTTTTATTATGCGACCTTTGGAGTCACGAAAGTCATTTTGAGTCCAAAAGTATAAAGTGCCATTGTATGATTGAACACAGTAGTAAGAGTCACTTATGACAAGAGTAGTCACACTAGGATCTGCGTACTCCAATGCAAGCATCAGGGCATGAAGCTCTGCCAGTTGGGCGGTACAGTCCCTGAATGTCTGTGTATGCACGACATCGGACTTGAATTCACCACACCATCCACCATCGTACCAACCACAATCATGCAGGCAGAAACATAGGCGTGTCTAGAAACCGTAGACGGTTGCGCAGAACCGTCAGTGTAAATGATACAATGGAAATCCCCCAATGGCCGCATGCTCAGAGGAGCAGGTTGAACGAATTCATACTGCAAAAACTCTTGAGTCTGCAGAGAGGAATCAAAAATGAACATGACATCCGGAGATGTCAAGGACGTAACCCATTGTATCCACTGTGGGTGCAAAGCCTTTGAATTGGGTACACTGGCTTTCATCACTGCCTTTAAGACAGGATACGGAGTACCAACCAAAATGTGCTTTCCCTGCGACAGTGCACGTTACTTAAGAACCGCCATCGGCACTGCTGTCAAAACCTTTTCCACCGTGTTCAAGTGTGACTTGTAAGCAATTGGGACTGAGTCACCCTCATTAAAAGTCAGGTACGTGAAACCCACCGCCCCAGGTACGATTCTTATTACCAAGTTGGTGTGGTTATCACGAGTCAGAAAGAACCTAGATTCTAGAAGATCAGCCTGCAAAGATTGCAAGATGGCTGAATGTGTTGGTAGCCAGTAAGATTTGGAGAAAGTAGGTTGCACGAAAGCGTAAAGAGGCTTGATACGCTGGGCTTAATTGGGAAAGTAAGTACTCCTGAAATTTAAAAAGCCCAGTAAAGATTATAGTTTTTTCAGTGTTGAGGGAGCATGCAGCTGTGCGCTTTTCTCCAGGAAGTGAGGAGCCAAACCTCGACCTTCATTGTTGAGCTCGTAGCCCAGGAACAACACTGTGTACTTTGCAATGTGTGACTTTGCAAAGTTAAATTTATAGCCAAAATCCGCAAAAATGGCAAATTATGTGGTCAACGCAACACAGATGCAGCCATAATTCGTCGTCTGTGAGATAGATATCATCCACATACGAATATGCATCTGCATCGAGTCCCTCTAAAAGAGAGACAATGCGGTCGGCAAAGACGTCTGGACTATTTTTGTCATCCATAGCCAAACGACAAAATTGGCGTTGTTTGCCACCACTGGTAAAACCTGTCCAATGACTACTAAGAGAGGACAGATTATGGGCCATTGGATATGTCAAGTGTGGTTTTAAACCTTTTACGCACAAGACTATCCACAAGTGCAGAACTGTGAGTATTCTGCATCCCACACGTACAACAATGGGAGTTTAAGTGGTGGTAATCCAATACCAGACGGTACGAGCCATCCGGCTTGGTCACAGTAAAAAGAGGATTATTCATCGGAGACACACACGTTTCAATTACAACTTGATATTGCAATTGTTCAAGGATTTCTGCCACAGAAGGTTTCGCTTCACGATGCTTGGGGTTTTGGGGTTGAGGCTGTGGAATAGACCATAAGGGAATCTCATGTCTGGGGAGAAATTTTTCCCAACAACAGTAAGTACGGTAAAAAGCCGGCACAAGCGCCTTACACCAATCTTCTGCAAAAATGAAGAGCCTGCTCCTTCGGCACTGTGTGTGCGAAACTAGGGAGGATTACCGCCTCCCCTTGCGGAGCTGCCAAAACAAAAGGTGGGGGCCAGTCGACCTCTGCCAACAAAATGTTATATGTGGTAGCAGATGTTTCCCAAAATACCCCTTTTATTGTACGTGTGTCACCTGCTTCTGTTGCTTTTTCCCCTGTTTCTTATTTTTAGTCCAAGTCTGTTTCTGACTTGAGGGCCGATCATCGTTGTCAGACTTCACCGCCTGTGTTTGCTTTTGTGCTGTCTTGGCAAAAGGCTACACACCTAAACTATTACGGCCAGCGGTCTTATAAGCCACCGTAATAATTCTCAGTAACTGACTGGGTTTCTCAGCATCGGGGATATCGTGCAAAGCATTAGACACCTGAAAGCTTACTGCATCTCCCTTAACGTTAGCAAGGACAAGATCGGAAACTACGTCAAACACCCCAACGTGTCTCATTGCAATTCAACAGCCGCCTCCGGTTCCTGCTCATCCTGAACATGCTTAATGACGGAGGGTAGGACAGACATCAACGAGGTGCCAAAGCATCTTGTATAGACTGCTGCAAAAATCATACCCCATGTGGTACAGTCAGTCACTTCGGGCACTAAGTATTTCCGCAAACTAATTCTAAGAATCCTGTGTTTCTCCACAGCAGTCGTGTTAGGAAATACTGCCTCCAGTAAGTAAAATTTCTCGGCAAGCCAAAAAGGCATTTTATCCTTATCTTGGGGACGCTTGTCCATAACCGCATTAACCATAACGGGACTAAGCTTCAACCCGTTCGGCCCAACTGGATGTGCCGCAACACCAGGGCCCCCACCTGGAATTGTGCGGGAAATGTAATGAACCAAAGCCCTTGTAACTGCTACTTCAGAAGTACCACGTACATAATCATGTCCCAGGGCCAGAAATAGCTATTCTGTATAAGGTTTACCACTTTTTTCATCCTTGGCCAACAGCCAGCTGTGCACGATCACATTTGTTTACAAAAGCATGGTGATTGCTTTCAAAACATTTATGATTTCTTTTCAAAACATCCATGAATGTTTTAAAATTATATTAATTCTAGAAAAACCCTGGAGTGACCACTTTAGTATAAAAGACCCTCACTCCTCCCTAAAAAATTAGAGAAGAATTCCTTCCAAGCTGACAAAAGCTCCTGCACGCTGAATCTTTGACACGCAGTTGTCTGACATCCATTGAGGGGTGTCATCTTCAAAGAATTGATGGGGTCCTTCATTTTCAAACACCAGGTGAGGGGGCTGGTTCATCCCTAGGTGTTTCTTGGCTACCGACATACATGTCACACATGCAGATCTAGGCTAGGTACATCTAGGAAAATTACCTAAGGCGTGCATCCTAGGATAATGTAAGTGCTACTGTTTTTATCTGAAACTGCTTCTATTCAGCTTATTAGCACTATGGTAGATATGTATCTACTATTTACTATATTGGTACTACCAATCTCTTTTGTATGCTTCTGTCTCCTGATTGGTGCAACACATATGTTTTACAAAAGATTGTTGCTGGACCAATAAATACTTATTGAATATCCTAATTACCATCCTGTGTATTTTATGAGAGAAAGCAAACACAAGTGTCTGAGTGGAACGTACTGTACTGTTTTCCATGATCCTTGAGGAATCAGGGTTATCCTGTTCTGTGGCTGCCAGAGACTACCTACACCCCTGTAAGATGCGGGGGTGGTAGTGGCACTGTAGAGCTAGCTGGTCTAAAGGCTGGCATATCCTGTGGTGGTGTCCGGAAGCGGTTGGGACACCAAGCCCTCAGTAAGGCCCTCCAAAACAAGCAGATCCTGGGGATTTCTAGGAACTGCACAACAGTAACTGAGTGGTTGTGTGTGTAGACAATTGAATCAGTTAGCGGGTGTGTAAGTACTGGTATGGGTTTGTCAATGGTTTTGAAAATGCTAGTGGGTGTGTGAGAGATTCTGTAGATGATGTCTTGAATGATGTCATTTGAGATGTCATCAGTTATGTCACTGACCATGTCATGAGTAATATAATATGTGAGATTATAAGCAGTGCATTGTGGGGGCATGAGCTATAGTTAGCTCAGCTAACTATAACTGCAGAATTTCTCTGGTTTTGTGCCTGTGAAGTCTGAGCCTAACTATAACATCCCTGAAACCTTTGTTTTTGTTAGTGAATTTCTTAGTTTAAAAAAAATTCTATTTCCTAACTATAACTGACCTTTGTCTTTTTAGTGAATTTCTACATTTTTTAAATGCTAATTCATAATGTCCCTGTACCCTTCCTTCTGATTGTGCACCGTGGTGACAACGACCTAGGCACATTAACTGGGGTAGGACCGGAAATCCTAATGAAAGAAACCTTTGCAGAACTGATTTCGCTTTTCTCTCACACTGTCTTGGTGTACTCTAATATATGCCATAGAAAGAAACAGAGGTGATTAAATCAATTCTGTCCACAGATTGACTTAGCCAGGAAACATGTTAATAAAACTTTTTCCGCATTCCTCAGAGACCATTGCATGGGCTGTATCTATATCAACAATCTGTGTTTTGACACACATGAAATTTATAGAAATTATGTGGTGCATTTTACTGATGAAGGCAACAGGGTGTCTTAAGTGTAGCAGCCATATACACACATCCAAAGCAGCGGCTCTTGTCGGAGCCATCCCAGTACCCAAATGAGTTTTTTTTCTAAAGTATTTTTTTTTAGGTTTTGAGGGGCTTCGCAATGTCGTCACGATCCCCGTGGACACGTCGTGAGAATGGAAAACAAAAGCAGGCATTCAATGGCCACCAACAAATCCAAAAATAATATGTAAAAAAATCAATTCTAAACATTGTGCTACACATATTACTGAATACATTCTTCTTTCAAAGCATTTTTAAACTCATATTTTTCTACTAAATTCTTTAAAAACCATCTTTCATACCTATTTTCCATTTTCGCAGTTATTCAGGCTGTTGCGATGACGTCGTTAACCATGACGATCGTGTCTTTTTCATAAAGTTTAAAATACATATATGCACACTTATTACAGTATTTTACACAATAGGGGTTTCTTATAATTTCTCTAAAGTCATGTTGTTCTAGAGAGTTTCTAAAAAAAACATCTCTAAAGCCTATTTTATGTTTTCGTGGTGAGGCTAGAGATCATCATGACGTTGGTAATCGCGATCCCTGCGGACACGTCACGAAAACAGACAACAAAAGCAAGAATTAAATAGTCACCACCACATTCGAAAATTAAAACTATATAAGTACTTCTAACCATCACAGTAGATATTTCACTATATAAATACGTCTATAAAAACATTTATCAGAATCTCAATATCTCTATAACAATGGGTATCAATGACTCACTGATATATTGTTTTATATTTCCACCATTATTCGTGACAACGTCGAGAGTCGTGATGTCCCTGCAATGGTACATGGGGTGGCAGTCACAGAGTTGTCACGAATATCACATGCGATTATAAAAATCAATATTGGACACATAATTTGTGTGACTAACATCCCCATTTCTCAACCATGGGGTCCTAGTATCTCCACCTTGACCCCTTATGTGGGCTTTCACACACATTTTCAGCCCCCAAAAACCATTCCTGAGTAATAAAATGGTGGCTGCAACTTTCTGTTCAGGTTTCGCCCAGCCAATCAGAGCATTCCTGTTGGCACATGCGTTCGCGATTACTCACCAAACCGTCGCTAAATATGTGCAGCAAGAAATATCACTATAACTTCAAACGTACATTTCTTAACACCTACTGAAGGGATTTACACCAAATAAGCAAAGAGGTCTTCCTTGAACCAACAACTACCTCCCTGCCAAATTTGGTGTACGTCCGTTCAGCTGTTTGGGCTGTAGGTGTGGCAAAAGGTTCCTATGGGAATTAACAAACCAACCTTATTTCGTACCCTAAATTCGTGGCCCCCACTGCACGGATCACCCCAAAACTTTCCACGACAACCAGTGCCCACCTTGACACTTTTTTTATAAAAAATGTCATGAAGATTGTTCAAATGATGCCATGACCGTGTTGTCATCTCATTCGCCTCACTGCATTACCTATAATTAACCACTCTGGCATGCACTGTGTTCTCACAAATAATGTGATTTGTGATGATGTAAGTGTTGTATCAATGCTATGATTTCACAGGGTATAAGTGATGTAATATTTAAGAGCACACCTAGTGCATGTAGAAGGTGCTAGTTATAGTCAATGTAGTCTGGCGAGTTAGATGACAACACTTTAGAAGTGCATTATAAGACTTACATTGGTCTTACTCTTTTTTGTGTGTGTGTGTTTTTTATTAGTCTTGGGCTCCCAAACTACTCACTAAATTCCCCTTAATTCACTATGCTACAGCTGGTTAACTACCTATCGAGAATCTTTCAGATCACAGATATGATTTGCTGTTCATTGAAAATAGTTATCTAATTAGAAAATGTGTATTATAGATCTATGATATATAAGTATGAGAACTCAGTATCAAAATTAAACCTAAATATTTTATTTGGTAATCCATGATGCATTAAACAAGTGTTTGTTTAAAAAAGATCTTCCATTAATTTTGCAGTCTACAAACAACAGCTATCGAAGGATAGAAATGTTCAAAGTTTCATCAAATTGTTTGCAGTGGGAGGAGTGGCGTGAATGGGCCTGTTTTAACTCTGGATGGTTGTTTTGCATTCAACAAAATAAATCTTACAAAATGTAAACACTTTATGAATGCATATTTATTTATTTATTTATTTATTATGGTTTTGTATAGTGGAGACTACACATAGATGGCTGCAGAGTGTATATTTAATTGTTCAGTCTTAACCAACGCGCATGGTTTTCAGGCGTTTTTTAACCTTTTCACAATCACAAGTAAGCGCTGCCCGTTTTGTTTTTTTGTTTTTTTCTACACAGCATATTCATCCAATATGCTTTTGTCTGAGAACCGCTTAGATTGTGAACGAAGTTCGCTCAATGATCCTACCACCACTTTTGCTGCAACTATGCCAATGACACTATTTATTAAGCAATCATGCACACCAGGGTCAGAGCATGCTTGACCCTCGCGGGTCACCAATTTGTACTCCTTGGATCCTGATGTTCTTCCTCCTCTGTTCTTTGCTAGATTAATTCTGTAGACTCCCTTGACTGATCTGGGACCTCAGAAACGTTCATACGGATTAATTCCAGTCTATCTTTGGATCCATGCTCCATTCGAACCAATCCTGCTAAAATTCCAAGAGTAAGTGAATGCCTCCCATAGTTAATAGTCAGTTGCTGGTTACCTCACTATCCAGACAAGTTCAGCTGGCTGACAACCACCTCATATTTTTTATAGGTGTTCTCTTACTCCTGCCGTCCTTAACCTGGAAACCACTGTGCCCATTGTTCCTCCACCAAGGAACTGTGAGAGGCCCCCCATCCATTCAAGGTAACTATATTGATCAGTACCACGTCGGTCACTGGCCTGAAATTGTTTTTAATCTTGGAATATGGTCCTGATATACCACCCTCTTTGTCCCTGTTAGGTGTCTCACGCACTTCACACGTCCATCCTGAGGAAGACCCCACCTGTAAGGACCTAAAGAACCCTTCACACACAGGTGTTGAAACGTCGACACTCTATCTCTGTCAGTCTATTTCAACAGTACTTTTTTTACTGTGGCCTAGGATGTTATATGGCTACTTCTGCATAGACGTTAACAAATGTAAAAATCGTTTTAATTATAGCGAATGTAAACAGCATATGCCTGAACGTTTGATTGTGATATTTCTATCACTACGTATACCTTACCTATCTCACTACCCCACTCAAATCACTTTTTTCTTCCCCTTCTTTCTCCCCCTTTCGGGCACTGTAATGATAGCGTTCTTTGTAAAAAATGTATGTCATATAACACATACTTGACAATATGCTAACCGGTTTCAGTGTTATTAAATAACACTGGGACAATGGATTTGGTCTTGCATTAACTTTGTGTTTTAGAATATTTTTGGATGTTTTTCCTTTTCACTACTCTGATGTAACCCTGGGCGGAGTTCGCGGAGTGGGGCTTCGCGGAGCTACGCGAAGTGGGCGAGAAACTACGCCCACCTCCGCACTCCGCGTAGCCCCACTCCGCAAACACCACTGGCCGCCAGCCCCGCCACCCGCCTCCCTCCCGCCCTCCCTAAATACTTTGAAATAAAAGAATCAAATAATTTAAAAGCACTTACCTTGCCGCCGCTGCCCGCCGCGTCCCCGGGGCTCGCGATCTTCCGTCTTCCGTACTAATGCGCATGCGCGGGCGGCCGCGCATGCGCATTTTCTCGTGAAAATGCGCATGCGCGGGCGGCCGCGCATGCGCATTACTACGGAAGACGGAAGACGGAAGATAGTGAGCCCCGGGGACGCGGCGGGCAGCGGCGGCAAGGTAAGTGCTTTTTAAATTATTTCATTTCTTTATTTCAAAGTATTTAGGGAGGGCGGGAGGGAGGCGGGTGGCGGCCAGCTACGCTCCGTCTGCGGAGTGCCGCCTGGCTCCGCCAGCTCCGCAAAATGCGGAGTAGGCGGCACTACGCACACTCCGCAGACGGAGCGTAGCTGGCCGCCCACCGTTACTCTGATGTTCTAATTCTGGGACCACCATAATAGATACTGTTTTTACATCTGTAAGCACTACTTTCTTTAATGTGTTTTCACGACTGCAACAACAATTGATGGACAGAATGCAGAACAATGTCATACATTCACCCCAGTACAGAGATCTGGGCCTAAATCCATTGTTTTTTTGCACTCCACACCACCCCAGTTCAGACATTGCCATATGCAAATCAGCCTTGACCTTGTGCCTCATGTGAACAGTCCAGCCCGAACTGCCAAGCCATGTCTTCCCTGGACCGGAATCAAGCATCCTAGGACCGGTTTCTGGCTTTCAGCCGTCTTCAGCCAGGATAGCTTGACTCCAGTGGTGTGGAGAGCACGGGACTCACGTCTGAGCATACACGTCCCACTCGGGGTGACAAATGCAAAAACAACAATTGATGGACAGAATGCAGAACAATGGCATACCATCACCCCAGTACAGAGATCTGGGCCTAAATCCATTGTTTTTTTGCACTCCACACCACCCCAGTTCAGACATGGCCATATGCAAATCAGCCTTGACCCTGTGCCTCATGGGAACAGTCCAGCCCGAACTGCCAAGCCATGTCTTCTCAGGACCGGAATCAAGGATCCTAGGACCGGTTTCTGGCTATCAGCCGTCTTCAGCCAGGATAGCTTGACTCCAGTGGTGTGGAGAACACGGGACTCACGTCTGAGCATACCCGTCCCACTCGGGGTGACAAATGCGAAAACAACAATTGATGGACAGAATGCAGAACAATGTCATACATTCACCCCAGTACAAAGATATGGACCTATATCCATTGTTTTTTTGCACTCCACACCACCCCAGTTCAGACATGGCCATTTGCAAATCAGCCTTGACCCTGTGCCTCATGGGAACAGTCCAGCCTGAACTGCCAAGCCATGTCTTCCCTGGACCGGAATCAAGCATCCTAGGACCAGTTTCTGGCTATCAGCCGTCTTCAGCCAGGATAGCTTGACTCCAGTGGTGTGGAGAACACGGGACTCACGTCTGAGCATACCCGTCCCACTCGGGGTGACAAATGCAAAAACAACAATTGATGGACAGAATGCAGAACAATGTCATACATTCACCCCAGTACAGAGATCTGGGCCTAAATCCATCATTTTTTTGCACTCCACACCACCCCAGTTCAAACATGGCCATGCCACACTTAGAGGAATTTTCAAAGATACCAGTCAATGTTACCCTATGGAAGAAAAGTGAGTTATCGGCTTTTGGGTAAGTACTCGACTCGCAGAGTTAAGGTTTCCTGGCAAAGACTCAGGGGTCTCTTAGGGTCAGTTGGTACACCATCGGCGGCACAGGGGCAGCCTGGTGAAGAGTGAGTTAGGACCAATGATAGCCTATGGGCAGCAGCGGGCCTTTGGTTGGTTGCGGCTGGCAAGCAGTCCATGCGGTTGTGGGAGCTGGGTTGCTGGTCACTTGCTCAGGGCAAATGGGGAAGTAGGTTAGGCCAGAGGCACTCAGGTGGCTGGGTGAAGGGTGCTTTTGAGCCGTCGGACGCTCAATGTTATTCAATGGAGATCTTTGAAGATGAACAAAGGCTTCGGGCTTGGGGACGAGATTCCTCAGGGGCGACCAACACTTCGAAAGGTAAGTTTGGACATCGGAGGATAGGTAGGCACCCAGGAGTTGGGCACAGGGGGCCTTGGGGCGCCGGGTGCAGGGGTGTCTTTTGATGTCGGGAAATCTTATCCTCAGCTGGTCGGTTGGAGGGGTCCCTGGTTGTGAGGCTGCAGGTGTCATCTGGGTCGTCGAGGAGAGTCCTTGGGCACTGGATTTCAGATCACAATTGCCGGGGGAAGTCCTCAGGGTCTTTGTCCACTCGGGCACAGGCCGGGCTCGAAGTGTGCAGAGTGGGCTGGATTTGCGGGTCCTGGCTGGCACCAGGGGTGTTGCTTTTTGAGCAGAACCACTGCTTATGGGAGTCCCAGTCTTTTAGTTGAGCAAGGCAGGCAGATCCTCCGGGGTATTTGAGGTTGCTGTCCGCAGGAGACGCCGGGGTTTAGCTGGAGCAGGTTCAAGGATCAACATGCCGGTAGGGCTGGGGCCAAGTCAGTTGGTGTCGACCTCTTGTTAGCAGAGTCACTGCAGGTCGTCCTTCTTCTTGTTCTTTCTAGATTTCAAATCAGGAGCTGCTGAAGGAAGGTTCAGGGTGCCCCTAAATGCTAAATTTAGGGGCGTTACAGGTAGGGTAAGGGCAGGGACCAATGGGTCCCTGTCCTGGGGTGAGTACACCCCCTATCCTGCTCCTCTCCTGTGGAAGGGGGCAGGAGCCTATCTCTGAGCTCCTCAAGGTGGCAGGAGCCCGGAGTTGTGCTTCACCTCACCTCTCCCACCTGAGGGTTCGGGTTGGCAGAGGCTGGCACACACCCTTCCCTTCCTTTTTTTCCCCGCCTGTCTTAACATCAGAGTGGGGGTCATAACCGGTGGGGGCCAGTTGCTGAGTACAGCAAGTGGCCTGGAGAAGCTCACAATCGCGGAATGCCTTTGAATCTCCCCCTGCCCATCCTGGGGGAGAAGACCTAGCACCTTGCATTGTTGCAGGCTCAGGAGAGCGGATAGCTCCCTAGCCAGGGGTCCAGCAACATGTCTGCTGTGTGGCATCCTAGGCAGCCTCTCAGTCAGGAAACTGATAGTTGGTTAGGTTTCAGGGGGCATCTCTAAAATGCCCTCTGTAGTGCATTTTACATTAAATCCCACACTGACATCAGTGTGGGTTTAATGTGCTGAGGTGTTTGATACCAACCTTCTCAGTCTTCAGTGTAGCCATTATGGTTCTGTGGAGTTCATAATGACAACCTCCCAGCACCATATACTCTTAATGGCATCACTGCACTTACAGTGTCCAGGAACTGCCATGGGTACTGTAGGGGCGCAGGGCTCATTCACCTGTGCCCACACCACTGGCATGGTGCACCCAGCTAGAGGGGTGACTGATGTATGCCAGGGCAGTGTGTTTGTGGGCATGTCACAACGGGGATGTGTGCCATGTCACTCTCTGCTTAGTTCTGTACCAAGACACTCAGGCTGCCAATGCAGTGTAAGTGTGTCAGGGTACAGGATCCCTAAGGGTGGCATAATAAGTGCTGCAGCCCTTAGGGGTCTTGTCTGGTCACAGTGCGCTGGGTACCTAGGGTACCAATTACCAGGGGCTTACCTGTGGCCAGAGATGCCATATGGGTTTAGGCTTTAGTACAGTTTTTAAGGGAAGGAACACAGGCCCCGGGTACCATCCCTGTCGGGGACCCAGGGCACACCAAGGAAAAGTGCATCAGGTATCAGGCAAAAAGTGTGGGGTTACTGCAACAAAAGCCCACTTCCCTACAAACATGATGTGAGATTATCTTTGTTTCCATTTTGTTAATGTTATTGCCACTTAAAAGCACTTACGAGACTGGAAGAGAAGATCAGGTGGCTCCTCTCCTGAAAATCATTCTGGAGTTAGGTACTTGACACTGGTGGATTACGTCTCTTGCTGATTTAAATTGTAGGAAAACGCAAATGATGAGGCCTCGTCTTGAGTCCTCTTCTTGCAAGATAATTATTTTAATACCTGGAGGAAGTTGGCTATGTTTACATAGATTATTTGAAGAGATTTGCTTTCAGGACTTTTTTGAAGGACTGCCAATTGTTAGCTGTCTCCAGTTTGCATCCACGCCATGCTAGAGTCAGTCATAGCCCCAACATTTCGGTTATTGCCCAAATTTTATTTGTGACTGAATTTGGATTAGACAATGAGCCACAACCTGAGTGAAAAGGACGTATGGGTATTAATGTAGAGGAGCACCGTTTCTAAAGTTAAACTGTCCATGTATCTCATAGGCTCTGTAAACACTGCAAAATAGTCTGTAATCAATTCTTTCTTTCACAATACATGATGCAGTACTTTTAAGATTGGATGAATGTGGTCCAGCTGCTTCACATTAAGGTAGTTGCTTGCTTTTTCTTTTTTAACGTTAGAGGGTCTGGATCACTTTCCTTGGTATCCCGGAGTAGACCCTGGTAAGCTTGACTAGGAGGGGATTTTCATCATCATAAGAAGAATTTTTTTGCTATGTGTGATGATTGAAATCTGCTGTGACACTGTGGGTTTGAGTTAACCACATTGCAGGTGTCAAAGTGTTAGGGTTTGTGCACAGCAAAGAGCATGTCCCCTCTTATTGCACTAGTGGTCTCTGTAATAGCTCTCTTTAAACATATTACTGAAAGCCTTTCTTGTTATCTCAGCCCCTCCCTAAGACTTCTGTGTATGTTGCTCATTATATTCACAAGTTTGGACATTGCTGTCTTGTTTGCATATTGGACCTTGCTTTCACCAAGGCTTATTTAGAAAACATTGGACCTTGCTTTTACCAAGGCTTATTTAGAACACTCCTCCCTAGGCCAAGTGTTACTTCAACTCATTAGCATAATAACTGAAGCTCTGCACATCTGCTTGTGAGAACCACACCCAGTTCTTCGAACCACACCCAGCTCTTCGAACCACTCCCAGCCCTGTCTATAAAAGGCAGCCCCTGAGCCTCACCCAGTGCTTGTGCTCGTCTACCTCCCACTTATCTGAGAACAGATCCTTCGGTGCTGGCACTCCTCCTCTCTCCAGACATTCATTGATTTCAACGGGCGCAGCTTCTGGCTCTTCCTTCTTCTGGTTCAGGCTACTTCTTGACTCAGCCCCTCTTCTGTCCACTGCAATCGACCTGCAAAAGAGAAAGAGGTCACGGTTAGACTGATCAGTATCCCTTTTCAGCAACAAGTAAGTGCAAAACCTTTTATTACCTGAAAGAACTTTATCTGCGATTTCTGGATTCATGTAAAGACAATTTGGAACAAGATATCTCCCACAAACTTTGTGGTTCAAACCCTTTGTTACAAGAATACTTTGTGGAACTTTGTGAAATAAACATTGTTTTACATGGAACTTTTTTAAGAATCGAACAGAGGAAACCATTGACAGCAAGGCATAAAGTAAATCAAGGACGTGCACAAATTACCTGCTGTATTTTGATGTAAAAGTACAGTATTTGTATTATAAAAAGTCTGGAAATGTGTGAAAAGTGAGTTTGCTATTAAGAATTTAGGCTTTAGTTATATTAAGGTGAATGTTAGACGTTGGTAATTCTGATAATGACATTCGTTTGATTTTACAGAAGTTTTACAGTAATAGAAAGCACATCCCAGAACAGTAACACATTCCAATCCTGGAAGCTTGAGACCAGGATCCAAGAGGTACTTTTAGATGAGAATTTCTAATAAGATTAAGGTTTAGTCAGGAACACATTTTGGGATAGGTTGCACTTATCTGTTCTTTGTTTATGTTTCATCAGGCACCAGTTTCTACAGAAGTCAGAGAGGGCTGCAGATTTTAGCAGCTCTTCTACAGTGGAAACGCAAGAACGGTATTGTCTCTCTTTATTTATTTTATTCACTTCCCCCCTTCCCTTGAGCTTCTGGTTCTTAGTGCACAGTTTTAAAACTAGTGTGCTGGAACAAGCAGTTTCAGGGTGGGGTCGGACTGTCTTCAACCTCCATCAGAACTGAACAGAAACTCAGGTGAGATGGGCTTTGACACAAAGTCCCATTAAAGTGTTATTCAAGCATACTTTTCTAAATTGTCAAAATGTGAGTCCCACTTTAACAGAACCAGCAGTTCAGTAAAGCCTTCAAGAAGAAAAGAATGGTGGTCCACATTTTAGAAAACAATGGGCACGTACCTATGAACCAGTGTTTCAGATTAAATTAAAAACATGGCAAAGAAGCTACAAAAATCCACTATCCTAGCCAAAGCCAATTTTAACCAAAGTTTTTAACTCGTCAAATTTGTTATCCTCTTTATTCATGCCAACACCTCTCCCTGCACTATTTCCCTACAAATATCCTTCACTGGTGAAAGTGGTAAATTTCAAACATTCATCACAGGTAAAACAATCATAGACACACTCTCCTCCTGTCTCTACAAATGAAACTTTAAGGGCTTGATGTATGTACTCTCAGATTGTAGGTACTGGTCACAATTTGTGACCATAAGATCTTCTGCAAACTGTCCTAATGCACGAATTGTTCAATTTTCAAAAACAATGATTCATTGTGGGTTGCAATATGACTTGTATCATTATTATTTGTTTTAAGTCGCAAATTGTGAATCACTCTGCCCGCAAGACTGGAGCTGTATCAGATGAAGTCCTCTCAAAATTGACCACTGCTGCTCTGAGGTCCCGCTGAAGCTCTGGGGGTGTTAGAAGTCTAAAACTCTTTTAAGGCTCAACTTTTCCAGAGTTTCTATAGTACCTCCTCTTGACCACTTCCTGGATCCTAGGACATCAGGGACATCAAGTAAGGGCCAGGACTCACTCCAGTAGTGGCCATCCCCAGGGTCCAGCTCAGGTCTAGTTGCTACTGGTCAGCTGGGCACCTCAGGCAAAAATTATCTTGCACCTTGTTATATCCCTCTGGCTACGCAGGTGGTCAGCCAACTGAACCTTTGAGATCACTTCTTAGCCTGGTGGCAAATGGGATCGGTCCAGCCTTCCAAATCTCCTCATAGGTCTGAAACAGCATGTTCAGTCCTTTTCTTTTCTACAGCAGGGCCAGAGGCTCTCTTAAAGACTTGTGGGGGAGGTACCACTTGTGTAGGATTACCTAGCCAGCGGAGGATAAGATACTTGGACACTCTCTAACCAATGATGAACAATTTCCCAAGAGCAAGCCTTCCCACTTTACCAGCACATCCTGTTTGCCATACTACAGACTATTCCGCAGTGCACTATTCTGAGGCAAATCCAATAGGATAGAATGTTTCTGCCCTTGAAGAGAGCATCTGGCCAAGACATGTGCGTACTTTAGGAAAATGAGAAGTCTCCTCCTCCTCAGATACGCAAAACTGGTTTTGGGACCAGAACTCCCTTCCAGTAGCCTGGTAACAAGTTGGTGACAAGTGGCCTAAGAAACAATAAGCTTTTCTTCTTCAGGTCTCCTTCTGCACTTAACTGTGAATGGGAAGGCCTCAACCTGGTTTCTTTCAAGTTAATACATTTCCTAGACGGTCACCAGCTATCCTTCCTGGCTGTGATGAGTCCCCTGGTCTTTCTGTTAAAACACTAAAATGTGTGTTGCTGCTCTAGAAGGAGTTTCCACACCACATTAAAGGGAAGCACAAAAATGGCCCTGTTGCTGGCTAACGTTAATTAGCCAACTGGAGGTTGAGGAAGGTAAAGTATAACTGTAAAAAAGTAACTATTTCTTAATACGACTTTTCCTAAATACTTACTACAACTTCACAACTTAGGGGGCGATTCCCATCTGGGTCGGAAATCACTCCGACCAAGCCGTATCCGGGGTGTTTTCTGACCGGTCCGGACTCCTGGAGTCCCACCAAGCGAGTACGATGCGGCCGTATGGTGTCGGACTCGTTTCGGTCGGACTCCCATTGAAGTTAATGGGAGCTGGTCGTACAACGCATACATGGGCTCCCATTGACTGAATGGGTACGTTCCAGACAAGTGCACCCCCTACAGTGTGTAAGCGTCGGTGCCATCCGCACCGTACATGCCTGTGTTGGGGAGACCCATGGGTCTCCCCCTGTGTCCGAGCCGTAAAGCTGCGGGTACCAGGGGGTCTGATTCGGACCCCAAAGACCAGCTCCGGGAGCTATTGCGAGCCGGAAGCTCCGACTCGATCCAGCTGTCCGAATCGCGCATCGTACTGGCTCGGTCGGAATTCGCCTCCATTAAACTCCACGGTTAGCTTACGGTCGAGACGTACGGAGCGGTTCAGACCCGGAAACGATTCGGCCGGAGATTTTGCGCTTGTTCGCATCGTAATTCGTTGTCCGGACCTGTTTAGGAACCGGCTGGAAATTCAGCCTCCGAATCCGACCCGCTAATCCCGAACCCGATTCGGAGCCATTCCGACCGAGATCGGAATCGGCCCTTAAGTTGGATTTTCAATTAATATTTAAAATAGTAATTTAAGTGCCAATGTAACTTAACCCAATCTAAAGTCTCCAAAATTATGATTTTATCCTGGAGTTTAGTTTTGTCATAGAATATTTATAGCGCTAACAGTGAGAATAGCTTCTTGGGGAGGCAAATTAGAATAGGACCATACAAACATGAAATCCTTACATGTTACACTTATAAATACCAGATACCTTACCTTATAGTATAAAAGAAATACATAGGGCGACTTACTTTATCTTTAAAAGAGGATTTCTTCTTGTCAAAAAGGGTAATTTTGACAAGTTTTAATGCAGGTAGCAGTCAGGCTACATAGGTGGGAGTAAAGCCTTGTTTTCTTTGTCAGCATAGTAGATTGCCCAACATATGCTGCAGTCGTCAGAGCACCTTTAGCTTTCCATGCTTTGGTGTATTTTCCTGCTACGTATACTATGGCCTTACTGTAAAGTTCATATGTCAATTAGAAATTCGCCAATTCTACCATGTTTTAGGGGTCTGAGCACATAGACTGGGCCTAGGCAGCAATACCCCACTATAGAGTTAAAAAACCACCAACACTAGTCAGAAAATAATTAGGGTGACCGTGCAAAAAGAGTCACTTTCTCAGGCCTTTCTGGGGCCATATGATATAAGGACCAGCATGCGGAAATTGTTATTACCAGATTAATCTACACATTTTCCCCCTGATTCCTGTCCCTTTTCTGGCCACATATCATGCAGGTGGATATGTGACAGGAATTACCACAAACCCTTAAATGTTCCATTTTGCCTTAAAATGGGCATTTTTGCCAGAAAGGAATTCCAACCGACTTGTGATAAGGTGGTAGACTGGTGTCTGGAACTAGAAAGTTAGAACATAGCACAACAGTCAATAATCATTTATTTTGATCATCCAGTGATTCAGGCGTAAACTATAAATAGGCCTGTCTACCTGACCAATCCAAACAAAAACTCAGGTAGACAAAGAGGACTCAGAATCATGAGCTCATTATACCAAGAGTTAGGATTGCTCAAGTTTAAATCCATTCTTCTCTGTTCCAACTACTCTCTGGAATTTTTTTCCACTTCACTAATTATTCCTCTATACACCCCAGAAAAGGTTTAAAAGCTCACTTTTTTTTAATATATCTGAAATAACAATAGTCCCTGTCGCCCATCTTAACCTACTTCCTTAGCATATCCCAAGATATCTGAGAATTGACATATCTGTTTGTTTTAATGCTGTGTATGTCTTTACATTTATAGTTATGAATGAATCTTATTCAGTGGTTAGTAAAACAATGCGAATGGAAGCAGTTCCACATAACTTATATCATCAGATCCGGCGTCATACACCGAGGCACTCTGAACATGTGAACTGTTAGTCAAAGGGAAATGGATATGACAAAAATCCATAATACAAATGCCAACAGAACATACAATTAAATGCTTTCATATTATTTAATAACATTATAAACCAGTCTCAGATAAAAGCAGTTAAAACTCTTCACTAGTACAATTATAAATATTAGAAAGCCGATTTGTTTATTTACTCCACAAAAACTACCTGATTTCCCTTAAAACAGTGCCGTCGGCATTTGCAAATTTGATCACATCTCTCATTAATTTGAAGTCACAGCTCTTAAATGCTAAATATACCACCTCTTGGCATGTATGAATACCCAATCTGTTCATGGATGGCAATAAATGCAATTTCTAGGAGGCAATGAAAGTCTTCCAACAGTTATATGAGGCTAAATTGTTGCTGCCGTATTAACAGACGTATTTGGCAACTTTTATCGTATCTAATTTCCATCACAGTTAATATATTCCCAAATGAATTGGAGCAAAACATAGTCTCAATTGTTCTATTTTAAGTTCAAATGCAATGAACTTGTTATGCATGGTGATATAGCACGAGATGTTCTGAAGCTGTGTGTTCCACTGTAAAACACTCTAATGCTTCTGTTAGTAGGGGAACGTTACAAACATGTTAAAAAATCAAATCCCTCTTGTAATGACGGATCATTTAAAAAAGCTATTTAGCAAAGTTTTTGCAGAGGTGGAATCCTTTACATTGAAATCAATAGGCTAAATAAAATACATCTGATTAAGATGATTGTCCTACCAAAGTTTCTAAACTCATTACATGCTATTACATTACCTCTTTTAAGGATTTCAGCTAGATGTTTAAGATATTCTGGAGGTTTTTAAGAGTTGACCAAAAATACATTCTGTTTACAAATGTGCCATCACAACCAGGATCATTGCCTATCTGACATACCCACAGCAAGGAAATCATCCTACTGCAGAGGAAGAAGTTTAAAAAAGTAAAAAAGAAGGCATCAGACCTTCCCCATCTACGCACCCCGATTCTACAACATTCCAGTATCCATCTGGACTGGTGTCACCCTACTTCATTCTGTGCTGTGGCACTTCATGGTGAAACTTGTTGTTTTTCCTGTACTTTGTATGACGTCTGTATTCTCCAACTAGTCACACATCTATGGTTTAAATGTTCTTTTGTTGCAATTATTATTATGTTTTGTTTTGTTTTAGATCACATATTCTGATATGTTTTCGTCCAATAATTGAGATGTCTAACCACCTAAAGTATGAATAAATTAACTACTCTTGTGTGATGCTGATTTATGGGCGAAAATTACAGCACCGGCTGTATTAGTCTCAACATAAGTAAGTCCTAGGCAGATTGTGATATGGGGTGAAACACATGCAAATCTGAATTTAGCTTATGATCACCGCTCCATTGCAAATTTGCAGTACATGCAATAAACCTCAACACATCTTTGATCTGTGCAGTGACAGGCTTTCATTTTGAATTATAGGAATTTATTATACAACAAATACAAGCTTTGAATCCACATAAGTTCCACGCATCTTTCCAGTGTAAGAAATACCTGCATGCCAAGAATTAAAACTTACACCAGGACATTGCCATTTATTATTTCTTACTCGAAATGGTAGATTATCAATACTTGATAGATGATTTCCGGAATACATTCTCTTTTGCACACAGTGAAATTAAATTTACTCTCGTCATGATCTGTATGCCCAACTTGAATTTACCATTCCTCATTTGTCAGAGAAAGAAACGTAATACTCTGACCCCCACAAGCTTCCCACGAGCTTTACATGTATTCTAGGGAAGGGAATAAGGTTCTGTTGTGCTAACGGATTGGTGTACCTGGAGGATGCAGCATCAGTAGGCGCTTGTGCTCGGAATCAGAAACCACATTTCTCATAAGGATGCAGGACAATTTTCATGTGATCCAGACGGTCCTTGCCAGACAATCAAGACATCCTGCTGCTGCAGCTAAGGGCTTGTTATGACAGTTTTTTGACAGCCAGGAGTTTGTTTTATCTTTCAAAGTGTTAAAGAAAGTTAGAAGCTGAATAATGCGAAAAATAAATCTAAGAAATTGAGTTTTGTTATAAAAACGAATTTCAGTTACAGTACTTTTCAGAAAAAAACTTGTTGGAGTATACCATCTACATTTTGGTTTCCCTATTTGGGTTCAAATATACTATAGGAACGGACCTTCAACATATTTAGAGGCTGTTGATACTTTGTGAAGTATATATTTGTTTAGAGTACTTAATTAGTGGGCTCGATAAAATCCTGACGAATGTTTGTTTAGGTTATAGTTTTAGACACAATCCAAATGTATCTAGGAAACCAGAGAAAATGTAATCAAATATATAACATAGTTGCTTTTGCCAGGGAAGAGAGAGAGATTATTACCGAAATACACTTTAACCCCCTATCATATACATTGTTCATGTTTCAGTTCAAGGAATGACCATAGATTTTCTAGCATTCTAGACATCCGGAAGTGTAGAGATATGCTGGATGGCAAGTGTTCGATGAAACATAAAACTACAGGTATATATCCAGATTTACTAGCATTTTGCATCATGGGTGCACCACATGTGTGACTCACCAATGATGCAAAATTTATTTTACAATTTACAAAGCCTAGCACACGTCAATCTGCCTGACTTTGCATGACTCAGCAAAAAAAATGAAGTCATGCAAACGCAGGGGCATATTATCAAGGGGGTTTATCTCCGCTTTTTTGGCTTTAAAAGCCAAGAAAGCGGAGATAAAATTATCTTCCTATTGCCTAGCTGTCGCTAACACCAGTTAGCGACAGCTAGTAGGAGATAGCGACCATCTTGGGCCCCACTTTGCGTGTCAGTGATATTTATCACTAATGATATGCAAAGTGAGCGTGCCAAAATGTTAGCGACTGGAAACAGTCGCTAACATTGCTATCTCCTATTACCAACTATTAGAGATATTCGCGAAGCGCGAATATCTCTAAAAGCTAACACCTTCCCTGAGCAGTTCTTAGCCATGTTATCCAATAGGAGGTGGATAACATGGCTAAGAGCATTAGCTCGGTAATGCATGAATATCGCTGGCTTTTCAGCGATATTCATGCATTGCGGCCAATTTTTATTTCATTTGCGATAAACCTTGGTAATACCAAGGTTTATTTGCGATAAAAATCGCCGTAGCTCAGCGGTAAATTTTTGTCTCTAACCAAGCAATAGCGATAATTATCGCTATTGCTTGGTAATATGCCCCGCAATGCTTAGAGCCATGCGTTATTGGGGAGGCGTTGCACAGGTGAAGCATGGTCATTCCGATGCATCTGCCCATCTTTTTTGGTTCAAACCCAGATTAATTAAAGTCTGTAGACCTGGATTTGCTCCAAAATTGTACTCCTACACAAGGCTGGCATAACGAAGAGAAATATATTAATTTATCCTTGTTACTTTCTCTTTGCATGTGAGATGCATTCTGCAGCACACATAAAATAGGAAAAGCCTCTAGTAATAGTTTTTCTTTAGGAAGGTACATGAGGGTATTCCATTCTACACAAATACTATTCTACCATAACACAGGCACACTTGTGTTGTGGCGCAAGAGTGCCTTTGCTCGGACTCCCATTGAACTCTATGGGAGTCTGTAAACCAAATGCGTACACAGGCTCCCATACTAAAAATTGGTAAGTGGGGACAAGCATACATGCCACACTGTGCATGCAGGGAAACGGGGGCCCATGGGTACCCCGATGGGACCAATTTGGAGGGCCCTGGTTGAAGGGGGGCCTTCTACAGCCCCCCAAAGTTTGATTCCCACAGCCGTTTCGTCTCGCTGAGCTGGTGTCGATATGGCTGTCCGAATCGTGCATTGTACTCGCTTGTTCGGAAGCCGGCTTCATTGCGTGGCATGATTTGGCTGCGAACGAGTTGGACTGACAGGATCGGGTTTGAAAGCGATTCTGTTGACTCGGACGGGATCTTCGCATCGTACTTGCTCGTTCAGAATGGGGAAAGATTCAGTTAGAAACATAGGCTCCAAATCAGATTTGCTCATTCCGGAACCAGTCTGGAGGCCTTCCTAACAAGATCGTAATCAGCCCCAAAGTAGTGATCTGGTCCTAGATCTTGATTTAGATGATCCATCACATCCCTAGAAATGACAGCACCCAGCACAATGACGAGGCACAGTGGGGATGCCTATCGTCTCAGTTTCTCCATTGTCCCATTTCTCTTTCCCCAAGTCTACTGTAAGTATGGGCGGAAAATCCGTTACGCTCACGGATTTTGCGGATTTTCGGTAAATTCGCAATCCGCGAGATTCGCGAATTTCCCGCAAAATCCGCAAATTCGCACGCAGCGGATTTTTTTTCTTTGCGGTGTAAGTTCGCAATTGCGAACATGTAGGTGCAGCGGGCAGCAACAATCTCGCACTCGCGAAATTACAAAAATTGCAATTCCGCACAAGAAATCTACTAGCAAGCAGCATAGACCTTCTGAAAATGATTATTTTTATCAGAATAACTCCTCAGGTTGACATTTGCCTGCACTTTTTTAGATTTGAGGCCTTTTGATTTTCTTTGGATAACTTTTGGATTAGAAATCAACTTTCTCATATAAGCTTGGTGAGGCATTAAAGTTGCTGTAATGCTGCTCTGCAGAAAAACGAGTTTTGCAAAAGTGAAAGCAGGTTCAAAAGTTCAAACTCATCATTAGTAACCTGATTATGCTAAAAGACTGTTCTCAGAGAACTGGTCTGGAAGCCCTGCAACAAGCAGCAGGCAACTCCAAAGAGAATGCAGCACACATAGAAAGAGGAAATAACTAGGAGAAATATAGATATTTCCGCTTGTTATGCCTGACCTGGGGAGGTGTATCTTTTTGATACATTCTCAGGTTTACCAAGTTTTCAAAATCTGGAAATGTGTCTAAAACAGGGGATTTGCTTTTGAACATTCACCGTAATGCCCATGGAATGCATCACTTGCTCAGAGTAATGCAACGCAGAGATTTGCGCTGCGTTGCATTGCTCCATGTTTACGTACCTATTCAGAGCCATACGAAGTGGCTTTGCATGGCTTCATAAATATGACTTGGAGCTTTACGTCGTGCATGTACCAAGTTAAGTGGGGCTAGCGTGATGCAAAGCGCTCATAAATATGCCCCTTAGAGCCAAGCAAGACTCTTTGCTGAGTTCTGGCAGGGATCCCCCTATTTTTTTGCTGGTGTGCCAACCTCAATTTGCATCTTAGGCTTAGTGCATGGGACCATAATTCACTTGATAAAAGGATCTGTAACAGACATGGACTGGAAACATGGAGCTGGCACTGATTTTACTACCCTACCATCAAACGTCTCGTAGCAAGGATGAAGAGGAGTGAGTGCAGCAAAAATAGGTTCAAAATAAGTGATTTCAGGGCAGGGACTCTAAGCCATTGTGTTGCATGTCATGATAGTCATGAATTCCCAGGGGGAACTACCGGGCCCAGGTAGGGAAGGGCAGGAGTGTAGCTTCTAGAATGGTGTTTAGGGTGATAAACTTCTGAATGCATTCTTGGTAGCTGGTGTTGAGGGCCCTGGGTTGTGTTTGAAATGTCTGTGTTTTTTTCTCTTGTCATTCACATTCACTAATAGCTTTTCTGTTCATTTTTTGGAGTGAAAACTTAAATGTATATAGTAACTGCTTTATCAAAAAAATATTATTCTGTACCCCTAGAAGTACTCCTCGAATAGGTGAGAATGCACAAATTATTGGAATTCACAAGCATTGTCAAGAGCATTGTCAAGCATTGTCAAGTGTATACTTCTAAATCTGTGCCAGTTTCAGGTTTACAAGCATACTACTGGCAATCAAGCACGTAAGAGGTGATGGCTGAACGCTTGCAAACAGTCTAGCCCGGGGTAATCGATTGGGGTAGCATTCCAACCCATCATATTTCACCCACAGTCCCACTCTAGACAGAGTCCCATCTGATGTAAATTAGTACTGACCCTGTTCCTCATGGAAACACTATATCCTGAATCTTGGTCCCCTTACCCCTCCACCCTGCAGCCTGGTGCTTTATATTTAGGAAATTTGAATTTCAATCGCTCCTCACTCCCCGTGCCCCCGAATTTTACTGACTACGGTACGCCCCTTCCTTTACCTGAAGGATCTCTGGTCTTCTGAAGTTGGATTGGCAGCAATCCAAGATAGTTTATTGGGCCTCCAAAGTAGGGCAGCACAAAATACACATTCCTAAAGTTACTTTTCCACTAAGGTCAACAAACATCTGTTTTGCAAATGAAATAGATTCCTGCAATTAATTCAAAACTATAATTTCTCTACCAGGTACCAAAACGGAGATTGAACATACTGATTGTATTTATAATAAGCTCTGTTAATGTAAAGAACTGCTTTACCTACACAGCGAAAACAGTTTTTGAGTATTTGCACACTGTGAGAGCATACTGCCCATTATGCAATATTCCACATTTTATACAATCGGCACCCAGTCTTTTAAGCCTACAAAGCACACTTCAGTGGTGATGTACCTGCAGTGCTTAATTTGAGCTTATGGGTGTTGGTAGGGGCACTAGCAGTCATTTTTAGGGATCGTCACTTATTTGTCTCCATCAGACATTTCCGCGAGGAAAATAACATATAAACTGAAAGAAGGAGGAAGTGAAAGACGGAAACCCCAACACCAAGGAAGAAAGCTGGAACCTGCAAGAGTGAGATACAGAGGCAGGCAGTGTCTGGCAGCGGAATAAAGAGGCATGAAGTGCATTAATGACTATGCAGCCTTGTTATTCTGTGTGCTGACATTTAATAGTACTGGCCTCAGGCTTCTGGCAGAGTTTTGGGCAGCTGCACTCCTTACTTTACAAATTAAGCACAGCTTATTTGATATATAAAAATAGGTTGTCCTAGATAGCAAAGGTACTTTTCCCTGCTATGTTTCAGTACAGTGCTTTTAAACTATAGCGCAGTCAGAGCACAGTTGTGTTCCCTAAAGCCATATATTTTTTGCCATAAATGTGCAGCCACATATAACATTTAAAATTCATGCCATTGGCACAACTCCTGCTCCAACACCCAACAGCCTTTATAGAAGACTAAATACACTAATTGGGCCAAATCTATTTGCCAAGTCCAATTTTAGGGGCAGAACACTCTTACTGTGGCACTTATTGGCAGAGTCACCGAACACATAGTTCTAGTGCAGGCAATGTATTACTGATGTTCCATAATTTGAATTCTTTCTTCAATCAGTTCTATACATTGGTACTGCAATTATTTAAAATATTGAAAAGATTGTTATAAGGCTGCTTCTTCAGTTTTTTCTGCATTAGTATGATCTTCAAATAATTTGTTTTAGAAGTTATAATTAGTAATACAAAAATAAAGCATTTATACAGTTAGGAATTTGGAGCCTAGCGGTGCAATGCACTGGATTCTCTTCTCCTGGCAAGTATTTGGAAGTGGGGCCTTCTCGAATGTGAGCCAGAAGCATAAGTTCTGATGCCTGATCATTCAGACTATTTTTGGTTTCCAGATGATGCTTAAGATCTGTCTGATCTTGTTCAGGAGAGAGGGGGGTGGATATACAGAGAGAGCTTGGTATGGCTTGCAATAATAGGGCCACATGCCCCATCAACATTCCACAAGACCTCTGGCAACTATTTTGTCAGGGCCTTTGAAAGTCTAAATTATATACCAAAGTAAAGAATAAGAAAGCTGGTCAGAATTGAAACATCTTAGGGACTGATTACGATGTTGTTAGGAAGGGCTCTGGATGTGATTCGATTTTGTCAAATACAATTCAGAACCCTTGTTTCCTACTGAATCGGTCACCTTTCTGGATAACCAAGTACGATGCAAGGCAGCCGTCCGGACTGTCCGAATCGGTTCCGAATGGGATTCAGGTGAGTCATTCGGATCCGAATCATACAGCCCAATGGAGACGGTTTCCGAATGAGCGAGTACCATGATCGATTCGAACAGCTGTTCCAAGTCGGTTTGACTGAGATGAAACGCATTTCAGAATCTGTTTTTGGGGGTCTATTGCAGGCCCCCTTCACCCGGAGGCGATCAAATTTGTCCCATGGGAGTACCCAAGGGACCCCTCTTCCCAACCATGCACAATGTGGCAGGCACCATAGGTTGCCCACTCCAGGGTGCAAGGTTTTCCACACCCACAACTGTTTCCAATGGGAGCCTGTGTTCTTATTCGGGACACAGGCTCCTATTAAAGTCAATACAAGTCCGACCAAACCGTATACATCCGGACACATCGTAATCGGCTGTTAAAACTTCCCTAATATGAATTGCTTGGAAAGTATTCCTAACCTGATTTACTGGGAATGCTTTCCAAACGACATCGTAATCGGCCCCTAAGTGTCAGTTTCACTGAGTCTTTTGGTTCTTTCTTAATACATAGGCAGACAATACACTTTTGCAGTTGATATAATGATATTGAAAATGAATGTATATTTCCTAGTCATGAAGTATGCTATAATATTCACAATAGGTAATAATTTGCCTCAATTTTTTGCCTTTTTTCTGTAGCAGGGATATTTTCATTCCGTTATGCATTTACAAGCTGATTTTGTTAGTTTTTTCTCTTTGAAAAAAAACAAAAAAACTCTCTTATCTAAAAAAAAACAAAGCACATTTTTTCTTAAGTGTAGAAAAGTAAATACAATTGCTGTAATGTAAACACAACTACCCAAAACTGTTAATTAGTTGATCTATTTCACATGTAAAGCACACATTGGCCCTTGTCCACTCAATTGTTAATAAATACATGAGAAGGATATAGGAGTTCTGTGTTTTGAAAGGTACAGTGTTTTTATTACCAGTTGTATGACCCTTGAAACTAATCCCAGTTAAACAGTATCCCTGGGCTAGAAGGGCTCATAGGGGAGGTTTGATGTGTGATCTTCTGGAAGAAGCATCATCGGTGCCATTTCACAGGTAGCTTTGTTTTCTTGATATTTGCTCTGCCCTCTCAAGAGCTGCATGAAAACATTAAAGAGCAACAGAGAATGCAAGGAACTTGGGGAGACTAGACAGTGAAGATTGTGTTTTTGTTAATGGAAAACACCAATACTGTGGTACTAACATTAATCTGCTGACTGTGGTTGAAATACCACCTCATTGGTGATCCTACAGAAGGCCTTTATTTATCCTTTGCATTGTCTTGTGATCTCACAATCCAAAATACTGCTTAAAAATAGGATGATTAAATGTGGGTGTAGCAATAACGCTCTTTACACATGCACATTCTTGTATTTGTAGGGGGTTTAATAACATACTGGGAAAACCTTGTTGTAAATCGAGGGGATTTACAGCTCAATATGTATCTGAATATAGGACGTTAGTGTAGACTTTGAAGATTGCTAACAGGGTGGCATTAATGTGTTATAAGTGGCATGAGAGGTGGAAGACTACCCCCTTTTCGATACCCATAGCTGGAAACTCTCTCAATATTATGTAGGTTTCAATCTAGAGAAAAGATAGTGACATTTTAAATCACAAGACACCTCGATATTAGCTAAAATCATGGATGGATGATAGCATTAAGTCCCATTCTTCAATATCATGCAGTGACAATCTTTCCCCAGAATAAGTGACATGCAAAATGAAACATGAATCCATAACATATAATGTTACATTACATGCATTTATATTTTGAGGTTTCTGCCACTCGAATGGCTTTGCAGCACCATACATATATGCAGCGGAAACTTGTTGAAGCAGCTTTGAAGTAGATATTTCAGGTAGCAGTTGGAAAAGAAGAGGCAGCTGTGAGTAACAATTGTAGTGACAAGTTTCAGTTCAATTTTTTTTTTTTAGATCAGCATCAGGAAGTCTACCTCTACCTCTAGGTTTAAAACAAAGAAGTTGATGTACAAATGTATATTGTGGTCAAAAATGCTGTGATTCACCAAATAGGTGGATTTGTGACCACAAAAGAGATTCTTACAATGTATTAATACAATTTTAGTAGTTGGTATTCAGTATGTGATATATCGGTATATGAGGTATCAATCTTTCCTAACCATAATCCAGTTTCAAAATATTGATAATTTTCCTTCTTCCAGGAGCCTTTTGCAAAAAGTAATGGGTCATTTTTAAAAATTAAAAAAAATGGTTGAGAAGGCAGTGGCCCACAGAAATGCAGACTCACAAACAGCAAAAAAAAAACATGTTTGCAAACATAGCCCTGTTTTCTTTACCTAAATGTGATCACAGCTATGGTAGTGTTATGATCCCATCTGGACGCCATGACGGTGATTGCATCCAATTGGCGTAAGGCTCAATTTGCGACGTATTGCATTAAAATTAATGCAGTAGGTAAAATAGCAATTCAATCAGAATGGAAACATTCATCACTGGTTCTAAAAATACTTGGTACGATTTGCAGGTAATATTTTGTGTTCTGTAAATCAAGCCCTTAACACCTATTCTCTTTTAGGAGCAGAGAGGTTGGTTATTTGAAACCACAGAGGGTAAAATATCCAAGCTTTTATGGTCTCCTGAACCTCTTAGTAGTCTCTCCTCATCAGGACTAGGGAGGGCTCAACCTCCCCACAATTCTATTATATATTTTCGATCATTATATATATTTTTTAAACTATTTGTCTTGTACTTGCATAGACATTATCTGAACCATTCCACTGCCACCAATGGTCTCATTTGGAATTAGGCATAACAGGATCTCATCCAAAATATGTAGTCTGTCAATTATGAACAACTTTCCATTCCCTTGCCTTATTTAAAGATGATTGAAATGCTCTGTTTCTGACGAGGGAGCCTTAGTTGGCTCGGCCGGTACTAACACATTCCTCTCACATGCAGGCGAGAATGGCGTGGAAGGGGCTGCCCTCATTCTGTGTCTCTCCTGGATTGTAATTATTGCTACCTGGGTGCCATAATCTTGGCCCACTGCATGACATCAAAGAATTTCTGGTGCCTAACAGGATTCCTCTTACTTGAGGGAAGGAAGGGGCTGATTGGTGTAAAGCCTACTCTGCTCAACAATCTTAGTGGAAAGACTGCTGGTGACTGTGGCAGTATGGGAGCCAGACCATGTGCCAGGGGTTTGATGTGTATTGCGAAAGATTCACGTGGATGGTAGCCATTTTGTGATGATCTTGAAGTAGGAGCTCCTTAGGAGGTCAAAGAGGGGTATCTCTCGTTCCCACTGTACCTTTGTGTCTGGTAATCTTCATTTCTGTCACCAATCTTCAACACTTAAATGTTCCAAAAAGTCATGGTTGCAAGCAATTTCTTCCTCTGGGATGAAAATCAGTGGAGACAATATCCTGATTTAGTTTCAAAGCTACAGTCTTTTTTCTTCCCAAGGGTGGCTGATCAGTTGGTGTCCCACGTTAGCAGCCCATGAGCAGAGGGGAATGGTAGTTTGAAGCTGCATAATTGTCCCTCCTTTGAAAGTCCCTGGCGCTGAATTACTTTCTTATCAATTAGGGATACGATGTCGGTGTTACCCTCGTCATCTGCTTCCTGAAGTGAGGGGGGAAAAGTTGTTTGTGGCTAAGGGAATGGGAAAGTTAACTCCTGTACAGGACAGGAGCTTACCATTCCTAAAGTCTAGTGTGCTTACTTTTTTCATGGATAGGGGCAGATTGTCAAATTAACCCATCAATCTACTCCGTTAGTTGAAAAGAAAGGTTATTTGTGGCTGCAGGAATGAAAAGAGTCATAATGTCAATAGGCCACGCCATCATTTTCAATCCCCAGTATTCTCCCTCCCCACATGAAAGCATATCAAAAGTAACCTACCAACATGTTTCCCAGGGAACGCAGAGCTGCATATGACTATATGTAATTATATTTGGTCTATTTCTGGTCTCTGGCGTTCTATCGGCATAGGATCATATTCCTACCCAATCAGAAAGACAGAATCCTATTGAGAGTAAACCTTATCTCAGTCCTGAGTAGCTGTGGCATGGGGTTGTCATGCTTAACTCAAAGGAAACAAGTTCAACGCATTTACCAGTAACAAAACAGTGAAAATGTGAAAACACAACACAATAAATGTATAGAAACAGTGTGGACTTTAATAAACAAATGGGACAAAAATTATAGAAATCGGATCAGAGTAGCCGAGATATGATTTTTAAGAGTTCTAGAGTTTTCTAGTCCAAAAAAGCAGAAAAGGTCAACCACTGGTATCTGGTTGTGCTAGACCGGGTCAAAGGCAAACGTTAAGGCTAACCTCAATGGAGTGTGGGTCCTATACAATGACCAGGTTCCTCCCTGTGAAAGGTTTACCTTCTGACTGTTTTTGGGAGTATTTTTCTTCAAAGGCAGCAGTGTGCTGCTCGAAGCTGCTGCCTTGCTGAAGAGCCTAGGTGCGCTCGCCTGCCTTCTAAAGATCCACCAGGGCTTGGTGGCTTACCGGGGCTGATTGGCAAAAGCACGTAGTTATCAATGCTGCTCCTTGGGAAGCTCGTTTTGAACTGAAAGGGGCTCTAGCCACAGCGTGTGGTGAAGTGCTCTGGGCTCTGGTGGGAAGCTCCATTTTGGAGAAGCCCTGGTACTTTTTTTTTTATTGCTCTTGGTGATTTCCTGACTGAGTGTGTGCAGGGTGGTACTTTCCCGGTTAGAGCAGGCAGACCCAGAAGAAGAGGTCAGACCCGGGACCAGGGTTCAATTCCCGACGCGGCAGGGTCTTGAGCTCAAATGTCCATGGACTCGATAATTCTCGCTTCGGTGCCTGACCTAATCATGGGTTCACACTCTGCAACTCTGGGCATTAAGCTTGCTTAATCTCCACAACGGCCCCCCGCGGGGGGATGCCTGGCTTTCACCTTGGGGATGCCCTGTAGGGGCTATCTCACAGGAAAAAACCAGGACGGGTTCCCAAGGCAAGCGCGGAGATACCCCTTCGGGGGTTGATTCTGGCGCTATATAAGAATATAATAATAATAATAATAATAATAATAGTAACTACGGGAGGGTAGAGCCACAGCAACGGAGGTGCTCTCCCTTGGGTGTTCCTGGCTCCCCTATCAGTCTGCGGCAGCCGGGGCACTACTACGTGGCCCTGGGCTGCCAGACCCTGCAGAGTACGGTGTCCGCACACGAGAAGCGTGTGGAGGGTTCTTCCTATTTGATCTTCCTGAGCCCAAGGAATGGGCTCAATCCTCCACCATGGAAGGTGTCTGTGTCCTTGAGGAGGAGCAAAGATTAAAGGACCGCCGAAGTCAGACAAAGTCTACACCTGGTTGTGGGTGGGGAGAAGCAGGACCGCTGGTCGCCGGTTGCATCGGACGAGTGCAACCTATCTCACACAGCCCCCAAGGAGTAGTGAGTGGAGCTGGGCTTCTTTGTGATTAAACCCCGGCCATGTGGTGAAGGGCTCCGCAATTCTAGCATTATGCAACTGCGCCGCATGGTCGCGGGAAGCTGCACCCTTACCCTTGGGGTTTGAAAATGAACTCTTGGTGGCATTTGTCTTTTCTCAGCATTCCAGGACAAGCCCAGTAGGGACTCCGGATTTGATAGTTGTTGCCGAGGAAGAGCTATACCGGACCTTAGTGTTAGGTCGGGGCGAGACCTCAGTCAAAGGCCTCGGTGCTCCACGGTGTGTAGGTGGAAAATCACTGTTTAACGGGCAATGGGCTGATTTATGCCCTGAGGTCCACTGCTGAGAGGATTTCATGGCAAGTGGATAACTCTAATGGCCTCATATGCATGCCCCGACATTATGATAGGCTGTTGGGGCTCATATCTTGCAATTGTCAGGTAAGTGCACCTATTTGTACAGTGATGGTGTCTATGCATAATGTTTTTATGTAGTTGTGATAATGGGCAATTATGTTTATGCCTGGGAGGTGTTCACGAGATGTGTACTATGGCCAGTGTCTGCTAGGGTGCACTGTGGCTGATTATGTTTTGCATAATATAATGTGCTAAGTGCAATGGTAACAGTGGTTACTGGCCACCCTAACTGTAATGTTATGAGACTTGCTGATTGTCAACAACGTGTATATAATCCCTGTAAATTCATGCCAAGTGCCTGGTGGCACAGGTTATATATGTGATTATGTTCTAATGTGTTTTAAGCACAATATATAAAGACTATTTTTACACAAACTTGTGTGGAGTTTCTTTTGTGTTGTGCCTCGTATGTTGCTGCTGTGTGAGTGTGTTGCACAAACACTTTACACATTTTCTCTGGGATAAGCCTGACTGCTCTGCCAAGCTACCAATGGGGTGAGCAGGTGCTATCTTCAGTGTGTAACTCTCCTGCCCTAACTAGAGTGGTGGTCTCTGCCTGCCTTAGCGGCATGCCTAAACAACCAGAAATCCCATTTGTAACAGAGGCTTACAGTGGTTCGGTGGCAGTCCCTTGGTAGCCTCTGGTTCTTTCATGTAAAAGTTCAGTAAAAGTTTCCAAATTTCTACTTCTGCAATCTTGAGGGGGAGAAAGTACACTCTAGCATCAGCAAATGGTCCAGGAGCTTTTGGGCATCACTTGGTAAGTTAGGACTGAAACTATCTGAAGCCAGCAGCAGGGTCCAGGGCGAATGCAGTTGGAACTGATCAGCAGGGATATTCTTTGTTGCAGGCTTCTTGCAGCTTTTGTGTCCCTGGGTCTTAACAGGAGCCTAGCCAGATAGCCTTTAGAGGCCACTCTTCTGTCCTGAGTTCAAGTGGGAGCAGGTCAAGCCCTGGGGTTTTATCACTACAGGTAAAATGGCAGGCTCAGTCCTTCTTTTGAGTCCCAGTCCTTTGGTTGAGCAGGTGCAGTGCTTCTTCTGTTTCTACAGATTCACAATGTTCTGAAGAAGGTAACCAGAGATACCACTGTTATACCTGGCACTAGCTTGTCGGTGGGGTAAGCTCCCCGACCAAAAGGAGTTAAATGTGCATGGTCAAACCTACCTACTCTTACATCACTCCCTTAGGGTTTTGCACCAAATAATCCCATAGTGCATCTCTCAGTTCAAAGAGGGCAACCTTTGTTTTTTCATGTTTGGCGGCCAGTCCGGTCGTGGAGGGGCCTGACGCCTACAAAGTGGATCCTTGGTCTTTTATTTGGAGACCTTTGTGGACCGGGGGGCACACAACTGTGAGTGACATTTGTATTGGTGCTGGTGCCATGAATTTACCCCTCAACAAACCCACTGGGGTTAACATTGACTTGATGGGAGGCGTCCAGCGGCACCCACTTGGTTTTTAATGAGAGGAACAACAAAGACCATGATGCAACAGTGCACACGCCTGCTCAGCGAGACCTCTAAGCCCAATGGGGCGGAACTTACCTGAATACAGAGGCGTTCCTAACTCATTGCAGGTGTTAGTCCTTCTGTTGCCAGTGATCAAGGAAGTTATTCCGAAACATGTTTGGCGAGTGCTGGGAGGCAGAGGCTGGCTCCGCTACTGTCCTCACGATGGAGGTACTAACCCCCCCATGTGTGGCCTTTCCAAAGAGGGCAACCTTTGTTTTTTCATATATATATATATATATATATATATATATATATATATATATATATATATATATATATATATATATATATATATATATATATATATATATATATATATATATATATATATATATATATATACATATATATATATATACATACATACATATATATATATATATATATATATATATATATATATATATATATATATATATATATTCACAGAAAAAACCATAGGTTATAGTCCATATATAGTTAGGAATTTGCATTTACAAAACCTTGAAAATTCAATGAAAAAACCATTGGTTTTAGGCCATATATAGTTAGGGATTTGCATTTACAAAACCTTATTTTACTCGCATAAAACCATTGAAATTCCATATATAGTTAGATGCGCTAACTATATATCGCGCACCCGCAATCCACTGCTGATGATGTCACATATTACATCATTCATGACATGGTTAGTGACATCACTGATGACATCACTGATGACATCTCAAATGACATCACTGATGACATCACTGATAACAACATCCAGTGACTGTATGTTTCTGTAAAGTTAAAATGTGTCTTACATATTGAAGAATGAGTGGATGTATAAATGTCTGGATGAAGGATTTAGTAGGTGCATGACTGACTGTATGAGAGAATGATTAAATGTGTCTTAATGAGTGCATGGGTTAGTGACTAAACTATCTTAATTTGTGCATCATTATATCTGTTGTTCTACAAACTGCTGCATGTGTTGATCAGTAGCTATATGAATAACTGTATGGGTTATTGATTGGTTGCCCAAGTATTTGTATGGGAGATTGAGTGTGTGTGTGGGTGGTTGGGAGGTGTAGGACTTTGTGCATGGATGTGTGAGTAGTTGATTCACTAGATGTATGGGTTCAAAAGTGCATGTGGAAACAGCTGTATGGGCGGTTGACTGTGTGCATGAGTGTATTGGTGAGTGAATGGATATCTCAGTGCTACATGTCAAAGTAAGTACATATGTAAAACACAGTACATGTGAGAGTTGACATATATAAATAACTGTGCATAAGAGCCAGTGAATGTGTGAGTGGCTGTATTGATCATTGTGAACTTGTATCAGGGATTGTATAAGAGAGAAAATATGTGTTAGTATATGTTTGAATAAGTAAGGTGTGTATAACTGTATAGTTGAGGAAATGGAGGTGTGATTGATTCTTTGCATGACTGACTAGGTGTGTGAGTAACTCCATGGATGAGTGACAGTCTGTGAGTGTCTCTTTACACTGATTGTATCTAAGGTTATATTAGAGTCTGAAGAGGTTCATCGTATTATCACATGAATGATATCATCAGTGATGTGATCAGTAATGTCAAATGAGATGTCATCAGTGATATCATCAGTGATGTCATTTGAGATGTCATCAGTGATGTCATCAGTGATGTCACTAACCATGTCATGAATGATGTAATATGTGACATCATCAGCAGTGGATTGCGGGTGCGCGATATATAGTTAGCGCATCTAACTGTATATGGAATTTCAATGGTTTTATGCGAGTAAAATAAGTTTTTGTAAATGCAAATCCCTAACTATATATGGCCTAAAACCAATGGTTTTTTCATTGAATTTTCAAGGTTTTGTAAATGCAAATTCCTAACTATATATGGACTATAACCTATGGTTTTTTCTGTGAATTTCATTGGTTTTTTAAAAGCTAACATCTGTAGCTGTAAAATGTATTCTTCTTTAAAACCCAAAATATATTTTAGATGTTTATTGATAATTTTCATTGAAATATTTTTTTTCTTCGCTTCCGGTAAGCGAACCGGGAAGCTTTCCGTTAGCTCATCTTGATGCCGCGATCTAGTACGCGAACCGGTAAACGTTACGTTAGCGGAACTGTGACGCGTCGCGGAAGCGCGACGTATCATTGTTGCGTAATGCGTCTTATGACGCGCCGCTTTAGCGCTCCCGAAAGTGCTCCGGACCGCGAACCGGAAACGATGCGGGACGCGGCGCGCACCGCGTAACGTAAGCGGAACAAGTCATGTGACTTGTTTATCAAACTTTTCATTGGTTCATTTCACTTTTGGTTTCCAAATGATGTATGACTAGGTCATGTGACCTAAAAATAACACTTTTCATTGGTTCAGAACTTTTGCTTTTCCCAAATCATGTAAACCCCTTCTTCTTTCCTCACTCTGACTTTCATCTTGGTGAGAGAAAGATCATTTTCCATTTTGATTGCAATGGCTTCTATCTTTGCTTCAGCTGGTGGACCCCCACCACCACCTCAACCTCCTCATGACAAGAGAGGACCACCATCACAATTCATCTCCAACAGAGAGGAGGAAGAGGACGACTTAGAAGAAGAGGACACTGATGAACCTGAATTTATTCAGGAGTTGCCCCGTGTTTCCCGAAGAAAAACAAGTTTTATATGGCAGTTTTTCTCAATTCCTCGAGGGGAGAAGAAGGTTAATGCCAAATATGCCACCTGCCTAATTTGCAAATACAGATTATCTCGAGGCAGAGAGAAAAAGTATAGTATGGGCAACTATACTATGCATCGCCATATGGTCAGGTGGCATCCATTAAATTACAGCCGGGCAGAGTTAAGGGACCTGCAAGATAATCCCCCGACAACTCCTGTGGCCAGATCAACTTCAAATATATCTTTGACTGCAAGAGAGGCACAGGAAACTGTGCCAAACATACAGCCAAACTTCAAGCACATGAAGTTTACATGCATACATTGTGGTGCTATGCTCTCATGTGGCAACATGAGCGTAAACTTAATCAACTTGGTGTTTGATAACCATAACTGCCCTAACCCACCCAAGCAGTAATTTTTTCTTTGCTCCTGTTGAGCCCTTTTCAATGCCTGTTTTTTTGTTGTTTCCCCTCCATGAAAAACACAAAAAAAACCATAAAACTGTTCTAAAAATACAAAAAAAACAAAAAATGTTCAGAAAATAAAAAATAAAAATAAAACAACAAAAACATTAAAAAAAAGTTCTTTTCAGAACTACCTCCCCTTTCAAATAAAATTGCTAGAATGTTTAGCATTCTGGCAAGCTCTATTTCTTTTGGTTCGCTTTCCAGTTCGCAGCCCGGTTCGCGAACTTGAAGCGAACCAAAAAAATATTTTTTTTAAAAAAAGAAGAGTTAGTATAAGGGAAGTAAACAGAGAGTAATGTAAAAAGAAAGACAGCTATAGGGAGTAAACCAGAGATACTGTTTAATAGATCTATTTATTAATTCAGGAGGACGATAAGGTGTGATGTCTCCTGAGGTTTGTTTAAGGTGAGACCTACTCAGGGTTACAGATCAATTTTACACTTGTTGAAGAATACAGAGCAGATAAAGCATGTGAAGGCCTACCAATGAAGTAAATCATGTCCTCTTATTACATCATTCATGACATGGTCAGTGACATCATCAGCAGTGCATTGCGGGTAAAAAGAGTAGAAAACATTTACCTTATAATTCTTGTTACCTTTTTTTAATATTTTTTCATACTTTCAATCTGTAAAAGAGAGAACAAACATTTCCAAAAATATTACAACATGTAATTAAAAATTAGAAAAGAAAAGGGAAAAGGTTCAAGAAGAAACACTTTTTCAACAACTTTGACATTTACAGAAGCCTCTGCTTCTCTACGTCCCCTACACAATCCTAAAGATATATATTTTAAACAAACAGTATCTTCATGCTGATGAACTGAGACCTATTTTGGAACATGGTACTTCTTTTGCACTGCTGATGTCTCACAATAGTGATGCAATAGCAGCGCAAAAAAGATGTAAAGCCATCATAAAATTGTGTCTAATATTTTAAATGATTGTTTCAGGATGCAAATAAGATGTGTGCTTTCAAGAGCTTTCTTTGAGGTGAGGCCTATTCATTTTATTAAAAAAAACAGTACCCAGAAGTACAGCACTGTAAGCATTAAAATTGACACTTACAGAAGACTCAGTTTCTCCATATCTACCTCACATTTCTAAATGTATATCATAAGTACAAACAGAAGAACATTAATTATACATGTTATATGGTTTATTTTTGCTGTTCTCAGAATGTATCAAATTTCACTTAAATCAGTGACTTGAAGGTATTCATCATGTAACAGCGGGGAAAAAAAAAACACAATCAAAATGACTGTGTTTAAAAAACCCATACAACCTAAGAAATCTGATTTCAAAACTCCTTAAAATGAACTTACTTTCAATGACGTCGAAGGATCTCCTATGAACAGCGTCCACTCTGTTGTGCTATAAATATTTTCAGCCCGCCACTTTCTGAAAGAAAACCTCCATCGATTCGAAAAATATGTTAAATAGAAGAAAAGACTTCTCTCATTCTATCACATGTTTCCACTAGGCCAAATCATGTTGCCGCGATTCGCAACTCTTGTAATTCTTCCAATCAAATCCCGACATTTTCTATTTTCGCAACTTTCAAAAAGAATACATTTAAGATTATTTTCACAATCCTGGACTACTAATATCTTACCCTTCTTTGTCACTCATGTTCTCCTTTTCCTATGACACTGATACTGCTTACTATGAAGCAGACTTACTTGCATTAGGTTTATATAGTTGGATTTTTAAATTGACATTATAATTAAAAGTTTTGGACCAATAATCTAGACAGCATTGCAGACTTACATTCCCTCTACTTCATGAACCTTTTGCAATTCTTCACAGGAAATCCCGAGATTCTTTCATTAAAATTTTGGTTTTAAAAACACCAGGTAAGAATTTTTAAGGTCAAACGGCAATTTTTTTTTTAAAGTTACAACGGAATCATTGCAGAATGACCAGCCGTTTCGAGACTTTAAATAAGCTGTATAATGTCCTGATGTTGTTGAAGGACCATCGTGATAGATAATTGCTACAGTTACAAAAGTCCTTCCTGATATTGAAAGCTGAGAAGCCACAAAATTTTTTATTAAAGTTGCCAATTTTGATCCATCAGGCCTACATCGTTGGATCATTAAAATGACATACTGTCCATATCTACGTATAAATAATGTTGACATCATTTCAGATTTACATTGGCTACACTCCATGTTGTGATCCGCTGCATTTACTAGCTTATTAAAGGAGACTGATTTACTGTCTGGCAAAGTTAAATATATAAATCTTTCTGAGTCTACACTAGTAGTACTTGATACCCTACAATTCTCGCAGTCATGCTGCCATTGATAAGAAAGCCCAAACAGGTGATCTACATCTACACCCTCATCTTGCAATACATCAAGCATATACATTAAAAACTCCTGACAATCTTGCTGATTATTTTCAGAGAAGTCTGTTTGACCTGAACATTCATCTAACAGATAACGAACTTCAGACACACTTTCTACTTTTGTTCGATCAGTGCTACTTTTCTCGAAAACAGAATTCAACAAACAGCATAACATTTGTTCTGAATTCAACAGAATCTGTTCTTTTAAACTCTCTAGTGAAAAGAGAACATTAACCACTACGTTTGCATAGCAGTTGACACCAGAACTGTTTTCAAATTGAAAACCGACAACATCTTCAACAGAATCCACTTTCTTTCTGCTAACAATTTTCGGTTCATTGACTTTTAGTCTTTTTGCAACAACCTCCCTACTATTACTGATATTTCTACGTTTCCGGCCTACCACACGTTTCTCAAACAAAGGATATTGAGGCAAATGTGGCGCATTCTCTCTTCTTAACCTATTGTATTCCTTAACACATCTAGATCCGCACAAATGTTTGTGACATCACAGTCAATCAAGTACAATCCTGATAAACTTCTAACTCGTGACAATGCCACATATGCCATACCCTCCTTGAACACAGAACTGCCAATATTCACCAATGCACTGTCTACACTTAAACCTTGCGATTTATGAATTGTTACCGCATATGCCAAGCAAACAGGAAACTGTTTACGGCGAACATATAAGTCTTTAACAAGCAAAAACCTAGCAGAACAACGACCAATTAGCTGTACTTCCTCAATGCCATCAAATTTAATTTTTAAAAATTCTATTCCATCTCTATTTCTGTACTTCTCAAAATCAACAACATTACCCATTGATCCATTTACCAGACCTCTTTCAACATGTAAGTTCCTTCTCAAAATAATTCCTTCTACCCATTCTAAACATTATTTGCCCTCCATCTTGTATCTTAAAGCGACCGAAACACAAAATGGTGGACTCCCGTGACGCTTAAGGTTCGCTAACCGGGCCGCTTTCCAGAAAGCGGTCCTAAAAAAAGGTGGGAAAGTAATTTACAGAAAAACGACTAGAGACACTCTCACCAAATATAGATTAGCTCATACTACATAACAATCCCTTTCATTCTCACAAATTTGATTGAAATTTCATTTAGCCATTTAGCCTGTAGACCTATCTAAATACCCTGAGGTAAATTACTTCACAAAACACATCTGAAGTGTTGGAATTGACAACCAATGAAAATGTTACTTTCATTTTCTACTTTTATTACCTGACATTTGATTGGTTATATACCTGAATATATATAAAGGAAGAGAAGAAAACACAGCCATTTTGACTGCTACTTCTTGTTGTAAATCACATTTGAATAGTTACTAAACACTTCAACTTGTTTGTGAAGGTTAGTTGTTATTTTTAAAACTGAAGTATATTGTGCACTATAACTTAATATGGTAGACTTTTTCTGATAGATATATACTATCCCTCTGTAGTAGTTATAGATTTAAATACACTTCTCTGCTATAATTATGAATTTACTTACTTTAACTTCACTGTTAAAAAAACAGAACTACATGTCTGAACTTAAACCCAACAGTGCCCTACCTTTCTAATATAATTATTTTTTTATGCAATTTACAGCAAAAAAAATGGAAGGGGAGCACGAAAAAACTAATGTTTCCTTCGACATTACAACACAAGACATTTTAACTGAACAAAATGTGGATGAAGATTTTATGGATGAATCTTTTGATGAAAAATTTATTGAAAGCTTAGAAGACACAGAAACATCCATGTTTGACGAGATTCCAGATGATGTAATGCTGGAAGTTTTAATGAACTATGAAAATAATAAATAATTTTTTTTTAAATCAAAATAAATAAATAAATAAAAAAAAACGAACAAAAACAACAAATAATTAACATACAGTATTAGAAAAGTCTATCATTCTTTTATCCTTATAGTACGCTGCCCAGAACGCTTTCCGGTTCGCGAACTTGGCGCTTACCACGCAAAAAAAAAAGAATTTCTTTTTTTTTTTTTGGACCCTCCTAGGCCCTTTTAAAACCTCCACATAAAACCTAGGGGGTCAACGAGGATCTACTATGCCCCCTTATGGTAATTTCCCCCTTTGTTTTGGCCTCCTCTTGTCTCTCGATCCTACCGAGAGACAAGATGGCGGCCGCTCCGGACTGTTTAGAATGTTGACAGACACCGGAGGGCCAATCAGCTTCGCATCGCAAAGTTCCGATACACGAAAAGTTCGCTAACCGGATCGCTGCCCGGAGCGCTGTTACAGATATATATCTTGATTTAAACGTTAATTTCTCAAAATCCACTGAAGCACATATATTGAGACCTAGCAAAGGCACATCGGGCTAACAGTCCCTACAATTTTGCCAAGTTTCGTGCAAATCCATTCAGCCGTTCGGGCTAAAAGTGAGTCCAACCGCCCTATGGAAATTAACATGGGAAAAACGCGTTTTGGGACCCCCCTTTTTTCTCGGCCCCCCCTTGACGGAACCCCCCCAAATTTCTAGGACCTGCTCAGAAACAAAATGTGCCATTTTCCTGAAAATTTCAGCCGATTCTGTCCACAAACGCCAAAGTTATTAGACATAGAATTTTCAAAAATGCCATAGGGAAAAAATCCTAACTATATATACCTACTGGCGACCGCCAGTAGGTAATATATATATGTATATATATGTGTGTATATTTATATATATATATATATATATAAATAAATATATGTGTATAAATATAAATTTAATCGTGACAAGTTGGACTACCAAAATGGAAATGTTTTCACCTTCGCAAGGAAATACGAGGGTGTAAGAGATAAAGCTGGTGTGGCTAAACAAACAAATACGAGTGCTTTAAGTGAAAACACCATTGCTTCCACATCGGGTTCAGATTTAAGCACCGCCACAGAAAGTGAAACTGATGGGGAAGGTGGTCGAGTACAATGAGTGGCAAAAGAAGGGGCTTTAAAATTATCCCTGGCACAGGAGGTGGACTGCCTGTGCCAGGGCAGGAGAGATACCTTGAGATCCCGAAATTGTCAACTGCCACAAAAAACAAGCGGGCAAAGGCAAAACGTAGCGCCAGGAGGAGGTGCAGCAACCGGCGCAGACGTGAACAAGCCTCCGAAAAAAGCAATGAGAGGGAGGTGGAACCGCAAATAGACCCTGAAACAGCAGCCAACACTTGTCCGATGTAACCTTAAATAAAGCAGAGACACAAATTCTTGCACTTGGTCTATCTTTTAGCCCTGATAGTAGTTTTAATTATTTTGAGACTCAAATGGTTGTCTACAGATTTATTCGAAAACTAAAACTGCAGAAATTTCATAAACTCAAGGCAAACAAAGTGACTGTGAACGTTCCTAACATTGCATTAAGTCCTCCCTTACTTTCAGCTGGGGATGTTAATCTTTTTCAGGACCTTCAACAATTGCTGAATGAACAAAGTGTGAGTATGAGTGATTTGGGACTGGAGGGCGTGGATTTAGGTGGGACAATCAGAACGCCTTTCAAACTCAAATCAGTGTTTCAACCTATAATGCCTTATGGCAATCTTGATCTCTTCCATGAGCAAGTGACCTCTGACTTGAAATACCGGTATAAGTTAACCAACCTTGAAAGCGTCAAACTAAGTCATCATCAGCGCTGTTACATCGAGCTGATGAAAAAACTGCAAGTCAATGAATACCTCATTATAAAACAATCAGATAAGGGGGGGAATATAGTCTTGTGGCCACGATCATTATATATGGAAGAGGCCTATTTACAATTGAATAATGTCTCATGCTATAAACACAGCAATTTACAAATTGTAAAAGCCTCCTGGTTGAATTACTATGGTAGATTGGTTGCATGGAAAAGTGTTGAATTACTTAGTAATGATGAATATCTTTTTTTAAGGAATGACCATCTGATAATTCCATCCCTATACTTTCTGCCAAAGGTTCATAAAAATAATCAGAGACCACCCGGACGGCCGATGATTTCTGCAATAGGTAGTATTGCAGAAAACACATCAAAATATGTGGATTACTTCGTGCAGGAATGGGTTACAACTCTACCGTCCTTTTTAAGGGATACCTCAGATTTTTTGCGTAAAATTCAGGACATATCGTGGGGGAGTGATTTAATTCTTATCACCATGGATGTTACCTCCCTATATACTTCTATTGGACATCTTGACGGGGTCAAAGCAGTTGAACACTATTTAAACCGCAGACCTGCATGTTTTTCATTGCACAATAAGATGCTCTTTGATATGGTTAAAATGTGTCTAGAACACAATTATTTTTGCTTTGATAACACTATCTATCAACAGATAAGGGGAGTTGCTATGGGGGCCTGCTTTTCCCCCAGCTATGCTTGTTTGCATATGGGGCTGTGGGAAGAGCTGGTCCTCAAACAGCAACATGAGGACATCTTAAATAGGCATGTTCCCCTATGGCTAAGGTATATAGATGACCTTTTCATTCTTTGGAGGGGATCGGAAGAACTAGCCAAACAATTTATCGAGCAGTTGAATGTTAACCATTTGAACCTTGAATTCACCGCTCATATGAGTAAGGAATCAGTTGTCTTTTTAGATACGGAGGTTTTTATATCTAATGGTGCCCTATCTACCAGACTTTATTGCAAGCCCACTGCTGATAATTCATTGCTGCATGCATTTAGTTACCGTCCACAGCACTTGATCCAGAGCATCCCCTATGGGGAGATGCTCAGGGTAAAACGCATTTGCAGCAGTGAAAGTGAATGTGAACTAGCTCAGGAAGCTTGCAAAAAGAGATTCTTTTTGAGAGGATATAAAGCCTCAGTTATTGACAAGGCTATTAACAAGACTATCCCTTACTAGAGAACAGGCGTTAATCCCGAAAGAAGCAAATCCTGGCAATATAGAATTAGAGTCATCTTAAGTTAGAGTCATCCTGACCTATAATAAACAACATGGGGCAATCAGGAAGATTCTTAAACGACATTGGAATTTGCTCCTAAGGGATCCAATAATCGGTGAGGACCTAACCAAGCATAATCGCTTGCCCCAGTTGACCTTTAGAAAAGCTAGGTCTATGGGAAATTGTCTTGTTAGAAGTAGTCCCGAGATTAAATTGCCATCTAACTGGTTATCTAAGCAAAAGGGATTGTATAAATGCCTTATTTGTAAAGCGTGCAAACATGCAAAAAACGTAAAAATGTACAGCACTCCATTTTTACCCCGGTTAGTGAAAATGAAAAAAAGAATCACCTGCAAAACGGAATATGTAGTATATGTTTTAGAATGTCCATGTGCACTACGTTATGTGGGCAGCACAAAACTGCCTGTGCACAGAAGAGTCCTTCAACATATACGGGCAATTGTCAACAAAGATCAAGCATATCCTGTTGTAAGGCACTTTGAGGCAGTCCATGGCAGAGACCCGACTCATTTAAGTTATTTTGCTATAGACTGCATACCGTTGTCCCGTAGAGGGGGTAATCGGGAGAGTACACTCCGTATACTTGAGGCCAAGTACATATTAGAGCTAAATACTAAATCCCCTTTTGGATTGAATGCAACGGAGGATTTATATACATGTTCATGAATTGGTTTTTAATCAATGATTATTTGTAATTTTAGCTCTGATGAATTTTGACCGCTATAAAATCATGATCTCCTTTTATGAAATTTGATAATAACTGTGCACTATGAACTTATAAGATTTTAATTTGATATTTTGGCTTTCTTTTTCACTTGGGTGTCACTTTAATATAATTTTATTTATCTTTAGCAAATTCTCCTCTTGCCTTTAGTTAAGGGTTGTATTTGCAAGAAGTTCGGCCAGTGCTTTTGAAAGGCCAGACTTGGCACGCTGTGCTTGCCCACTTGGGCACTATTGAGAGTTCTTGAAAGAATATGGTTATTTCCAATCTTCGATAGATTGCAATTGCAAATGAATGCTTGGCAAATTCAAAACGTGTTTAAATGTGAATACTTGGCGGAATGTCGGTTGGTGTCTCTATTTCGAGGCACTCAGCCTTTGATATTTCTCATGTTACTATGCATACATATTTTAGAATTTTCAAATTGAACATCGCCTAGTTTTACCGCTTGTACATTCTAATAGTGGAAATACGTATTTATTTAACCAATAATTTTATAAATATTCTCATTAATATTTATAATTTTAAACACACATATATATTCCTGTTTTATATTTATCTACCACGTTTTTTGACGGATATTATGCATTTTAAGCAAATATTTATTAATATTGTTATAACTATTTGTATACATGAATTTAAAATGTAATATTATTGAGCATATGTGCCGATATTACACATGTATAGTCTGTTTTCTATTACAATCAAGGCACAGCACAGCTGAATGTAATTTGAGTTGCACTAGCACTTTAAAAAGCCTTTCAACTGCACATAACGTGTCATGTGATCAAGGTCCAGGTGGGACCGAAACGCGTCATGGCGGCTTTGATGCAGGGTGTTTGAAATAAACGGCACGAAGAACTTTGGGTCCGCGTGTTCATCCTTTTTCTAACTGCATGAGAAAGATCTGGGTGGAGAAAGACAATATATATATATATATATATATATATATATATATATATATATATATATATATATATATATATATATATATATATATATATATATATATATTTATATATATCGGCACACACTCGCTTCGTTCCAAGAAAGCAGACGGCACTCCAAGCTGAAAGTTGTTTTCTTGATTTATTGGCAGACCCCCACCCCAAAGAAAGACAAACGCGTTTCGCCGAAAAACGGCTTCCTCAAAAAAAAAAAAAATACAAATATATATATATATATATATATATATATATATATATATATATATATATATATATATATATATATATATATATATATATATATATATATATATACATATATAAGTCGAATGCAGAGCCCGTTTTCGGAAGGAACCACACCGGACATCACTTGAGGCTCGATTCATTTTAATGACAGCTTGCCAGCAGAGAATGTTTCAGGCGAGTAAATAAGCACATCTTGCCAAACGCGTTTCAGGGATTTTTTCCTTTCTTCAGTGGCTTCAGGATGGCTGAGGGAAAAGCGTGATACAGCGCATGACTACTGTTATATACATTAATCCCGCCCTAATGGGCGTGGCCTCACGGCTTCCTGGGAGTCGTAGTCTGCGCATATTGTTACCTCAGTGGGTGCTTTTCCAAAAGTCTTAATGTCAGATAATTGTTTGCACTCAACACTTGAAAAAGCCTCTGCCCCGCTTTTTAGCTGCCATGCGAGCTTAACCGACTTCTTTCTGCAGAGAAGCCTGTCGTGTCCGTTCCGCTCGTTGCAGCACCAGCTGGTACTGTCACGGACATATATATATATATGCTGAAGAATTCGTTGCAGGTGAGTGATTTTTATTCGAATTGTCAGCAGCCTGCCGGTGATATATATCATATAACATGAGATGGTTATTGTAATCCACAGACCTAAGACTCATGTTAGATTCAGGAGCTAAAGAAAATTTCATGGACGTATAGTGGGCAAGAAATTGGGCATTCCTTTTGCGCTGAAAGAGTGTGTAGACCAAGTGAAAACCATTGATGGTAGTACCATAAAGTCAGTCCTATTACTCATACCACTATTGATCTCTGTCTCATTATGCATGAATCTCATACAGAGTTTGTTGCTCTGATTTGATTCAATCACCTTGGTTTCATGCGATACTTGGAATTCCTTGATGCACAATCCAGATATTGAGAGGAGGAATTGTACATTCTCCTTTACTTCTGACTGTTGTGACACACATTAAAGACAAAAGACCCTAATCCAGAAAGAAATCACAGGGGTCACTGAATCTCTTACACTTGAAAACCTATGTCTTATCAAGACTTAGCTGAAGTGCTCTACAAAACTAAGGCGTCCACTCTTCATCCTGATCGATCATACAATTGTCAAATTGACTTAGTTGATGGAGCGCTGATTCCATGCAGTACAATCCATGCGCTATCATAAAAAAAAACCTATGTTGTAGAGGTAGGTGCATCAGAAGTAGCTATAGGGGGTGTACTGTCCAAAAGAGACAAGGATTCTGTTTTTCTGCACCCTGTTGCATTTTATTCGCATAAACGAAGTCCCATAGAACAGAATTATTCAGTGGGAGACAGAAAACTACTTTCGATGTAAAGGACCTATGAGGAATGCCATCAGCTTTTATTGGGAGCCTTTCACATAGTTACAGTCATCACAGTTCACAGAACTCTGCTGTTCCTGTAGTCAGCCAGTTCCTTATCAATAATCCATTTCCAGGCAGGTAGGTGTCATGGGAAGACTAATTCTCTCTCACATTTGGGGTATGATGTTCTTGACAATCTTACTGATTATCCAGCCATAATTGCCAGAAGGACATTTTAGGGGCATTGTATTCTGAAGAATGGGTCCCTGATTAAGTCTTAAAGGCTCAGAAATCTACGGAAGTGGAGATCCTTGCTAAAACATAGCAGGGACAGAAAGTACAGAACAGGCTTTACATACAGAGGTTTTTGTTTATGCCCACAGTATAATTGCAGCAATAGACTTTACAATGGTGTCATTTGCAGATACTCTCTAGTCATCTCGGGATAAAAAAAGACTTGAGAACGCCTTAGAAGTTGTTTTTGGTGTCCTACAATTTCTAATGACATTAAACTGTTTGTAAAAAGATGCCCTCCATGCGCACAAAGCAAAGGTTCACATCATGCGCCTGCTGGTTTGTTAACCCATATGCCCACTCCTCCTGCTCCATGGCATTCCATCGCCATGGGCTTTAATGTAGAATTACCTAAGACTGAACAGGGCTTTATCGTCATTTTGGTGGTGGTTGATATGTTAAACAAAATGTCTCATTTCATTTACATGAAAGAACCACCTACTTCCAAAGAGTTATCCTCTTTCTTTTTACAGCACGTTGTGCATCTTCTTTGTCTCCCTTCATTTGTCGTTTCAGACTGGGGTTGTTTCTACATTCTGTAAAGGGTTGGGTGCCATAATGCAGGTTGATACCAGCCTATTTTCTACGATCATCCCCAGGCAGATGGCCAAAGAAAGAGGGTGAACTTGTGCCTTGAACAATATTTGTGTTGTTAGGTATTGCATTCTTCTTCCGACTGGGACACACATTTATGGCTGCGGAATTCGCCTTCAATATTGGCATGCATTCTTCTACTGCTTTTTAGGTTTCGCATGGCGTAGCACTGCACAGCAGTGCTCGTGCAGGCGAAATCTTATGTTAGAACAGTACGAGGCTTTGTCCCGCCTCTCTCTTCCATTGGCTAGCTCCATAAATGGAGGTTAGCCATTGGAAGAGAAATCTGTCCGTCATTGTTGGAGCAGATTTGTGGGCGTTCCGGCGATTTTTTCACTCTCCGCCCCTTTAAGAATGTCATTGGGGCAGTGGGCGGTGGTTTATTAATGTATTTTTTTAGGTTTGTTTTGGTCATTTCTCCGAAGATGGCGGCCGGCGGGGGTCCTGTTCTGATGAACGCCCACGCTCAGCTCGGGATGTCCTTGATTCCGGTGAGTGGGGAGTACTGGCACGTGTTCTTGTTGACTTCATCTCATGGCTGTGCTTTTGCATGTTTGTAAAGCGAAAAGATATTTCCTTCCTCTTGTGCATTTCCCAGTGACTCTTTGCTTTGTTTGCCCTTTTGATGTGTGCATAAGGCTCTCCATCTCTTTTCTACGTTCCCCTCCTCTCTCCACTCTCTTGTTGTTATTATTTTTGGCTGTGTCGATGCGCTTTGTGTGGCATCATTTCCGTGGACCAGGCTCAAAGGTGCAGCCCATTGTTTTCATATACTGGTTGCGGCGCCCATTTCACGAGCGCTGCACTCTTTCTTTTCAGCCCACTTGTCCTCTCTGGTTCGTTTTCGCTTGCCCGTTTGCCATAGCGTGCCTCACCCTCCCTGTGCAGCTAGTTGCTTCTTGCACGTGCTGTCCCCATTGCTTCATCCACTCCCGCCGTCAGTGTCACCCTTCCCTACATACCGTCTCCCTCAGCGGGTCCAAGCAGTTTGAAGTACAAAAGACCTGAAAGAATCTGAGAAAGACAATTTGGAAGAAAGTGGCACAGCAAAGATTCAGTGGGAGGAAATGAGAAAGAGAATGAGACATAGGAGGAGAAACTGAATTGCTGAAGTGTTCAGAGACAGAAAAGACTATAAGAAGAGTGGTGAGTAGGAAAAGTGACTTAGCAGCAGAATAGGAGAAGAAGGCAGCGAAACAGGAATGAGCACAGGCAAATGGAAATATCTGCAATGGGGTGAACATTTCATGAAATGGCCTACCAGAAGTGGGGGGAGTTGGGCTTGTGTGAATCAGCCCAGACATGGATAATCACATCATGGACCCCCACGGATGCTGTAGTTCATGCACGGTTGTTCTGCGGCTACGTTTCTGCACAACCCAACTCCGCAAGGGGACTCTGCAGGACCTGTGCCCACTCATCTGAACGTGAGAGGCAGGCAGCACAGATTGTATAAGTGAAACTCTGTCTCAAGGCATCCATCTGGAAACCCATCATCCCAGGCCGCTCCAACCCTCAGATCCTGCCGTTCCTCCTCTCGTGTGCCAGGTCTTCCCAGCTCCTTTGCCCACACCCAGAAGTTCTGTCACAATTACGACTCCTCTCCTCCCTCGTACACACAAACCCAGCAGTTTCACCACAGTTCAGCCTCCTCTCTCAAGGCCACCGACTACAATCAACTATAGACAAACAGGCGGTTTTTCATTTTAATGTATGTCCAGATTTGTGTCGCAATGTATGGTGGTGCAGTGTATGACTGGGCGTTCGAGACCAAGTGAGTTGGGAAGGGAGCATGCATTGTATTGCACAGTCTTGAATACACAACCTCCTACAGGGATGCCTTCTGACTCTCCTCTTGACACTCTTCTGCAGGACTAAATGCATAAGCCAGTTTTCATCGTAGTGCAAAATGCTAACTAAAATAGTTTCAAGGTGCCTATACCATTACTTTATGGCGTGGAAGTAATGCAAGTGAACAGAATCCGAAAGAAGCACTGCCTTTCCTCCAATTAGCACGTGCTCATGCTCCCGACCAGGTCACAAAACATTTGCTTCGATGGGACTTACAGACCGTAGATCACAGATCGGCCTCCGTCAGTCCTTGGCTTCTTGGCTGAGACTTGGCCAACAACAAAGTTTAGATGAAAGTTAGTCGGGATACAGGTTTAATTCTGCAATCTGTACTGAAACAAACAGCTCATTTAATTTGTGGCATAATGGACCAACAAATGATGCAAACTTTTGCATATGTGGGACTAATTCAAGTTAACAATCAGTGAAGGTCACTTTAACACTTCTTCAATCTTGTCAGCCCTGTTACCCTATCTGTACAGCTTTCCCTTGGGTGCCCTTTAATCCTGCAGAGCTTTTTTCTTGCTTATACTGCTGAATAAAACTTCTAACGTTGTTTTCACCGTTGTAAGCACTCCAAGCTCTCCAACTGACTAAAACCGGGTTACCTTATTGCAGTGTTACTAAAAGTACAGCCTGAGGGGAGCATGTAGCCCTCTTAAACTTTATATGCAGCCCCCGGGTCAAAAGCAGCACTGGTCTGCAGTTTAATCAAATCAGCCCTAACAGTAAAACGATATTAAAAAAAGGGCAAGCATTTGTTTTCAGGTTAATTGAAGTTATAGAAAGGAAGTAACTAAGGGTTCTTGCACCACTTAACTTTTAGAATACTCATTTTTAAAGACATCTTGCAAAAACTGTATGAAAATATGATAAAGTCTCTTCAAAATTCAGAAGTGTTTTAATTAGAGCAGCACCGTTTCACCTTAGTACACCAGATTATATTATTGCATTCAAAAGTGTTTTTTCTTTTGAAGTGATATTTTTCAAACATCAATTTAAAAAACATTCATGCTTCCTTCCACCCACACTAACAATAATTGCAATAGTGAACTAAGAGGCAAGTCATTTGATATGTGCTTCATGTGGCATGGGTTGCTATTATGCATGGACAACATTATAATATATTGAATCACACAAAGGAAAAGGTTTTATACAGCACACATATCCTGAAGTCATGTATTTCAAGGACCCTTACATGTGATAATGAAGAAAAAAGAGGGAAAGTTAAATAAAACATTTGCCTAGAATCACACATTTTGTCAAATGGGAAAGCTGGGATTGATCCCAGGTTTTCTGGTTTCACATTGTGCAATTCAGCCTCTAGATACTTTACTTCCCCTACACCCACCTTACAATCCCCAACCCTTCCCCCTTTATCTCCCTCTGACCACCACTCTGCTCGCATCAATGCAGCGCTCTGTCACACCACAGACAAAGCTTTTGAACCATGCGAAAATCTTTGCGAGTACCCATGCCTTATTGCATTTCATAAGTGCTTACTTTAGTCTGGGAACCAATAGAGATATGCTGTTTACACTCAAATTAATTGCAATTTCAAATCCTCTTAAATGGTAAGTCAGATTTTAGGTTGCAATTCTGAAAATGCCCCATTTAGAAAGTTTGCTTTTCTTGTCCAAACCATTTGTGCCTTCTGACATGGTCCTGAGACACATGACAGTGAATCGCTCTGCTGTTGGGGGTTTCTGTACTGCTTCCAGACACTGGCCCATACGGGGGTTAGGTATGGACATGATGGGCCATGCTAAATGACTGGGGAGGGGCTGTATCCAGCCCCATTTGCATTTCGAAGGGCTTTGCCTATCCCACACACAAAGGAACCTAGTTCTAAGTCTGCCCTGCCTTTTTTCACCCAGGCTGTTTGGAGCCTTGACAGGGGAAGAACTTTCCATAACCAGATGTGGGGATAGGACAGCGAGTCCTATCACAGAATGACTGTGTAAATGACAATGACGTATACATATTAGACCTCCAGAGCCACTCATCAGTACACTCCTGAAACAGTGGGACTCACAGAAGAAGAATCACCCTGCTTCCTGAAGGACGGCCTTGCTGTTTGAGAAGGAAGACTGGACCTGCTTGCCTTTATTCCTGGCTAACCATAGTGACTCTAAGCGTCAAGTGGCTGTCCATCTGTGTGAGCTATGGAGACATAACCAGCTTCAGAACCCTACTTGCAACTGCCCAGCCGAGCTGTTGCATCTGGACCTGCTTGAGCCTGCAAGTGGATCTGCCTGGACCCTGCTGACATTTGCACCAAGATGCTATTGCCCATGACCACCATTAAACACAAAGATCCGGTGAGCAGAGACTAGCAGTGTGACACTTGCACTTTACACCACAGCAGCAACAGCCCACAACCACAGCCAACATAAAACTACAGCAACAACCATCCGCGAAGCCTGACTGGATCTTAACTCCACAGTGATGACAGTCCGTGATGCTCCACCTGCTCTTCGAGGCACAGTGAAAACTACCCACAGTGAATATATCTCTTTACTAAGCATGTGATACATCACATGCTATTACAAAGCGGTAGTTACATCGTGAACCATTATATCACAAGTCAATATAACGACTTGCTGTAGGGGACTCGCTGGATTTAGGACTAGTATAATTTACTATTCCTACTCCAGTTTGTGCAACAGCAGGGAAGGTGTTGGATTATAAATCCAACACCTTCTGCCTCCTACAGCAATTGTTGTAACGACTTGCGATGTAGTGGTTCGCGATGTAACAACGCTTTCGTTGTAACAACCGCATTATAATGGCATGCAATGTATCGCATTTCGATGTAGATGCTGGTTCCCGCCCACAATACTCAGCTTCCTCCTTATAATGTCCTCCAATAGTGACAAACTGTTCACACCAGACTTTGAAGATAACTTTTCAGCAAAACTCAACTGGTCCCTATGTACTATTTTCATTATGAACTTTAAAATTCAATATCTTTGGTTCTACTGATCTTGTTTTTATCATTCCTGTATCACTTCACTTATTATTCTTTTTTAATTGGTTTGGGGTTTTTAATGAGTTGTGCTATCACTTTATTACTGTTTATGTGCTGCATAAATACTATACACATTTCCTCTAAGATAAGCCTGACTGCTTTTGCTCCAAGTTACAAGAGGGTTAAGCACAGGTTTATTAGGTGACATTTGTGGTTCATTCGCTCAAAGATTTTGATTGTTGCCTAAGTCTGACGTCCAGCTCCTCAACCAAAATCCAATTTCTTTCAAGGCTAGTTAACACTTCAATCATATGAATTCTCCACACTAGTTTCCTGTTAATCTTCTGATATGAGAATCACAAGAGATATCCAACATTAATTATTTTTTCCAAAGATGATTTTCATCTTGCCAACCATAAGGCACAGACGTGTACAGAGCTATACATCACACCATTCTTTCCTTCAGCCATATATGGGATTCCAAGCTACATAAACAAGTTCCATTGTGGCACGCATAGAGTCATGTTTCCACTTTGTCTCTCTAGAGGTGTCACCATCAATGCAGCAGGGCACTAGTGTCATTTAACTTACAGGTCCTGGGTACACAGGCTACCATATACTAAGGCATTTATAGGTAAGTTAATATGATAATCAGGCATTCGCTAATTCCCAATTTACTTTAGAGGTTAAATCACATACAATGGCCGCTGGACGTTAAGAGTAAGTCAACCAGCACCACATCTAGAAAAAGTACGAGGAAAAAGTGGGGTGATCCTGAAAAAAGGCTATTTCCTCACAAGAGGCCCCATTAGAAATGGAAGAGCTCCTCCTCTCCTTTCTAATGGCACCGGTTCCTTTTTGCTTCCTATGGGTCAGCAGTGTAATGCATCTCAAAGCTGCCGCCCACTGGTCAGCATCATCACGTGCAAGGAAGAGTACTGGACTCTGCATGCTGGGGATGTGCTAATAATATCTATCAGGTTTGGGTGAGCCCAGATGCAGTGGCAGAAGACATTTTACTGAACACAGTAGCAGGAGACACCACGAAAACCTCTGATGCAAGCAGCAGATGACTCAGAAGTCTCAGCAAGCCTCACATTTATTGATGTTGAGGTCACCCTATCAATTGATGAGATTGTGACCCCATCTATAGATCCAACAGGGTCAGTCAAATGAAGTGGCCTGATATTAGACACAGAGTATCAGCCATGTGCCTTCCAGTGAAGCCTACAGGAGTCCAAGGCATGTGATAACGCCCCCGACTTTGGCAAGCTAGCCCTGCTAAGTATTTGTGCGCTTTGTCTATTGATCACAACTCACCAAACTATACAAGCAAAACTACAAAAATATGCACATGTCCACCTCCTTCCCCTACTCTTACCCCTTCAGCAGGACTGCTGACTGAAAATCTGGTCGATTGAGTTTTTTTTAAATGTGCTTTAACACATATTGCTTTCCTGTTGTTTGTTGAGGACCACCTGCCCCCAAATGTTCGTAAAATATCACATGTCCATTCCGTAAAAGTGCCGGGATGTTCACGGCGGGCCAGGTACTAAGACCTGCTTTCAGACAGCATGTGCAGATAACTGTGGGGCCGGGTTCCTCTCTGAGCTCGACCACAAGTGATGCTGTTGTATCTAATTACAGGAAGCAATAAAACTCATTGTTTCCTGGTAGAGATTGCTAGATGGCTATCTTAAGATGTTATGAATTAAAGACGATCCTCATTACGACATGCCTGGTAAAAGCACTGAACACGATGTGCTCTATGGAATTTGCAGCCACAATTAACCAACTCTGCTTACAGCCCTCTCATTAAAACCGAAGAAATGCACTTTGAAAGGCTCGCCAAGATCGCATTTTACTGTTCTGAGAAAATTTACAATCGATGCTCTTTCGCCGTTTGTTGTTCTAAATCCACATCAATTATTTATGAAAAAATATGATATGAAACGTTTTTTTTGTCCACTTTTTTTTATGCTGCTTGTTGCATATGGGCGTCTTTGCTCAGTGGCCGAGGAAGTTTTGGTGCCAGAAGAGACAAATGTTTCCTCTGAGCCCACCAGACTTGACAATTTTTGAACTTTGAGAAATTATTTAAACACAATACACACAAATACCAGGCATGCGTAAAATAGAGCAAAATATTTCACGGCTCCCTGTGAAATACAGATTTAATCATCATATTGGCACCGTGTTTAATTTGTAAAATATTGAGTGCCTGTGTCCAAAGCTGTGCTCCGAAGCCCGCAGCTGGCGCTATTATTAAATATCAGAGCACTGATTGCCAAGACTGCTATGACAAGGATGACGGAGGCAGTGAGCAATCCAACATGGCCGACGGGTTAAGACCCGAGAGCAAGGCCGTGAGCATTCTAGTGGTGGGGGCAGATGTCGCAGGAAAGAGAGCTGAAAAGTAGTTGCTGCCAGCATGGCTCAGGGTGTGGGGGCGGGAGCGGTGGGGCGCTGGGGAGAAGGTTGGGTGGCATGGGAGGTTTAATTGATACAAAAATAAAATTATTTAAACTTACCTTGAGACCGCGCCCGCGCCATCTCGGCTCCAGCTCTCCTGTTCTTTTGTGTCCGACAGGAACAGGAAGCAGGCAGCCAGGCTCCCTCCCCTAAGCCAATTGCATTGCAGCCTGCATGGAGAAGGGAAAAGTGCACATGACTGGTTTGGGCAGCCCAAGAGAGCTGACCAAACAGTCTTTTCGCAATCAGGAGTGGGCACACCACTCCTCCCTGACCCTGCTCAGAGAGCAGAGCAGCCCTGCCCACCCGCCAGCCTGCATTGCAAGAAAGTTTGGGGGCGACGCTCCTCCTCCATAGCAGAGGAGCCGCTCCTGCGCAAAAGCTCGTGATAGGGAGAACAAGGATTAACATTGAGAAGGAGCAGGTGTGTATACAACTACTGGAGAGGAAGAATTAAGGTCCTGAACAGTGAGACGAGTTACCAAGGAAAGAATGTGGAAAGAGCGGGAGACTGTAGTATCTTCACAAAATATCCAAGACAGTAATCATATGTAAGATCAAGTCTTCTTTATTACAACACCTTTTCAATTTTGCATTTTGACAGTTCAGCAGCTATTCCTTTTGGCTTAACACTTTTGAAACAATCCTCAGTCTCTCATCGTGTTCAGATTTATTATGTCCAACAATAAGAATGTATTCTTCGAAAAACACAAACCCCCAGCATATCGCCAAATAGCTGTGACATGAGTCTCTGAATATCGCAGCTGCAGAGGGCTAAGCCAAAGGGCATACTGTGAAATTGAAAACACCAAAAGGAGTACAAAATGCAGTAAAACTGCTACTAGATGGATGTAAAGAAATTTGATGACATGTCAAGGAAAGGTCCATTAACCTGGTCTGGTGTCTTAGTGGACTCATGCGTTCACTGTAGGGGCCTATGTTTGACCTCATGGTCTGGTCATAGGTTCATATCCCAGCAGGTCCACGCACCCTTTCATCCTTATTTGGTCGATAAAATGAGTGCCATTGGGTGACAACAAAACGTCTGTTCTTCTGCACCAAGATATTCTTCAAGGTGAACGTGCAATTTACAAATGCTTATGTTAATAGTGGATAACCACTTTGTACCCCTGGTTAGTAACAGCACTTCATCAATTCTTGCAAGAGGGAATCGGTTAACCACTATGTTGTCATTGTGGCATCTAAGGTCTACACAAAGCCGAATTTTACCATTGGCTCATCTGTCCATAAACATTAGAGCAATCCATTCAGATGCCTCAATGGGTTTGATAATGCAAACTCTTTGTAACTTTTAAATCTTCAATTTAACTTACTCACAGTGATTGGAACATTACGCGCTTTATGTATTTTAGATATGGCTGAAGAATTCACCCTCATTTGGTGGGTGAACCCTTTGAGTTTACTTATTTTTCCATTAAAAACATTTTCAAATTCATTAATAACCTTTTTCTTAGTGTGTTCATCATCACAAGACCTGCTTGGGACTATTAGAATCGAGTATATTGTGTAAAGCTTTTTGGTCCCTCCATCCTAATACAAAAGGACCTTCAGCTGCAACATACAGCTTACATGTGGTTCTCCGATTTCTAAACTCAAGTGGCTTATACCCCAACATATTAATTTTTCACCAGTGAAACTTTCTGGATTTACCTCAGTAGGCTCAAGATGTGGACTATTATTATTTACAAAATTGTTGTCGCATACCATACGAACAATAAGGGTAAAAGGAGATCCTGAATCAGCAGCAACCATAAATACAAACCTCCAAAATTAATAACACATGGTGGTTTGTTCCTTAATATTCAATACAACATCTTTCTTATTGTACGGTTTGTTGGGAAACAATTCTCCTGACTACTCTCTAATGCAATTCCCTATGAACCTGAATAACTTTCCATTAGACATGCAATCTTTTTTCTTTTTTCCCTTTTTCCTACATACTCTAGTGACGTGTCGTAAGATTCCATACTCCAAAACCTTTGCCATTTTTGCTGGGCACTTGTCAAATATGGCATTTTGCACAGTGCTACCATAATGGAAGTGTGTAAAAGTTGTGGTCTTCCCTTAGTTGATTTTGATCTCGTTGCTCAGGTTTTTTCTCTGCAATAGCACAGTTGTAAGCATTCCTGGGGCTCTTGTGTTTTCCTTTTTGCCATCTGAGATTTTATTTACTGATGGATTTCCCACTTGAGGAGTAACTGCTTTGGCACATCTCTCTGACAATTTAGATCTCTTTACTAATGGTATTATAGCCTTTAGATTTGAATCCCCTTCAATCCATATTCTGTCTTGAATTCCTTTATTTCTTATGCACATAACTATCTGATGCCGTATCATCTCATCATGTAGATTGCCAAATTTTCATCACAGCTCGTTTATTTAAGCACAGACTCCTAGATTGACTATTTCTGATCTTGTGTGCTTTGAAAGAATGAACATCTCATAATTGCTACACAAACCGTGTGGGAATAGCGCCTAAATCTAAAGTGGCACATTTGAACACATCAAAATCACCCAATCTTTCTACTTTTTGCATTTAATTTTAACCATGAGTCTATCTGGGTGTCGGCGGTGCATCAGGATTCTCTTTTTCCTCTCTGGTGACAAAACAATACCATTTGCTTCTAATGTAACAATGTAGTTAAGAAAATATTCCTTCCACTCTGCCCATTTAACATTAGGCTCTCCTGGACTGATTTCCGTGTATTTAAAGTAATTCACACATTCACATTGCTGGAATTGTTTGCTTTGCTATCCAAGATAAGTATGGATTTCACTCTTTTCTGCCAGTTGCCATTCATTCTGGTCAACACTGTGCTGCACGATCTTTGCTTTTGAAATATTGCTACTGAATACTCATTCCCCTGATCCATGTCAATCTTTGTTAATGCTTGACTTATATCTAAAGTCCTGCAATCTCATTGAAAATCTGGGTATCCTAGGCGTCACCCTAAATAAACACTCTGTAGTCAACAATTTTGTAAACAGTTTGGGATCACACCTCTAAGTAAATTTCCTACCCCACAAAATGTTTCTGATATGCTCCAATGTCCAAACACATGCAAGGGTCTCCTGCTCTATGACAGAGTAGTTTTCCTCTGTAGGAGTTAACAATCTGAAAGCAAAAGTGATGACCACTTCATTTTTATTCTCATAAATCTGAGTGAATGGTCTGCCTGAACCTTTGCTACTTGCATCTGTGGTAACAATGATACTGGCCTTGGGATCAAATCCTTGTAAAATTGGTGCTTTGCTAATAGCATCTTTAATCATGTTGCCAGATTATTGGCACTCACTAGACCAACTGAAGCTTACCTTGTTCTTCAATAATGCTCTCATTGCATGAGTTTCATTTGAAAATCTATCCACAAATTTTGAATAAAACTCAGCCAAACCCACAAATGATCATGAATCATCCTTTGATTTTGGTGAAGGCGTATTAGCAATTGCACTTAATAGTTTTTCCTTAGGTTTTAGTCCCTGACTGCTGACTAAGGTAAGTGATATTTTTCCACAAATTAGCATTTTAGCAGATCAGCAATGAATCCTTTTTGATTTGAAACTTTTAAAACGGTCCAATATCTCTCATCATGTTCTGGTTGATTACGTCCAACAAGAAATATGTCATTTTGGAAAAAACACTATCTCTGGCATATCACAAATAGCTATGAAATAAATCTCTGGAGGCTAAGCCAAAGGGCATACTGCAAAATTGAAAACACCCAAAAGGAACACAAAATGTAGTAAAACTGCTACTAGATAAATGTAAAGAAATTTGGTGATATGCAGAGAAAAGGTCAATTAGCCGGGTTTGGTGGCTTAGTGGACTAATGGGCCCACTGTAGGAGCCTGTGTTTGACCTCATGGTCACAGATTTAAATCCCGGCAAGTCCACTCAGCCTTTCATCTTTCTAGGGTCAATAAAATGACTACCATTGAGTTGGGTAACAACAAAATGTCGGCCTTTCCGACCTTAAAAGGCTGTCAGAAACACTGTAGCTTGGTTGAGGCAGCCCAGTCCCATTGCAACAGAGGAAGTGAGCCAGACCTCTGGAGCCAGCACAAGAGAGGTTTGCTTTCATCAAGTGGCAGAGCATGGGCTCTCAGGGGAGCTCTGTCCACAGTCAATCTGAAGTCACCATATTGGATTGCCGAGGAATGCTATGCAGGAGGGTAAGGACAGGAGTAGATTGGGCAGGGATGCCTGGCCTCTAGGGCTTCCCACCAGAACTTAAAAGCCCCTTTACTAAAGAGACAGCTGAGAAGTCATTGAGCCTGGGAGTGATGATGGAGAAATGATGCCCAGCAGCGGGGTTCAAAGCGAATCAAAAATGTCCCTTGGACTACATCATCCAGGACATACTAAGCCAGAGAGGAGGAGAGCTAGGATTGCACATTTTCGACACCACATGCCTGTGTACTGGGGAGGCAGATTGCATCAACCTCACAGCTCCCCAACCACATTCAACTTGAGCAGAGGACACAAATGCTCCCGACACGTACAGGAGCATAAGGAGAACGTACTACTGTAGTGCGGGAGCAGAAATAAATATGAAGGATTCTGCATGCAATCTGGGAAGCGTGCTCATGCATGCAGGGAGGAGGCTGGGACTGCGGGGTCCTCGGCCCCCCCTGAACCCTCACCAACCTGAAGCTGTGGGTAACCCAGGTTAGACCATAAAAATAAAAAAAGACCATGTCATCCATTTTTGCTGATAAAATATTCCAAAACTCTGTCAGAAAGTGCAAAATAATGTCCCGCTAGGAGGCTCATTTGAATGTCTGGTTGCTTCTGTGGTGCGCCAATGTGGAAAGGGGCATGGTCAGGGGTTTCCTCTCTGATCTTTCCTCTCTCTGTGTCATAATTTTAAGGCCCCAGAAGACTTAGGGCTACTACACCAGCAGCAGCCCTCCAGGAATGTTTTCACAATGTTAGCCAGCCCTAAGACTCCTGGGGCCTTTAAATTATGACGCAGAGAGGGGGTTTTGTTTTTTTATGCACTCACAGAGCTAGAACCTTTGCTCATGGGCTCTGGAGTGTGGGGATTGCTTGTTGTTAGTTCTATGACTGGAGTGGCCATCTAATAGAAACATTGTAAAAATATTCCTGGTGCACTGATACACCTCCAATAGCCCGCCAGTAATGTTTTTAAAATATTAGCCAGTCATAAGTCTCCTGCGGCCCTAAACGTTTGACACAGAGAGCGTTTTTTGTTTATTTTATGAACTTACAAAGCTAGAACCTTTGCTCACGGGCTCTGGAGTGTGGGGATTGCTTGATGCTAGTCCTATGACTTCAGTAGCCAACTAATATAAACTAAAGAAAGATTCTAAGACAAATGTTTTTGATCTTAAAATGTTTTATTGACACCATTGGCACTGACAATGCAATGTTTATCATTATATTGAACTATTTTGATTATTAATACTGTGCCATTGATGTTAATGGAGGTGTGATGTTGAATTAAGACAAGTGGCTGCTTTTACCAATGTCGTGACACTCTAACAAAGCCAGTAAGCCTGCCTTATTGATAATAACACCTAGTTATATTGTGATGTTGCATCTGGTATAGATAGGGGGTATTGTAGTTTTAGGCTTCTGGACCTACTAGGAGTATAATGTGATATGGGATGTGACACCTAAGGTATTTCCATCTACCGGAATATATATATTTGTAATTTAATGCATAGAATTTGCTTGTGAAAGTGTAATAAAAGCATTTCATGGACAATATTTTGTTGAGTGTTATTGGTGGAACTGGGGTTACTAGCCCACGCAACCTTGCCCGAGTTGACCTTGGACTGCTCTGCTTCACCACCCTGAGAGAGTCAAGTGCTATAATGGGGTACTTAGTTTGCAGTAAAAAAGACAATTGTGGATTTGTTACTTATGAAGGACTCACATCCATCGTAACTTATCACCCAGTTTCTTACAGGTGGTCTCTGTAAAGCCTTGAACATGACGTTGCCTCCATCTGGGTTGGAGAGCTCTATGCCTTGAACTGTCCTTTTTAAGTCTTCCCTAGGGAGAAAAGATTCCACTTTTTTCAGGTAACAGAGCTGGAACCAGTCTGTTCTGACTTCTTGTCAATGCGTTCTTTCAGAGAGAGTTTTCAGTCAAACATAGATCTAAGGTATCAGCTGGGAGTTGAAGACAGTTCAGTTTAATTGGGAGGGCCATGGTTGAATCAGAGAATGTTTGCCATTGTTGAAAAACAAGAGCAACCTGATCATTGTGGTGTTTTGCAGGAAGTAGTTTGGTGTAATTCAGGATTGGATTAATCCAAGACAAGATCTGAGTCTCTTGTTGACGTCGGCTGAGGCAATTTTTAGATATCATTTGGTGACATTCATTCTAAAGGCTACTTGTGTAATATAGCTGGGTAGTTAAAACAATTATAATTACTTATCAAATATTCAATGATGTGACACCCTTTTATTGAGTAGCTACATGACTATTTAGATTTCTGCTCAAAATGCAAGATGATCAGAAGTAGTCACTGTAGTTAACTGTGCTTTGGAGGCTTCTTGCACTAAACGTCTGTTCACAGTGCCGAGTTTGTTACTCACATTGGTGAGTACCCTCAGATTACTAGTCTTACAAGGTCAGTCCCCATGCAGTCGAATTACCGGTCTGCAGTCAGTGTCATGATGCCATTTTCTTGTTCCCGTGCTCTAGCATTTAAAGCACTAAAAGATACCAGTTTTCAAAATCGTTAAGTGGATAAAGCACCATATCATCACCACTGTAAACATTGTTCATTAATTCTCTTCTCCCTTTCTTTCTAGTTAAGGATTCCCATCTTCATGCCTTTCTCTTTCCTTTCTTCCTTGTTGCATCTCATTTCTACACCTCAACAATCACTAATCCCTGTCTTTCTCTCTGCAGCCCTTTTCTATCTACTTCTATCATCGTCAACTCTCTGTACCCTGTCTCTTTCTCTTCCTCATCTATCTTTCTTTCTCTTTAACTCACTTACCTCTTTCGTCGTACCCCTCTTTATCACCCCTCTTACTTGTCCTTTCTCTCACTCTCCATTTCAGTGTGCCTACCTCATTTCACACTCAATGTTCTCTACATTGCCTCTTTCTATACCTTATCTCTATTTATACCTTTCACCCTTCCCCTCTTCCTCCTACATTACACCATCTGGTTACCTTGCGAGTCTTTCTATACCTCACTTCTAATTTTGCCTTTCTCTCTATATCTGCACTCTCTACCTATTTTCTCACACCACTTCATGCCTTTCTGTCTTACCTCGCTATACTGCATCCATTTACATACCACACACATTGCTCTACATTTCTTTCTCTCCATTTCTAGCTTCCGATACTCACTCTTTAGTTTTACCTTGCCACTCTACCTCACTTTCATTGGTTGCCTCTGTGTGATTTGGCCACCTCACCTGTGCCCTTTTACCTTAGTTCTCTCCCTTCCTCACCTTCTACTCTACAGATCTCCCTACTTCACCTGTTTCTTTACCTCATATCTGTATTTACCTCCATTCTGTCACTACTTTACCTCTTTTGCTGTATCATTCTCTTTATGTCTCTGCTCTTGTCCTGTCCCTGACCCTCTCACCTTTCTCTTACTGAACAGAGCAGGTGATCACTGTCTAACCAATAAAGTGCGCACATATAAAGAGGATAACAGGGACAAAGCAAGAAAAGAGAACAAAAATACTTTCAAGTCAACCCCCGTAATTCCATTAGCAACGCTATTTTGAAAATGTCAGGTATTGAGGTGGATTTACATATGATTACAAGTATGCAGCAATTAAAGGAATACAATGACAAGCTCTATCTATACATGTTTTATTTTAATATTGTACATTAGTCCACCAGACTACTAATTCAATCTTACCCTGTCTTTCCTACAATGAGAGGGATAGGCTGGTTAGACTCTGAAATCTTCATAAAAGGTTAAAAAGTTAAAAGACAAAACAGGTAGATCCAAGTACAAAAGAAATGGCTCTATCAGTAGTTGCTCAAGTATTGTCTGACTGGCGGATCAAGGGCAGGTTTAGCTTTCTGCAGATTTTACTCTGTCTGTTTCGGAAAGTTTCATGTGTAATTCAATATTTTGTGGCATCCTGAGGGGCTGAATGAAATGAAAATGGGTAAAGTTCTGAACCAGTGTCACTCCTTACCTTGCTTACTGCCATCTCTTTTTTGGTCCCTGACCATTTACATTAAAACGTACCAGCTGTGGGCACGCTGTAAAGCTTGGCGGTATTGCCGAGCCAGCCACGAGCCTGAGCTGATGCGTTTCCCTTTACCCCAAGAGCCTCATTTATAGGTTTCTTGCTGTAGGTCTGCTGCCTTACGGCAAAAGACAAGAGCAGGAAAGCGTTGTATCTATTAAATACAGCGCATTCCTGTCATTTTCCAGCTGAACTGGTACACAATGGGCTGCTGTTAGACCTAGCACCATTGGAATGGGTCTCCCTTCCATTTTTTGATGTTGCCGCCTGTGTTTTTGCTATGTTTTTGCTAGTCTAGATGCTTTGCGCACTTTGCCACTGCTGTTCAGTGCCGAAGTGCAAGTGCTCCCTATTGTAAATTGTTGTAATGGATTAGTGACTCCATGATTGGCTATTTGAGTTACTTGTCAGACCCTAGTACAGTGCACCATGTGTGCTCATGGCCTGTAAATCAAATGCTGCTGGTGGGCTTGCAGCACTGGTTGTGCCACCCAGAGAAGCAGCTTGTAAAATATGGCTCAGGTCTGCCATTGCAGAGCCTGTGTGCAGTCTGGGATTGCCATGTCGACTTGGTAAGTGCAGACACTTGCCTTGCCAGTCCCTAAACTTTCCCTTTTCTACTTGTTAGACAACCCTAAGGTGGGCCCACAGTACCTTCATGGGCAGGGTGCATTGTATTTAAAAGGTAGGACATACCCTGATGTGTGTGTCATGTCCTGATAGTGAATTACAACCAATTTCGTTTTTCACTATTGCAAGCCTACCTGTTCCTATTGGCCAGAATGGGCAGTTTGATTATAACATCTTATAATCCTAACTGACCCAGGGAACTAGGTAGAAATTCTAGTTTTGTATGCCTGAACTCAGAATGTTAAAATACATCTTTTAGTGAGGATGATTTTTACATTCTGTGTTTGAAAATACCACTTTTAGGAAGTAGGTAATTTCTTGCCTAAACAATCCAGTTGTCTCTGCTGGGTTTGTGTATTCCATGTCTGGTTTTGAGTGACAGGGGACTGGTGAGGGCCTTGGCTCTAGCAGTCTGATGGGTCAGGGCTGGGCTGAATAGGACCTGCATTGAATAGAGAATAGGGGAGGAGATTTCCTTTCACTGCCCTGAGCCCTCATAGAATAGAGTGTAGAGAGAGGAGATTTCCTTTCAGCTACCTGGGCTAGGTCTGCTCAAAAACAATGCTGTCTGCACCTCCGGCCAGTTGTACCCAGGAGGACAGAACTGGATTTGACTAGGTACAGACACTTGCTGCCTTCAGAGAACAAATGAGTTTGCAGTATAAATATTGGTGCCCAGACCCCAGAACTTTAGATCACTTCTGGGAATCAAGACACACTTTTGCCAAGGAGAAGAACTGGAAAAGTTGAAGGAAGATTACTGTCCCTGTGCTATTTGCTGTTGGGGTTGGCTTGCAGTGGTTACTTTATTGCCAAGGAAAAGAGAAAAGGACTTTGTTGTGTTTACTAAATCATCTTGAGGAAGATCTCCAAGGCTTGTGACTGAGCTTGCCTCCTGTTCTGAAGTCTAAGGGACACAAAGACTTCACCACCAGCTACCCCTGAATTCCCTTGCTGGGAATTCCACCTGCAAAGAGGTGCCTGCTGTTATTTGGACCCTCGGAGAAGACTGCGTGTCGCTGGGAGCTAGACGCCAACCCAACGAGAAGAAGCGTGTCGCTGCTGCAGCAGTTGCCGTTGCATCGCCGAAGAAGCGTGCCACCGCCATAGCTGTTCACCGTCGCATCGCAGGCGAAGCGTGTCGCATCACCGGAGAAGCGTGTCACAGTGCCTGTCGAGGCTACAAAGATAATCGATTCTGCCCCACGGCAGTTAGGCGTGCACGTATCGCATCCACGTGGTCGCATCGCATCAAAGCCACCATTTTGTCGCATCGCACTGGATCGTCGCATCGCATCGAGGCACCATCTTGTTGCATCGTAACCAGAACGCAGTAAGAAACCGATGCATCACCTCCTCCTCTTCAAGGAACCAACGCATCACCTCCCCTTAGCTGCAGTAAGTAACCGACGCATCACCTCCCCCAAATAAAGGAACTGACGCATCACCTTCCCAGCAACCCTTTTGTTTGTTTTGTGTGACGCATCAAAGGTACTTTGAGAGGAAAGTGTTGCATTTACCATCTACATTGAACTAAGCTATTTCTACCATTTTAAAGTCTTCTTTTTGCTCACTATATTGAGGATTTTTGTTGATTGGTCTTGTGTTAAGTCTAGTAAAAATCACTTATTTTTCTAACCTGGCGTGGTGTCCATTAGTAGTGTTTTCACTGTATTACTGTATGTGTTCACAAATGCGTTACCCACTGTTTCTGAGATAAGCCTGTCTGCTCGTGCCAAGCTACCAAGGGGGGGAGCAGGGATTATCTAGGAGTGTATCCTCCTTATCCTGACTAGAAGCAAGGGTCCCTATTTGGACAAAGGTGCAAGCCAATGCCAACCAGAGACCCCCATTTCTAACAGCTGTCGTGCGCCAACGCAGATACCTTTGCACCATGATGCAATGGTACCTGCGTTGCTGGGATGATTATTTTTGAGCAGGAAAGGAAACCTTCCTGCACAAAAAAAATCGCAAGAGCTTGTTCTCTTTCTATGTGTACTGCAGAATCACAGCGCCAAGACACCCAAGGGTATAAGTCGCGCTTTATAAATTGCAAAAATAAATAAATAAATAAATAAATGAGGAAAAAAGAGGAAAAACTAGGAGAAATAAAGATATTTCCCCTCATTGTGCCTCCATTAGCCCCCCCCCCGGGAAGATGTACGTTTTTGGCCCAGCCTTAGACTCTGACATATGATTTCTTGTAAATCTGGGGCTGTGCCAAAAACTCATGTATGTTGCTGGTAATGCCCCTAGCAACACCCATGGAATGCCCCTTTCATGCATTTTTCTGCGTGAAAAGGGCACATATTTATAAGGCCATGAAACATGGCCTTATCAATATGCAATCACTGCGCCACCAGAACATCAAAATAGTGACGTTCCAGTGGCACAAAAGTGCCAGTAGGGCCTCATTAATGAGTCTCCAAGATTCAGTACGAAGACAAAGCTCACTGTGCAGTTTGCAAACTTTCATAGCTGCATTCTAAAAATTGCATGTATGCAAAGTTCTCACTAGTGAATAAAGGATGCTACAAATATAATTTATTTATCTACATAAGAAAATGTTTTTCTGAATTTACCTCCCATTTTGTGTTAAAGCTTGTCACGCTTCTTGAAAAAAAGCTGAAACTGGTCCATCTCCTCCTAACCAAAAATCGTATGCGTAGGCGTATCCACCTTCATACAACAATTAAACATGGCTATCATCCTCAAACTTAAGCTAAGGTCTAGTAAAACAGAATGATTTGCAGGAGATCACACAGTATAGTATAGTGTGGCAGCTAGGATTACAACGCCTGTTTCCTACACACAGATTGTGAAGATTTAGCCACCAACCCTGTGTGCACATCTCCTTTCAGTTCTCCAGATGTAGCATATAAATGCTCAAAGCATAAAACATGCCTCATGCACAAAACAATTTACCCACGCTTTGATCTCACCAACTACTTGCATCCTCCCTGGATCCTTCATCCACCTCCAATTATATTCTGACATGTGGTCTTCACTTTGCAATAGGGCGTCATCTCATTATTTGTCACTATGGACTTCACACGCTGTCAACCTGTCAAGGGACCCCATATCATGTGTGACTGTCTTTTAGCTATAAGCACTTTGTATGTTGGAATACTTATATTTATATTACTAAGAATGTACTTCAAGCCCCAAAATGCAAAGCAACATAGTACATCAGAAAAGGGAAATAAAGGTTTCATGAAGGGAATTTAACTGGTTTGACTAAATACACTGACGCCATACTACCCTGAAAGGAACTTCTGAAATACAGCCATCGGCCAACCTCTTCAACTTATTAACAGTTCATTGATTATTTAGTATTGCGTTATATTTATATATTTATAGAGCACGTTATGCTGATATGAGGCCACAAATTGACATGAGACATCTAACACAAGTAGGTAGGGTCTCCTAAACCTTTGCAACATTTGTATACTCCCATTTCCTGTCTATGCTGGATTATATGGAGAAAGCTCGAACTATAAGGGGCTGCAAAAGGGAATTTTCATGTAGATGAGTAAAATAGAGGCAACTGATATATAGCTCCAAATAAATTGTGTGCACCTATTTCCCATATATTTTACTAAACGTATCATTGCTATTGTTTGGTAAGAGTGAAACAATAAAAAAAGAAAATAAAGAAATATTGCATTTTGCTTAACAAAATGCTAGTTAGTAATTGGTCATACAACTTCATGATACTTTGCTGATGATTAATATCTTATTACAGTTGAGTTCGAACATTTCAATATCACTGCCAATGCCAACTGCCAAGGGGAAAGGCATGTCTCAGAGCACAAGTACACCTGCAATTTGAAATATGAAAGTGAAACATTACTTTTTAGGTTTCGCCAGCAACAGAGCTTGCATTGTGCTTGGAAAATCTATTGTTTTTAATCCAAACTTAAAAGAGAGCTACATCCCGCCTCCTCTCTTTCATTGCTTCTCATTGGTTCCTGTGTGTGCCCTTACATTTCCTCTCTTTATATTGGCTGTAGCATATTTTCCAGCATTTACCAATGTTTTTTCCTCATCTGCTTATTCTATCAGTTTCCCTCCACTGAAATACCGTTAACATCTGCGTTGGTGGAACTATACTTTCATAGAGTTTTGCCTTCTACTCTTGCAGCATGGTCATATAACAATTTATCACACAGAGAGATTAAGTGCATAGAATCACGGGATGTTGCGTGGCGCCACCGAGACTCAAATCGGGATCCCCAGCTCTTGAGTCAGCAGCTCTGCCTGCTGCGCCACATCCTCTCCACTCCCATGTTATCCGCCAATGAGCTCTTTCCTTCTGCTGGACGATGATTGATGAAAACAGCTCTTTATTCATTACAAAGGCGAAACCGATGCATTACCAATGCTTTTTCTTCTTCTTCCCACAGTTTTTGGTCTTGAACATTAATAAGCAGAAAGGAAATAATTCAAGCAATATGTTTATTTTGTCATGCTTTAGAATATTATATTAATGATAAAATATTTCTGTGTGTTTCTGAGCTACAGTGTCTTTTAAAATCTGACCTGTATTAAATGTATTCTAATATCTTTTTCCAGTGAATATCTAACTGCTTGTTGGTGTGTTTAATGTTGCAGGGGAGATCCTAGTGGTATTCTATGGTTACAACATCCTATCTATCTCAGATGAAAGAGCAACACACCAAGAATGTAAGGTTTGTATGAGAAGGGTGAATTAGTAACCATGTAGTGTTATATGGAATAAAATACCCCCTGCATTACATTGCACGCATATTTTAAGTCACATCGGAGTTCCATAACATTATAAAAGAACTTCATGGTGACTTTCAATATCTTTATAACATATGGTGGAGGTAATATCAATGACCTATAAGCATATAATTTAACGCTTTTTATAGTTACCTTCATCCCTTATGTAAGTGCTTCAACATTTGTCAAATTACTGAATCAGGTAGGTAAAATGATTTGCCACAGGAATGGAGCACTTGGATTTAATGCACTTTGTTTTTCTTAAGTCAGCATCATAAACAGTGACTAAACTGAGTCGGAATTTGAAACAAGTGGCACACATATCAGCACATAAAGCTACCTCACTAATTATGACAACATACATTTCACAGGCAACCTCTAAAATTCCAGGAAGCTTTTCATATCACATCTTTACAATGAGCAGGTCTGTTAGGGATTCTGTTCGGAGATGGGGCAAGATACTGCAACATTCTTTTTAGTGGGGTGCACTGCAGACAACCAATGCATTTCGGTGCAGATTTATTAGCAAATGGGTGCACAATGTTGACTAAGGATTTATGTTACAGCTAAAAAATGTATGCACTAGAAAGCTGCCTAAAGTGTTTAAGCCCCAAATCACAAACTTATTTTAACCCACCCCACCACTCCCCATCTGACTCATCTCCGGACCTCGACTTTCCTTACCGAGCGAGGCTGTGTGGTCGATCAGGCACTCAGATCTCACCGGGACGGACTCTGGGCTTGGGCACGATCCTGTACAGCCGAGCACAAATCTTTGCTGACCCGCCAGCACCTACTGCCTCCCTCTCTGTAGGAGGGCTCCGCCGCTTCCAGGAACTGCAGACTGGCTTCCGGCTTTCAGGAGAATACAGGGTAACCGGACGGCCAGACTCACGGCACAAATGTTGAGGCTAGGACCATGAATGTAGGACGAGGAGGACTGCCATGGATCTGCACTGAGTCCCCTTTCCCGCGCAGTTTGGAGCGGCCTGGCGGCCGCACATGCTCCCACTGAGCCAGGAAGGCTCTTTGGGCTTCTTGTTTGGCTGCCTTCCCTTCAGGTCCGGCCAAATTTGGGCCAGGCCGGTTTTTTAAATCACTGTGAGATCATCTGTCTGCCACCAAACTGGAAAAGCTCATTTGACTTTCCCACTGTGCCGCCCACCATCTTTGATGAGAGCTTACATCTGGTGGGTGCAAGCGGGCTATCGGCTTTCCCGGGGCCCAGAGGCACCTGGGAGAATACTTGCTGCTTAACTGCTCCCTCCATTTTCTCCCTCACTGGCCTGCTCTGTTCTCATACTTCTCCCTTTGAAATACTTATTCCTAACTACTCCTCAAAAGGAGTGCAAACTGGTCCTTCCACCAAGAACATGGAAAATCACATTATGGCTGGACCACATATGAAACCTGCAGGAAACAACACATATTTATTCTATACCCCCAATCTATCTAAAAATGGCTCCAAAACCTTCAAACTCAACCTCTTTAGAAAAAACAATGAAACACTGTTCCTTGACCCCACCTTCAACGCAAAGAAAGGTGTAAAAATCTATGACCTTGTATTTTTCACTAGAAAATGGCCAAAAGACAAACTGCCTTTTCCAAACTATTAACCATCCATGGCAAGAAAAATATTCCCTAAGGAACCAGGATTACAACGACACCTGCACAATACCTTAGATCATCCCTGATATAACTTCCTACAAAAATGGCACTGTTCTTATTTAGGCAGCCAATAAGGACCAAGAATTATTTGACAAATACTTTCCCACACTAAAACCCCACACCAACACCCCACCCATTGTACTTCAGAACCAAAGTATTCCCTCTATCTCTCCAGAATCTCAGCGGCCAACACCCTTACCTAGAGCCTTCGAAAGAAGCAATAACAAATCACCTCCCTTAGAACTCATATCACTGACACCCCTACCTAGAACCATCACTAGAAGCAACAACAACGCTCCTCTTCTATTACCCAATCTCCGACCCTCATCATTTGCACACTCCGCCACCAGCCCTATCCCCATAACCCTCTTCCCCCACCTCAACCCTTCCCTGACCTCCTGAGAAATTCACCACGACAAGGCCACTTTAGCGAAGCGTAAAAAAGCCCCCAACCCGCACATACACCAATAATGTTCGACTACCTCACTCCCAGCCACTCAAACCTACCACACTGCTATCACAGTCATTGGACGCCCCAGTAATACTATCCCCAGCTCTTTCCGCGCCCCGCTCCTGCCTCCCCCTCTTACCAATATGAACTAGACACACTCAAAACCTATACTATCCTCACATCCCGGAACCCTCAAAACGTTATCCTAGAAATCAGAAACATCTTACAACCCGCAGAAATTTCTCTCTCTAAAATCAACCATCTTCAAAACTCTCTTGCTGCAGCCAACAACGTGATAAACGCTATCCCACTGCCTCTGACTAAACGACAATTACGTACACACAAACACCCCAACTACTTAACGGACATGGAAATCCAAATTTTACTACTATTCTACATATCTCCTACTTGTCCCCTCACCAATAAGTAAGAATTCTCTGTTCTCCCAGTCCCCATCAACCCAAACGGAACATCCCAACCGAATCACTGAACGATATACCCTAATAACCTTCAAACAATAACCCCAACCTGGACGTAACCATCCTCACAGAAACTTGGCTCATGGAATCATCCTCCCCACATCTAGACCTTCTAGTCACCTCAAACTACAACATCATAAGACTAGACAGACCTCATAAAAAGGGCTGGGGCATTGCCTGCATACATCGATCTGACATCACTATCTCGAAGTTTCCCCTGGATTTGCTTGGATATCTCAGGATTTCCTTAAAATCCTCAAATAACCACCCCTACAAATGACATATTCTCTACCATCCCCCAGGTAAGAACACTGTATTCACAGACCCACTTTTGGAAATCATTACAAATAACTCAATCCCTCGTACCAATGACATATTCCTTGGAGACTTCAATCTCCATTGGGAAGACCCACTAGACAAGCAGGTCAACGCTATCAAAATCTTACTAGCAGACCATTCCCTGATCCAAGCCATCTCAAAGCCCACCCGCTCCAAAGGTCCTACACTTGACTGGATCATCTCTAAAGAAAAAATGATTCAATCTATCTTGATTACCCCTTGTGATTGATCAGACCATCACAATATTACCTTCCAAATTCCCTCAACTAGAAAGAAAACTTACTCGCAGCAATTCAAGCTTAGACACTGGATAAGAGACACGAAAAACCTCAACTACAACAATCTAGCTTCCCACTGTGAGAGAGTACCCACTCCTCCCAATAACATGTCAGACGTCAATGACCTCACTGTTTAATACAACTCCACGATGACCAAATTATTTGACCAAGTAGCCCCACTAAAACTCAAAAGAATTCCGGACAAAGACAAAAGCCCATGGTTCAACGGAGCCCTGAATGAAGCGAGAAGTAAACTAAGATTAACTGAACGGAAATGGAGACAACATCACTCCCCCCACCAACTCAAACTACTAAGAAAATCTAGATACAACTATAACAAAAGAATTCTACAATCAAAAAAAGACTTCTTCAGATCGGAAGTAGACAATGCCAAAAATACACCGAAGAAACTCTTCGAAATGCTAAAACAATAATTTAACAAATTGGCCAAAAACCACACTCTTGACTTAGAAATCGCAGCTAAGTAGTGAAGAATTTTGTCCATTCCTTACAGCTAAAACAAACTCCCTCCAACTCAAGCTCAGGACGGCAGCAATTAACACAGCTATCCTAAAGAACACACAAGTTGAAAATCCTAAACAACTTGATCTACCATTGCCTAAAAAGAACTCTCATTGGTCTACCTTCAAACTTTACGATCTCAGTGATATCACTAAAACCTTTGTAACTATCAAATCCAATAACCACTTCCTTGACACTTTCTCCTCAAACTGCCTACCCCACATCTACCATATCATCTCCCTTCTCTGGACCAAAATCACCAATGCTTCGCTAGTGGAAGGTCACATCCTGGATTGCCTAAAAATTGGTCAAGTCACCCCTATCCTAAAAAAAGACAACAGAAAACCCCTCTGACCCTAATAACTTCCGATCTATAACCAGCATTCCCATGCTAGCCAAAGTCCTGGAAAAATGTGTACAGCAACAACTGAACCAACACATAACTGATTTTAAACTACTGAACGACTGCCAATCTGGTTTCAGTCCCGTGCATAGCACAGAAACAGTGATTCTGCATATAGTACTCAACGCCCTCCTCGCACTGGACCGCAATGAAACGCGTCTACTAGTCCTGCTCGACCTCTCCTCAGCCTTCGACACTGTCAATCACGAAAAAATTCTAAGAAGACTGGAAAACAGGATGGTTCTATCTGGCACAGTCCTTCAATGGTTAAACCCTTTCTGGAAAATGGTTTCCGCAATGGTTCATGGTGAATAAAAATCTTTCTCCCTCTTCCCCAGACCTGCTAGGAGTACCACAAGGCTCAACCCTATCCCCCGCGCTATTCAACCTTTATGTCGAACCACTAACCAAACTACTACAGCAGGCCAACATCTCCTACCACATGTAGGCGGATGACACTCAATTTTACATCAAGATCACTTCCATTGAAGAGATAAAGATGATGAATCAAGCTCTCAAAAAGACCATCCACTGGCTAACAATGAACTTCCTCAAGCTAAACTCCAAAAAAACTGAATCTCTTTTAATCTCTTCCCATTAAAAACTCTCTGTAGATATAGGTATAGACCAAGATGATCACTGCCCTAAATTGCATGCCGATTCTGGTGGACTTCACCAAATTGCTTGGATTCACACTGGATAAGAACCTTAACTTGCAAACACACATCAACCTGTTGGCTAAAAATGCCCGCATTCACCTCAGCTATCTCAGAAAAATGAAAGCATTCATCGAGAACCCTGACCTCAAAACTGTAGTTCAGGATTTAGTCATATCGAGGTTGGAGTACGGATGTACTACCCTCTCAGGGCTTTCCAAAATCTCAACAGCCCCTTTAAAAGCCTGTCTCAACGCAGCAGCAAGACTCCTAACAGGATCTAGGAAATTTGACCACATATCGCCACACCTGAAGGCACTCAACTTGCTACCCTACAAAGCTAGAGTCCACCTAAAGATGGCCTGCCTCACTCATAAAGCTCTACACCACAATACCCCCCAGTACCTATCCGAGAAACGTACTTTATCTGGAGGAAACAGACACTGGAGGAAAGCTCCAACAATCTACTCCTGAAACCCTCACGCTTCAGCAGGAATAAAACTACTGAAAGAGCATTCTCCGGAGCTGTACCAAGAATATGGAACGTGCTACCTCTGTGCATCAGAAAAATCTCTTCAACACCATTATTCAAAAGGGAAGCCAAATTATTCCTGGTGAGCAAATTCCTCCCTTAATTCCTCACATTCCTCAACCTCTGGGGCCATACTATCACACAAGCTTTCTCACTGACTTGAAATGCATTGAACCAGTCTACTACTTCAAACTTGTATCTACACTTCCCATGATGACACTGTCGCCTCTATGATTTACTCGTACTCGAACTTATTTCTACTGCCCTGAACAAATCATCTCTATTATTATCTCTGCTATCTGCCAAACCTTGTTAAAAATGTTTTATACTTTCTCTGCTCTGCTTTGTATTGTAAAGTGCTCTAATACCCTACTCAGGGTCTTGTTCATGCTATAGAAAACTCTAAAAATAAATAAAATAAAATAAATAGTTCAACCATTTTGCTGTTACAGAGAAAACATGCTTGCATGTAAGTGCTGTAATATATTGTACTCCTAACTAGCGCTTCCTAACCTAGTGTGCCTATGGTGGGTAAATCTGCCAAATCCCTTTAGGGTGACCTTGCTCCCCCATTTCCTGGGGGTGTCATTAGGGTGGCCGTGTTGGTCGAGAGCTGGGCAGCATCCCTTGCAAGAGGTAAACAGGAATTAGCAGGGCTGGAATTCTGGCATGGAGGCAACCTCTCTGTTCCAGTGAAATACTGCTCTGTCGAAACAAGGGAGTGATGTCATTTATATAGTAAACATCACCCATGTTGCCATGCCAAAATCCCAGTCAGGCCACTATTGTTGATTCTATTGTGATAGCTCTGTCGCCGAACGGACAAAGCAAAGAACATTATTTTGCACTGTGAACTTAGCCCTTGTACATAATGTTCAAGATATTTCATAATATGCCTACAAAGTGAAAATGTAAGCAAAGCTTGTTTAAAGAATATTATTATGCACAGATATGCAAACAAATTTATGTCAAATGTCATTGTGTTTACAAAAAGAAGTCAGCTTAAAAACATGGGATGGTGGTGTTCCTAACCGGGCCTACTGTGACCACATGACAGGATTTTTTGTTAATGACTGATATTCGAATAACAAAGGTGTTCACAAAACTCAGAGCCCAATGTTATTATGATGGTCTGTCAAATAATGTGAGCATTATGCTTGACTAGCCAAGGTAGTCCTAATATCATTCGAAACGGAGGGGCGTCTATGATATCAAAACAGATTTTTTTCCTTATGTATTATCTCAAGTCATAAGTAACTGCTCAGTATTGATAGTATAGGAGCCGGAGTCAGCTCTTTGCCATCCACTGCCCTAACCTTTCAAGGTTTTTCCTTCTGTAGAACTACAATACTCAGTTTTGATATGGATTTGGTGTTTATAAAGTTTCTGGTGGCCCCTGAATCCGGCTTCCACTTTCCAGGATTGCCTGCAACTGACTGTAGTAGGCCAGAAATGGCTAGATAATGGTACAGTAAACTAGGGGTGGGCGGCCAGCTACGCTCCGTGCACGGAGTGTGCGTAGTGCCGCCCACTCCGCATTTTGCGGAGCTGGCGGAGCCAGGCGGCACTACGCACGCTCCGCAGATGGAGCGTAGCTGGCCGCCACCCGCCTCCCTCCCGCCCTCCCTAGATACTTTCAAATAAAGCAATCAAATAATTTAAAAAGCACTTACCTTGCCCGCCGCTGTCCGCCGCGTCCCCGGGGCTCGTTATCTTCCGTCTTCCGTCTTCTTTAGTAATGCGCATGCGCGGGCGGCCGCGCATGCGCATTTTCATGAGAAAATGCGCATGCGCGGCCGCCCGCGCATGCGCATTACTAAAGAAGACGGAAGATAGCGAGCCCCGGGGACGCGGCGGGCAGCGGCGGCAAGGTAAGTGCTTTTTAAATTATCGATTCCTTTATTTGAAAGTATTTAGGGAGGGCGGGAGGGAGGCGGGTGGCGGGGCTGGCGGCCAGTGGTGTTTGCGGAGTGGGGCTACGCGGAGTGCGGAGGTGGGCGGAGTTTCTCGCCCACTTCGCGTAGCTCCGCGAAGCCCCACTCCGCCAACTCCGCCCAGGGTTACAGTAAACAAAGATGATTCATTGAGATCGAATCAACAGTCAAACTCAATAGGGTGTCCTCTTCACCTATTGAGTTAATTTGTTTTCTGCTGGTGTGCCTACAGATAAAGAAGTGGCTGTGGATGCTCCAACTGTGTTTTTTCGTCCTTTGTGGCAGTGTTGGGCACTCTTTAATGAAATGCCCTGCTTTACCGCAGTAAAGACACAGATTCAATTTCCTGTGATTCTCTTTCTCATCTTTGGACAATGGTCCTCTAATTGATCCTTTTTGCACAGGTCCTGTAGGCTTAGTAGAGATGTCTATTCTGGCTTTATTTTGGAACATAATTACCCTGTGGTCTTTGTCTTTCCATCATTCTTACTTATGTTTAGACAATCAATGGTTCAATTTCACTACCAAATCAATAAATTCAGCACAATCTTCAGGGGGTTCTAAAATCTGGGAATGTAAATATTTTAGGTCATTTTTTTAGACCTCAATAGACTAAAGCCACTCGTTTATTCTCAGGCCAGTTAACCTCTATCACTAGTCAGTCAGTCAGTCAAATTAACTTTATTCGATTTGTTAAAATCATACAAAGTACATAAAAACAATATTATTTACAATTAAAAAGGAATTAAACAATTTCATTTGTAAACAAGTTAATGAGACGAAAGTCGATACATTAAAATATTTAAGAAACACATTGTGTACATCAGATTTCCAAGTTCATGCCCCTTCTGGCTCTGGTTGCTGCCACAAGGAAATTGGCCATGGCGAAGGTGATACAGATGTTGCCCAGTGATTTTAAATATAACATGGCTGGTCTCACCTGGGAGAAGCCCGCTTCTCTTAGGACTGGTAGCAGGTATTTTTTCCTTTGGTTGGAGAAGAAATCACAAAACATAACAAAGTGTAAACTGTCCTGAACAGAAAAATTGTCACAGGTGCAGGGGGGAGCTAACTCAGGTTTCATCCAGGTGTTAAAATGGCCCAAATAAAAATGAATAGTGTTAAATCTGAATTTTGTTAACAAAAATCTATGGAACGGATTAGTGACAAAACATAAATAGGGTTCAATTGCAAGTGACTGGAGTGACAAATAATGCATTCGGACAGATGGTTTTGATAATTCAACTTCTTCTCGCAATATGTATGCCCTAGACATAAACTGTTTTTTTATGAAACTCACATCCTGCTTTGTGATACACGAGGGAGAGGTGAATAAATCTGGACGTCCTAGTTCATTAAAAGATTTATGCAAATACGCCATCCATGGTATCTTGTGACTGTATTCTAAACTCATCACATCCCTCATGATCGTGTGGTTTAACGATAGTTCAGGATTTAGCCAGGTCTTAAGCCAATATATTAGTGGGGCCAATCTCAATTTGTCCTGGATATAATCCATGCCAAGTTCTGTATGAATGGAGAAAACCGGAGAGGATTGGGGAAGGGACAGGACTGAACGTAAAAAACTATTTTCGGCTACCTGGATTTCGTCTAGTCGTGCATAACCCCATAGGGAGGCACCATACAAAGCCACGGGAAGGGATTTGCTGTTGTACACCTGGATAATGGCCTTCATGGGTCTATGTCCCAGCCTTTTCGCAAAACTTAAGATGGCCCTAGATGTTCTTGTAACCGCTAGGCTTTTTGCACGTATCTGTGGGCCCCAGGTACCCCTGCTATCAAAAAGCACTCCCAAGTAGGGGAACACGGGAACTCCCGACACTATCTCCCCTTTACAAAAGAAGGTTTTAATTCCTCTCTTGACACTTTTCCCTTGTGTCCCTACCACCATGGTGTGCGATTTAGAGGCATTAACCTTCAGGTCCAACCGGTCCATAAAGGTCCCAAATGCATCTAACAATTTTTGGAGGCATACCCCAGTGCGTGCAATGAGTACAGCATCGTCCGCGTATAGGAGAGCGGGGATCTTAACTTCTCCTACACGCGGTACGTCACATGCTGCCCCAAGTAAATGCTTGCGTAGGTCATTTATATAAATGGTAAACAACAAGGGGGCCAATATGCATCCCTGCCTAACACCCCGTAGAGATCTAAAACTTGACGTGCATCTTCCCTCTTTGGTTACTCTTACAGCAGCGAATAAATCCTGATGCATAGATGCTATAAAAGCCACCAGGTCGGCGTCGATTCCCATATTAGTTAGGATTTCCCAAAGTTTCGATCTGTTGACCAAGTCGAAGGCCGAGGAGAGGTCCATAAATGCTAAATACAAGGACCCCTCCTTGGCCACCGTGTACTTAGAAATCAGTAGGTGCAGGTTTGAGCACTGTTCTAGCGTGCCTCTTTTTTCCCTAAAGCCATACTGTATATCAGCCAGGCCCCCGCAATCCTCCAGGCTATCTCTTAACCTAACTAAAAGGACTCTGCCCAGGATCTTAATGGCAGAGTCCAGGAGGGAAATAGGCCGGTAGCAGCCTGGGTCATCCCTTCTACCCTTTTTAAATATAGGCACTATGGTGGACGTAGCCCATGTATTTGGAGGGGGCGAAGTATTTGCGGCTGTGAACACATTGGCCAGGATACCAGCCCAGAGTTTGGGGGAGTGTAAATAAAAGTCAGCTGGAACCCCGTCTGGGCCGGGGGCTTTATTCTTTGTTGTGGCACATATTGCTTTTTCCACCTCCCCGCTGTTGAATTTTATAGGTGTGGCCACCAAACTTGCACAGTTGTGTAACAGCAGACAGGCGCCCGACTCACCATAAACAGAACTGAAGTGGGCCAGCCACTTCTCGTCGGGTATTACACAATCAGTGTCTAAATTTGGAGAATCTGAAAAATAAGGGTGATTTACTACAGCCCAGAATTGCCTACTGTCCCTCAAGATGTTAATATCGGTTAGTTGGTCCCATGCCTCCTGCTTGATGCTATCCCTTCTGGACTTTGTGGCGGCCCTATACTCTTTTCTCAATACTGAAACCAAAGCCCTGTCCCTAGGTTGTGCTTTAAGGGCAACTTTTAGGGCTCTAAGAGCCCTGGTGCAAGCAGAATCAAACCATTTATGCAGCTTTTGTTCTCCCCTACCCCTTGGTACCGTAAGGTTCTCGGCCACTATATGGCATATTGATTGGAAGGCGGCCATGGTGTCATTACCTGGCACAGTCGGATCTTGGCAGATCTTAATCTGCTCTTCAATCTTTTGACCGATATTAGTGTAAAAATCATCTGCCACCACATTCCCCCATTTCAAACGCCTGCCTTGGTCTGCTGGGCGAAGGGTGAATCCCTGTTTGGAATGCCCTGGCATGGGTCCCAAAGCACCCCCCCAGCGGATGGACAAAAAAACAGGATTATGATCACTAAAAGGGGAAAACACAGTACAATAGGAAATAATACAATTAAAAATGGCAGAGGTCACGAAAATATAATCAATAACAGATCCCATGGGGGAGCCCTTAAACGTCGGTGCTCTAGGTACCCCCTCTCCTGTTGTGAATTCAAGGAGGTTAAAATTGGCCAGAAAATCCTCCAGATCCTCTCCGGGCCTAGTATGTTCGAAGTGTGGGCCCTCCTGTTCCCAAGCCTCCGCAACTCCTAGGGTGGTACAACCCAGATTACAGGGGTGAATATTAAAATCTCCCATTAACACCAATTCATAGCTGGAAGGGGAATTTTGGGTGAAAACGGTTAAGAATGCGTCCAGTTGGGTGATGTTATTGCCCCCAAATTCCTTATTGACAGAGTTGTAGAAATTGATAAACAAAATGCTTTTTAATGGACAGATTTGCCTTTCTACAATTAGACAATTAGGGGAGTCATAATCAATTTTTTTTAGCGAACCAGTGAGGTCTAAAGAAAAAAAGGTCAAGAGACCTCCCCTCGCTCTCCCTGCAGCACTGGGACGGGCCGCGACTGAAAAGCTTACAAAACCGTCCAACCATTGATTGGAGGACAAGTCCCAAGTTTCTTGTAGAGCGATGACGTTGTGTTCTGAGACAAAGGCGACCCACTCGTTGTCGCTCCTTTTTGTACTAATTCCGGCAATGTTCCAGCTGATAATTTTACAGCCCATTTCTTCCTTCGAGATAATTGTCATAGGAGAACAGGGGTGCGTAGTGGGCTTATGTGACGCCCTGCCCCCGGTGACCTGGTTAGTGGTAATTACATTTGATGGACCTGGAGAATCATCGAACGGGTACCCCTGGGTGCAGCCTGTTGTTGCATTACTGATTTCGTCAGGAATTCCTTTGTCAGCGAGGGGCAAGGGGATGGAGTTGCCAATAGGTGGATGTCAGTCGCAATCATCTAGATTAGAAAATGCAGAAAAACGATTCTCCAACCCCAAACCCCAATCCACTGAGGCGACGTCCTTCCTCCCTCTTTTAGTCACAATGTTCCATTTGGTTCTCAGGATACTTGAGTTTGGACCACTACCCTTTCTGGGATAGAAGAAATCCAGAGTCAATGGAACTATAGAGGTTGATCTCCTTTGTGGTGGTAGGATGTTAGGTAGGATGTTAGGCAAAACCCCAGGGTCAGAGAAGTGTAGGACGACGCACTCCCCCTGAAACTTTTTCACCCTGTCCCCAATCCACTGGACCCTTCTAGCTTTAACGAGCTCTTGAGAGAGTTGCTGTTTTCCCCATGGAGTGATTACCATGTTGTTGGTAAGCCATGATAAGGATTTATTTATTAGAGAGGATGTTGTTTCCCGCTCTCCTTGGGCCAAAGGAGGAACATTGGCAAGGACAAGTACCAATGGGGAAGCTTCAACCACGAGCTCGAAGGTCCCTTTTTCAGTAGATGGGTCATCAGCGACAGCAGCAGAGATCGGTGCAAACTGGGGGACACCAGGAAGAGTGCTATCAGTGATGTTATTTGCTGATGTTGGGTTTGAAACAGGGGTAGGGATGAGTCCGCTGATAGCTGTGGATACTGATTTGTTTAAGGATTCCTCTATCTTAGCAGAGACATTTTCAGGGAGTTTTCCTATCTCACCCATGTTTTTTTGTAATAGACCTTCCAGTCGGTTAACCTCAGATGTTAACTTGTCTATTTTACTGACCAGAGGCTTAACCACACCTTTGATTTTAGAATCCATCAGGGCCAATAGTTTATTAAATTGGGCGTTTGTGAGTGTGGCATAAGCCTCATTAAACAAATCAAGCTCGTCTTCCTCAGGATGCTTCCTCGGGGGGTTTGCCGCTTTATTCTTAGCTGATCTTAAACATTCCCGTTTCCCCGGAGCAGGTACAGGAGGGGAAGTGTGGAGCTCAAGACTAGTAGTTGACTCTAACACTGCCTCATGCACGCTACGCTCTTCAGGTCCAGCGACAGTGCCACTAGGCTGGATAATATTGGTATCCTGAAATGGATTAGATGTATCATAGTTTGTGCTGTTATTGATCAAGAGACCAAAGGGGTCCTCTGCCTCAATGTCGATAAAAGGGGATTGGGTAGATGAGTCTATGCCCAACGAAGCTCTCCTGTCGCAGTTGATTTTTTCAACAACTTGAACCAAGTAATTCTCAATAGAATTGCTGGGTGTAGGTAGCTTTTTAGGAGGCATGATGCTGTTGACACACAACCAAAGTTAAGCAAAACTTACGTGAGAAGCAGCCGGGATGCGGAGATACACAGAGACCTCGCTTTCGGGACAGCAAACTAAGAGACCAGGCCCAACCCAACCGTGGCCAACCTCGGACGGCCTCAGACGACCCGCCCTTTGCCCGGGCTTCGCCCGGCGTCCCGCTCGGGTCCCGCGAGACGGGGGTGTTGCGCTATTTCAGCGCCTCCAGGCGCACAGGTGACGCGGCGTGCGCCGCTTAGACTTCTGGGTAGTGTAGTTTTTGGGCCCCCTTCGACCGCGCTCCTCTCGGCGTACTCCCAGATGACAGAGGAGTCGGGCAGCGGGAGGCGGGAGGGCAGGCACCAGAGGACACCAGAAGACGAAGGCTCCAACAAGACACAGGGCGTCAGGTCAGCAGAGGTGACTCACAAGGTTTCCCCCCCTCGACCGGGGTGTTGCGCTATTTCAGCGCCTCCAGGCGCACAGGTGACGCGGCGTGCGCCGCTTAGACTTCTGGGTAGTGTAGTTTTTGGGCCCCCTTCGACCGCGCTCCTCTCGGCGTACTCCCAGATGACAGAGGAGTCGGGCAGCGGGAGGCGGGAGGGCAGGCACCAGAGGACACCAGAAGACGAAGGCTCCAACAAGACACAGGGCGTCAGGTCAGCAGAGGTGACTCACAAGGTTTCCCCCCCTCGACCGGGGTGTTGCGCTATTTCAGCGCCTCCAGGCGCACAGGTGACGCGGCGTGCGCCGCTTAGACTTCTGGGTAGTGTAGTTTTTGGGCCCCCTTCGACCGCGCTCCTCTCGGCGTACTCTCAGATGACAGAGGAGTCGGGCAGCGGGAGGCGGGAGGGCAGGCACCAGAGGACACCAGAAGACGAAGGCTCCAACAAGACACAGGGCGTCAGGTCAGCAGAGGTGACTCACAAGGTTTCCCTAGTATCACTAGTCTATTAAAGGTAGTCATGTAGTGTCAAGGTCCGTGGACCCTTGCTTTAGGTTCAAAGGCTTGTTCTAGCTGCATTCAAAAGTGAATGATGAGCTACTAACCTTCTCATGGCTTCCTTAAATTACCAATAGTTATAGAGCAAGGGTTCGTCTTACTCTACCAAAGCACTCAACCATAAACTAGCGTCCCCATCTAAGTAAGAAAGGACAAAGGCCACCTTGGTGTCATCATTGGAAAAGGGTGTTGGCCTAGCGATAAAATGCAAATGACATTGGTTCATGAAATTTCTGACTGTCCCCATGAAAACACTCAGATGGGGCCAAGGATACTGGGACTGGAGTTATCACCTGGATCTGCATGGGAACCATTGGAAATGAACTTGGGGATGCAGTAGTGCTACCTGGAGTCTGAAGGCTTGGGGCTTCAGGTTATGCCCAAGGGTTGTCTTTTTTGGGCCACTGTTCCAAGCATTGTAACAACATGCATCAGTGTTGCGTTTTCAGCCTCTATAGTTGCTAACATGTTGGCTATGTCCAACAGGGTTATCTTTGGGTCCATAAAACACTAAAATCATTGTGTCAGTCGCTGGCAAGGCAGACTCAACAGCTGCTAAGTTCAATGACTGTATGGTCCATATAAGCATTTAGATGATGGACAATTGTCAGAAACTGAACTCTTACAAACAGAGGTTTTGCTAGTCAGTAATAATCCCTCTTTCTGGTCTGTCAATTGGTGGCCCTGTCAACTGGCCCCTCTCCCAACCCCAAGTGTAAAAGCCAATAATTTGAGGGTGATCTTTGATTCCAAGGTATCCTTTGCTGGACAGATTATTTATATCACCTCCTCTTGTGTCTTCATCCTGAAAATTCTCAAGAAGTTTCACCCCTTTATTCCATCAGCCCTGCAGAAAACAGTAGTCACTACACTGATCTCCTCGAGACTAGATTACTGTAATGTGCTTTTTATCAAAACACTAAATTAGCTGCAGACCTTACAAAACTCAGCAGCCCAACTATTTGTGGGCATTCCTAGATAGAAGTCAGCATTCCAAGCTCTGGTGCAACTACATTGGCTACTTGTAGTACAATGTATTCAGTTTAAAGCCTTTTGCATAGCTTTTAAGTCTCTGCATGGCCTGCACCCTTCTCAGTTAACTCATTACTTCAAAACCTACCATCCCTCAAGAGAGCTGCGGTCTGCTACTAGAGGTAACCTTGTCGTCCCCAAATTTAAAAAGGTTAGATGGGGTGGGAAGATATTTATCACAAGTACAGTTAGGCTGTGGAACTCTCTAACTTTATCCCTCAAGAAGGAATCAAATTAGCTTAGTTTTAGGAAAGGCCTGAAAATCTGGCTGTTTCAGTTGCCAACATCATTTCTTTCTGATTTTTTACACTGTCCTCAGAAGCTAGCACCTAGACAACCCAGGGTATTAGTAGTGCTTTACAAATCTTTCTTTCAATTCATTTCATATCGTCTGAGTGACATGTATGTCATAGCCTTTGTGTTCTGACAGATTACCGATGCAATTCATACCTGGTTAACTTGCACGACTGCATTGAAGAGACGATAGGGACCCACCTCAGAGAGTTCTACCTGCTCTTCGAGGATTAGCGAATATTCTGGAATTACAGGTAAAGGTCAGGGATGAGGGCCGTGTTATGTTATTTTATGTTAGATGTATTTTTATAGCGTACAACTCACCCGGGGGTATCTCGGCGCTTACATAGAGAAGAAGTCTGAAAGGTGGGAAACTGGAGTCAAGATTACTGCAGAGATTCAAAACATGAAGGCTTTTAATTGTTTCCTAAAGATACTGTATGAGGTACATTCACGCAGAACAATAGGCAGTTGGTTCCAGTACCGTGGAGCAAGGTACGAGAAAGATTTGCCCCCTGTGTGACTAAGACGTATTTGGGGGACCTTTAGAAGAGCTAATGAATTATATCTGAGATTTCGACAAGATACATGTTTATTGAATTTTTTTGCAGATAGTAGGGTCCTTTGCCGATTAAGGCATTATGGGTGAGGCAGCAGATTTTGAAGTTGGATCGCTTCCTCACAGGCAACCAGTGAAGCTCTCTCAGCAAAGGACCTGCGGAAGAGCCTGCCGGGTGATTTAGGATCATTCTTGCAGCAGTGTTCTGAATCACCTGCAATTTAGCAAGCAAAATCTCACCCACTTCGGCCAACAGTGCATTTCCATAGTCAAGTCGACTAATCACTATGGCCTGGACCAGGATTCTACGGTGGCTGGTGGGCAGATAAGGCAAAATCTTATGTAGAAGACGTAGGCTATAATAACAGAAGCTAGTTATTGCCGCAATGTGATCTTTCATGGATAATGTCTGGTCGAGCTTCAATCCAAGATTTTTTACACATTGTTTGGGGGTGGGGGCTACTCCAAGCTGAGGCAGCAACCAATCATCCGTCCAAATGGTTGATGCTTTCCCCGTTAGCATAACCTTTGCTTTACTGTCGTGTTCTATCTAGGACCCCGATCAATATTGTGACCTTATGCCCCTATACGGCTATAATCAATCCATACCCCTATAATGGCATAAACGATCAGAGCCATATTTCAGAAACTCGTCTCTGCAGCTCATTACAGTATATGACACAGCAGAAGCCTCTATCTTAGATTTCTAGATTACACACCGAGTTCTTTCAACAGATAAAACCCCCAGCAACCTGGGAAAGCCCCGCTTGCTATTTTTTGATTAGTAATAGAACTCTAATGAGCACTGTAAGAACGACCGGTTCTTAGTGACATTTTTATTGACGTCTTATGTCCAAAAACTTACGTCAAACATGGCACCTTCCAGGTATAAATATTACCAACGTTGCCTTAAGCAAACACAGCGGTGGTGGTGGTGAATACAGGAGCAGAACAGCTGTCCCTTGCAGAGCCCAGCAGATGCGAGAAGCCCACGGACGCTGCCCCTCCTCCTCCTTGACGCGCTGAGAGAGATGCTGTCTTTTCTCCTGCCGAGAAAATCCAGCTCTGGCGTTTCCAGCCTACCCTTGCGGGTAACTGGGATATCGAGTCTTGAGAGGAGATACAAGACCTCCAACATTCTATTCCAGAGGTACAGTGTTGACTAAACCCTTAGAGAGAATTCTTGAAGCAAACCCTTGGCAAAACCAACTTAACTTAAATTGCTACTTACTTACTCCCTCCCAAGTATTAGGCTTAGGTCAGGTACACTGGGGTAGGCGTAGTTAGAAGCACCAGTTGAGGACGTTAGCTAAATGTATATATTTTACTCATTTTAACTATCGTATGGCTAAGAAACCATATCAATGCTTTTACAGTATTATTTTGCAATCCTCCTTTTACTGTACGCACTTTTTATAATAACAAGTCTTGCAATTGTGGCAATTCATTTCTCTTGCATGAGAAGAAAGACTGTTCAATAAATAATACCTTTTTATTGAAAACGCCAGTCTCTCTATTCTCTGCATCCTGGTGAAAGTAATCTGCACAACTGACTGAGTGAAATAGCTGTCTATTGTTTCACACGACTCTAGAGATTGACTCTTATTCTAAGGAGCAAAGTTGTCATGTTTATGCGGTTGTTGGAAAACTGAATCCCTTCTTGTCTGAGCCAGGGGAGCTGATCACTTCCTATTCAGTCAAGAAAGTTTCCAGTGACCTCTGAGCTAGTTGGTACAAACCCAATTAAGTTTAACATAGTCAGTAGAGACTTGGAAGTCCGCACTTCTACGTCTACACTGCTGTTTATGTTATTCCAATGCACAGAGCCTATAGGGAAAATAGGAACTACACTAGTAGGATTAAACTGAAGGCAGTTCTCCGTCATCCAGTTTGAAATAACGAGCATACCTGCAGAAAATCGGATTGTCTCAGCTTCTAAGTGGGATCCGATTGTAAACATAAGATGAGTATCATCAGCATATGAGATTATCTCGAACTCTAGTAAATGTAAATTGATACTTGTATTGGTCACTACTCACCCGCAAGGGTCTCAAGGCGCTTGTACGAATACCCATCCTGGCTTTCCCTGTGAGGCGTCCATTCCTGGGCACCCCCGAGGTGGAGGCCAGGCATCCTTAGCGTTGTGGAGATTAAGCAAGCTATTGCCCAGAGTTGCAGAGTGGGACTCCATGATTGGAATAGGGACCGAGGCGAGAAATATCAGGTCCGTGGAATTTTGAGCCCAAGACCCGCCGAGGCGGGGAATTGAACCCTGGTCCCGGGCAAGACCTCTGCATCAGGGTCTGCCGCTCTAACCATTGAGCCACACTTCTCCACTTCTCCACTAGTTGATCTACAGTTTTCACCAAAGGGGCCATATAAACATTAAATAATGTTAGACTTAGGCAAGAGCCCTGGGGTATGCCCTTGTCTAGCCGAATTTTCTCTGAGAGGTAACGCCCTAGCATAATGGTTTGTAGTCTATCCGATAACATTTTTTGCTGACATTTCAAGGCTGTGCCTTGAATACCACAGGAGTGTAATCTTGCCACGAGCTTTGATTGTGAAATAGTATCAAATGACGCAGAGAGATCTAGTAAGATCCCACCTGCATCCATTACCTGCCTAAGAGAGTCAGTCACAGCCAGAATAGCAGTTTTGCTGCTAAATCCTGGACGGAACCCTGATTAGGAAGGGTCCAAAATTTTGTTTGACTCGAGATATGGGCTTAGTTGCCTATTTATTACACTTTCCAATTGTTTACCCAACAGGGGTAACAAGGATATAGGTAGATAAATCCTAAAGACTGCATTGAAATAGCACTATTGATCGAGGAGCACAAATTAGATGCCCTTTTCTTAACCGAAACCTGGCTGCAGACTGAGAGTGACCCTTATATCATTCAAGCCCTGCCCCCAGGTTATGGAATATGTAGAGCTGATCGTGTGTCGGGCAGAGGTGGGGGCCTATCAATTATCTATAAGGACACCTACAAATGCCGACATTTACCCTCGTCAATCAACGACTGTGAAAGTATGACGTTTTCGATTGAATTCTCACCCATTGACACCCTTTCTGGCCTTCTGATTTATTGTCCTCCAGAAGCGCTAAAACAATTTATCCCTAAATTCATCGATGCAGTTGCCGAATCAGCTCTGGCTATGGCAAACTTTGCAGCATTGGGGGACCTCAATATACATCTAGATGACCAATCAGACCCCACAGCCAATAATCTTCTATCAAGCCTTCAGGTGATAGATCTCCATCAAAAGTGCTTTCTCCCGACACATGACAAAGGTCACCTCTTAGACCCAATCTTCAGCAATCTAGACAATCTGAGTACAGAGGTCGGACCACTTGCTAATTCCTTTATTTTGGGCTATGAGATCGGCCCCATGCGCTCAGAATCCTACGTTAACCTGGGGCAGGAAATGGTCCAGAGTCCCTCTGGCTGAATCGAAGTCCGCCTTAGAGGCCTCACAACCCCCTAAGGGAACCAACAACGATGAGGCAAACAACAACTTTAACAACTGGATTCAGGCCTCTCTTGATAAAATTCTTCCTAAAACCATTATCCAAAAACAAAGTAGGAAAAAACGTAGCCCCTTGGTTCTGTCCCGAACTTAGGGGTCTAAAACAATCTTGCCGGAAACTAGAAAGGGTCTGGAGACAGGACTCCACACAGCCTAGGAAGGAAGCCTATAGGAAAGCAGTCAGGCTATATAAAACGGAAATCAAAGCTGCACAGGCCCATTTCTATGAAATTAAAATCAGAGCAGCCGCCAATTCTCCCAAGGAGATTTTTCGGATAGCAAAATCCCTGATCACACTGCCTCAAATACCTCTACCGAGGGAGGGGGCTCTGACCCACTGCAACAAACTAGCGGTGTTCTTCCAACAAAAGATCCAAGCTATCTATACAGGTTTCTCCCTTAATCAGTCTGAGCCAGAGGAAAACGAGTCAATGGGTTCAGTCCCGGTCCCGTTGTTGGAACAATTTCGCCCTCTGGACGCAGACACATTAGATCAGTTCTTAGGGAAAGTGTCTTCAGGTTCCCCGTTGGACCCCGCTCCTCCTCAACACCTTATGGCGGTTCTTGACTCCGTCCGTACAACAATCATTGAGGTTCTGAACTCTTCTATTACATCAGGCTCAGTCTCTGCCCAATGGAAGTGCGCGATGGTCAAGGCCCTATTGAAAAAGCCCAGCCTGGATCAATTAAACCTCTCCAACTTTCGCCCAATTTCGCTCCTGCCTTGGCTGAGTAAATTGTTGAAGAAATATATTAATAACATCCTGGTCAACCATCTAGAATCCAATAACCTGCTCGATGCCACGCATGCCGGCTTCCGTCCTATCCATGGGACGGAGACCGCCCTGCTAACGGTAACAGAGGAGGCAAGGAAGTTAGTGGATGAGGGGGGAGTGGCTGGAATCATATTTTTAGACCTCAGGGGAGTGTTTGATACAGTTAACCATACCATCTTGGCCGACCGACTCAAGAGTGTCGGGGTAACAGGCGCTGCACAGGCATGGTTCTCATCCTTCCTCATTGACCGCCACTTCCAAGTCTTCGAGGGAGATGTGGCTTCTTCCAGCCTGTCCCTGGGATGTGGGGTTCCACAGGGCTCGGCCTTAAGTCCGACACTTTTTAATGTTTATATGAGGCCGTTGGCAGGTATTCGGCATAAAGATCGTCAGTTATGCAAACGATACCGGGTTAGTGGTATCGCTCTACCATAACAAGGGCTCGTCCAGCACCCTAGCTCCCCGCCTCGAGGCAGTTGCCAGATGGATGGAGTGCTCCTGGGAAACATCCTTTACAACGAAAATGTTTTCACGCAGTACCTTTACAACGCAGGAATTACAACGCAAGTGGTTACAACGACTTGCGCTGGAGGGCGCTGTAGGATAGGGAATAGTTTAATTTACTATCCAAAACCTTCCCTACTATCCACGGGGACTGGAGTTGGAATAGTAAATTAAACTATTCACTATCCAGCGCCCCCCCAACGCAAGTCGTTGTAATGACTTGCGTTGTAAAACCTGCGTTGTAAAGGCATGCGTGGAAAAGCATGCGTTGTAATGACATACATCCGTGCTCCTACCTCCGCCTCAATGGGGATAAGACAGAGATTATGGTGTTGGGGTATCTGTCCCCACGTGGTCGCCATGTCTAGGTCCCCCACCATCTCCAAAGCCCCAAATAAAGAGCTTAGGCATTTGGCTTGACAACGCCCTTAACTTTGGATATCAGTCTACCATGCGATCATCAACATGTTATGTATTGTTGAGAATGCTACCCATAATCATCCCCCTCCTTCCATTTGAGGTTAGAAGGATTATGGTCCAAGCCCTCGTACTGTCCCGGCTGGACTACGGAAACATTCTGTACCTGGGAGCTCTTCAAGCCACACTAAATAAACTACAAGTAGTCCAGAACTGTGCAGCACGGATGCTCTTGCAGGTTTCACGGCGGCAATCAGCAAGGCAAGCCCTGCAACAGTTACATTGGCTACCTATTGCTGCCCAAATACAATTCAAGGCAATGTGCCTGGCACATAAAGCCATGTGGAAGACCGGCCAATCCATTTTACACCCTCTACTAACACCCTACCTGCCACCTAGAACTCTTCTTTCTGGCTCCTTGTATCTGGCCACCACCAAGAAAATAAGGAAGGTGAGATGGGGAGGACGTTATTTCTCTTTCACTGCCGCTAGGCTGTGGAATTCCCTTCCCCAAGCTATGGGGGGGGGGACACAACTTGCTGACCTTTCGCAAGCTTTTAAAGACTCATCTGTTTAGAATGTTCCCTTAGCGGTTAGTCCGATGTTATTCTGGCTCCCTTTTCTCAAGCGCTACGAGGCCTTCGGGTAGTTAGGCGCTATAGAAATACTCTTCATACTCATACTCATACTTGAGGGTCGGCTGTAGTTTTTTTAAGTATTGGTCATACGTAAGCTTCTTTCTAAGTAATGGGGATAGTACCTGATTCAATTGAGCAATTGAAAATATTTTGAATTTCAGGAGCACAGCTTGTGGATAGAAGGACCATTATTTTTGGGGGGGCAAGGATCGCAAGGTGAGATAGATTTAGCAGAAGATAGCTTGATTGTTTCAAACTGATCAAGGAGGCTGAGTGTCAGCTTTCCCAATTTTCCAGGTCTAGTGGGGGATTCAAGACACTGGGACTTCATAGTTGAAAAGTTAGCATAGATAAGTGCAATTTTTTCATGAAAATAGGCTGCTAATGAGTCGCATAGTACTTGAGATTCCACCAGGGATTGTCTGCAAGCTTGTGTCGACACAAAGTCCTTAACTATGTTAAACAGGGATTTAGAAGAGTTGCTGGCCTGGTCAATTTCATTCATAATGAACCTGCGTCTGGCTGCCTGTATACTCTGATGATAACTGGACAGAGATTGTTTGTATGCTTGTCTGTCTAAGGGATCTTTACTAAGCATGGGCAAATTTTGCGAATCTGGCGTTCGCGAATTTGTGTATTTGCGAACTCGCAATCCGCAAATTCTCGCGAATTTGCGGATTTTTTTTTTTTGTGTTCGCAAGGGTTTCTGCCAGTTCGCGAGGGTTTGGTACCAGTTCGCAATTGCGAACTTACTTGTCGGCTTGCAACGGTTGCGACTATGTTGTTTCTACATCTGGTTCATCATCACAGGTTCCCAGCACCCTCTGTTTAACCACTGCCACCCTCTGTTTCACCCATGCCACCCTCTGGTACATCAATGCCACCCTCTGGTTCATCATCACTGTAGATTATGGGGGGGGAAGCAAGCACACCTGCCCTGCTTCAACTGACATGAATTAATTTGGGGTTGGTTTATTAATGTGTCACTGTTTTAAAATTCCAGTCTGGCACCTGCTTCCTTATCTGTAATTTGCTTTCTGTTGCAGTGCAATTTTTTTTTCCAGGACCTTTGTGGCCTACTTGTAGCTATTCTATGAGCCTGCTGTGAGGGTCAGAGCAGGGTCATACAATTGTTGCAACTAGCAACTGAACTCTGGAGTGGCCCCAGTCAGGAAGCACTACAGGGAATGGTTACTATTACTAATGATGAGTTTGAACTTTTGCACCTGCTGAGTGCTTTCATTTTTGAAAATTCGTTTTTCTGCAGAACAGCAGCTGTAATGCCCCAAACAAACATAGGCAACTGAACTCTGGAGGGGGCCCTCAGGAAGTACTACAGGGAATGGTTACTAATGATGAGGGAACTTTTGCACCTGCTGAGTGCTTTCTGCAGAACAGCAACTGTAATGCCCCAAACAAACTTACTTATGAAAGTTGATTTCTAATCCAAAAGTGATCCAAAGAGAGTCAAAAGGCCTCAAATCCAAAAAAGTGCAGGCAAATGTCAACCTGAGGAGTTATTCTGATAAAAATCATCATTTTCAGAAGGTCTATGCTGCTTGCTAGTGGATTTCTTGTGCAGAATTGCAAATTTTGTAATTTCGCGAGCGCGAGATTGTTGCTGCCGGCCGCACCTACATGTTCGCAATTGCGAACTCTCGCGATGCGTCGCCAAACTCCTGCGGGATCACGCAGCAAGATCCAACATGGCGCAGCACTCGCAAAAATATTGAGAAAAACAACTCAGCAAACGCTGAATGAGGGTAAGTGAACGCCGCACGCCGCAAAATTGTATCACCAAGAAAAAAAAATCTGCTGCGTGCTAATTTGCGGATTTTGCGGGAAATTCGCGAATCTCGCGGATTGCGAATTTACCAAAAATCTGCAAAATCCGCGAGCGGAACAGATTTTCCGCCCATGCTTAATCTTTACTGCTTCTCCATCGTCTCTCCAATGTCTTGCATTTGTATTTATCAATGTTTAGCTCTGATGTATACCAGGGGGCGCCTTCAGTTCAGTCTTGTCTTTTCTCGCTGTTGACCTTTGAGGAAAGGAGTCAATTAGAAGGGTATTAGAATGTGCGATAGTCACACAACCTCTACCCAATGTGTTCTATAGTTTCCCCCTAAGGCGTACCTGCGATCAACTGGAAAACAGTTACTTGAAGAAAGAGATAACTTCTCGGAGTCCTTCTGGTTGGGAAGGGTTTCAAGTGTTTTTAGAATATGAGAAAATATACACAACTATCATCAAGTGCACTTTGTTTAGGCACCAGTTAATTTCTCAAATTGTAGAACTTTAAAAGAAAAGTTTTGACTTTAATAAATTTGACCCCGGGTTTGACCAGGGCGAGGGGTCTTTAATATCATATATTATAGAAAGCTGAGTGAGTCATTCAGGGCCCTGGGACATAATAAACAGGGCCAAGTTTACTTTGAAGGGGATGGGGACATGCGTCTCCCTCCCTGACTCACTAATAGACCCCGAGGACCCCATACCCCACGGCTGAATGTTCCTTTTAGAAAAGAGACATGCACATTCCTACCCTGAGCATCTACTGGGCCATTCCCATGAGCTGATTTTTTTTAAAAGGGGGAGAGGCATTTGGTCCCCCTCGATGACCACTAATGGGCCCGGGGACCACAACACCTAGGGTCAAATGTTGATTATAGATGGAATTTTTTTTTCTTTTAGCTTGGTGCTGTGCCTAAAATAGGGAGGTGCACCAATGAGCTTTTTTTGAAAATATTGTTGGGTGCTGCAGGTAGTCAAGAAACCCCCAAGCAACCTTAAGAAAAGAAAAAGAGTAAAAAACATTACATCCATGACCCCAGGAGAACTTACCATATGTTTTGTAAGCACTCCTAGCAGGAGCTCTGTGCTCTTCAGCTGGATTGCATGGCCCTCTTGTTGTTTTAATGATTACACTTTCTGGCCCAAAAATTGTTACAACAAAGACTCAGAGACATGTTTGAGTTATTTTTTATGTAGAAAAAATTTGTCTCGGGATGTAATAACAAAACCTATGTAAAAAGAGTAAGAGATGTTTTTTATTAGGAAATGCATTGTGTGAATTATTTAAATCTACAATTTATTAAAAATATTGGTTATTTTTGGAAAAGATGACAGATCTGCTTTATATGTATTGATATGCTCACTCCATGTGAAACCCAATGGGCCCACTTTTTATATTCTGGTGATGTGGATCTTTGACAAAGTCAGAAAGTCTGAGTGCGGCAAGGTTCTGTGAGGCAATAGAATACGGCGCATGCCAGAACACTGTGTGTGGTGTAGGTATGACTGTTCACAGGCCAGGCCCTGCATCCAAACCCACACTAACTCCCCGCCATGCCACCACACAGTAATAAAATATGTCTTAATAAAATATCGCTTTACATAAAAAAAATCAAAGGTTAAAGTGATGTTATATTTAGATGAAAATCTCAGCAACAACATAACATTTTTTAAAAACCACAGAAATTCACCAGCTACCTCTAGTAACTATAACTATAACTCATGTCCTAAAGAACTGTAACACACGACCTTGCACAGCTAATTACCCCACATATTACATCACTCATTAAATTTTCTGTGACCTGATAGAAAACTTCACTGTAAGATTTGAAATAACATCACTGATTAGGATCCTTCGATAAAGTGTTCCGCAATAGATTATGGTGGAAGCTAGAAAACTGGGGCATTCCACCAATCCTCATGAAGGCAATCAGATCACTTTATGAAGAAACTTGGGTGCGGGTTAAAACCAGTGGCTGCACTGTGTCCCCTTAAAAAAAATAAGAAGAATTGGTTGAAGCAAGGATGTGTGCTGGCTGCCATCCTTTTCAATTTATATACAGCAGACCTGGGGGAGGCCCTAAAAGTAGCTAGTCTGGTAGCCCCCAGACTAGGAAGCATGAGGTTGCCGGTGCTGCAATACGCTGACGATACAGCCATAATGGATTACACAAGGGTGGGCATACAAAGAGCCCTAAATTCATTAAACTGTTTCAATAATATCGACAACTTGACAGTCAACCAAGGAAGGACCAAGGTGGTCATTTTTGGGACATACCATCAGAAGAAGAACACACATTGGCTAATGGGAAATCTGCAAATTAACACAGTGGCTTCATCTAACTTTTTAAGAGTAAGGCTAATGGGGCGGGCCAAGGAGAAGTCCCACCTGAAACAACAGAGCTCCAAGGACAGCAAGGTCAAACACCTACTAAAACAATTAGGCCACCACTTCATCAGCCCGTCTGCTGGTCCAATACTAACTGTCCTGAAAGTTAAACTATTACCAGCTATTAGCTACGGTCACCTAGCCTTCCCCGGGCTACTGGATGCCTCCCTCAACTCAGCCCCTGAAAAGGCATGTAAATCTGTGCTACATATTCTGACGTTAGCTAGGAACGCAAGGCTAAGACTGGAGCTAGGCTTAGCTAGGCCAGACCTGACATGCCATGGGGAGATTAATAAGTTATACTTAAGGATTCTTAGGACCCCGGTAGACTCTCTGAAACACCACTCGAGAACCATCTTTGAGGGTTCAAGCACGGCCTGGCATATCAGCCTAGGAAAAGCACTTAAAACATTGAAGATCAAGGAAGAAAGCATACCACGGCTGGACATCCCCTTAACTCTTGGAAAAGATCTATAAACCAGCAAGTACGCGAAACGTCCTTTGATCTGGATTTTAAATCTCTTCATTCAAGTGCCCACTTAGATCCTCTGAATAACTCCTATAAAGTAGGCAAAACACAACTTTACCTAAGCGAGGCTCTCACTCCACTGGCCCGAAGCAAAATACTTTACATGAGACTAACCATAGTATGAATTGCCGCCTTTAATCCCGCATGGGCCCGTAAGGGGGAATCTACAAACTGCAGGCTAGGCCCCTATTCGAGGGAATCCTGGTTGCACCTTCTATGCTGCTGACCCAACATTAATAACGACTGCTGGCGACATCTGCGCCCAATCTGCATTACTAATGGAATGGAGTCCTGCAGTGAAACGTCAGCCTTGTGCCTATCCACCACCGACACAATGACTCTAGAAGACTGGCAACATTCATCCATCAAATCAGGATTGCCCTAAAAGTTGCTATTGAAAGCAACAAAACCCTGGTGAAGGGTACCGCAAATTTGACAAAAAGTAAGTAAGCCCGCCAGTCTAAGACAGTGCTAACACCAGAGAGGGCCAATTTGAATGTCAGAGGCGTTGTCCACTATTCTGGATAGCTGTTTACCTAACGAGGCTCAACGGGGACTTCACGAATGAGCGCAAGGGCACACGCCAATGACTGTAAACTACAGGGAGGGACGATCGTGTTGGTATTGGGGTGGGGCGCTAAATTTTATCTAAGATAAAATTAAGTTTTTAGTATCACTGTTTTAGTTTTCATATGCTGATTGTTTTTACTGTAATGATTTTAATTAATTGAACAGTTAATAAATAAATACAAAAATCCAAATGCACTGATTAGAAGGCTTTGTCTGACAGAGGTGCAAATTGTAGTTACCTTAGGGCATGAGTTATAGTTACTAGAGTGTTTTTTTGCATTTTAAAACGTTACTTTGTCATTGAAATTTCACCTAACTATATTGTCCATTTAACCTTTGGTTTGTAATTGAACATATATATGTAAATATTTAATGAAGAAACCAAAGGGTAAAGGAAGGTTATAGTTAGGTGACACCCCTTTCACCTTTTGTTTTTTCCGTGAATGTCTAAGGGTTTTGGATTAAGATGTAATTACAATTCATAACCATAAAATCAGTTTACCATTTAGTTTTATTAGCGATTTTCTATTTTTTAAAATTTAAAGTAAGATATCCATTGCCAGGTGCGGCATGGGGTTGGGCCCAGGTCCTAGCCTGAGGAAGGGGCCCCCTCACCCAACCATCAACTTGTACCCGACCACCCACTGCACACAGCCTTTGGCCATGCCCAGTGTGTGGTTGTATGCAAGGCCTGGCCTGTGGCCAGGCACTTCACCCACTCCTCACAAGCCTGGGGTTTGGTGCAGGCCCTAGCAGCAGACCCTGCACCCAAACCCCACATGCATGCACCGCTGACTATGTGATGTAACATTATATTGGGGGCCATTTTAAGTAAGGCAAACCTATTGACTTTGTCAAAGGGTCAAAACACCAAAATACAAAAGTAGGCCTGTGGCCAAACCTTGTTTCTCTAGGCAGAAAGCTGTGCACAGTGAGGAGTTGAATGTCCACAGGAGATTAGATGCAGGGCCAGGCCGCAGGCTGGAGTTCGGTATGATAATAAAATAGTAATTTGTGTTAAAAAACCCTTTCAAATTCACTGAAAAAGGTTAAAGTAAGATCGTAGTTAGGGATTTCTGGACATTTCATCATGGGACAAACACCAACACAAACTGAACGTTGGTGCTTTCCCTGCAGTAACAGACATCTTTTTTTACGGGGGTGCCCCTGTGCCCCCCGGTGCCCCCCTATACTCCCCACTCTGCCCACAGACATTTTGTCATCTATAACTGCAGCGCTTTTCAATTGAGCGATGCAGTGCAGACAACATAATTAACGCAGGCCACAATATGTAGGTATGGTGATAATATGTTGCTTTACATTTAAAAACATCACAACATCTCTGGAAAACCAAAGGTTAAACACGTTATAGTAAGTTGAAAATGTCAGTTAAAACACAATTTTAAAATAACAAAACCACTGAAATTCACCAGTTATAGTTATCTCTAAAACGAATAAAGCAAATCACACGTTACCCATTAACTTAAAAACCTGTCCTACATCCCTCGAGGAGTGTGTCCCCTCCACAATGCACTCTAACCTGCTTTACGCCCTCTAACATAAGGCGTGATGAAAACTAAACCCCCTCTATATCAGTAAAGGTTATCCTGCACCCACGTGCATTACTCTGTCCTTCTTCAACCTTACACTGTTACGCAGACATCACACATGTCCCTCATCCACAGCCTTTAATACATACACACCCTTCAAATACAATACCATTTGTTTTAATTTCTATTCACTCGTATTTCCTCCCATGCATTCACCATTACACTATTGTTAAAAAACTGACCTTGTAAAAACGTTTACTATTCAATGTGACAGGGTGTAACACTATAGAGTGACTGTCACTAACACACTGTAAATGGTGTTTCCTTTTGATAGGTTAATTTACTCAACTATAACTTACATTGTCATGTTTATCAACACAAACACACTCATCCGCTTCTTGTTATAATCCACATCTAAAAGAGTGTGCTGTTGGCTAGTCCCCACCTAAAACCACCTCTAGTGATATAACAAGAGCTGCATCAACACCTAGAGTTACCACACACAGCAGATGGATGGTGGAGACTGGTAAGTAGACCTTCTGCTCTGTGGGTCAAACATATCGCTGTCTTCATAAGTGACAGAATAGGTGTATGTCTACTGTTACATATCTGCCCATGTTCCCATTTAAGTCAGTTACTGTTATGAATATCCTTTGCCACTTTTCATAATACTATGACACAGCATTACAATGATAGCACATGATTATTTGCTGGCATCCAGGAGGGATACCTTTGTATTCTTTAATTGCATATCCAACATGTCACAGTACCATCAGAATGTATGCCATCAAATGTTTTATAACTATGCTATGCCTATCTTTTACGGTGCAATGAGACCCTGGTGTGTACATTGCATCCGACACCAAAGATAAGATCAGGGGTCATCAGTGCAGCACTACCTTAATATATTTAAGAGCGCTCTTGTGTCACTTAAAGTTTGATTAAGCACTTCTGATGTAGTATTGAGCAACCTCTATTTTATTACTTCACCCTTTATCATCTTCCTTTTACATGCACTGGGCACACTCAGTTTGACAATGATGCAAGCACAATCCACAAGTGGAGGACAGTGGGCAGTGCAAGGAGAACACTCTATCCTTCTCTGAGCAGCGATCTCCGTAGCCACAAATGAAAAAGAAAAAGAGGAGGCAGAGCAGGAGGTGATGAAAAAGAAGGAGTTTGTAGAGGAGCAGGAGGAGGAAGGGGATGAGTAGTAAGAGGAGGAGGGGACATTGGTGGCATCACACATACACCATTATCCAAGACCACCTCACATTTGGCCAGCTGTCTCCTTCTATGATCTCATGAGGATTGCTGCTTTCTTCTCCACACACCAGCTCTGCAGGCCCAGTGGCTTGTCTCATTGCCAAGGACTCACCTCCACACAGCCCTTATCCCACAGGTATCCCATTTGACTCTCCTAAACACTCTTCAGGTGCCTGTCTGGTGGTTTCTTAGTTGTATGAGGGAGAGGATAGCTCCAGTGAGGCGTAGAACATGATATTTATTAGCTGCAGCTAGTACAGTGGTCTTAGAAGTCGTCAGTACAATGAGGTTCAAAAGAGACTGCCACTTAACTCCGTGGCACATAGGTTTATATATGATACAATACAATGCAAAATGCAATCACACAAGAGCATGAGCTATAGGCAAACGTTATAGACAATGTTTTAAGACTAAGGCAACTCAAGTTCCCGGTTCCGTTTGTCACTCGACCCCTTAAGTAAATTACAAAGGAATCCACACAATTTGATTTACAAGTAGAGAAAACACAGCTGCGTGTTATAGAAGGACAGTCGTGAAACAGGAGAATGCATGAGACATATAGCGAAGGACAGCAGATAAGATAACTTAAAGGAAACAATGGTGTGAACCAACATGTAGTCCGGACGGGGATTAATCAGCTCAGACAGGAATTAGTGTACTCGGCCAGACCCTGACACTTGTTAGTAAACATAAGCAAAGAAGCCACCTGACACGCAAAGGCAGAAACGACAAAAACATTGCGTTCGCCGAGCTGCCTGAGTGAGGGCAACATAAAATGGCGGCGATCACAAAATGGAGGATGAGCACGAACAAATTTGTAATTTTCAGAACCTCACTTCCTAGCGTGTTGGAGGGTGGTACGATAATTCTTTAGTTCAGTTCTATAAGATAACTTGTCGTGCATATCTTTGGTTATTTTCTATTTATGTTCTAAAGATTTACATTTCCTTTTTTTGGAGCCTACGGTTGGGTGAATACCACCTTTCAGAGGGTGAATTCCTTGTAGATTTATTTACTATCTTAGGAGCACATAAGTCCAGTGTGAAAGTTTTTGCGGACTTTAAGTTGTCAACCATTGTCTGGACGGGGGTTTCCCTAGGAAATCCTGGTCCCTTAATGGAAAGTGTGAGGCAAACAGTATAGAGATAATAAGATTCCTGAGTCTTTTTACCCCTATTGATGAAGTACTCAAACTGGGTTTGTAGGCCCCCATGTGTGGGGTGTAATTTCAGCTATCTTTGTAGACTCAATATTGGAAAATAAAAGGTTGAGGGTATGTCCAGCAGCATGGGTGGGTCCATTAACCCATTGTTTGAGTTGTAGAATCTGCATGTCATCTGTAAGCTGTTTACACATGGAGTTCGTTCTGTTATTGTAATGGATGTTGAAGTCACCTATAACCAGAAAGTGATTTTGCTTCAGGAAGAAGGGAAACAGTTGTGCTAGTAAGTTAGCACTGAATTGGGGTTTGTAGCCTGGGGGTTTATAAATTACTGCCCCTTCAACCATTTTATATTCCAACCTGGAAACTTAGAATACCAGTATTTCAATATCACCTAGTGAGGATACTGGTTCAGGGAGACAGGAAAAACAGTCTTTAAAAATTATAGCTTGTCCCTCCTCCTTTTCGCTACTGTCTATCACATTTTAATAGTTCATAACCTACAGGGAGGGCAGCGGCAAGACCAGGGGAATCATTGTCATCTAACCAGGTTTTTGTAATAAATAAGAAGTCTGTTTTTTTTTCTGCCATAATGTCCCAAATCTCCAGACAGTTTTTGGGCGGAGATCTGAGTTCAGATAAATGCAGTTCAAAGGATGCTCAGGCAAGTTGCCTTTATCTTGAGAGCTCTGTTCTGTCACTGCCCAGCTAGCCCATTTGCACTTAAGGCAGGAGAAAGGACCCTCCAGATAAGAAGGTGTGACATGAGCTCAACAAAGGAAAAAGAGAGAGCGCCCTTTTTATTGGCAGGGTCACATGCCCTGTGACGCAGGTGCTGGATGGGAGTGGTGTGGGTGTAAACCAGTCGTGATGGAGTGGCTGTGGCATGCTGACAACTAGATCTGTGATCAGCAGATCACTACAGGGAAGACCTGGGACATGTAGCGATGTCGTCTCGCCCTGTGAGCTTAAGCGGAGTGCGCTGGCCTGGCGTATGCCAGTCCAGCATTAGGGTTTGAACAATGAACCCGGGGCTCTGGGCGTCGTTCTGTACTGGGCTGGAAAAGGAAGTAACCAATGCGTGTGTCCCTGTTGTTGTGTCGGCGGCACCCGGACTGCAATCAGCAATGTGTCACCCTGTGACCCAAGTCCAACGGCATGACCAACATGGACGTAAAGGGTAATCAATTACCCTACATTCATCCATACGTCCATACTTGAAAGATCATAGACATGAAACATATGTGTTTATTATGAATGTTTAATGCACATTTAGTGGAGTGTTGCAGCTGGAGCAGTACAAGGCAATGCAAACCCCACTTTACAATGTTGGCCCGTGGAGGGCCATCCAGAGTCCTTCAGGGAATGACAAGTCCAAAGGAAGAGGATGTGTTCAGTCCGCAGTCTGATTGTTGTGTCATTAGCGATCAAACAGAATATGGCAGTCCATGTCCGGGTCCAAGGTGAGTGTCGCAGAGTGTATCGGGGGACAGTGAAAGGTGATGATGCAGAGGGCAGAACCAAGCAAAAAGCAGTCATATGGCAGAGATGAATGCTACTGCGTCCTATGTACCATGAAGGCAGGTTAATCCACATCATCGTCCACTGATGTTTCATGGGCCTCACGTGTGGATTGGAGTGTTCTGCCTCCAGCACTGTGTGTCACTGACACTTCAGGGGCGGAGATGTGGATAGAGTGGTAGCAGCAGGATGCATCAGCGCCAGGCCTTGTGGCAGCAATGTCAAGAGGATGGTCTTGAGGACATTGAGGAACCCAGCTACTCCTCGCTGCTATGCAGCCGTGGCAGCTGCTCTTTCCGCCTGCATCCACTCCATGTTCTCCGATAACCTCTGCATGTGTCCCAACTCCTGTGTGACATCGCTAGAGCCACTCTGACTGAACAGTTCTTCTTGTCTCTGAGTCAGGACTCTAGCGGTGTCAGCCATGGTCCGTTGGAGTGCATGTAGCAGAGTGTGGGTGTCTGTTAGGGACTGTGAGTGGTCCCTGGTGGGACTTAAACACCCATGTATGGCATTTAATTGTGCTGCCGTGTGGCCGAACCCCACCTGTTCAGCCAGATGCTCCTGGCACCCCAACACACGGCATTGGAAGGCCATGTGTTCGTCGTGGGGGTCCTGGGAGGCAGCCGTGGTGGTGGGTGCTGCCTGCTATGTGTTGTGTGCAGGGGGTGGGGTCGCCTCATAGCAGCTGGGCTGCCCTTCTCCTAAAGGTGGACTGTGGAGGCTCTCTATGAGCTGTTGGAGGGTGTCGGAGTCGAAGGTGTGGTGGTCCTCTTCATCATCAGAGAAGAGAGGTTCGGGCTGCTCTACAGGAGGTGTTGGCTTTCCCTCTGCAATGTGAAGGGAAGATGCAGTTTAACATTGTGTTCACATGTATGTTGTCGCATTGTACATGTTTTCATGCAGACTGCATGACTGTGTACATTGTGGCTGTTTAGGAGGAGCTGCCTATTTGATGCGTGACATTGGACATTTCAACAACATCACGGATGTGTGTTAGTACTTCTACATTATCAACCCACATTTTCCTGCAATTCCAAATGTGATTGGGCAGTTTCTACATACATGCGGCACCAGTTGTGTCCTGTGTTCTGTTGAGGATGTGTTGCGGTTTGTACCACATTGTTTTCAATGTTGATGTGTTCTGCATGATATGTGTGTGTGCTGCATTTTGGGGGAGTCACCCCTGCAGCTCGGATTTTGCTGCCCCTTCTCCCTTATATGCGGTGCCCCTTTGACTTCTGTGCTTTTACAGTGCTGAGATGTTGCATACTTGGGTACATTGGTCTCTTGGTGGGAGGTGGGGGTCTGGGGCATGGTTTGTCTGCAGATATGCTCTACTTAATTTTGCATGTGTGCCATTGTGCCCATCTCCCCCTGGGCCCCCAGTCCCTGGTTGTTACTCACCCTGATGCTGTTGTGTCTGGTCGTGTTCAGCAGTATCCAGTCCCCCAACTCCTGTCACCTTCTCCCCATTGATGACTGTGCACATCAGTACCTTCATCTCGTCCCGCTCCTCCTGTGGCGCTGGACTTCCACCTCCAGTCTGTATTGCTGCCTTCCGGTTGTTTACGAGTTTCTGCTTAGTGCGTCACATCATTCCAGCGCCTCTTGGTCTCTTCCATTGTCCTCTTCAGCACTCCGACTGGATTCACCGTGTCCACAATGGACTGCCATATTCAATTTTTTGTTGGTGACGAACAGTAGTTGATGGTTTTCAACCACCTCCGTTATCAGAATCCTTTTTTCCTGCGGACTGAACCGCTTCTTCCTACTCTTCTTGTCCTTGCCCTTCCCTGACCGCGAGGTCCCAGGCAGGTCCTCCAGGGGGCTTGTGGGGTTCTGGTTGTCCTCTGTACTTGCTCCGGCAACATCCATTGTGCTTCGCTGTTGTTTAGCTTTTGTGTGTATGTTTTATTTCTACTTTTATGGTGATTTTATCGTGGACATTTGGTGCATTATTGTGGATCTATCGCCTGGTACCACCGGGTTTTGAATACAACATTAACACAGTATTATTTTCCTGCGATAGACTGCAATGTGAAGAGTTGCGTTAAGCTAATTTTGCGGTAATTATCACACGTTCTTGAGAATATTCCAGTCTCTCCTGGGGCCATCTTAATATAAGGTGTTACCCCCATGTGTTTGGGTCTTACCAAGGTTAAGGAGGACCTCTCTAGAATAGCAAATATGGTGGTTGGAACCTGGCAGAAAAGGAGCAGGGTTCCTTGCCCATGGCCCCATTCGTACGTGGACGGGCGCAGGCAGGCTTGCATTTGGCGGGTGCCCGTGCTTTTAACTCACCCTGTGCTCGGCATCTAGATGGCTGACCCTCTGACCAAGGTGTTTACGGAACTCCCAGTAATGCTGCGCTATGGCTGTAGTCACAACTTCTTCCCTCTCACGCTCAGGACAAAGTGTACAGAGCGGGTAAGTGCAAATTTAGGGTAAAAACATGTTAAACGTGAAACGCATGTGTCAAATTCAAGGCTCAATGAAAAATAAAGTTAAGGCAGTTCAAATTCTATATCCAGTAGGTACTACCAGTTAAAGTGGCAGAAAACAATTACATCAGAACGCGGGTTAAAACGCTAAGGCTAATCAGGCAGTTTAAGCAGTCTGCACAGATTAAAGCTATCCTTATCTCCTCCATGCTTCGGCCGTACTTTTAACTCCTCCAGCGCTTGCATCTAGACCACTGACCCTTCCACCAAGGTGTTTCCAGAACTTCCAGAAGTGCTGTGCTCTGGCCATAGTAAGCTTCTTCCCTCCCACCCTCAGGACAAACTGCACAGTGCAGGTAAGTGCACATTTAGGCTAAAAACCCTTTAAAAACAAAATGCATGTGTCAATTTCAGGGCTCAATAAAAAATAAAGTTATGGCAGTTCAAATTCTATATCCAGCAGGTAAAAGCATTTAAAATGGCAGAAAACAATTAAATCAGAGCCCGGGTTAAAACGCTAAGGCTAATCAGGCATTTGAAGCAGTCTGCACAGATTGCAGCTATCCTACCCTAGAATTATTACAATAAAATGTTACAGCATTCTAGCGTATCAAATGATATGTGCATTAAACAATTAATTCATTTAAATATAATATTTTAATTTATTTATAATCATTTTAACAAAAGTATTTTAAACATTCTCTCCCCACTGACATTTCTATTTTTACGTAATATGTAGTAAATTGAATCTTATTACTGTTTTACAAAAAATATTTGAAGTTGAATTGATTTGTATATAGATTTCAAAATAAAAACAAATTAATTAATAATTACATATAATTTGTAACACTAAACTGTATGCATGTAAGCTTGTGTAATTTAAATGTTGAAATAAATTAATTTAATTAGCAATACAGTTCCTATGAGTGTTATTTTATTTCCTGGACTGAGTGCTTAACTTACTCCAAGGATGGTCAGCAATCCATACAAGCCTTTTTTTACATCTATAGGGTTGTAGGGTATAGGGTTGTAGTGATTTTCAAAGTGTAGTTTGTAAACAGTATTACTTTTTCGTAGGTGTGTGTTTATATCAGCATGCCCCTCCCTAAACTTCTCCCCATTGTTGAACCGCTCTGCCTGGTACCTCCAACACATACTACTAAAACATACACCTATGTGTGTGCGGAGCTCCCTCCACACAGAAAGGATAGCAGCAGTGGAGGCAGGTCTCTTAGTGAATAGCATTTTGAAGTATATTCTCTGATTCCATCTGATGTGTAAGGCATAGTGTAGACACCATAGCTGTGGGGGGAGGCATATACAGAGTAAAGACATCCCTATACATATAATACAAGAGAATAGGAAAATATTATTCATACACATACATAAAAAACTACATAAACATCTTGTTAGACCTGTCAGCCTAAGAGTGATCTTCCGCCAAACGTTTTGCCTTACTCCTCCTATTTTAATGAACTTGCTTATTTTGGCTTTAGAACTCTGCATACTTTATAACTGCTAACCATGCCAAAGTGCTAGTGCTCTCTCCTTATACATAGTGAAATTGGCTTACATTTAATTGGCACATTTAACTTATCTGTAAGTTACTAGTAAATTGGCACTACACATACTGAGGGCCTGTCTATGAAATGCTATTAGCGGGCCTGCAGCATTGATTGTGCCACTTACTTAAATAGCTCTTTTTATTTTTTAAATGGTGGTTGCAGAATATAAACATTTTATAATCTGGTACAGTGCATATTTACAATTTTGGATATATCAGTACATAGGACAATTGAATTATTGCATGATTTTAAATCTTGGCCGGCTAAGAGCATCCTCTTTTCCACATTACCCACCCCCTTAATGGGAAGGGTCTGTACACGGCATACATATCATTCCCCAACTTTTTTTTACAGTCCCCCCAAATTTCGGTCCATTTTTGTGGGCATCCTCTTCCTTCATAAATCACTCTCTCTGCCTGCATACACCAATTCATATCTGCCTCCCAATTTCGGAATTTGGGCACAGTAATTCCCTTCCATGTCCATGCAAAGTTGCGTTTGGCAACCATACACCCCAGTGGGACCCAGGTGGTTTCTCTCGTGGCAAGGTCTGTTGCATCCCAGACATTAAGAAGGCACCATCTAGGTGAGAGCTCTACCTCCTTCCCACACATAGTTAGCATTTTCGGTGTTACTTTCTCTCAGTACCTCTCAATAACTGGGCACTCACACCATTGGTGTATAAACGTTCCCATTTGACCGCAGACCCTGGTGTACAATGGAGCACTTAGTAACCCCATTTTAACTAATACTGTACTGGTATAACACGTTCTATGTAAAATCTTTAACTGTATTAATTTGATTAAATGGCGCTTTAAGCATATATCAGGCGTGCCATTTCAGGCAGCCTGTGCTGTTTTAGACAGCCATTTCAACCTGGCAAAATAAACCTTTTGCCAGGCCAAAACATTCCTTTTTATTACTTATATGCCAGCCCTAGGTTTGGCCCCATACAGCCCATGTGGCAGAGTGCAGAGTATAAGAGTAGAAGCTGGACATGAACATTTAACTTTAACATGTCCTGGTAGTGAAAAACTCTAATATTCATTTGTTTACTACTGTAAGGCCTGTCTCTCCCATAGGATAAGTTTGGGTTACCATATTGCATTTGATAAGTGATAAAAAAAAAAAAAAAAAAAAGTTTTTTTTTAAAAAAGGGATTAAAATTCACTTTACTAAATACATTACCATCACATCTCACCGCCGGTTGGTTACTTTACATCTTTTATCCCAATGCAAAAGATTTACATGGAACAAGGCTTAGACAAGTCATGGTTACTGTTGCATTGAGTTCAAACAGCTTGGGATACAGTATATTTCCAAGAACGACCTTACTAATTGCCAGACAATGAACAGAGATACAACAACACATTATCAAAAGGAACCATATTTAACAGATGTCCGAGAAGACACTACACTAGCCCCAAAAAAAACTCCAGAGGCCAACATGTATGTAAATTAAAAAAAATACTAAAACCCCTTTATGTTAACTGCATGATGGGGTAAAGTGGGCTTTAAATGACCCACAAGATGTGAATAAGAAAAGGCAAACTAAACCAAAAGCCCCTTTTCAGGGGCAGTTATTTGAGGGGCATGGCATCAAACAAAAAAGAGCACTGCTTCAGTAGAGAAAGGAAGCCACTGCTTGGAATGATAAAGGCATTGGGAGAGGACTTGTTCCAGGCAATACCAGAATATCAGCTTTGCACAGATGAACACAACGCAATAAGCCATTCTTTTTAAATTAAAAAAAACACATTGAGTGAAATATGAAAGCTGTTCAGGACAGCACCAGCTTTGTCCACAAAATAGACGTGAAATATCACTCTAATAGTAAGGGCCCTCCGAAAATCTGAAAAGATGGAGATAGAAATGGAGGCTGCGCGTCACGAACACCAAGTCATGTTGATCCGTCAAGATCTGATGAGGCGTGAGGAGGAACTAAGGCGAATGGAAGAGCATCACAATGCAGAAATGCAGAAGCGCAAACAGTATGAGCTGAGAATTGAGGAAGAGCGCAGATAAGTGATAACTTTTGATTGTGAGCAGGTGTCTTTGGAATTTTAGTTGAAACCCTCTTTAATAATAAAGTTGGGTTCTGTGTCACAAATCTGAAATCATTTTCTTCTCACTATTTGATGCCCGCAGCCTGTTCTTGGGTCACATGACTAGGTTTAGAAGCAATTGCTTTTGTGTATCCTACCAGACATCACAATAGAGTTGCTACTTTAAGCAGAATGTGCTATCCCTGCAGGATAAGAGGGTGGAGCTGTCACCTGTCACACTTGCACCTCAAAGGGACTACTCCATCACACTTACAAACGATTTCACTAGTCTATTGTGACCCTTGACAATCTGGAGTCAGCACAGGAAAGAAGAATATTCCAGGCCCCTCTGTAGAGGGAGGACTTTGGAAACATCTCCTACTGCAAAGTGGGCACCAGGTATAAATAGTGGACTCTCTGACCCAACTCTTCAGATCACTCCTGAACCTGTGGATCCTACAGAAGAAGAAATGCCCAGCCGTGCAAAGTCTGCTCTATTAACCAAGGACTGCTCTGCTGTCCAAGGCCTGCTCTGCTGCAAGAGGACTCTTCTGCTACTGTGGGCTGCCCAGCTGAGACCAGGCTGCCTGTTTAGATCTGGAACCTCCAGAGAGTCTCCTTCTCTGAACTACAGGGACACAACAGGCTCCTCTGAAACACCACAACTAAAAACATCTCCATGCAGGACTGCACTTTGCAGCCTCTGTTCAACAGCTTCACAAGCACTGACCCAGGGCTCTGCATCTTGACCTTCACAGCCAGTCCAGCTTGATGAATCACAGTGCATTTTGAAGTAAGAACACTCATCGCAGCTTCTATTCGGCGGAATCACAAGCACTGACCTAGTGGTGCACATGTCGTCATCAACAACCGGCCATTCTTGACGCATCTTGTTTTCAGCACTGACACATCCTGAAGCAAGTTCATGCAGCTAGCAGCTTCATCAATCTTGATACCAGACCTTGCATCGCAAGCTTTAGTCAAAGGCTTCATCTACATCGGCTCAACACGACACATCTCAATGCCAGATCTCGCATCGCAGCTCCCTTTGGAGGTTCTTTGGGGCCCGCCCCACGAAGGCCAATACAAGGCCCTTACATCTCGATACACCAAGGCACAAGGTACTTTTGATAATTAACTGAACCCAGTCCTGTATCTTGTGCATGCTCGATCACAGCTGGCCTCACTTTGTGACTTGGACCCAGTCCACCGCGACTAGATAACCTCAATTGGTGCTTCTTGTAATTTTTCTAAACATTTGAAAATGCATATATCCGGCTCTACTGATTGGAGTTTTGCCATTTTGGTGCCAAATAATGTATTAACATTTACTCTGATTTTCATAAATGGTGTGTGATTTTTCTTCTATAGTGTTAACTCTTAATTGCCATTTGAAGTGCAGCATAAATACTTTACACATTGCCTCTAAGTTAAGCCCGATTGCTTTTGTGCCAAGCTACCAGAAGGTTAAGCACAAGTGTGTTTCACCCATACCAGAATTGTGGTTTTTGCAGGAGTAGGGTTTCACCCCCCCCCCCCCCCCCCCCACCCCCTGACGAATAACCCAGTTTCTCACACATCGCTAGTATAACAGTGACTGATACCAGTTTGTCATTTATAGCCATACTACTCTTTGACAAGGACATACTACTCATTGACAGTATGCAATGGGGACATGGTAGAATAGGGTTGATGGCGAGGCAACATATACATATATTTATTATTGAAGCTGCACAAGGGAAGATGAATGTAGTGACATAAGCACAAAGACATTAGACATCTAAATTCTTCTGCTAGAAAATGTGTTTGACACATGCTGAACATTGGGTCTGTATTAGGTTTTGGAATAATCTGTTGAGTATCTTGACACTAATACTTTCTGAAATATTGTTCTACAGTTTGTAATTGATCTTCCTTAAGGGTTTGATGTCTGTCTCTTATCTGCAGCCAGTCTACATGTCGGCAAACTAGCTGGAGCACAAGGAAAGTTTGTGGCAGATGGACAGACAACACAGGGCCTTCAAAGTGAAAGAGGACATGATAAAGGATGAATACCTGAGAGGCCTATTAAATTAGCATCTGTATTTATTGAGCACATTTTTTAAATCACCGTATTATGAGGTAGTGTTTATAGTGACTCGACAGTTTGCATGCATGTTAATTTCAATGGAATGCATTTTTGTATGCTGACAGGAATTGTTCCCTTCAGCCTTGAAGTAATTAGGAACATGTTTATGAAGCATCCCCTCTCCCAAGGATTCATCCCCTGCCGCACAACCTTAGTTTCAGCTCTTAGCATTCAGGTCTCAGCTCTTTGATGATTTAGATTTACTTTACCCATACAGTATTGCTCCTTAATTGTAATCAGTTTTACAAAGTACGCTTTGAATTCACCCCTTTTAAACGCTGGATTTTTTAACCAGGGACCGAGATTAAACAGCGGCCCTCGTCCTGCTCAACCTCTCCTGCAGCCTTTGACACTGTCTCCCGTAACACCCCCATCAGAAGATTCCACGAGATTTGCATACAAGGATCTGCTCTGAAATGACACTGCTCCCTCCTCACGGGAAGAACCCAAAGGATCAGGCTTTCATCCTTCACATCCGAGATCGAGAGTTTGATATGTGGAGTGCCACAGAGATCTTCCCCCAACCCCACCCTTTTCAACATGAACATGACACTGCTCACCAACATCATCCGATCACACATCATCACCATCATCTCCTATGCCGATGACACCCAACTCCATCTGTATTATGACTATATATAATGTGTGAACTTTGTGTGTGTGTGTGTGGTTAACAATGTAAAATTATGGATCTTTCTCTGGGCTCCCAAGGCAGGACCACTGCTATATGTATGCTTGTCCCCTTTTTTCTTACAGGTACTTTAGAAATAGCGCCTTGGGATCCGCGCATTAGTAATACCATGCTCTTGTCTTTTCAGGCATACTACATGAGTATCTCACTACATAGTTAGGGATGTGTATCGAAATATAAAATATATATACATACACATTGATCCCTTTTTTTCACCTTTTTGTAATTAGACCCATAGTGGGGACACACTAGTGAGTGACAGGGGGATCTTTTACCCCGGTCCTGACGAAGGGGCATGTCGCCCCAAAACATGTCGACCCACACAGGAAAGTAAGCTCATAAACCCGCTTACCCTTTCCGACACCACTTTTTTTAGCAATACCAGCCAGTGTTTATTAAATAGTTTTTGTATCACTAGGCCAGGTATTTTTTACCATCACTTATATACCCACTGGGGTAAGACTTGGAACAATTCGGGGGCACAACAGCACCCACTTGGAAAAATTGTGGTGAGACAACAAGTACCATCATGCACGTTTGCATACGCCCACTGGGGGCGGGACTGAAGAGCATTATCAGGTGCACACCATGACTGTCTGTTTGTGCTCTTTTCCTCAGCCCGTGAACAAGGACACACAGTGTTTGAAACGCGTTGGGCGATTTTAAAGAATGAGGTATGGAGAGAAAGACTGTAACACTGGAGTCTTCAATTAAAGGTTTTAAACTTCCCGTCGTGGCGTCTTCACTTGAGGGCAACCTTTCTGTTTGATATATATATATATATATATAAACAATATCCTGTCACCTCAGCCCTTGATGCTGCGATTGCCACAGGTACAGATCGCTCAGACACCAAAGTTCGTAAATAAAGTGGTTTATTTTCTCCTCTCCACAAGCATGACACGTTTCGGCTGTCTCACAACAGCCTTGATCACATGGCCTCAAAATACAAATGGGAGTGTTTAAATACTGTGCAAATTAAGATTGACATCAAACACCTGGTTAACTGACATAGAAAAAATATGGTACCGCTTCTCAAAGTAGTGAAAGGGAAAAACGAGAAATAATTGATATAACAAAACACATATAAAAACGGCATTGTTAATCGACCTAACATCATAATGATGGGTTCCAACATTCAAATTACGCATTGTAAATTGTAGCTGTTATCAACACTAAATGTAATATGTGCGCTCATGTATAAGATCATAGTGATAAAATAGTGTTTTCTATTTCGAATGAATGCCTCTGAAAGAAAGTCGGATATCTTAACCTTGTACCCTCTCAATGGTAATAACACTAATGTGAACATTATCTCCATTCTATGTCTTTTTAAAAAAAAACCCGTGCTTGATGCCAAATTGAAGTGCAAGTGCATTAAAACATTTAAAGTGCATAGTGATTGCGCAATATCTACAAATTTTCAGTAAAAAGTAAATATAAAAACCATCACAAGATGATATATAATGGTAACATTTTCGCTGGAATTTCATATATATACACAGATGTAAACACTGAAAAACAGAAGCTGATTATGGGAACCTCACTCAAGCCATAGTGATGTGGTACATATTTGATTTACTGTCTTAATTTCTATGCAGGTAAGTACTTTAACAAAAATAACTCAATCGGAAAGAAAGAGACAGAGTCCGGGGTGTTAGAGTTCTTAGGGGTTTTATTCCTTAAAAAGGAATGGTCATGACCGGATATCGTATTCCTGCCACCACAGGGGTGCAGGAAGGGATAGAGCATAATTTATTGACATTACATTACTTTTATACTTAATATACACAATAGAAGTCAATACAGAAGGCGTAACAGCTGAGAGAGTCAAGATAAGGTCATGCACGTGTTAGCAGTACGTCATCAGAAGGCGTGAACCAGGCGTGTACAGAGGTGTGTTTCTAGAAACGTCACATGCAAGTGTCATAAGTGGGTGGCAGCAAAAGCATAATCTTGCAATGTCAGCAGAAATCTGAGGTCTGGATGCGCGCGCAGCTGCATGACGTATGACTGACGTGTGACTGGAGGGTGCAGGGGACTTGACATTTACACTAGCGGAAAGAGACAGAAGTCTGGCATGTCAGATCAACTTGTACCACTATCATATCTGATATCTGATGTTTGGGAACCATATTATCTAGAAGAGAAAGGTCTCTGGGGCAGAAGCTATTCTATACTGACTGTGAGTGCGTGTATAAGCGTCTAAGTGTCTACATGAGATGCGAGGGGGCATTGGCCTACCATGGTAACAGAGGCTATGAATTACTTGCACGGAGACAGTGAGGCCGGGCCCTTTTGCTCTGCAGCTGGGGGGATGTTTACTTAAACTAGTAGGTAGGAATGCATTTTCGAGGAGCGGAACAGATAATGCGAAGGTTGAATTTGGTCTTGGCAGGCAGCAGGCTGAGCTAAGCGCCGTGGGCCGCGCAGGAAGTAAGGCAGAGGTCACGGGTACAGAGGCAGCCCAGGCTGAGGCGTTCGGAGTCAGAAGACAGAAAAAGGCTCGATGGCAGAATTCGGGGCCTGCTTCGCCAGAGCTGAAAAACGTGTAAAGTACACCACGAAAAGACGTTGGCATAGCATATTTAGGAACTGAATATTCAACCCGTTCATGGCGGGTCTGAAAGAGGACATGTTAACGTTGGACGCAAATGTATTTGCGTCTTCATAGCTGGCACAGGAGGGAAGTTACATGCACTTTAAACTCGTACATGGAGACGGTGGGGTACACGTTAGGGAACATTTCTTGACCATAAAATGTATATTTCCTCATTCCCTCCTTGTTCCCTACGGACCCTTCATGATATATCGATCCTCATGAATCGATCAGTCTGTTCTTGTAACATCATTTGCTCTTCTTTCTTCTTTTTACGGTTTGAGTGAAAACTGGAATGTGCAATGCATGATGTGGCACACAGTCCACAAATCGCTGGCCCACATTGTAGGCACAGGCAGCAACTGAATACTATGACAAGGGCAATGCCTAGGAAGGATAGGATCTTCCATCCCCAAGCAGGCAAGGTTGTCCAGAACCAACCGGACCAAGTCCAGGTGCCTGGATTCTGATGTATCAAACTTGCAATTTTATGAAGACGTGTAATAGCTTGATATACCGTTGGCGCGTTTTCTGAAATGAAAACACAGCAACTTGACCCGATGACCTTACAAGCTCCGCCTCTATCTGCCAAGATGACGTCAATAACGAGACGGTTTTGAAGAACAACAACCCGCATGGCGGACTGCTCCTCTGTTAGGTTCCCTAGAGTGGAGGCAGTTTCATTCACTACTGCTTCGAGTGTTCTAGTTAATCTTCGTATTAGTTTACTGTTTTGGACGGGGCCTGTGAAGAAAAAGAATCCTTTATTGAAATCTGTGTATTGCTCCCATGCCGTTTCAGTGTAGTCGACAATCGGGAGATCTCTTCTGAGTCTACTCTTTACTAGATTTGTATTTCTGTGATAATCAGGAGGGGCTAGGAAAACAGGTGGCAGAAGGAAGGCAATATAACAGGTACCATCCCAATCTGGAGGTAAGCGTATGTATGCGGTATGGCCACAAACAAAATAGGAATGACGAGTAGCTCTAAAAGAAGACTTGCCATGATCACTGAATTCGATCACGGTAGTACATTTACTATGACCTAAGTGTACTGAACCCTTCTTTCTGACACATAAGACACCTGTGACTGGTAATACTGACATAGCAGGGAGAACTGGTGCAGCTTCAGATTCAACAGTAAGAATCATGAGGTTAATTGTATAATTACCTAATCCATATACTTCATTTTCTAGATCAGTTCCTGTCCTAATGGGAAGTCCCTTCTTGTCAGGGTAGCAGACATTGAGCAGAACTAGGTTCAGGTTTCCCCAAATCCAATTCCCCTCGAAAACAGCAATATCAGAGTCTAAAGAATTAATTAATCTAAACCATGCACCACAGGAGCCATTGTGAGTGAACGGGTACGGGAAAAGAGGCAGAACTCCCTTATATTTCTGATAGGGAGGGAGTCGGCCACATATCCAACAGTTTGTAGCATTGTTAGTCAGATGGGAGTGATGTAACATACTAATGAATGTGTTGTTGCGCAGCGCAAGCCTGTAGGAGAGTTCGTGAGGCGGTAATTCACTAAAAGAATGTTCGGCAGTTACATTGTAAGCAGATTGTTCACGCTTGAAGATAGGGAAGTATATTGACAGTAGTATACTAGCAACAATAATCAGAAGACTTAGAAAAAACATAACCAATAATGTCACTATACAGTGACTGCGGAGTGATTTACAGTATGTACGTTTCTTGAGTTGTCTCTCTCTCTCTCTATCTCGATCTAGGGGATACATGTCAGAAACTATTTAACCGATTCACCTAGGGGAGGACTTAAACAATTAAACTGTCTGACTTGCTAGATCGAAGTTTCGTACGATACTCCTCTTGGGGAGTTTTCTCTCGCTTAGCGATTTTACAGTCACTAGATTCGAGGCAGTCCTTTGAGGGGGTGGACGAGTCAGTTTCTGGCAGCAGTTCGTTGCATTTTTTAATATGACTCGTGTGGATCCACCCCTTTCGGCCTTCCACCTTGATCGCTGTCCTCGTGGTAAGAAGGACGATCTTCGGCTCTTTCCAGCGGGGCTCCAGCGGACTTTTCCTGTCGAAGTTGCGAATTAACACCGCATCTCCAGGACGGACATCATGTGGCTTTACATCAGTGTTGTCGGGAAAAGCTGCGGCAACCTGTGAACGACATGATTGGAGTGCAGACATCAAGGAGGCAAGGTAATCTGTCAGCATATTACAGTCAACATCAGTGATTTTCTTAGGCATGGGCGTCCCCCACATATTCGGTGGTCTGCCAAAAACCACTTCATACGGGGATAGCCCTGATCTCGAATGGGGGACCATTCTCATGTAGAACAGTGCAACTGGCAGGGCGACTATCCAGTCGACCCCTTTCTCTTTACAGATCTTTGCAAGGCGGGTTTTCAATGTCTGGTTATGCCTTTCTACAAGGCCAGCGGCCTCGGGATGTCGGACACAATGGAACCTCCACTGATATCCTAGCAGAAGGGAAACCTGTTTCATGAGCTCGGATGAGAATGGCTGTCCGTTTTCTGAGTACACGATACGAGGCAAGCCGTACCGTGGGAAGAATTCTCGGACCAGCTGCCTGGCAGTGGTCGGGGCAGTGTAATCTGGGACTGGATATGCTTCGGTCCAACGGGAAAGTGCACAAACAACTACGAGGACATACTTAAATCCTCGACAACGGTCCATCTGGATATAATCCATCTGGAGGACTTCAAAAGGGTGATCGGGAGGATGAAATCCACCTTGCTCTACAGGGACGCTTTTACCTGGATTGAACTGACAACAGATCATGCAAGTACGCACTTTCTGTTTTGCTGCTGCTCGTAAATGTTCGTTGTACCAGAGATTCTGTAAACTATCTAACATAGCTTTTTCTCCTAGGTGTGCTGGACTATGTGCTGTATTTATTATGATTTGAACCATAGAGTCAGGGAGAAACCATGTAGATTTTCCCTTCGTCATCCATCCTTGATCTGTCTGAATCCCTCCTAGTTCAGTCCATTTCTTGATTTCATCTGGAGTGGCATGTGTCTGAATATCGATTACATCTAGTGTGGGATCCCTAACTGACATACACTGTGTCGGTACTATTGTCTTTGTCACTTCAGTTGTCTGGGTGTGAGTCAATGCTGTATGTTTTGCTGTTTGGTCTGCCAGGTCATTACCCTGGGAAACAGAATCTGTAACTTTAGTATGTGCTTTACACTTCATGACGGATATGCCTGAAGGCAGATGTATTGCGTCTAACAGGGCTTGAATGAGGGAACCGTGTTGGATCTTGGCACCGTGAGAGGTCAGAAAACCTCTTTCTTGCCATAACACTCCGAAGTCGTGTACGACTCCGAAAGCATAACGGGAATCTGTGTATATGTTAACATTTCTGTTCTTGGCTAGTATGCAGGCTCGGGTCAGAGCGATGAGCTCCGCCGCTTGATCAGATAGTGTGTCAATACGATGTGTTTCTTTAACTTCAGTTTCAGTGGTCACTGCATACGCGGCCACTAATTCTCCTGTACTTGTTCTCATACATGAACCGTCCACGTAAAGTGTCAGGTCTGGATTTGTCAGTGGAACATCTGTTAAGTCTCGTCGGGGCTTTGTTACTGCATTAATGATCTCTATACAATCATGCGGGGCTGGATCTGTCATAATTGAAGGTAACAATGTTGCGGGGTTTAGAATGCTACAGCGTCTGATTTCTATGTGTGGCTGGAATAACGTCAATTCATAACCTGTCAGTCGTGCTATAGTTAAGTGTTGAGTCTGGGTTCTGTTTAGAAGGACCTCTACAGAATGTGGAACTTGTACTGTCAGTGGATGTCCTAATACAATTGAGGCGCTCTGCCTGATAGCTAGGGCTGTCGCGGCAACTGACTTTAAGCACGCAGGGAGTGCCTGGGCTACTGAATCCAATGTACTTGAAAAATAAGCGCAAGGCTTATGTGAACCTGCTTGATCTTGAGTGAGGACAGATAATGCTGTACCATCACGTTCTGTAACAAAAAGTGTAAACGGTTTGCTGTAACATGGTGTCGCTAGAACTGGTGCTTGACATAAAGCTTTCTTTAATTCCTCAAAAGCCTGTGTATGTTCCTGAGTCCAAGGGAGGGCAGTCGAAGTCGCTGCCTCCTGTGTTGTTAACTGAATGAGTGGTTTAGCTAGAAATGCATACTGAGGAATCCATTGTCTGCAGTATGAGGTGAGGCCTATAAAGGCCCGCACTTCCTTTTGTGTCTGGGGTTGTGGCATATTTACAATTAACTGAATGCGATCAGGAGTGAGCTGTCTCCCCACTTTGGACAGCAAGTGACCCAAGTACACAACTTGCTGAACACAGAATTGTAGCTTCGAAGGAGACACCTTGTGTCCCTTGTCGGCCAGAAAATGTAAAACCGTCAGTGATGCTTGCTCACATTCGGGCTCACTTCGTGCGGTGATCAGCAGATCATCGACGTATTGCAGTAAGGCAGTGTTAACTGGCATTTGGATACAATCAAGTTGTCTTTTCAGTGCTTGGCTATAGATGCTGGGGCTTTCTGTGAATCCTTGAGGTGCGCGTGAAAATTTGAAACTTCGTCCATTTAAACTGAATCCGAAGAGATATTGGCTCTCTGGATCAATGGGCACACTGAAGAAGGCGTTCTTGAGATCAATTACAGTAAAGAACGTCGCTTCTGAATCAATAGCAGTCAATAAGGATGAGATATCAGGAACCACAGGGTACTGTGGAACAATGCATTTATTCAGTTCTCGTAAATCAATCACCAGCCGATATACTGGCGGTGCATTGGGATCAGTACGTTTAAGAATCGGAATGATAGGGGAATTACAGATTTTGGAGTCGGTCTCTACGACCACTCCTTGGGCAATGAGCTCTTCAATGATTTCCAGTAAAGCCACTACAGCATCGGGTGGTAACTTGTATTGTCTGATTCGGGGTAAAACAACACCTGGCTTGAGTGTAACACGATATGGTGTAATGTGCATGCAGCCTACATCGGTTGGGCCTTGTGCCCACAGGTGTTCTGGTACATTTTTCAGTCTGACATCAAACTCTCGTAATACATAGTGACCCTTGAAGTCTCTCAGGAAAAGTCTAACTCCTTCCGGAGAGCAGCATATCACAGCTCCTAGAGCCTTTAGTGTTTTGATACCTAACAAGTTTTCTGGGCATGATTTCGTGAGTAACAAGTCTGTAACACGTGACAATGGATCTACCGCTAAGGGAACAGGTTCTGATACTTCATTTACAATAGGCTGTCCTGAAAAACCAAGGGAAACATTCTGTGAGCCTGAGAGGGGTGCCCCTGGGACTTCATCATGGCTGATTGTTGTGCGGCTTGCCCCTGTGTCAATTAAAAACTTTCTGTCTTTTCCCAATACTTGACTATGTACATAAGGACCCTCTTGATCTACAGGAATCTCAATAAGAGGCAAGCCAACCTCCCTCTCTAGGCTGTTTCATGTGTATCGCTGATAATCGGGATAATCTGATTGGGCATACTGGCACATCTGTCGTGAAACTTGCTGTGTCGCGGCAATGGACTGTGGCTGTGATGCCGCTGCGGCCTGTCCTGTATGTGATGAAGCATGTATCGGTTGTGAATTCTGCGACGTCTGTTGTTGGCCCTGATCTTGTCTAGGCGGATGCGGTCTTTCTTTAGTTTTACCTGTTGCTATATTGTGTTTCAGGACTGGACATTCATGTACGTAGTGACCTGGCTGCTTGCAATAGTTGCATGTCCCTTTAACGGGAGCTGCTGAATTATTTGTCTGTGTCCCACCCTTTTTCTGACCGTCAGCCGGGGCTGTCTGGGCAACCAGTATTTTCATTTTCGTGTCTTTCATACGTCTTTGTTCATGTTCCTGTTCCTCTCTAATTCTGTTTTGATGATATTGTAACATTTGTAACATCTGGGATGGCGTATTTGCTTGCCATGTGCTTTCGACTTTATATACTCTATTCTTAACTTGCGTTAGGGAATTCTCTACTAATTTACTTACAAAAAGGTGTGGGTATGACTCGCTACTTGGTTTCAGGCCACTATTTATAATAAAACATTTCTCGAACCTTGAATAGAAGTCACTAGTATCTTCATCGTGTTTCTGTTTACAGGCTGAGATTGCATCCCAGTCTTCCTTTTTAGTTGTCAATAATCTTGGCAAGACCTGTACTATCAGACCTGGTAGTGCTTTAGCTTTTTCCCCAAGGCCAAGCCCTGGAGTACGAATCCTTTCCTCGTCTTCTATTTCAGTCCATATAATCTTTTTCTCTCCCACCTCCCATTCTCTTTCCTTGAGCTTCTCGTAGATGCCGGTAGGCAACAGAACCTTTAACAATTTCATAATATCAGTATAGGTGTAATCTCCCATCAGTAACATATCCTTAAGTTCTCTGTGAAAACCTGCGGGATCTTTATCATGACATGGTACTAGTTTCTTCATCTCCAATAATTCTAACTTGGTCAGAGGTGTGTTTACATACACACGTTTCAAAGTATTATCGGTACCCATGACTGGGTGTACTTCTCGTAATGGGTTCTGCCTTTCAATGCCATGAAAACGCTCCATATGATACATTTTTCTTTCTATAGGCGGAGCGGGAACATATTGTGGGCCTAAGAAAGTGTTATATCTGTGCCGTTGTTCTAGAATTATTTGAATTAACTTGGTACTTAGGCCTCTCCATCTATCCATAAGTAGTCTGGTTCTTCAGGTCCTTCCTCCTCCTGGGAGGAGCCATTTTCTTTTTCCCTTTCGTGTATTTCTATTACTGTTTTTCTTATTTTCTTGTACATGCTAGCTATGCAATTCTGTTTATCATGCTTTCCTTCGGCTATATTTTGACCCCACTTGTTTAGGGCTTCCATTTCACCCTGGTCTGTCTCTGGCCTGTCTCGGTCTCTTATTAAGCAATTTATGAAAAAACGTAATATATATGCTTGAGTGTCAACTTTCTGATGTGCCAGGGCCTCCTTAATACTTTCAGGATTTTCCCCAGTCCGGACAAAATGATATATTCTATCTAGGTGATCAGGCATCTCAGGCAATAACACTAGATGATCTGTGGCTTGTCGCAAACGTAGTGATGCTATCATCATTCTGTCGTCTTTACCGGGTACTGGGTCATATCTGCAAACTGAGAGCGGTTCTTTGAGTATGTCGAGACGGGGTGATTGGAGCATAGGGTGCTTCTGCATATCCCTAAGGTGTAATCTGTGTGTTGCTGGCGGGGTCTGGTAACCCCCGGATGCACCTCCTGAGGCGGAGGCTTGGGCATTATCCCTCTGTGGAGTCTGTATATGTACTTGACCTTGTCTCCTAGTAAGATCAGACAACGATGCATTTGGTATCTTGACCTGAGGTGGCGGAAGTGGTGGGGGTGAAGGAACAGGCTGTCGAACGGGGGAACTCTGTTGCGGTAATGGTGGAATATGGTCTGGAGGCGGGTTGCCGCCTCCACCACCGTCCCCGTCAGTAGGCGGGGCGCGTGAATTGGTGTAAGCGGGCGCTACGTCATCTAGATATGAAGCCAGGAATATGTCTTTAGTAGTCCTGTGGTTTACCTTAGTTGGAATCAATGGTGGCGGTAGATTTTTCGGTATTTCTGAATTGGCTCCAGGCGAACCCTCGGCCACTAAGTACATGCTATTTACAAGATTGTTTCGTGCACGGTCTACTTGTTCGGCTTTTACTCGGATCCCTTCTTTAACTAATTCATTTTCTCGGACTCTGTCCGGCGCTTCTCTAAGTCTATCTTCTCTTCGGAGTTCTTTTTCGGCTCGTTTATGTGATTCTTTACGCCATAACTCTATGGCATCTTTCTGCGATTGTCTGGCTTTCTTTCTCCATAATGCTTCTTCTACTTTCAGGATGCACTCGGCATCCCATGTTCCTATAGCGGGCCATCTGTGTCTTTCTTCTAGATGCTTAGTATAATCGGCCCATAAATCTAGATACAGGATGGCGTCTATGCCATGCTTGTGGTACATGTAATTTCCAGGCTTGTCCCTAGGGGGGATAGGAATTTCTTCCTCTAGTATCCCTTTCCTAGTTCCTATCTGCTTTAACTTATTGAAAAACGGCATCTTGTCTACTTTTTACTGGATACTCAATCCTTGCTACTGAACTCTGAACACAACTAGTTATATAAAACACAATAATGCACATTAAACAATCACTCATACCATGACATTAACCATACAACAAAAACAATTTGAACATATATCTCTACCCTTGGAACCGGATGTACTGCTAAACAGCACAGATACACTGTCGAAGACAGTGCAAGAACTTGAATAACTGATATACTGCTAAAACAGTACAGATACACTGTCTAAAACAGTGCAGACCGCGTTTGTGTACCCAAACTCGTCTTTACCGGATACATAATAATGCACCCGTCTAGATACGTCCCAGCAATGGTACTCACCGGGAAGCACGGAAACAGAAGGCCTCGGAAAACTCGACCTGACTGGACCGGACTCGACTCGACTCGACACGTGGATACTTCGGAAAACTGGTGGGCCTCTTGACACCTCGGACCTTGCTTCTTTCGGCTAGGCTCTGGTCGGGATCCTCCGCACTCCTCACCGCCTCGTCTGGGTGCTGATCGCAGTCTTCGTCACCTCCGTGGGCCAGAGGGAGATACAGGAAATCCTGCCAGTACGCGTAGTTCCATCTAACTGATGGCAGGGGACAGAGCTTGCAACGCACCAACCGGCGCGTGAGGTGGGGGAGGGGTCCCTGTTCGGGCGCCAGAATAATGTGGTAAATATTTGATTTACCGTCTTAATTTCTATGCAGGTAAGTACTTTAACAAAAATAACTCAATCGGAAAGAAAGAGACAGAGTCCGGGGTGTTAGAGTTCTTAGGGGTTTTATTCCTTAAAAAGGAATGGTCATGACCGGATATCGTATTCCTGCCACCACAGGGGTGCAGGAAGGGATAGAGCATAATTTATTGACATTACATTACTTTTATACTTAATATACACAATAGAAGTCAATACAGAAGGCGTAACAGCTGAGAGAGTCAAGATAAGGTCATGCACGTGTTAGCAATACGTCATCAGAAGGCGTGAACCAGGCGTGTACAGAGGTGTGTTTCTAGAAACGTCACATGCAAGTGTCATAAGTGGGTGGCAGCAAAAGCATAATCTTGCAATGTCAGCAGAAATCTGAGGTCTGGATGCGCGCGCAGCTGCATGACGTATGACTGACGTGTGACTGGAGGGTGCAGGGGACTTGACATTTACACTAGCGGAAAGAGACAGAAGTCTGGCATGTCAGATCAACTTGTACCACTATCATATCTGATATCTGATGTTTGGGAACCATATTATCTAGAAGAGAAAGGTCTCTGGGGCAGAAGCTATTCTATACTGACTGTGAGTGCGTGTATAAGCGTCTAAGTGTCTACATGAGATGCGAGGGGGCATTGGCCTACCATGGTAACAGAGGCTATGAATTACTTGCACGGAGACAGTGAGGCCGGGCCCTTTTGCTCTGCAGCTGGGGGGATGTTTACTTAAACTAGTAGGTAGGAATGCATTTTCGAGGAGCGGAACAGATAATGCGAAGGTTGAATTTGGTCTTGGCAGGCAGCAGGCTGAGCAAAGCGCCGTGGGCCGCGCAGGAAGTAAGGCAGAGGTCACGGGTACAGAGGCAGCCCAGGCTGAGGCGTTCGGAGTCAGAAGACAGAAAAAGGCTCGATGGCAGAATTCGGGGCCTGCTTCGCCAGAGCTGAAAAACGTGTAAAGTACACCACGAAAAGACGTTGGCATAGCATATTTAGGAACTGAATATTCAACCCGTTCATGGCGGGTCTGAAAGAGGACATGTTAACGTTGGACGCAAATGTATTTGCGTCTTCATAGCTGGCACAGGAGGGAAGTTACATGCACTTTAAACTCGTACATGGAGACGGTGGGGTACACGTTAGGGAACATTTCTTGACCATAAAATTTATATTTCCTCAGTGACTACATTCACCTATGTCCTTTTCAATTGAAAGAAATGTTCAAGGTGTAAATATATAACCGGATTTAGAGAACCCACACCTACTAACTATTCATGCATATAGGAGCACGATGTACTTGCTTTCCAATTGCCTCAAGTGTTTTTCCCGGTCCCCTCCCCGTATATTCTTGGGCACAGCGTCAATAACAAAATATTTTAGGTGATTCAAGTTTTTGGCATGGACCAATTCAAAATGGCGGGCGACTGGGTATGTGACATCTGAATTAACAATCGCTCTCAGATGTTGCAGAATACAATTGAAAGCCTGTAATTTGGTGCTAACCACATACTTTAATCCGCAGGAACACTCTAATACATATACCGCAAAATCCGTGCGGCATGTGTATAAGTCCTTGATCTGTATGGGTGTAGGGTTAAGAGCTGAACAAAATTCCGAGGTGTTAACCCCAAATTTGCAAGCCCTACACGAGATACATTGTTGAAGCCTTTTTTCTTTGAAAACCATTTCTTCCCACTTGTGACCTCTGGATTAGTTTTGACCAAAGAGTCCCTCATAGAGGGTGCCCTCCTGAAGACAAGGGAAGGTTCTGTCGGTAACATGGGCGCTAGGCTGATGTCAGTTTTTAATATGGGCCAATGTTTCTTTAGAATGCCAATTATCTTACGTTCCTCTGCGTTAAAGGTAGTGATCAAACTGATATTCATCTCCTCCTTGACCCCGTTGTCAGTGCCATCTGTATCGCTACCTTCAGCTTGATTAACCAGATATTCCTCTCTGCTCCTACTGTTGGCTTTCTCTCTGGCTGCTATAAGTTCTTTTGCTGAGTAGCCACATTTCAAGAATCTTTTGAAAGCCTCATTCTGGCACACTTCTAAATCTTGCTGGGAACTACAGATTCTATGCATCTGGGTAAATTCCCCATAGGGGATGCTTTTTATCAAATGACCCGGATGGGCACTAGTGGTGTGCAAAATCGAATTGCCCCCTGTGCTCTTCCTATGAAGCCTAGTTTCAAGGGTGTTGTTATGGACATAAACTTCCACATCAAGAAATTGTATACTGGTAGTACTTATTTGGGAGGTAAAATTAAGGTTTAGGTCATTGATATTCAAGGCTTTCACAAAGTCCCTGGCTGAATTTTCTTTCCCTTTCCTCACCATACAGATATCATCTATGAACCTCCAGTAGTGAATGATGTTATTGGCAAAACTAGGAGTGTGCCTGAGGACACGCTCCTCCCACCACTCAACGTGAAGACACGCATAGGTTGGGGAAAAGCATGCCCCCATAGCCACTCCCCTTTGCTGCTGATAAATTTCACTGTTGAACAAAAAGTAATTATTCATCAAGCATAACTGTATCATTCTTATCAGCATGTCATTGTGATTTTTCAAACTCAAATTATGTTGGTTCAAGAAGTGCCTAACTGCATTAAGGCCATCTGTATGTTCTATACTAGTGTATAGGGTACTTATATCAAGAGCCATTAGAATGTAATCAGATTCCCACTTAACCTCCTTCAATTTCATAAGGAAATGTCCTGTGTCTTTGATATAGGAAGGAAGTTCAACAACAAAGCTCTGAAGGAAATAATCTGCATATTTGGAAATGGCCTCCAAAAGACTACCTTGGGCTGAAATGATGGGTCGCCCCAGTACAGGAGATATAAGTTTATGTATTTTTGGAATGAGATAAAAAGTTGGAATCAACTGAAAGTCCTTCTTTAAAAATGCCAGTTCTTGTTTGGTTAGTAATCCCTCTCTTTTCCACTGATTTAATTCCTTGTGTACAGACTCTTTAAGGTTACGGATCTCGTTAAAATTTACTTTCCTGTAACATGATGTATCAGCCAGGTGCCGATAAGCTTCTTCCATATACTGGGTTTTGGGCCAGAGGACAATATGATCTCCTTTGTCGGCTTTATTGATTATCAAATTAGAATTGCTTCTCAATTTTTTCACCAAAATGAAATATTGTTTCTCCATATATTTGGCTTTTTTAATCTTTCTGGAGGTTTTGATCTGCAATCCCTTCAGATCCTCTGCTACCATGTCATTAAATGTGTCGATAGCATCCTTAGGCATAAGGGGTATAAGGGTGGATGGTGCCTTAAAATGCGTTTCATAGGATGCATTTATATTAACCCCCATTCTATCACATCTGACTTGAGTTGAACTGGCACCAAGATCTTCCTCTAATGCCAACTCATGTGCAGTTTGTAAACCTTTAATGTCAGAAACTTGAAACTTAGATGAGGGTTGAGACTCATTAGTGATGTTTTTAGCTCGGTCCTGTGCATTAGTTAATTTGAAGTGTTTCTTTAAATTTAACTTCCGAATAAATTTCAAAACATCAATTCTGGTCTGTACATAATTGTAAGAGTTTTTAGGGCAAAAAGAGAGACCAAGCGATAACAGCTGTATTTCAGCTTTGGAGAGGACAACATCCGAGAGATTCACAATTGTGGTGTCAATTTGTAAATGTAAATGTAAATGTATTGGCATTTATATAGCGCACTACTTACCCATAGGGTCCCAAGGCGCTTCGACCGCTGCGAAACCCTTCCTGGCTTCCCTGAGAGATGGTCCCTTAATGGGTATCTCCAGGGTGAGACCAGGCATCCCCGGCGGTCTGGTGGGGCCGTTAGTGAAGATGAGGCAAGCTAATGCCCAGAGTTGCCGAGTGTGATCGCTGATCAGAGTGGGCACCGAGGCGAGAGAATTATCGAGTCCGCTGACCCTGGTCCAGAAACCTGCCGCGCCGGGAATCGAACCCTGGTCCCGGGCCGTCCTCTGCTCTTGGGTCTGCCGCCTCTAACCAGTGAGCCACACTACTTCACTCTTCTGCAGAGATGGTATTCGTTTCAGATGTTTTATCTTTGTCTGATATCACTTCATCAGAGTAGCTCGCTTAATTTCTACCATTTCTTGCTTTTGCCTCTCTTTGCGAAGCCTCTCCCTCCGGTGTTTCCTCCTTTCGTTGCATTTGTAGTTTTTGCATTTCCGGTTATTTTCCGCTGTTGTTGGGTTTTTGGTCGCAATGTTTTGAACCTGTCCTCAATTAAAAAACCCAAATCCTCGGATGGTGCAAAGTGAGTTGGAACTTGTGCACGTGTGCAGATACCCCCACCTGCTCGTCATCCGAACACACACTGCTAGTGTTTGAACTTAATTCCGCCTCTGAAAGAGCCACTTCTGGTCCTTCACTGGGTGCTTGCATGGCAGTTTTAGGAATGAGCGCTTGTCTCTTCATTGTGTCGTATTTCCGAGCAAAAGTGAAAATTCTGCCCGTCTCATAGTCCTGTTTGTCTCGGGCGAATTTATATTGTTTGTGTATGCTGATCGTTTCCTGATGTTTGGCTAATCTGGCATCCATGTCATCTCTATATTTTTTGATGTACTCTTTGTCCTTGTGTGTGTCCAATTCACTATTCAATGCTTCAATTAGTTTTAAAATCTCATTCCTATCAATCTCCGCATATTTTATCAATATGCAAATCATATTTCTGGAAGCCTCCAGATTGTTGGTTGCCCATTCCTTCAACATGAGGGGATTAGGGTTCTCAAAAGATGGCGCTATGAGAACCTTCAATCCCCTCGGAACTCTGCCCACTTCTAAGTACTTTTCGAGTGATCGTTTTTCCCACCATTTAGTGGTTTCAGTCTTCAACAGCTTTTCCAACTTTTTCAATTTGCCCTTTAAATCGGTGCTGGAGTTATTATCCTCCGTGGTTTCCTTATCGGTTCTCACTGCCAGAAGGTTCACAAACATTGCATCAGCAAGTGCTTCCCGGTTTTTCAAAGCATCCGCTGGTGTGGACATGATATTTAGGAGAAAATAAACAATGCACTGCTCCTAACCGTAGTCTACTCACGGAAAGAGGAGCTTAACTCTAAAAGTGTCAATATCCTTTCCCCCCGCACAATAGGGTGTTCACACGCGTGTGTGTCAGCGTGCCCTCTCCGGCTTACCGCAGATGCCTCGTAGTCCCTCGGGGTCCTCCGACACCAATGGGGTGCTGCTTCGGAAAACTGCGTTCTCGCTGAGAGTGCTTGCTGATTCTTCCTTCCCGCGCGGGGAGCTGCCGACTTGATTACTCCTTCCGGGTCAAGTGCAAGGTCCGCCTCCGCGGTGTCGGCCGTTTCAGCCCGGTAGCTCGTTATGAAAGGAGGATCCGTAAAGGCAGAAACAGCTGTATTCTGCCCAAATTGTATGGAAACAATATCCTGTCACCTCAGCCCTTGATGCTGCGATTGCCACAGGTACAGATCTCTCAGACACCAAAGCTCGTGAATAAAGTGGTTTCTTTTCTCCTCTCCACCAGCATGACGCGTTTCGGCTATCTTACAACAGCCTTGATAACATGGTATTAAAATACAAATGGGAGTGTTTAAATACTGTGCAAATTAAGATTGACATCAAACACCTGGTTAACTGACATAGAAACATATGGTACAACTTCTCAAAGTAGTGAAAGGGAAAAACGAGAAATAATTGATATAACAAAACACATATAAAACCGGCATTGTTAATCGACCTAACATCATAATGATGGGTTCCAACATTCAAATTACGCATTGTAAATTGTAGCTGTTATCAACGCTAAATGTAATATGTGCGCTCATGTATAAGATCATAGTGATAAAATAGTGTTTTCTATTTCAAATGAACGCCTCTGAAAGAAAGTCTGACATCTTAACCTCGTACCCTCTCAATGGTAATAACACTAATGTGAACATTATCTCCATTCTATGTCTTTTTAAAAAAAAAAAATAAAACCCGCGCTTGATGCCAAATTCAAGTGCAAGTGCATTAAAACATTTAAAGTGCATAGTGATTGCACAATATCTATACATTTTCTGACAAAAATAAATATAAAAAACATCACAAGATGATATATAATGGTAAAATTTGAGCTGGAATTTCATATATACACAGATGTAAACACTGAAAGACAGAAGCTGATTATTTATATATATATATCTTGAAACACTCCCCTGCGTGTATACCACCGCCAGCCTTGAGAGTCGCGTCGTCACTCCGGACCCCACAGGAGTAGGTCCCGTATTATTTGCTCCACGATACCTTTATATTGCCAAAGGATAATGACGACGCCTTGTGAAGCTGGCTAAAAATAACTTTATTTCGGCCTCCTTCGAATGTGTTTCAGCTGACTTTGCAGCCTTGCTTACCGATAATTTCAAAAGTTGAGAGCCGCCATTTGAAAAATCTCACAGTGCGTGTCCCTTGAAAACTACAAACATATTAACAGTGTAGACAGACTTGTAGCTTCTTCGGGTATTTTCACAAAGTGCAATAATGTCATTCATTTTTGTTAAAGTTCCATTCAAAAACGTTAAATTACTTATTATAATCACAATTACCTTAACTCAATAAGCAGAGCATTGCTTGTGTTTTGCAAAATTTTCTCGCTGAATGTGAATTTATATTACGAGCCGCCACACCTCTATAAGCGAACAGCGTGTGTTGTGTCTCTCTTCAAGACTACACTATTACATTTCCCATTGAGCCCATGTAGGCATAATAAGACAACTGGATGTTTCATCAGCCCGTATAGCCCCTATTAAAATGGCGGCTCTTAACTTTTATCGGTGAGCAAGGCTGCAAAGTCAGCTGAAACGTGTTTGAAGGAGGCCAAAATAAAGTGATTTTTAGCCAGCTACACAAGGCGTCATCGTAATCCTTTGGCAATGTAAAAGTATTGTGGAGAAAATAATACGGGACCTACATTTTTTTACATGAAACCTATAAAATATCAATATTTCGATCAATGGCCAACCATTAAATAAATTGCAAAGCAGATAAAATTAAAAGAAAAGAAAAAACAAATAAAGACATTTACAAAAATGGTATCAAAATGTAAAAACAAATAAACTATCAAATTAAAATTATAAACAAATATTAATAAAAATTAACTATATTTAACCAATTTTAGGAAATGAATTGGAGTTGGGGAGTAATAGATATATCATTCCCCCTCCAGTTCATGCAACATTAGAGAAAATGTTGGAAAATTCCCGGAAAAACTACCAGTCCGTCTACACTGTTAATATGTTTGTAGTTTTCACGTGACATGCACTGTGAGATGTTTAAAATGGCGGCTCTTAACTTTTGAAATTATTGGTGAGCAAGGCTGCAAAGTCAGGTGAAACGTGTTCGAAGGAGGCCGAAATAAAGTGATTTTTAGCCAGCTACACAAGACGTTGTCGTTATCCTTTGGCAATATGAAGGTATTGTGGAGAATATATATATATAATGTGCATTTTTATAGCAATCCATTTAGAGTTGAAAAATACATTAATATATATATATATATATATATATATATATATATATATATATATATATATATATATATAATTACTTGCAGAACTGGAAAAACTCCGACAGAAGGAGGTAGAGAAATGGTGGTAAGTAAAGTCACTCACCAGATATCTCGATGTTGGGCGAGTACCCAGGGGACTGAGAATTCTGGTGGCCCCTACATACGAAGACCCCGACCCTGAAATGCTCCAGATGTGGGCGGACAACAGTGCGCAATCATCCCAAAACATGCTGAAAATCTTGATTAAATTTGCGGCAAGTGAAAATGAAGTGAGCTCCGAGTATGATACCGATGCAGAAAGCAATTACAGCGCAGGAGCTACTGGTCCCGCACCCACATCGGTACAAGAACAGGCTTTTTTATGGATGCAGTGCCTCAGAACGCTACGACCGCGACTCCCGTCGAGACAAGATGGAGGAGGGGGCCAATCGACTCAAAAGCAACAACAAAAAGCTGGGGGAGTAAAAAACAGACGGTGGGGAAAAACAAACACGAAAACAACCAAAACAGCCATACAGACGCAACAAACGACGACAACGAAGGGAGACAACACAGTAATCAATCTAACGAACCTTGAGCTATCGCAACAAGAACTTGAAATTTTATCTTTGGGCCTCAAGTACTGCAGCAACACTAACTTTGGTTACGCCCAAACTCGCATAGATCTGTTCATGTATATCCGAAAATTAAAACTACAAAAATATTTCTTTCAAAACAGCATGCAATGGAGACACCGGCACTGTGTGAACAGGAACAAATCCTGAGTGTAGCAAACATGGAGGCACTGCAGGATCTAATAGACCTTGAACAACAAAATGAAACTGTTCTAATCACACCCAGTGGAGTGGCGGTAAACTCAGAGATAGATATCTAACAAACGGTCAAAACTGGTTTTAAACCAAAATCAGTTTTTATGCCAATAATGCCAAAAGATGGACTGGACCTCTTTTCAGAGTGTGTAATAAAAGACCTCAAAGAACTATCTATCAAAAGTACGAAAGAGGGTGCTTCAAACAACAGTGATCTAATGAGACAGCACAACAACCTAATGGAGAAAATTAAGGCGAGATCTTTTATTGTAGTGAGATAGTCAGACCAGGGGGGCAGCATAATCCTGTGGCCACTTGAGATGTACAACCAGGAAGCACACACACAGCTTCAAGACCGTGAATGCTACATGAGAATAAGTCCAACACACATCATTGGTATACAAGAAAAATACCACAACGAGCTATACAAGTGGAAAGGGATGGGATTGTTGAGCAAACAGGAGTTTGAGTTCCTGAAGAATGACTACCCAGTGACTCCCCAACTTTACCTAATCCCCAAAATGCACAAAAACAACAGTGTCCCCCCTGGCAGACCAATCATATCAGTAATAGGGAGCCTCTTCGAAATAACAAGTGTATTCATAGACCATTTCCTTCAACCAGAAGTGAGGGAATTACCTGCATACATCAAATACACTGGGGACTTCCTAGCTAAAATCTATGATGTGGAATGGAAAGAGAGCTACTTATTCATGACTCTAGATGTACAATCATTGTACACAAGCATCAGGCACAAAGATGGCCTCAACGCCCTCAAACACTACCTTGGAAAAAGGCCAATAAACTTATACAAACATACCTGCATGCTACTTGAAATGACTGAATGGTGCTTGACCAAAAACACCTTCATATTTGACAAACTACATTATAAGCAGATGCAGGGATCAGCTATGGGTACTTGCTTCTTCCCCAGCTATGCGAATCTGCATATGGGCTGGTGGGAGGAGCAGGTGTTGCAAGTTATTCACGCAGAAACCATCATGGTATATACACGTTTCATTGATGAAATTTTCATTTTGTGGCAGGGCAGCCCTGAAGGTGCAGAACAGTTTGCTAGTGAATTGAATGAAAATGTTTTAAACTTAAAATTCAGCTGTAACATTAGCCCTACCACTATACAGTTCCTTGATTTAGAGTTATTTGTCCGAAACAACAGTATACAGACACGCGCATACTAAAAACCTACAGCGGGCAATGCCCTCCTGCACGCGCAAAGTTTTCATCCCACACCTTTGAAACAATCTATCCCATATGCTGAATGCCTAAGGATGACAATAAACTGTAGCACCCCAGAAGATTTGACAGAGGCCAAAAAGAACCTCTTCACTAGGCTCAAGAACAGGGGATACACTGATAAAACGTGTAGGAGAGCAGAAATCAAGTGCAATATGAAATCTAGGCAAGAACTCATATTCCCTCCCAAAAACAGCAAGAGTCCTGTGACCAGTGAACGGCAGCCACCTAGACTCATCACGGGATACAACAGGTACCACGTGAATCTCCGTAAGATCCTTAGGAGACACTGGCCATTGGTACATAATGACCCAACGATCGGCCAGGTGGTGGGTAAAACGCCACTTGTAACCTACAGAAAAGCCAAGTTGATGCGCAGCCAGTTGGTTTGCAATGCCCCAGCAATAAAAAAGCCTTGTAATTGGTTACAAAACCAGAAAGGTTTAAAAAAATGCAGCAAATGCAAAGCGTTTAACCATGGCATCAACACAACTGATGTCAGTATACACTTCAGACAAAAACCGTACACCATAAGAGCAAAATACTCATGCAAAACAGAATTTGTGGTGTACGTGTTGACATGTGTATGTGGGAATAGATATGTAGGTTCCACCATTCACCCTGCACATGTCAGAATTCTACAACACCTAAGGGCAATAGCGAACAAAGACCCAACGTACCCAGTAGCTAGGCACATCAATCAGCTACATGAAGGTAATGCCCAAAGCCTATCATACTATGTCATTGACAGCGTGCCCAGGAACATAAGAGGAGGCAATCACAAACTGGCCTTACGTCGCCTAGAGTCCAGATACATAATCCTTCTGAACTCTAAAATCCCATTTGGTTTAAACGCGGATGAAGCCCTGAATGTACATCTGTAACCAGTCTGTACTGTTTTCTTTCCTGAATACCCATTCTTAACATCTGCAGTTCAACTACTACTTAATTGTTTTAAACCACAAGCACGTTAGGACACTAAGACCACATTCCCTTAATTCACCACTTCAATTCACTTAGATTCACCTTTATTCACCAATCACTTCCCAAGGTACACTATACAAGTTTCCAGCCACCCACTCCACTTGGAGACGATTTGTGTCCGTTGTGCAATATTCTAATGCTGAGATTTTAAGAAAGATGTGACACTATGGCAGATGTACAATTTGTGACAGATTTAAGCATGCGCAATAATCATGTTAAGAATAAATAAGTAACAATGTACTCATATGACTATTAGCAACATTGTCAGTCCACTTGTATATGCCGCAAACAGTTGATAACATAGATTGAATATGTAACAATGCAATTTAGTGCTTACATCGTAGTAGAATCAGCTGAATACACCATTCAATGTATTTTGCAAAGGGGCTAACACCCAGGAGTGCTCAACTCCGTATGCGACCAACCTTCAGTTGCACGCGCCATAATCCAACAGCCACTGGGCAGGATGTGGGACCGCAATGTTAATGTCAGCCACAACAACTTCAGGCTCAATGGAGCAAGCCAATGGCAAAATAACACACTTAAGGTTAAACTTGTAAATAGTGTTGGTGCACGTTTTAAGTTAATTTAGGGTGTTCCCTCTGCAAAAAATATACAGGTGTGAATTATACAAACATGAAGTATATTAGAGACGTTTTAAGAACTGTGTTTCCTATGTGCTCTACCAAGTTTCAGAAAAAAGTGTAAGAGACAGCCATGATGAAATAATGTGCAAGTCATGAACTCTTCTATTTCCATACATGAGGGTCATATACCTGTAACCATAGTAACCCTCAGCCAATTGAAACTTGTGTAACACATGAATGTCTATGTGACCATGTAACATATATGTATATATAGTGTAACAGAATGTTCATGCAGATGTAGTGAACAAGGCGGGAGCAAGCCGCCGAAACGCGTCTAAGCAGCAAATGAGCCATTAAATATCGTTTGGATTATGATTCATGGAGTCAGCGCCTTATTTTGATGGAAAGTTTGGTTTGGTGATAATATATATATATAATACACAAATACATATGTGTATATGTGTTTATATAGGTATACATATATATATACATATTATTAAATATTAGTGAGATTTATTTAATAACATTATATTAATGGTATATATAAAAAAGTTTAAGATACTGGGGCACATGCATCAATATAGGATTTTGCATTTCCTAAATAGCGAAAATTAAGGAATCGCTATTTAGGAATTGAAAAATCCTATGCTTCAAGAAATCCTAATTTTTTTTCGGATTTCTTAAATTTCGGAGTTTGCGATTCCTTAATTGCGAATCGCAATTAAGGAATGGCATTACATTGATTCCTATGGGCCTAGAGGCCCATAGGAATCAATGCCGTTTTGCATTTCTTTTTTTTAGGAAATCGCAATTTGTTGATGCATTGCAAGGGTGCAGAGGGGGGTCCAAAGGACCCCCCCCCTGCACCCCTGAAATGTATTTTAAAGTGCATGTTTCACACACACATGTCCTAAGGACATGTCTGTCTGTAACATGACACTTTTCAAAATGCATTTTTGTGCTTTTTGAAACAACTTCGCAAATTAACACGAGGGTCAACCTCGTGTTAATTTGCACTTCCTATTTCAAAATTCGCATTTTTTTTTTAAATGATGCATTGCATTTAAGGAATCGCACAAATGCAATTCCTTAAATGCATTCGCATTTTTAGGAAATGCAAAAAAAGCGAATTTTGAAAAATTGTTTCATTAATCCCAAAAACGTATTTAGGAAGTGCAAATGGCCGAATTTACCGATTCACACCGTTTGCACTTCCTAAATAGGTTGATGCATGTGCCCCTAGCTACAGTAAAATATGTATATATATATATATATATATATATATATATATATATATATATATATATATATATATATATATATATATATATATATTCTCTCCAATCCTGTCGATCTGTGCTAAAAAACAGGCGCTGACTCCGTGGGGTCTTGTTTCAGAAACAAGTTTTATTTTCTTTTAGTGCTCAGATTGACGCGTTTCGACGGATACAACCGTCTTGCTCACAACAAAGAATAGCATTACGTCAGTGTTTTTAACCATGTCAAGTGCTCATTGGATCATGTGATGGTTTACCTGTAGTCATGACAACCAGTTTGCCGAGGTCACTGGAAAATTACAGCGTTGCATTTCACTTAACCACAGTTGTTATGTTTTTGCTTTACTTATTGATTCCGCTGCACATTTTTACATCAACTCAGAATAAAAGACAATTAAATCGCATTGTCTATTACTAGCACACAATTAATACTATCATTGCTAACAATTGCTTTTGCACAAATATCAACCGTTTGTACGTTTTTTCTCCCGGTTTATGTACATTTATGATTCTTGAAAACGCAATAGGTTTATATAATCCATACCGCATTACATATACTGTGTCATTGTGGATTATAGTCCGATTATATAGGGTCTAGTGCCCGTTTAATCAGCTTGATAACAGTATTATTTTGGGAACCTGTATTTGGTGAGGTTCTCATGAATAGAGCCCAAGTGGGCAATGAATCATCCAATTGCAGTATTAAACCCAACTAAGTTAGTTTCTCCTTTGTACATTGTCTTTCTTTATCTCTCTGCCTGTCTGCAATGATAAATCATATTGACTTTTGAAACCACCAATAAATATTGTGAACATGTTTTTGAGTTTCTTATGATACATGACATGTATCTAATAAGTTACATTTATTTTTACAATTCTCTTGCGGAGGAAAGTTTAGGGAACACTCAGAAGTTTCTATGAAAACAGTTAACTTTTTGTAATTATAAGTGTACGCTTAGCGCTTCGTCTGCATTTAAACCTTGTGGAGCCTTGCTGTCTAGGAGAATAATGTATCTCGATTCTAATCTTTGGAGGGCTAGTTGTCTATTTCCCCCTCTGATGTTTTTCTTCACATGGTCTATGACGAAGTACTTGATATTTTCTGCTTTGCCCTCATGTTTTGAATTAATGTGCCTTGCCACTGGATATGCTGGGTCATTATTTTTTATGGCCCTGAGATGCTGTAGCACTCTTACGTGGGCAGGATGTATTGTGCTTCCCACGTATCTTTTCTTGCAACTACATTGTAAAACATAGACTGCAAAGTCTGTCTTGCATGTGTAGTTTGCTCCTATCTCTAGTGGTTTTTTCCTATATGGAACATCTACCGTGGTAACGTTAGTTCCATATTGGCAGGCTTTGCATTTCATACACTTATAAAAGCCATTCTTAGTTTTTAACCATGGTGATTCTTTTTTCTTTAACACTGGGGCATTGACTACCAGTTCTTCCTTCATACTCTTAGATTTCCTAAAAGTCAGTTGCGGTATCTTGTTGCAACTTTTTCCTATCACTGGGTCATTACGGACTATGGGCCAATGTCTATAGATTATTTTTCTCAGTTGTTTATGATAGGCATTGTACCCTGTGATAAGGCGTATATATATATATGAAGAAACAATGTGTTTGTATGCTTTTTAAGAATATTAGTGTCAGACTAATGTTTTTTGTATATGTTTGTACTTCCCATTATAAGGATAGGGGCACAACATTTTTGTAAACAATATTTTGGACACAATTTTTGTGTTGCACCATATTGTTGATGCTGATTTGTGTCAGTGATCTTTAAATACCTGCGCTGTTAGGTAAAAGAATACAACAAGAGATTAAAAAAAAGTCCAAGGTATTGACTTCAGTGGGGTTGCAGGTGGATGGCTGCTTCTGGACCAAAGGAAGCAAAATACTCAAATATAAACGTTTCCTAAAGTTCATAATTATGCAACAGCTGCTTGGTGTTTCTTTGAGGGGCGGATCTAAGAACTCTCCTCACTAATACAATCTGATTATAACTTACAATATTAAAATCATAACTGTATTTCGAAACAGAGAAGCATCTTCCCTGACATGTCAATCCAAACTAGGGACATTCACGAGGATCAGAAAATAAGGACAGGAATCAAGTGACAGGCTTAGTGACAAATGACAGATATTAGCACCATGTACCTGATCCAAGGAACAGGGGATGTGTTGGATCAGTTGTCTGTCCCTGTGTTGGATGAAGTAATGGGGCAAGATAAATGAGTTATCTCCTGGACCGTTGCAATGATTAGCAACAATGGAATGTTCAGCCTCCAGCCTAGTAATGAATGCCAGAGAGGTTGAAGTTTACTGGAGGAGCGAGCAGGGGTTAAAGGAATAGCCTGAACTGGATGGTTAATGTGTGGAGAAGCCAACATCAGTGGAGACCTGAGACAGCAATTAATAAAACCAAATTTCTATACACTTAACCCGCTCAACAAGGGGTTGAACTGAGTCCTTGATAAAACAGCTGAGCTGCTTAATATCCAAGGATCGCATGCGGGCAAAGGAATGGATGGCGCAGGAGTGGCCCGTTGAGGTACAAGCGGTGGGGTGGGTAGGGGGGAACTCGACATATGACAGCAAGGGGAAATTAAGTATTTATTTAATTTCCCCATGTCGAGTTCTCCCCACCTGTGCCCCCGCTCTTCTGGGACGGCGGTGCTTGAAATGCAATAATGCTCTTATCAACAAGTCTGTGTGTTGCAGGGCCTCTTTTTCCATTGGGCAGCTGGCTCAATGCAAGCCAGGATACTGTTGTCACATCCAGCAGATGGAAACCAGTTTAGGCACCGTGATAGAGGATGCACTAGCGTATAGGACTCAAATGGTGGCAGTCAAGATGGAGGAAAGGTTATAGGAGGCAGTATTGTCCACAGATACCCATCTCTCGGCCAGCGCAATTTCCTTGACATCCACAAGGAAGACGACAATTGTGGACTCTTCATGCGAAACAGCAGTGTAGACTTTATATGTAGTCCTCCTTTTGCCCCTTTTGATAAATGATGAAAGGGGGTGGCGCAGCCCAGCCACTTCCGGCCGAAGACGGGCGCAGATGGGTACGGTAATTGTGTGGACTTGGCCCGTGTGCATCTTGAGCACCTTTTGTTTGTGTCCCGTGTGACCTTCAAGCATGAGATCTTCAAATCTCTAAGGAAAATTGTGTTATTTTTCTTCAGAATTTGTCCTGTCATGTAAGTCAGGCATTCACCCATGCTTTATCACCTTGAGCGCGGTAGATAATGCCATGTCAAGTCTTTTTGTGCAAGGACATCCAGGTTTAGGTATTGAAACTGCTGAAAAGTATGTATTTTAGAACACCTCATCGAAGACATATAATTTTACTAAAAAGCTGACCTCACCAACATTTTCCACTCTGTCAAGTCTTATGATCTCCTGTTCTGGAAGGGTGAGTAGGCATATGTGTGGTATGATTCAAGAACATAATATAATTTCATAAATATCATGGAATGCCGTATAACGTGAACATTACACTTTAAAACTTTAAATGAAGGTGCAGAGATCTTTTGTGCATAGGTACTTATTTTACCAAGCGTACCTCATGCTATATGCAAAAAAGCAAGTTGTGCCATATGTCAGCTTCCATTTGTGCATATGGAGCCGAAGGAGGAATGCAGCAAGCTCCCTTTAGTGGCTCATGCCTAGTAGTAAATCACTTTTTTTCTGCTTTCTACAAGTGCTTGATGTGAAGTTGCTAACTTCCTTGCCGCTAAAAATGGGCAAAATAATGTCTTTACCTATCATAATAATCCAATTTTGCTCGCAGACAAAATATTTGTAGGAATTACCAGACAAGGAGTGTTTTCCCAGCACTGTTTTCATGAGGAAAAACCTGGTACAATTAGTGTAATAAAAAAATGCATATTCTGAATTTGCTGTACATCAGAGCAGAGGAAACGTTAGGTTTACCACCGTTGTTCCTCATTCTGACATGCAGAGCTTTGAAAGATGTGCTATAATAAGACCACCCCCACAGCCTCAGAATGTTCTGAGTGTAGTATTACCATGTGAAATATTGGGCAACTAGTAATGACGCCCTTAACATTACAGTGCTGATTATAGTGATCCAACCTCAAAAAAATCATTGTTGAACTTAGGTTAATGGCAACAGACAAGTTTCGACAAGGACTAATTTATTCAAACATTTGCACCACTCATAAAAATTAACAATAACACTAGAACAGACTGTACGAGCTTTGACATGTGGAATTAATTTGACAATCTTACTTCCAAAATTCTTTCCTTCCAAGATGCTTATTTTGGAATAAGTGTTGCTTCATTACTTCACTCAGGACAGATTTGTATTCGAAGGACAAGTAGTTCACTTGTTCTCTTTAAAATCTAGCCTCCAGTAAATAATACTCTAAACAAAGAAACATTTAAATGAATTATCTGTATGATGGAGTCTTGTTTTTCTAACTTACTGTATGAAAAGGGTACCTAAAACAAACCCATGGCCTTCGACTTTGCAGTTGATAACAGATAGCCCTACTCAAGCAGAAACCACAATACTTGTCAGGGTGAATTCACAAGCAAAACCTAAATTACCATGTGCTCAACCCCTGCGGTAGCTTAGCACAGAGCAGTCAGGCTTAATTTAGAGGCAGTGTGTAAAATGTTTGTGTAGTACTACAAACAGCAACACAGTGAAAATACACCAAAAAAGTATTCCACACAATATTTGGATAAAATACATTCAACTTCAATAAATAACAGAAGTACAAAATTGCAAAAATCAAATCGCTAGAACTAACGATATGGAATTTTAAAAGATTTTGTGAAAACAGCACCAAAAAGCACAAAGCTCCGACTGTGGATATGTGGTTGTGTCGAATCAGGACAAAGTCCGATGGAACCCGGGCCAGTTACAGTGAGGCCCAGTGAACGAGAGTACCTTAATTCTGGCTTGCAAAGTGTTGCGAGGTTTCAAGCTGAGGAAGTGTTGCACAGTGAGGTGATGCATCAGTTGCAAGGAGCTTTGGAGCTATGAAGAGAGGTCATATGTTGTCGTTGAGGATCCCGTTGATGCAGGCTTGCAATGCGAAGTCTGGCTTTGAGGATGCATTGCACAGTTGAGGCAATGCGCTGGGTCCGCAGAGCTGTGAGGCTGCAATATGAGAACCTGTGTCATCGTCAAGGCTGCCATCAACAAGAGATTTGCGATGTGAGGGGCTGCATTGGTGAAGATTCACACAGAGGCGGTTACAATGCCGTTTGCGGGGTTGATGCAGAGTCCTGTGTTTCAGGAGAACCCTCTGCATAGGTTCTGCTCAGGATTGTGCTGCACAGCAGAGTGGATTCATCAGTTCTGCTGGGTCCATAGATGGACTGGCAGAGCACGTTCAGGCCCACTTCTCAGGGTCCAGGACTGGGGTGGCACCACATGGCAGTGTAGGACTCCTAGATGGCATTGTCCAGGTGCTTGTTTGAAGATTGTTGGAGACTTCTGTCCATGAGGCTCTAGTCAGGAGGCCAGCCAACTATCCCTAGGAGTCACTTTGGGGTCGTGGGTCCAATAGATGCCGGTCCAGTCCTTCTCTTACAGGCAAAAGGCCAGCACAGCAGGGCTGGAATTCCTGCAGTGCAGCAGTCCAGCAGAGTTGCAGGTCTTTCAGCAGCACACAAGTCCGTCTACCTGTCAAAGTATCCACAGGCTCAGAAGTGTACTGAAGAGGTGGTTTCTGAGGCCAAATATTTATACCTAGTCCTCTTCCTTTGGAAGGTAGCAATGGCTTCTAGAAATTCTCTTTGAAGTGCACAGGCGTCCTGTCTTTCCTGTCCTGGCTTGAGACTAAATACAGGGGGTATGCATGCCTCTTTGTGAAGGCAGAACACATTCTATTAAGTGCAGGTAGGGCTGTGTCCAGCTCTGCCCTCCCATCCTGCCAGTGATGGCCCACCAGGGACACCTAACCTCTTAGTTGTTTGTGTCTGTTTGAGGAATACACAAAACCCAACTGTAAGCTACAACGTCATGCGATCCAGAGATAGGCTACATACACTAAATGGCTAAAGCAGGAATATGTCAACTTTGTTAACCATTTGAGGAGATCAAAGATTGGATATTATATGAGTTGTGGCCATCTATGTAAGACCGTGGTGGCTTAAGGAAAATAATCGCGAAGAACGTGCAAGCAGAAACGCCGACGAGCTAAATAATCGTTAGTTACGTATTTTCGTAGACCATTGAGGTTCTAGAGAAAATGAACACCAGAAACGCGGAAGTGGCAGCCTCGGAAACGCCGAGATAGAAAGAACAAGAGGATATTTACGACACAAGGTCCCCTGAATGTAGTTAATCCGGTTGGATTGAAAATGTTTTCATAAGAACAGGCAATATACGAGGTTCTCCATTCAAGAGGCACACCAGGTTTACTACAGCCAGAGAACCCTTGGGATACCAGACAAGAATAACACAGCCCTGATGAGAGTCCTGTGAGGGAACACCTGTACTCAAAACGCATTAGCATATGTTACATTGGCAAAATAGGCTAAGATATCAAACTTGAATTGATCTCTGAATTGTATATTTGAGGGATTTGCAAGAAAATTTGCTTTTCTCGTTCAAAAATGTACTAGTGATTTCAAATGAATTGCTGCACAATTAATCTCTGTTTTTCTGGTTATTGTTATTGTTGAATGACAACACTTATTCATAATTTTTGTAAGTTTAGAGCATGATTGTTTTTGATTATCTTCATAAAAGAATATTAAAATATTTTGATGAGATACTACTGAGAAATGTCACTGTTTTTATTCTCTGTAAAACAATGTATGAAAGTTAAATGAACTACACAAAGTAAAAATGTATAAATAAATATACAGAGAGAAACAAAAGACAGTTGTTTTTCTTAAAAGCACAAAAAATTATTGCTTTTTGAAAATTATTGTGAGGGAAAGGCTACTTTTTCTAGTGATTATAGTTAATAAAGGCCCTGCCTAACCTTCGTCCATTTTGGGCCTAACTCCACTGTGTATTTTCAACTTTGTTAAAGGGGCATTTTCAAAATTGTAATTTATAATCCGACTTTACCATAAGAGGAGAATTTTCATTACAATTCCAAAGAGACCAAACATGAAATGTTATGTTCTCTCATTTGGAAATTAGCACTTATTAAATGTGATAAGGTAATTCTAATGTGAGCCTATGTAAGAGATAGGCCTTGAAGTGGTGAAACATTTCGTCACTCCCAGGACATGTAAAGCCTAAGAGTACATATCCAATTTTACACTGCACCCTGCCACGTGGGCTGTCCAAGGCCTATCCAATGGATGACTTATGGCAATTAAAAAAGAACTATGCACCCAGGCTGCAATGGCAGACCTGAGACATGTTAAAAGGGCTATTTAAGCGTGTGGCACAATCAGTGCTGCAAGCCCACAAGTGGCACCTAATTTACAGGCCAGTGGTACATGTAGTACCACTGTACTAGGGACTTACAAGTAAATGAAATATGCTAATTGAGGATAAGCCAGTGTTACCATGTTTTAAGGAGTGGGCAAGGCCAGAAAAAACAAGACCAGAGAAAATTAGGGGGGAAAGACAAATCATAAGGCAGACATATCTAGCATGTATCTAACACAAATCCCCCGGCTGAAAATGGGAAAAACTACCCAACCTCCTTGGAGTTTCCATCACTAAGGCGGACAAACTCGGGGATACCATCAGCAATGGCACGGTCTGGCCCAGGATAGTGTTCCACTGTAAAGTCCATTCCGTGTAGGGAGATTACCCACCTCTTTATCAACCAGCTGAGGGGTCTTTGGTTTGTCTTTGGTTTGTCTGAACCTTGAAATGAGTCTCAAACAGGTATGGTTTCAGCTTCTTCAGTGACCAGAGCACAGCAAAGCCCTCTTTCTCGATAGCACGCACACCTCCTCTGTTCCTGAGGAAGTTACCTCCTACTAAAGAAGGCTACAGGCTGTTCTAGGCTCTCCTCATTTAATTGTTACAATACTGCCATTATGCAATGCTCTGAGGAATTTGTTTGCAAAATAAATCCCTTGCAAAAATCAGGGGGCTTGAGTACAGGGGCATTACACATGGCCTGTTTTAGAAGGTCAAATTATAGGCCTGTAAAGTGGCTGGGGCAGTTTGCAGGCCAGAGGGCCTTATCTTAAATTGGAAGTGGCCCTCAGGTGTAGAAAATGCTGACCTCTCTTTAGCCCCCTCCTTAGGGCAATTTATCAGTACCCTCAAGTGAAGTCAAGCATACTCAAGAACCTGGCACCCCCCCACCCCAAGCGTTCAATGAGCTCATCAACTCAGGGGATTTGGTGAGTATCAGTCTTGATGACTGAATTGAGCCTCCTGTAGTCCACACATAACTGGAGTTATGGTGTGGTGCCTGTTAGTCCTGGCACCATTGGCGTGGGTCTCCCTTCCATTTTTTTGCTGTCGCCTCCTGTGTTTTTGCTGTGTGTTGGACTCCGCTTTGCTGGTCTAGATGCTTTGGGCATTTTGCCACTGCTGTTCAGTGTCAAAGTGCAAGTGCTTCGTTTGTAAATTGTTGTTATGGATTAGTGATTCCATTATTGGCATATTTGATTTACTTGTCAGGTCCTAGTATAGTGCATTGTGTGTGCCCAGGGCCTGTTAATCAAATGCTGCTAGTGGGTTGCAGCACTGATTGTCCTACCCACATAAGCAGCCTGTAAAATGTAACTCTGGCCTGCTACTGCAGAGCCTGTGTCCAGTCTGGGACTGCCATGCCGACTCGGCAAGTGCACACACTTGACAGTCCCTAAACCTTCCTTTTTCTACATATTAGTCACCCCTAAGGTAGGCCCAAGGTACCCCTGGGGGCAGGGTGCATTGTATGCGAAAGGTAGGGCATGCCCTGATGTGTGTGGCATGTCCTGATACTGAACTCCTGCCAATGTTGTTTATCACTATTGCAAGGCTACCTGTTCCCATCTGACAGGATGGGGAGTTTGTTTATAACATCTTATAAACATAACTGACCCTGGGAGCAAGGTAGAAAAATAATGTTTGGTATGCCTGAACTCAGAATGTTAAAATTCATCCTTTAGTGAAGGTGATTTTAACATTCTGTGTTTGGAAATACCACTTTTAGAAAGTAGGTATTTTCTTGCCTAACCACCCAGTGTGCCTCTGCTAGGTTTGTGTATTGCATGCCTGGCTTTTGGATGACACGGGCTGGAGAGGGGGAGTGGCTCCAGAAGTCTGATGAGTCACGGATGGGCTTAATAGACCTTGGCTGCATTTAGAGTAGGGAAGGAGATTTCCTTTCACCGGAATATGCCTAGTCTGCCTTCAACAATGCTGTCTCCACCTCCTGCTAGGAAGCTGCACCAGTGAGGACAGAACTGGTATTGGCTGGGTACAGACACTCTCTGCCTTCAAAGAATTTTGGTGTTTAAATGAGGGGCACAGACCCCAGACTTTTATACCACTTTTGGGAAATCAAGAGGAACCGTTGCCAAGGAGAAGAGCCGGATAAGCTGAGAGGAATACTTCCCTGTGCTTTTTGCTGTCTGGGGTTGGCCTGCATTGGCTGCTTGCTGCCAAGGAAAGGAGAAAAAAGGGTTTTGCTGTTTGCTTTGTCACCTGCTTGAATAAAAGATCTCCAAGGCTTGCCTCATTTTCTGAAGTCTCAGGGATACAAAGACTTCACTACCAGCTCCCCTGAACTGCCCTGCTGGGAGTTCTGATCTGCAAGAGGCACCTGCTGTTGTTTTGGGCCTCCAGAGAACTGTTTTCTGCATGGAGCTCGAAAATCGACGCAACAAGGAAGAAGCAAGAGGCATCATCACCAGTTTCTGACACATCACCGAAGAAACGGTTGCAGCACTTGCCGCAACTCAAGAAAGCGTCACATGCCACATTGAGTGCTCCGATCTCCCAAGCCCGAGACTGATGCACCGATTTCGATGCAAGACCTGCAGTGCGGCTGCAAGAGTTCCCACATCGTACCAGATCGTTGCATCGCATCGAGGCGCCAAGTTTGTTATATCGGTGTGGGACGCAGTAAGAAATAGACGCACCACCTCCTCTCTGGTAAGGAACAGACGCATCACCTCCCCTGTGCCACAGTAAGGAACGGCTACATCACCACCCCCGAAGAAAGGAACCAACGCATCACCTTCCCTCCGTCCATTTTGTTTGTTTTGCGTGAATCATTCAAGGTACTTTGTGGGAAAAGTGTTGCATTTACAACTTGCATTAACTAAACTATTTCTACCATTTGAAAGCCTTATTTTTAAAACTGTAGCATAGATTTTTGTTGTTTGGTCTTGTTTTGGTTTAGATAAAGATTACTTATTTTTCTAAACTGGTGTGGTGTCCATCTGAAGTGTTTTCACTGTATTACTGTATGTGTTCACAAAATGTTTTACCCACTGCCTCTGAGATAAGCCTGTCTGCTCATGCCAAGCTACCAAGGAAGTGAGCAGGGGTTATTTTAGGAATGTATCCCCCTTACCCTGACTAGAAGCAAGGGTCCCTATTTGGACGAATGTACCTACCTCTGCCAACTAGAGACACCCATTTTCTAACAGTGCCCAATGGGGCATCCTTTGGAAACAGCATCACTGAGCTGGCCCAGGGACTACTGAAGCATCTTGCCGACCTCCGCCTTGATGCTGGTCCACACCTTGTCTGATAGTCTGTAGATTTTGATTTTGACAGGGGGACTGTGACTAGTATCAATATCGTGGGTACACCAGTGTGTACGCCATGGGGTGAGGGAAAATAGAGAGGCAAAGTGTCCCAATAGCTGGTGTCAGTCCCTCTGCTGTTCTGGGGTCAGAGTATGGGAAATGTTGACACCCTCCACTGACTCATCTTTTTCCTTGGATGACAAGAGCTCAGGGGGACGGTCACTCTCCTCCTCCACTCCATCATCCATTATGAATAACATTGGGATCTCAGACCTCTCATAGTGGAGCTTCAGGCAATTGAGATGTAGGACTAATAGGAGGCTTCAGGGCATCAGGAGGTCCACCAGGTAGGTTGTCTCCTCCTTTTTCTCTAACTTCTTGTAGGGCCTTTCCAATGATCTGTAAGGGCCATGGGCTCAACTGGCTCCATCACCCACACCTTCTGGCCAGGCAAAACATGACCAAAGTGGCCTTCTGGTCATGCCACTGTTTTATCATCTGGCTAGTTTCTACATTCTCTGAAACCTTGTTCCAGATTGCAGCGTACTAATAGGTAGCTAACTGTAATCCAATGGAGTTTCTCAGGAGGTTGCTCCCACCCCTCCTTCACCAAACTGAGAGGTCCCCTTACATGGTGACCATGGAAGAGTTTAAAAGGGCTAAACCTAACTCCTTTATGTGGTACCCAGGACTGAGATATGGACTCCAGTGGCTGACCTCCTGCTAAGCTATGGGGGCACAAAGATGCGAGAAGCCCGCTCTCCTGAAAAGAAGATGGAAATCTTCAACAAGTGAAGGCACGAATAGTGTCCAAACAACAAGGAACCTTCTGTGGGCAAGCATTTTTGAATTTGTCCGGATAAGAGCTTTCCCGCCAAAAGTCAGTGACTTCTCTGGGACTTCATCTGACTGTTGATCACATCTTGGCCAAAGCATGCTGCTGTGCCCGACTGAAGATTTTGGACTTCCATTTCGGAGTCAGGAGGTAAAACTTCCAATTGGAATTCACTTGGTCTGTGTATCTGACCCACACTCTGACGCAATCAGCTTTAAACCTTACCCTTGTTCTGGTCTGGTATGACCATTTACCCCCGGTTGGTACTTTGTGCCTGTGGCACTATTTTTATTTAAAACTTTGAAAAATATGTATATCTTCATTTCACCAAAATAAATTCTTAGCATGTTGGTGGAATGTTGTTCATTAAAATATTTTTATAAATTGGAATGGGATTTTGATTGTGTTGTGTTTTCTACTTTCTACCTGTTTTGGTACTCTTAAATACTTGAAAATGTTTCCTAAATTAAGCCTGCCTGCTCCTTGACATAGCTACCAGATATTTAGCTCTGGTTTAAGTTACTGAGACCTTTACTGGACCTAACATGGATAGTAACATTATAACTTATGCTGGACCAATATCCACCCCAACTAATAGTCCACTGTCTCACACTTTTGGTTGAGGGACAGAAATAATGCGTAATCTGCCTGGAACACTGCTCCCATTCTCATTTTGTCTGCTGAAAGTAGGGAACATACCTCAGTGAAATTCTGCCTGGAAATAATATTTACATACAGAAATTTACAGTGAAACACCAACACATGCCTGTAATTCTGAATTTCATCTATAAGTATTGATGCGGGGGATACAGGGGCAGAAATACTGAACGGTAATCTTGCATTTGGTAGAAACTACTGTACTAAGGTATTTGTGATCACATCTAATTTTGTTGCCATCTTTAGTACAGCAGGTACTTTATTTTGCCCAAGGTATAGTGTATTGTGCCTTTCTTTTGAAAAAAGGTGAAACTCTCTCTCCATTCCAAATATGTAGCATACATTACTTCCACCAAAGTGTTGACAAGGACGTTGAACATTTTTACCCTTTGGCTTTTTGCCTGGTTCTCCTCCCTGGCCTATTACTTTTATACTGTGATACGTCAGTGACAGTGACCTCCACTGCTCCTGGGGAGTACTTTGTGGGAGGGCCCGTCAAGTTGTATAAGGCCACTGGCCAGGAACCTCAGAAGTAGCGTAACGCGCTTGCGCTCTCTCTGACCAGAACCTGACGAGGGTCTCCAGCTCTTTGGCTTGTAGACTCAATTCTCCAAATACTGGTGCCACATTTAACCACAGACCTTGGTGAGAACCTCAGCACCCGCTGGCTCTTGGGGGTGCAGAGGCGGACTGGGGAGGTTTGCAGAGCCAGCAGGCTGGAGAGCATGCGCTGCGCCTCCGGCAATGTAGTGAGAGAAGGTGACGTCAGTGCGGCTTGTGGCTTTTGTCTTGGGAGTTAAGTCAAGCCATGGCTGACCTTGAAGTGCCCTGGAGTACCGAGTTGGCACTCTGGCAAGACTGCCTGATGCAAGTCCGCTCACCACATGCCATATTAAAACTGGTCCCTATGTGTGCCTGAACCTGACTTCTCTTAAAGTTATAAACTCCTTAGAAGAATTTAAGCCCTCAATCACACAGCTAACCCTTCCATAGGGCTCTCAACTATGCCTGGAAAATAAATGTATTATACTGACACAAAAGAAACTACCTTAAGAAACCCTAGTCTTCATAGAGTTACTGTAACCAAGCATCCGATTCATAGGTGTACAGCAGCTCCCAATAGACAATGATGACTCGAGTAAATTACATTTTGGGAGCATAATATCAAAATGATTTACATTACAAATGAGAAATACTTATCCGGAACAAAGGGGCAGATTTACAAGCCCCTTGCGCCTCTTTTACCCCGCGCTTGCATCACTTTTGTGATGCAGCGGCGGCGCAAAGGTGCGCCATGGTGCGGGGTATTTACAACGTGAGGCATCTGGGAGATGCGTCACGTTGTAAAGCCCTGTGCCATAAGTAGGCGTTCCGGCGCAGGGGGGGGAGAACGCCTCCTAAAAGTGGCTGAGTGAAATCTACAAGATTTCACTCAGTCACTTTTAGGCAAATGCTGCGTCAAAACCCTGCGCCTGCTTGAAGCAGGCGTAAGGCTTGACGCAGCATTGGACAGATAGGGCCCCCCAGAGTATTGCTGGAGCTGCGACACGCTTGAGACGCAACTCCAGCAATGCGCCACTTTTACGGCACAGATGCGTCACGCATCTGTGCCGTTTTTGTCCCATGGTGCGCCGCATTTACAATGCGGCACACCATGGGTGGCGGAGCTGCGGCGCACAATAACTGCCGCATCCCTGGGGATGCGCCAGTTATTGTAAATCTGCCCCAATATCTTTATTTGTAGGGGCGCTTGATGGCCTAACTATTTTATCCAAAGTGTGAACCTCAAAAGTGATTATGATCTGACATGATTCACTCCCCCTCTTGGGGGGCCTGTTTCATAGAGACCAAGGTGGGCACATAGGGGCATCACAAGGAAATAGAAAAGGAGAAGAGACATCTACCACTTTAGATAACACAGTTAATAACTAAGGGCCATATTATCAAGCAAGGGCGATACATTATCACCGCTTTTATCGGCAGGAAACTGCAGATAAAGGGGCGATAATGGACTTGATAATATGTCCTTGTGAATTCCCTTGGCAGCCCAAGTTCTGGTGTTAACCTGGGCTGCTATGGAAATTCACAAGGGCATATTATCAAGCCCATTATCGCCGCTTTAGCAGCAGTTTTCTGCCAATAAAAGCGGCGATAATCTATCACCCTTTCTTGATAACATGGCCCCTGGCCCTAAACTCAGAATTCCATCTCCAATGGAATTTACACCCCTTAATTTGGAAGCAGATCACGTACACACAATTGAAATGCCAAATACTGCACAAAAAGTGAATCCTAAAGTGTTTAATCCTACGCTGAGTGACACAAGGTAACAGATCATGACCTTTCTAAAGCTCCCAACCTGCCGCTTGAAAGCTCCTTCAATTTACCAGGTGACTATGCTCAATATTCACGAACCAGTCAGGTGTTGCAAAGGATTTGAGCATCTAAATCACCATTTATATTAAACAACACCCATGAATATGATCACATCTTAGAAGCATTAACAATTATCCTGCATATGACAAGGAACTCGCAAATCAACCAATGACTGGATAAATAGGCAAAGATTTATTAAGGACTTGCATTGTCTTTGCACGATGCAGGTCGTCGTGAGGCAACGCATCTCTTTTAATGGGATTTAAAAAAGCCATGCAAGGGGGTATTTGCGCCACTTTGCCTGACTTTGTAGGAAAATGTAACGCACTGGCATATGCTTCGCTGCATTGCATCACATTTCATTTTGGTATACGTTTCCATGCATTCACCCATGGAATATGATGCAATACTAGATTTACTAAATGTAGTAAATTCGGGATTGTGCCAAAATGGTGCACCTACCAGAGAGAGGCGTAGTCAGGAGAATTATATTTATTTCTCCTCATAACTTCCTATTTCTCTGTGTGAGTTACACGTCTTAGGGCTAAATGTAGGTAATTTCTATTTACCGATGCCTAAATACCGAATTTTACCGATTCGGTATTTAAGAATCGGTAAATCGAATGTAGATAAAAATCTGTAAATTTTACCAATTTTGTAATATTCGTTATAACCGATTCGGTATTTAAAGAATCTGTAATAAGATATACCTTCCATTCAATCCTATGGGCCATTCACTATTACCGATTCGGTAAATACCGAATCGGTAATAGGGGGAGCATTTTCAAGGGTGGCCGGGTGTCACATTGACACCCTGTTGCTCCCCTGAATCGTACATGTGTGCTCATATGGCGCACATACATGCCCTGCCACATTGCACTTTTAAACAAGCATTAGAAATGCAATAGGTTTTGGATTTTTTTGAGTTGGAGGTAATGGCATTGTAAATGGCAATGTCTTGTAGCCATGTGTTATGGAGTGTATGTATGTGGTTTGTAGTGGAAATATGTGTGTTGGATTGGACTAGTAGCAATGGTGCATGCTGCGCTTTAGATGAATATGTCTAAAAGTAAGTGCAGCATAGTGCGATTGCCACAATAGTTAGTTGTAGATGCATTAACAATTGATGTGTGCACTGATGGGTGGTGGTGTGTGTGCCTGTAGAAATTGTGCACTGATGGCTGGTGGTATCTGTGCTTGGTAGAAGCATGCAGTGCCGGGTGGAGGTGTGTGTACCTGGTGGAAACGTGCAGTGACGGCTGGTAGTGTGTGTGCCTGTTAAGTGTACAGAGATAATTGGTAATGTGAGTGCTTGGTGAAAGGGTGCACTGACAGCTGGTGGCAAGTGCGCCTAGTGAAAGAGTGCACTGACAGCTGGTGGTGTGTGTGTGTGTTTGGTGAAAGCATGCACTGACATTTGGTGTGTGCGTGGTGGAAGTCTGCACTGACGCATGGTGTGGTTTGTGCTTGGTGAAAGCGTACATTGATGGCTGGTGGTGTTTGAGCTTGGTGAAAGCGTGCACTGATGGCTGGTGGTGTGTGGTTGTGTGTGTGGTTGTGTGTGTAGTAGTGAGTCTGTGGGGGTGAGTGTGTGGTGGTGAGTGTGTGGTGGTGAGTGGTGATGAATGTGTGGTGGTGAGAGGCTGGTGTGTGTGTGTGGTGTGTGTGAGTGTGGTATGTGTGTGGTGTATGGGTGTGTGGTGTGTGGTTTTTATGTATGTGGTCCTATGTATGTGTGCGGTGAACTTAGTTTTAGTGTTTGTCTCCTGCACACTCACACAGTGTCCCTAGACACATACACTGCTCACTCTGCACATCCACACTGTTCATCCTGCATAGTCACACACTGTTCATCCTGGACACTCACACACTTTGCACACTTACACCCTGTTCACCCTGCATACTCACATACTCACACACTGTTTACCTTGCACACTCACAGACTGCAGTCACTGTCACTCTGCAGTCACTGTTACTCTGCAGTCTCACTCACTCTGCAGTCACTCAGCAGTCACTCTGCAGTCACACTCACGCTGCAGTCACTCTGCAGTCACACTCACTCTGCAGTCATTCTGCACTTGCACTAACTCTGCACTCACTCTGTATCTGCACTCACTCTGCACTCACTTTGCACCTGCACTCACTCTGCAGTCACTATACAGTCACACTCACTCTGCAGTCACTATGCAGTCACACTCACTGCAGTCACTCTGCAGTTACACTCACTCTGCAGTCATTCTGCACTTGCCCTCACTCTGCACTCACTCTGCACCTGCACTCACTCTGCAGCTGCACTCACTCTACACACACTCTGCACTCACACTTATTCTGCACTCACTCTGCACTCACATTCAGTCTGCACTCACTCTGACCTGCACTCACTGTGCACTGACTCTGCATCTGCAATCACTCTGCACTCACTCTGCATTCACACTGTACTCTGCACTCACTCTTTCTGCAGTCACACTGCACTCACTCTGCACCTGCACTCACTGTGCACTGACTCTGCAACTGCACTCACTCTGCACTCACTCTGTACTCTGCACTCTCTCTCACTGTACACTAATCCCACATACTTCTTACTCTGCACACTCACACACTATACGTAAAATATTTGTTTGTAACTTTGATTTACAGTCTGTGGAAAAAACACTTTTGCAAGTAAAAGTTGTTTATTGATATTCGAAAAGGAAAACGTTTTCATTGACACAGTTGTAGGTAAGATCAGACATTATTACATGTATCTATAGGAAATATTGCAACTGTATGACTGTGCACCTGCACTCACCCTGCACTCACTCTGCAACTGCACTTACTCTGCCCCTGCACTCACTCTGCACTCCCTGCACCCGAGCGACCCAGCCACAGCTAAGCCGCCCGGCCGCCAATTTTCCCGCCGCTGACCCCCCTGCGGCCCCGCCCACCACCAGCCCATTGGCCGCCCGCTCCTGCCTACCCAGCTGACCCGCCCTCCCGTCCCCCTACTTAAGGGGATCGCCGGGTGCGCTCGGGAGTGACCACTGCGCCTTTCAGTAGGCCGGGTCACCCCCTTGCTCCCGCCGCTACCTGACGATCCGCTGAGGACTGCTGAGGACTCCCACCCACCCGCTCCTGTCGCCGCTGCCCTCCCTGCACCCGAGCGACCCAGCCACAGCTGAGCCGCCCGGCCGGCAGTTTTTCCCGCCGCTGACCCCCTACTTATGACGCCCCCAGAGCGACCGCGCAGCGGACGCGCGCAGCGGGAGCGCCGACTGAGCGCCGAAGGTGCGCCAAAGGTAAGCCCTTCTGCGCCCGTCCGCGCCTGGACCGTGCCCAGCGCCAGGACGCTTGGCCCCCGCAGACCCCAGCCCACCCGCCGGACCTACGACGCCTCCAAACTCTATGCACTCAACGCCGGTCGAATCCCAGGATGCTATTGAGCCACCCCGAGACGCACCCACGGACCCTTCTGCTGCCAGTCCTGCAAGTTCACCTGCACCTGGACCTGCACTACACCAGCACCGACCAAGCCGAGCACCAGCAGCAACCACCTCAAGTGCATCCTGCTCAACACACGCTCCATCCACAGACACGCCGTCAAGCTCTGGAACCTGCTCGACACCACAGCCCCAGATGTCGCCTTCCTCACGGAAACCTGGATGAACGCCTCAGCGCCCGACATCGCCATCACCATCCCGGACGGCTACAAGATCATCCGGAGGGACCGCGTCAACCAGACAGGAGGAGGCATCGCCATCCTCCACAGGAACACCATCCACATCACGACCAACACCGACGACACCCTCGCACCCGCCGAACACGTGCAATTCCAGATCCACATCAACCCCAAGACCACCATCAGAGGCACCCTCATCTACAGACCCCCGAGACCACGCACACAATTCAGCAAAGACATCGACGACTTCATCAGCCCGACATCGCCGACTTCATCAGCCCGCACGCCCTCCTCTCCGCTGACTACATCCTCCTCGGGGACCTCAACTTCCACCTGGAGAACAACCACAACCGCAACACCACCACCCTGCTGGACAACCTCGCCAACCTCGGTCTCAAGCAGCTGGTGACCACCCCCACCCACTACGCCGGACACACACTCGACCCCGTCTTCTCATCCAGCAAGGACATCGCCGTCAGCCACACAACACCGGACTCCACTGGACGGACCACAGCTGCGTCCACTTCAGCTTCAGTAGGACCACGATCCACCACCACCAGCAACAGGTTGCACGCAGAAGCTGGAACAAGATCACAGCCGACCAGCTCGCGACTTCCCTGAGCATGAACCCTCCCACCAGCGCAACGAACCCAAGCAAGGCGGCCACCAACCTCGAGAAGTGGTTCAGCAACTGCGCAGACGACCTCACCCCTCTGAAGACCCCGCACAGTAGACCCGGCCGCAAGAAAGCCCCATGGTTCACCGACGAACTCAAGAGCTCCAAGAAGAACTGCTGAGCACTCGAGAAAGCCTGGCGCAGAGACCCAACACCGAACAACATGACTGCCCTCAAGCTCGCCACCTGAAAACACCACCAACTGATCCACGCCACCAAGAAAACTGCATTCAAGGAACGACTGGACAACAATGAACACAACAGCAAGGAACTCTTCAACATCGTTAAAGAGCTCTCCAACCCCAACGCCGGAAACAACGACATCACCCCTTCGCAAGACCTCTGCAACTCCCTCGCCTCCTACTTCCACAACAAGATCGCAGACATACTCAACAGCTTCAGCACTCCACAGACGTACGCCACGACTGAACCACCGCCCCTCACCACCACCCTCCGCGCCTGGACCCCGATCAGCACCGGAGACACCATCCGCACAATGAACTCCATCCCCTCCGGATCTCCGACGACCCCTGCCCTCACCACGTCTTCAACAAGGCCGACGCTGTCATCGCACCCCACCTGCGGGACATCATCAACACCTCCTTCGACACCGGTACCTTCCCGGAGAGCTGGAAGCACGCCGAACTCAGCGCTCTACTAAAGAGGCCATTAGCCGACCCCACCGACCTCAAGAACTACCGCCCCATCTCGCTGCTCCCGTTTCCTGCAAAAGTAATCGAGAAGACCGTCAACAAGCAGCTGGCCGCCTTCCTCGAGATGAACGGATCCCTCGACCTCTCGCAGTCTGGCTTCCGGGCCAACCACAGCACCGAGACCGCCCTGATCGCAGCCACCGATGACATCCGAGCCCTGCTCGACAACGGAGAAACAGCGGCCCTCATCCTCCTAGACCTGTCCGCGGCCTGCGACACTGTCTGCCACCGTACCCTAGTGCGACGCCTCAGCAACGTCGGAATCCAGGAGAAGGCACTGGAATGGATCATCTCGTTCCTCACCGGAAGGACACAGAGAGTCCGCCTCCCCCCTTTCAGATCAGAAGCCACCAAAGTCATCTGCGGCGTTCCTCAAGGCTCCTCGCTCAGCCCAACCCTCTTCAACGTCTACATGAGCCCCCTCGCAGCCATCGCATGCCAACACAACCTTAACATCATCTCCTACGCCGACGACACCCAGCTGATCCTCTCCCTCACCAACGACCCCGCCACCGCCAGAGCCAACCTACACGAAGGGATGACAGACGTAGCCAAGTGGATGACGAACAGCCGCCTGAAACTGAACTCGGACAAGACGGAAGTCCTCATCCTGGGATCTTCACCCTCCGCCTGGGACAACTCCTGGTGGCCCCCCGCCCTGGGCAGCGCACCCAAACCAACAGACCACGCACGCAACCTGGGCTTCATCCTGGACTACTCTCTCTCCATGACCACACAAGTCAACGCCGTCTCCTCGTCGTGCTTCAACATCCTGCGCATGCTACGTAAGATCTTCCGGTGGATCCCCACCGAGACCAGGAAGACGGTCACCCAGGCCCTCGTCACCAGCCGTCTGGACTACGGCAACTCCCTCTACGCCGGAACCACCGCCAAACTCCAGAAGAGACTCCAGTGGATTCAGAACGCCTCAGCACGACTCATCCTGGACATCCCCCGTCGCAGCCACCTCTCCGGACACCTGAGAGATCTGCACTGGCTCCCGGTCAACAAGAGAATCACCTTCCGTCTCCTCACCCACGCACACAAAGCCCTACACAACCAAGGCCCAGGATACCTCAACAGCTGCCTCAACTTCTACGCTCCCACACGCCAGCTTCGATCGACCGGCCACGCCCTCGCCGCCGTCCCCCGCATCCTAAGAGGCACCACAGGAGGAAGGTCCTTCTCCTACCTGGCCGCCAAGACTTGGAACTCCCTCCCGACCCACCTCCGCCTGACCCAGGACCACCTTGCCTTCAGGAAGCAGTTCAAGACCTGGCTGTTCGAGCAGTAGCGGACCCCCCTCCCCTAGCGCCTTGAGACCCTCCGGGTGAGTAGTGCGCTATATAAATGCTTTGATTGACTGATTGATTGACTATGCACTCAGCACTCACTCTGCACTCACTGTCACTCTGCACTCATTTTGCACGCACTCTGCACTCACTGACACTCTGCACTCACTCACTCTCACTCTGCAGTCATTCTGCACTCACTCGGCACTCTACTGCACACTGCACTCTACTGCACACTGCACTCTACTGCACACTGTAATGCTGCACTCTGTACTCTACTGCACTCTACTGCACACTGCACTCTACTGCAGTCTGATGCACTCTGCTGCACTCTACTGCACTCTGCACTCTACTGCACTCTACTGCACACTGCACTCTGCTGCACTCTGCACTCTACTGCACTCTGCACTCTACTGCACTCTACTGCACTCTACTGCAATCTACTGCACTCTACTGCACTCTACTGCACTCTGCACTCTACTGCACTCTGCACTATTCTGCACTCTGCACTATTCAAAACTTGATGATCTATACAAGCGTTTTGGGGCATAAGGCTATGGAGAGGTGTGAAGGGAGCACTGATACAAATGTTGCATGGTAGTACATACATCAACAAATGTACTATTGTCACCTGAGTTGAAAAGTGGTGTGCTGCTTACTCTCTCCGATAAAACCCTCAAATAAGTATAGAATGTAGCTGACCTGATTAAAGCAGGACCAGGTGATGACCAAAAAAATTCTAGGGAAGTTTTTTCTATGCAATTGCTGAATCATCCGATTTCATAATCATCTGTAAGAAATATGGTGCTCCTGTCATTTCCAAACTTACATCCACATTAGTGTGTGTTAAAAAAAAAACGTGTCTTAATTGACATACCTTGTGATAACGAAAAAAAAAGAATCCAATGGTCTGGAAAATAAGCGGTCCTTCACACGCTCGTGAGTAATCGTGCCTTTAAAAAAATAATGTTGCCTTTAAAAAAAACGACAACATATATTCATGAATTGCCGTGAATAATTCGTAAGCCTGGACCATTAATTTTGCCAATACCTTATAAATGCCTCATGAACGTACCTCAGCGAATCTGTATTAAAGTGGTGATCGCGTCTTGCCAAAAACTGCTATATTCGCCCGTTGTATTTACCGCGTAATGATACCATTCAAAGTTTAATAGAGTTCCTATTAGTCACATGACTAAAAACTACTGTGCCTTGTGGGAGTGGTAGCTGTTACTATGAAACAACTGTGATCGCTGAAAACACCAGCTAAAAAAGTGCTTAAGAGCGTTAACGGCATTTATTGTAATCACATATGCAGTTCTTAATATTGTGAATTAACGGAATGTTACTTACCGGGAGCAGTATCGTTCTGCGCCAACATAAAAAAAATGCTTGTGGTTGTAAATAGACGGACATCTACAATGTACGTACAAGCGGAATAAATACTAACTGTAAGGTGGGAATAAGTCATCGTTTTGATGTGTTGAGAACTCGGACATTTAACGGAATTTGACTTGTCTGAAGCAGTGCCTATCTGAGTCAACATAAACTAGACACACAAGCTTTGGCAGGGAGCCAGCATGCGCGCACACACAGCTGAAAAAAAAGTAACTGGAGAGTGCTGAATACGTGCCCAGCATCTGGCTTCAATTACCACGGCCCCTGACAGCTGGTAATTAATGATATATGCCCTTCTGCTGCTCGTGTCCGGACGGAATATGCAGGAAGTGCAGCAACTCTACAGCCTATGGCCTATTGCGTGCTGTCTTCTAAAAAGACAGGCATGCGAGGCCCAATTGCCATGCAGGTGGCAAAAAAAGAACACGAAAAATCACGAGCATTCAGGAATGTTTGGGTAGCTTTTCGGAGACCTTGATTATAGGACTCTTGGCTCCGCCCACACTGCTTTGCAGTGTGTGACGTAGGTCCGAGCCCTAAAAAGCACAAAAATGTTTTTTTAAAGGTATTCAGTATTTACCACCAACTTGTAGTTGGTGGTAAATAACGAATCCTTAAACCAAGAATGCACTCACTTGAGTGCTCCCTACATAGGATTTAAGGATTCAGTAATTTACCTATTCCTTAAAATAACGAATCGGTAAATTACTGAATCCTTAATTCCTGCCTCCTACATCGCAAAGGGCTAAATACCGGTCAGTAATGGGAAATTTACCAATTTTTGGCCGTTACTGACTGGTATTAGCCCACCTACATCTAGCCATATGTAGATATGGCACTGCTCAGGTCTCTGACGTTCACACAATGCAGTGTAGTGACTTTGCTTGCTTCCCTTAGTTGCATGAGCTTTTAGTAAATATGCCCCTCAGGTTGCTTGAGGCAGGTAGGCATAGAAGCTACCCCTCTATTTTCAGAAAGTATCACACCAGACCCCAATCTTTTAGATCGTTTTGCAGTGTTTTCTGGAGTAAAAAGAGCCTTGCAAGACAGTGTCTCATGCAAGCCACCCTAGGTGATGAAGGAACGTGTAGATTCTACCTTTTCTTTAAAAAGGCTATCTTGTAAATATATTGGCAGTGCCAATTTAAATCTTAGAATTGAAGAGCATCCAGAAACGATTCAGTGTATTTCAAAAGCAAGGGAGTAAGAAGGCAGCAAATACTGTAGAGAGCGATTTAATAGAGGAAAATAATAAAAGGGAAACGCAAGGGGAAGAGTATCCCAAGTAAATGAGCCAGGTGCCTTAAATTCCAGCAATGCTTAGGTAAACTTAATACTGTGCCTGGCGGGTGTGCACCCATAATATGGAGGTAAGATTCTTGAAGGGACCAAATATTGTGGACACAATATCGAAGCACAAAATATCGAAAGGTAAGTGTTAGAATTGAGGTCTTTAGTTGGCAGAGGTTTGCACCCTGTCCAAATCCACTCCAGTCAGGGTCAGTCAGATGCACACCCTAAATTAACCTATGCTTTCCCTCTGGTAGTTTGGCACAGAGAATTAGGCTTAAATTAAGAGGTAATGTACAAAGTGTTTGTGCAACACTGAAATTACAGTAACTCAATGAAAACACCACAAAGAGACTCCACACAGGTTTAGAATAATAGAGAATATTTATCTGAATATCTAGACCGAAATGAAAAAATCCAATAAGTAGAAGTCAAGTTATCAATTCTTAAAGAATTCAGGTAAAAACAATGCTTAGAAGTCACTAATGGTCAAAAAGTTACTTGAGGTCAAGAAAGGCCGTGCAAACTCAAAGTTCAGGCCGACCACGATCGAGGGCATGCCGGCTACAGGACCCAGATAGGTCCTGCTGACAAACTACCTTGGATGGATCAAAGTGTCGACGTTGAGAACTCAAGGCGAGGTCTTGAGGTGGTGTTGCGTCGTTGCCAATCTGTGGATGGAGGATGCCATCAGTGCCGATCCGCACCAACGATTCCCTGTATGATGCAGACACTGCATCCTCATCGAGACACGCTGTCCATCATGATGAGCTGCACCTGCTGTAGAATCACTGTCATGGAGAGGCTGCTGCCTCAGCATTGAAGGCGATTCGTCCATTCTTATTGACGCACTAACACTGTGTCGATGTTGATGTGAAAAAAACTGCAAAAAACAACTCCTGAGGCCCAGGACTGGAAGGGCAGCTCAGGCAAGGGTAGGACTCACAGATAGTCCTGCATCAGTAGCAGGATTGCAGGAAGTCCTTTGTATCCCAATTCAATTCAGAAAACTGGAGGCCAACCAGCAGGCCCTTGTGGTCACTTTGTGTTCAAGTGAGATGGGTCCGGTCCTTGTCCTCCGATGGGCAGAGATTAGTACGCAACAGGGCAGCTCAGTAAAGCAGAGAAGCAGTTCCTCAGAACAGTCAGTCACAGCAAAGTGGCAATCCTCACAGCACAGCAGACTTTACTCAGGCAGAGTTCTTTCCAGGTCCGGCAGTGTACTGATTTGTGTAGTGATTTAGGGATTGACTTCAAAGGAACTCTCTGCAGTGCACAAGGATCCCTTTCAACCCAGTCCTGTCTGTCAGGCTACCTGTTGGGGGAAATCAGCCCTTTGTGTGAGGACAGGACAAAGCCTTTTCAGATGTAAGCGTGAGCCACCTCTCCCCTTTCCTGCCCAGGAAGGCTATCTGAATGCGGTTCAATACAGATGAGTCCTCTGTCACACCCAGCCTTTCTTGTGTTTGTGTCTGTTTAGAGGGAATGCACAAAGTGTAGCTGTCATCCAGCCCAGATGTGCATTGGAGACAAGCTGCAGGCACACAGAGTAAAGCTAATAGCAGAGAAATTTCCACTTTCTAAAAGTGGCATTTCAAAATGGTAATGTCAAATCCAACTTTACCATTAAAAGGATTTATTACCACCATTACAAAGATGTGAAACATGATCTATTTACTCTTTTCTGATCAGGAATTACAGCTTAAAAAGTGTTTCAAGGAATTCCCAGTGCTAGCCTACAAGAGTAGTATGCCTCACATTTTAGTTGGCTGTTACTACCAATACGTGTACAACTTTAAAGTACATGTCCTATCATTTAGGTACATAACACCCTGCCCTTAAAGGGACCTTAGGGGGGATTAATGTTTAATAAAAAGGGAAGCTTAAGGCTTGCAAGAGGTTTTAAATGCCTAGTCGAAGTGGCGTAATCTGCATACACAAGCCCTGCAATGGCAGGTCTGAGACAGGTTTGAAGTGGCGGTAAACTGCACACCCAAGCCCTGCAATGGCAGGTCTGAGACAGGTTTGAAAGGCATCCAGTGCTAGAGGCCTACTAGTAGCATTTAGATTACAGGCTATATGGTAGGCCACTGTACCATGGACTTACAGGTAAACTAAATATGCCAATTATGTGTACACCAATGTTACCATGATTTGAGGGAGTAGCATATTCACTTTAGTACTGGTTAGAATTCTGGTGAGATTTCAGCAAAACGAAGACAAGGAAGACAAAATGTTTGTGGTAACCCTGCAAAAAGGGCCATTTCCAACAGTAAGTAAGTATAGATGTGATATACTCTACATGTGCTCTATTATATATACCATCAATATGCGTAGTTGTGGAGTTGAGACTAGTAAATCTATACTCCCTCTACATGTACCTACCTTTTCAGATATTTAATCCCTCAAAATTCTGTCTATGATATTAATGTATCCCCCTATTCCTAGCCTCGATATTCCACGGTTCATTTCTCCTGGTGAGCAAACTAGTGTACATGCTGCAGTACAAAGCCTGACCCAGAGGTTCCACTACTAAAAAGGTAGTCCCCAGGTTAAAAGCTAAAAACATCAGGTGCTAAATTTGCACGTCGAGACACCTTCAATTCAGATGAACTGACAACTAGTTCTGAACTTATCCAGCAAAACCTGCTTACTTATCAGAAATTGTAAATGATTCTAGGGAAAGCACCACAATTAGTAGGTTTTGTCCTTATGTTCAACGAAGACGGGATCCACTGAATAGACCTTCGACAAAAGTCCAGATTTAGATCTTGGTGGGACTGGTCCCACTGTTGTTTTTTTGGCTGTGTTCCTGCCCACCACCTTGGTGGTCAGCCCGATCGATTTAGATATTGTCTGGTTACTGGAGGGAAGACTTCTGCAGTCCCGCTGCCTCCGCCCGAATCTTTCTCCGGCTTTGACAGAGTCAGAGGACGATGCTGCTGTCCTCTCCAGCGAGTTTATGATGTGCCTTTCCGTAGATGCAACTGTGGCATGGAAACCTCCAAGGGCGAGTTAGCAGAATCGAAGAAGAAGAGGTGAATACTCACCATTTTCATAATTTTTGGGGATTCCACCACCTATACCATCTTGTATGCAATTGTCCAGGTCCTCCCTGTGCTGCTGCTACTTAACTAGGACACTCAGCCATCCCAGGTAGGCTTCTGTGGTGCATCAGGGTGTACATTGAACAGCATGTGAATGTTGTTGGTATGCGATGCAATATATACAAATAGGGGAAGTACACATTTCCTACATATATATATAGACAGATTCACAACATATATGAGTATTGAGATGAAAATAAGTATTATTTGACTGTTTCCACATCTCCTTCAGGAATCTGCTGCCAGAACACTACCAGCACAACTGGAACATCTAAACGGCTAAGCGCAATCCCACCAGACTGATGGTGCTGTTAGCCAGCAGAGAAGGCTGTTGGAGCGGTAGTCTTCAGTCTATAGCCACAACATCTAAATCTGTGGACTGCCGTCATCTCTACGAAGTACTAGGAATAGCCACAGCAAAGGGACAACGGTATAGCCGCCAAGATCTAAATCAGGTTCAAAGTCGTGAGGCGTTAACAGCAATTAATCCTGGTGTCAAATATCACCCTTGTTTTGATTTTGAAATTGTGTGATTCTTTTCCACACCAAAGCTATTGATGTGATTATAGTTCTTACATCTGTATCAAGGATCTTGAAAACTACAGCTTCCACCAGAACAGAATGTCTATCTCCTCCTTCATTGGGGGTCGGTGGTATTTGTTCATCAGAAGATCAGGTTAGAGATGCTTGTGCAATAGCTGTATACCCGGACCTGAATGGAAGGTTGTGATTGTTCCACAGGAGCAAGGCCTCTCACCCTTAGACTGTGCTTGAGGAAGACATGGTCATGATTGGCTGGGACACTAAATGGAAATTCAGCACTGAATGTCACCTTCCTATTTTTTATCAAAAACTCACCTAGGATATATTATGGATCCTTTAAGACCCTCATAAAGTAGCGTTTTTACCTAGTTTTAAGGCAGGTAATATATGTTGCCAAGAGACTTAGGAAACTGAAAATATTAATTTATATTCTTATAATGTGATTAGCTTTCTCACCAGACGCTCCAAAAGAAGTCAAGCGATTAGGGACATTACTTGTTTACCCTCAGTGAACTAAATGTTGTCTTTTACAATTTGTAATCACAAGAGTGGCTTAAGGCTGGAGCTCACAACAACTTCTTATAATCAGGACTGCTCTTGGTGACTCTTTAATGTCTATGTGCTTTCTGGTTATCACCATAATGTATTTACTTTGTCAATTTTTTTATTTATTAGTTGAAAAAGAATAAGTAGTTGGGCGACTAATTGTTGGTGAGCCCAATGCCAAAATCTCTAACTATGGCCCACATGCATCAATCTCGGCTTTTGCGACTTCTAAATTGCGATAAAAAGCGATTCGCAATTTAGAATTCGCAAAAGCCTATGCATGATTATTTTTTAAATATTCATGCAATTCGGTAGAAATCGCTATTTCTACCGAATCGCATAAAAAATGCGATTTTGAAATTGCGATTTCGCAATTCCCATTCATTCCTATGGGCCAAAAGGCCCATAGGAATGAATAGGATTTGCGAATTCGCAATTTCAAAATCGCAAATCCTGATTGCATTTCAAGGGTGGTGAGGGGGGTTCAAATGAACCCCCCCTGCACCCCTGAAATGTATTTTTCGCATCATGTTGCACACACACATGTCCTAAGGACATGTGTGTCTGTAACATGAATGCTTTTAAAATGCGTTTTCAGTGTTAATTACACTTTTTGCAAATTTACCGAGTAGTTCAACTACTCGGTAAATTTGTCCCTCTAATTGCGAATTCGCAATTTCAAAAGTATTCATGCATTGCTTTTAGGAAATTGCAAATTTGCGATTTCCTAAAAGCAATCGCATTTTTGGAAATCGCAAAAATGTTGCGAGTTCAAAAAATGCTTGATGCATTCCAAAAAGCATTTTTGGAATCGCAAACGGCCGATTTTAAGGAATCGCACCGTTTGCGATTCCAAAAATGCTTGATGCATGTGGGCCTATATGTTTGAACCATTAGAGATGTAGGGATGGAAATGGCCTGGATTTTTCCATCGGCTCTGTTTCCTCGGGGTACTCAGTGCAGATAAATGAGGGATAACAATCTTGAAGACATTTAGAGAATTGGGCTGTGTAATAGTGAACGAACACCTGGAAGATGGTCTCATGGATAACCTAAATCACAAAAGTTTAAACAGCACCTTAATGATCGATTACCTGAAATCTTCCTTTCAAAACTTTTAGGTTTTATTTTCTGTTATCCATGTTTGGGGAAATATGTTCCATGATCACTCTATATTCTCCCTCAAAGCACCTTTTTTCCAGAAGAAATAGTAGATTGGAATCTAACGGGTGGACTTGCACTGATACAAGAGTCATGTATATCTAAACATCCTTACTTAGAAATATTATATCTCTCCATGAAATGCTAAAGTGTTCCATAAAATGCCTGAAATGAAGTGAGAGTAACATTATTTCAGAATTTGAGACTTGCAAAGTTATCTGTACAAAGTTTTGTAGCTTCAGTTGTAGCTCAGCAATACAAATTCAAAAGACACAAGATTAGAGATAAGGATTCTACCTATTTACAAGAAGGGAGATAGAGGTGAGGCAAAGAACTATCGCCCTATCTCCCTTCTTGATTCCTCCCTGAAGATTATGAGTAGGGTTCTCCTTATAAGGCTTGAGGAGTGGGTTGAAGAAAATAATATCATGGCTGAATCCCAATTTGGTTTTCGCAAAGGCTTAGGGACTACGGAGCAGTGCCTTACATTGACCTCCTTATAGGGAAATATACGAGAGCGAAACAAGGGTCCCTATTTCTCTGTTTTGCCGATCTCTCGAGCGCCTTTGACCTTGTGGACCATGAACTCTTGTGGTGCACTCTATTGGCCATGGGCGCCCCCTCGGCAATCATTCACTTTCTGGTTCGTCTCTATAATAAGCTGTCGGCCCAGATACGTTTTGGTCCGTCGGGTGAATGTACTGAGAAAATCAGGGTTAAGTCAGGCATAAGGCAGGGCTGTGTACTGGCCCCCCTGCTATTTTCCCTCTTTATCAATTCCATTGAATCTGAACTCAAAAAGGTCCAGGCGGATTCCCCTCAAGTCGGTGGACTTCCCGTACCAGTTCTGCTTTATGCCGACGATACGGTGCTTCTTTCGCGTACTCCAAATGGGCTACAGAAACTTATGAATACTTTTTATGATTTTATTAATGCGAGGAAATTGAAAATAAATAACACCAAGACCTTTATTATGGCCTGTGGTAAACGGATGAAGTCTGTTATGCCGTTCCATTTTAACAATCATAATATTGAGGTAGTGGATAGGTTCTGCTACCTCGGTGTTGCCTTTAACAAGGGGACATGGTCCCAGGAGATCTCAAATGTTAATGGTAGAGTGGCCAAAAGCTCATCTGGTATTTTTCGATTTGCTGCAAAGCTAGGAAGCCGCCGTATACCTGATATGGTAGACATTTACAGGCATAGATGTGCGTCTATTGCTCTGTACGGCTCTGGTATTTGGGGCTATAGTCAGCATAGGACACTGCAAAATACCGAGAATGGGTTCCTTAGAAGATTGCTTTGCCTACCTCCCTCGGCACCTACTGTACTGTGCCATAGCGAAGTCTGTTTAAATTATCTGACTGATCTTATGGGATTAAGACCCCTCATGGTATGGAGGTCAATATGGGCTAAAGAAGAGACTACTTTTTCTAGGAAGATTATCACCGATTGCTTGAAGTTGGACAAAGTCCTTAAGATTCCCTGGCTAAGCTATGTCTCTTATACGTATGGCAAGGTATTTAATTTTGACATCATTAAGGATCCCTATTGTGCCGTTACTGTGTCGAAAAAGGAACTTAAAGATGTTTTCATCCAAACTAAGTCTGATATGCGTAGGGTAAAGTGTACTACCATGTCTACCTATGTATTTTATCACACCACTAAACCTGAAGGAAAGGGCATGCCTATGTACTTAAAATTCATAACCAAGCAGTCCCATCAGTTTGTTCTGACACGTCTCAGACTTGGTATAGTACATAATTTAGTTGCCTTCCCTGAGATGAAACTTCCTAGCCATTCCCCCTGTCCTTGTGATGGTCAGACTAGGCAAAGTACTCGGCACTTCATGCTTATTTGTCCACTCTATATGCATCTTCGCCGTCTCTATCTCAGACCTATGTTTTTAAGATTATCAGTGTATACTATTACCCAAGCCATGGAATTATTATTTGCACTTGACTCTGCAGACACCTGTTTTTTTACTGCTACTTTTTTACTCAAAGCCATTTCTCATAGGAAAAGTCTGGTGTTTTAAATCTTCCGAAATTTTTCATTTCTGAGCTATTGTTTTATTATAATGTTTGTATTGTGTTTTATTGTACGCTTTTGTGATTGTTTTTAATAGTCGAATAAAGCTTGAAATTGATTGATTGAGATAAGGATGGGTAAAGAGCAGACATTGTTAGCTGAAACACATGAGTTAACTCGAAGAGAGTTTAAGCAATATTCTTTGAGTTGAGCAAAATTAACTGGAATAAGGAGAAAGAGAAAGAGAACAGCTAGATGACAGGCAGCCGTCAGAAGAAAACAGGCTATATTGTGTCTCCATCTGAATAGAACGCACGTGCCAAAAACCTCAAGGCAATTCCGATGCATAATAGCTCAAATAGGTGATATAAAGGCATCTTCATAACCTACAGTAATTCTGCAGTCAGTTTTGGTATAGCACCTATTTGATCGATTTGGCCCCGGGGGCGTGGCTTGATGCCCACGAGAGATAGCGGTTGACTACTGAGCTCCGGCGCAGCGGTGCAGATGAAGACTGTTTCTCCGTGGGTCCTGTGACCTGTTTTCCTCGTGAAGTGCGGCTCTCCATCCATGAACCGCCCGATGACTCACTGGGTGAGTAGCGAGCTATACAAATTTCTGATTTGATTTGATTTGATTCCCCCCAGATAATTACCTAATCACTTGCATCACAATGTTAAAATGGCGCACCTTATCTCCCCCTCTACTTTACCTTCTAGAACAACTGTGGGCTTATATCCCATAACCTAATTTAAGCTTCCTCATGGCAGGCACCTACGGATACTATGCTCACTAATTTTATAGGAACAAAGCATTCTTGAGTCTGAATGGACCCCCTCTTTTGCCTTCACGAGTGCAGTCGCTACTCCTGTCATTTTTGATGTGCTGAGGTTGCGCCCATCAGTTATTTTATCATTTTTCCTCATTATTTTATCTTTTTTGCTAAACCTCTATTTTTACCAGCAAACAATATCCTCTTCAGTCAGCAACAGACTTTATTCCTGCTACTACAAGCATTGCTTCTTCAACACTAACTGTTCTCCTCTCCTTATTTTTAATACTCTGCTTCTTTTTCTTCCTACAATTGACTTTTTCAAATGTCCTGCATCTATTTCAAAGACATCTTCGCTCAGTTTATGGGGAGGTTAAGGAGGCTCAATTCCTCTACTTCATCTCCTTCACGCAGTTTCATAAAAAATTCTACAATCGTTACAAAGCTTGCTATAATGCATCTACATCGTCAACGGCACCCCCTTTGATGAACCCTGTCAAGACTAATCCTAAACGTCTTAAAAAAGACCCTCCCTCCCCTGCAAAGTCACCACCTCCTGTCTTGTTAGACTTTCTATTGAAGGAAATACGTGCCTTAAAACCCTTAATGGAGGAGACAAATTCCTAACTTCAATTTCTGACAGACCGATGATCTCAACCAGATGAACATCTTGTTGCAGTGGAGCAAAGTGTTTCTTCTTATAATGCAACTGAGAATAAAGTTCATGTTCTTCAGTCAAAGGTCACCTCCTTAAAGAAGCATGTTGAAGACTTAGAAAATAGAAACCGTAGAAATAACCTACCCATCTATGGCCTGCCAGAGAATATAGAGGGTGCGTACAGTCTCTGCGTCTTCAAATCTTTTTTACCTAAAGTGTTGGGCCTACCTGCAGACACTACTTTGAACATTCAACTTGCTCATCAACTAGGACATCAGCAAATGGACACTTCTGGCTTTAACCGACCTTGTGGTGTCCTTCTGTATTTCTTGGAATATACAGATCTTCTTAAAGTCTTAGTAGCATCTAAAAAATCACCTCGTATTTCATAGTTAGGTCACACATTGTATTTTTTCACAGGACTATGCTAACTCTACTGTAGACCTACGCAGGGAATTTCTAAATATGAGGCTGGATCTCCGTGCCCTTGGTGCTAGATATGGCCTTTTTCATCCCTGCCTCTTTAAGGTCACATACCAAAACAAAACAGCTTCCTACTAAGATCCTGTTGAGCTGAAAAGTTTTCCAAATAACTGCAGAGTTGAAACTATGGATACCTCTGGTGCCTAAACTTCCCAATTTGGTTGAATATACTGTTTTCTTTTATTGATACTGTTCTCTCTATTTCTCATATCTTTCGGTGCTATGCTCTGTTTTCTTGAATCATTTTTGTTTCTTGTTCTGATATTTTATAATTGTTATGTCACCATTTCACAGTCCAATCATATATATTCTCTCCTGTAGGCATCCTCGTTGCATGTATATCCTCTTGTCTCACACCATGTAATATCCAGTCGTCCCTGTGCCCCCCTCCGTGAGATCTGGATATACCGTTCTTCTATGTGGTATCACCCCCACCCTCATTTTTGGATTTTTATAGGTATGTGTTTTTCTTTTCTTTTCTTCTTCTCCTCTTATCTTCTGTTTTTTTCCTTCCTTTTCTATTGTCTCTCTTTTCTTGCTTGACGCTCCATTTTACTATTTGCCTTTTCTTGAATTCTACCCTTTTTTGATTTTCTCTTTTTTTTCCTCTTTCTATTTTTCATGTTACATCTTTACTCATATACATGATGTTGTGGTCTTCCTTATATCTAGTTAATACTTTGTCTAGTCTAGTTCAAACAGTTATTTCAATTATGTCACTAAATATTGTTACTTAGAATGTCCGAGGTGTGCACTCACCGATTAAAAGGCAACGTGTCTTAACGCATCTATCTAAATTGAAAGCACACATTGCAATGATTCAAGAATCACACCTTACATAATCTGAATCCTTGAATGAAAAATAAACTGGTTTGGTGACGTCTTCTTCTCCCTGGGCGATGGTAAGCGCAATGGTGTGGTAACATTGTGTCATAAATCTCTCCACGTCAAACTTGTCTGTCAAGAAAAAGATGATGTGGGACGTTGGTTATTTACTGTTTATTGAATGGGAAAGTTCCTCTCTCTTTACTCAATATTTATGCACCTATTATGAATGATTCCCTTTTTTGGTCCCAGCTTGATCAAAAATTTGTGCTATATTCCCATTAAAATCTTATTTTAGCTTAAGATTGTAACAAGATTATAGATCCCTTTATTGACCGAAACTCTGTAACTCTTTCCTACCCTCTAAAGTACATAAATCATTTCTACAGTCCTTCCAACATAGACACTTGACAGATGCTTGGCAATTATTAATCCTACCCTAAGAGAATACAATTACTTTTGACCAATTCATAAGACACAATCAAGTATAGATCACATTTTTATTTCTCATAATATTACTCAATCCATAACATCTGCAGAAATGGGTTCTATACTGATTTCTGACCATGCCCCTGTTTTTATTTCGTTTGAAGTACTTCATACATCTTCTGCCTCCAGACATTGGTGATTCAATAACTTATTGTTATTTGATCCTATGTTTAATTCCTCCTTTATCTTGTTTTTTGAACAATATTTGCAATTTAATGAATCTGATACTCTCCCTTTTCATATAGTTTGTGATGCCTTTAAGGCTATAGCTCGTGATTTTATTATTAATTTTGTCTCCAAAAATCGCCACACAGCCCGCCGGAAAGCTACAGACCTTTTTTCATCGATAAAGAAATTTGAATATTCCTAATATGCTACTGGGTCAGAAGAAATGAGTGGGTGGGCTCCGCGGCCACCTATTTGGCCCCGGTAAAACAACGATCTCGTAATAGATCTGCCCCGTCGGCCCCCTGGTATTAAGAGGTCTTAAGAACACAGAAACAACAGTGTAGGAATAAAGAGAGGCACTGGCGGAAAGATTACGCTGCGGAGGCTAAAATTAAGTATAAAGAAACACTGGTTAAGTACAAAACCATGATCAGTGAGGCTAAGAAAAAGTTCTTTAGCGACAGAATTGAACTAGCCAAAAATTCCAACAAGGTACTGTATGAAACCACCAAGCAGCTAGCTGGCTACTCTCCCAACGTGACTCCCCCACCTTCTCAGTCTCTATGTGACGCCATGGCCAACTTCTTTTACAGTAAGGTTAACGACATCTATTCCGCCTTCGCAAATAACACCAAAACCTCCTCTAATTCGTCGACTATCTCCCGTACTGGTCCCACCCTCTCTCAGTTTGCAGATATCTCCAGCTCCCAGGTCGCGGACATTATATCCACCATTGGATCGGGTTCTGCACTTGATCCATGTCCTCTTAAAGTAATACTTCCTGTTATCGAAGTGGTTCTCCCTGCCATCACTTCAATTTGCAACTCCATGTTCAGTTCAGGCATCTACCCAGCCACTTTAAAAAAGACTCTTATCAAACCATTGTTAAAAAAGCCTCACCTTGACATGGAAGAACTAAAGAGCTACCGACCTATCGCCAGCCAACTCCCAGTTCCGCCAATATCATGGGACGGAGACAGCTCTGATTAAAGCCGCGGATGATGTCAGATCCATTCGTGATGCCGGGCGGACAGCAGTCTTGATACTGTTTGACTTGTCAGCGGCTTTCGACACGGTCGATCATGTCTCTTTGATCGACCGTGTCGAAAATATGGGTGTCCAACACAATGCCAAGAAACTACTGGCCTCCTTTTTAGCTGATAGGACTCAGTTGGTTACAATGGGATCTTTCCAGTCTTCCACCCTGTCTCTGCCATGCGGAGTTCCTCAAGGCTCATCCCTTAGTCCGACACTTTTTAACATCTATGTGTCGGACCTAGCCAATATCATTTGTGCACATGGCACTCAGTTGGTCCTTGCCATTAAGAATGATGGCCATAAAAAAGCTGATGATCTCAATCTGGGCATGCTGGCAATTCGGAACTAGATGGCTGGCAATTGCCTAAAATTAAATTCCGATAAGACGGAAGAAGTTATATTCGGTCATCTGACCCCGGAATGGTCTTCCCGTTGGTGGCCCTCATCATTAGGCCCTCCCCCTGAGCCTGTTAGCGAGGTGAGGAATCTGGGAGTCATTTTTGATGACCGTCTTACTTTTCTCCCACATGCCAACCAGATCACGTCCGCAGCCTTTCACAAATTGAGACTTATAAAGAAAATCCTTCCCTTCCTTCCCAATACAGCTGGCAAAACCTTGGTCACCTCCCTGGTACTGTCGACCTTGGACTACTGCAACGCACTGTTCCTGAATGCACAAGAAAGAGTCTTGAATAAAATGCAAATTATCCAAAACTCACCTGCCAGGCTTCTGGGAAGAATCCAAAAATACCAATCAGCTTCGGCAACCATTAGAGAATTACACTGGCTACCTATCAGGAATCGGACAAAATTCAAAGCTCTCTGTATAGTGTATAAGGCCTTGCACAATATGGGACCTGCTTTTTTCACTCAAAATCTGACCCCTTATTGTCCTTCTAGAACCCTACGCTCCTCCAGTCTAAATGATCTTGTGGTTCCTCGTAGCAAAACTGTTTTATGGGGAGATAGAAGATTTCTTGTGTCAGCCCCCAAGCTATGGAATACTCTGCCTCCTTCGATTAAATCAAGCCGTTCACTTTGGTCCTTTCGCAAACAACTCAAGACCTGGCTTTTTAATCAGTAGGCTCACTTTTCCCCTCATTGGTTAAATTTTGCAGATATCCTAGCGCCGAGACGCCCACGGGCCTTTGTTCGCGCTCAAAATTTTTTATGAATAAATAAATAAATAAATAAGAATGGCTAGCCGAACTCATAGCCACTAAACTTGAATTCAATAAAAAATCCACTGATAATGCTTCTCTGTATTTGTTCAAATCCACAGAAAAAATTGGTGGTGACAAAAATAAATCTGGTAAATTGATGGCAAATTATCTTAAAGTCAAAAAACATAAATTCAACATTGAGTCGATACCTGTTGACCAACATTTACCTAAGTACAAAGATTCTGAGATTTTACAAGAATTGTTCAACTTTTACGAATCCCTATATACTCCTGCCTCTTCCCCTGCAGATAAGTCCATTTCAGATTATCTCTCCTCCATTAGCAAATCCTTTGATATCTCACTGAATTTGGATTTATTTGAATCTGATATTTCTTTATAAGAATTACACAATGTGCTATTCACACTTAAAAAAGACAAAGTCCCAGGACCTGATGGTTTTACTGTTGAATTCATTCTACATTTTTCTCAGTTACTTCTCCCTAAGTTACACAAGTTATTACTGTCCTTTCAAAAACAGGAAATTCCTTGGGTTCCTTTTTAAAGGCCCTTATTTGCCTCATACCCAAAGAAGATAAAGATCCTCATTTCTGTAAAAATTACAGACCCATTTCATTAGTGAATATTGATTATAAAAAAAAATCAAATCCCTGGCCATTCGATTAGAATCACTTATCCCCAATCTCCTGGGTAGAGAGCAATTGGCTTTTGTGAAAGGTCGATACCTAACTGATAACAATTGTTTGTTCTTTGACATCCTCTTTAAATCATCTATCATCTCACACTTCTGAATCTTTAGCAGCTATTGCTTTTGATGTAGAAAAGGCATTTGATAGAGTTTCTTGGCCTTTTATTTTTTCAATCCTTAAATGGTTTGGTTTTGGACCTAAAATTATTACCCTCATTTCTCTTTTATACTCCTCTGCTAAAGCGGCATTTTTGCAAATGGTCTTACCTCCTCTTATTTTACCTTGGGTAGAGGTATTAGACAAGGCTGTCCCTTATCCCCTTTTTATTCAATTTAGCATTAGAACCTTTTTTTTATCAAAAATCCGCCAAAATTCAGATCTCTTTGGATTTATTTCGGGTGACACTCATATTAAATTAGAAGCCTATGTGGAGGACATTCTGTTATTTCTCTCACAACCCTAATCTTCTCTTCCCAATTTCCTTCAAGAAACAATGGCCTACTCTGCGGTTTCCGGCTATAAACTCAACAATGATAAACGCAAAATGTTACCCTTGACTAAATTCACTTTTAAAGATGATTTCCAAACTGCCAATTTTAAATGGAATACCCATCATATCAAATATTTAGCTATGTACTTCTCCACAAGATATATAAATAAATAAAACAAATTTCGTTGCGTGCACTGCATCACCAAATGCGATGCAGTGCGCGCAACGAAATTCGTTTTGTTTATTTATATGTTTAGTTACCTGTTAAACTCCGTAATCCATACATTACTACCCTCCACCCTGCCCCTCTCCCTCCCCATGTCACCGCCCTGCAGGAACTCCTACTGCCGACCGCGGCTGAAGCATAGGTGTTTGGCCCATTTAGTACCTGTTTATTGATATAGGACACATTCATTATAGGTTCCCAGGATCAACAATTTCAACTTTCATTCCTACTATCTCCATGATGCTCGAAACATGCGGTGCTGAAACAAGCCTAGTCATTTGGCAAAGTCATCTCTTCAAAACATTGTGATCAAAGTTCATGGAAGCATTTAGCTGTGCTTGTTGTTCACCCTAAGCTGGAAGATGAACTAGGATAGTGCACACTGCACGGAATCCAAACATATACCTAGGTTTCATTTATCGATTTCCTATAAGTAAATTTTTTCGATTTGCTGTTAGGGAATCGTAAACACATATGTACTAATGTATCTTTGATGCATTTAGTGATTCCTAATGGGGTCGCATTTGACGTACCACACTAATATTCCTGGGGTATGTCGCAATTTGCGACCCATTGGAAATTGCTAAAAACACAGGGATGGTGACCTCCTGGGGACAGCAGATCACCATGTCTGTGTTTGATTTTAAATAAAGCAATTCTTTTTGTTTTCATTTCAAAAGTTGTTATTGGTTGTTTCCAAATAAAACCATACATAAAATACTTCAAATGAGGGACATACGAAATAGGCATACATAAATAAACATTAGGAATAAAACAAGAAATGATTACATAGCCAGCAGATGTCACCAGTAAACAGAATGATATGGCAGTACATCAAAGATTAAACACATGTAGTATCAGTGTAACGCTCCAGAGGCAACTATATCCGTTTTCGCTGTTTATTAGTGGTAGTCAGTGAACATCAGGTAAAACTCCAGCACAAAGCACAGATATTAGCAGTATGCCTCACCTAGTGGCACAAGGGCAGAGGCACAGGAGAGGCGAGCAGTAGTATAAGTAAATCGTGTGAGGGGAAATTTACTACAAATGGTGAAATTCATGGAGGTTTGTGTGAGCTAAAATAGAGATCAAGAGTGTCCCACATATGTCTGGTAGAAGATTTCCACAGTGACTTCAGGAGAGTTACATTATCAGCCCCTCTTAAGTTGGTGACCCAGTTTAGCCAACAATTAAAGGAAGCTTTGCATGTGTCTTTCCAATGTATGATCTTGACCGCTGCTGTTAGCCGTAGATCTAGGAGAGCCCTATCATTTTCATTGAGTGCTCAGCTTTGAGGAAACCGAATACTAGTGTCTGGGGATCCCTATTAGGAAAATATGAGAAGAGTTTAGATATGAATTCGAAGATATTATCCCAGACGGGTATCACACATTCGCAGTGGAGTAATAAGTGTTCTAGGTCACCTATGTTGTCATTGCAATTCCAGCAGGTGGAATCCTTCCTGATTTTGTGTGAGTAGAGTCGGGCTGGTAGCAGCCAGAACTTCATATGGGAGAGTGCTGGGCTGATGTTATATCTCATGGCGGCTTTCCAAGTTTTGGTCCATTCCATCTCCAAGATCGGAAAGGAGGCGGGTGACTCCCAGAAAGATGTGATTTTCTTATTGAGGGTAGAATGTTGTGGGCGTATTAATTTATAAAATCAGGAAACCTGGTGACCTAGCTAATGTAGTTTTGATAGGTAGCTCAGGAAGGAAGGTGGTATTGATGAAAGTTCTGTTTTATTTACTGCTGATTAAATTTTTAAGAAGGTATAGAATTCTAGTGAGTGCAGGTTGTATTTTGATTGTAGTTCTTTGAAGGAAAGAGAGTATGCCCCGTTAAAGAGTTGTTGGGGTAATAGATCCATTTATTAATCCATGAGTCGTTATGTAAGGTGTTCCCCTTATAGAGTATCTTACAATTGTTCCAGAGAGATTCAAGATTAGACCACTTAACGCTAATGTCTAAGAGTTTGTCAATCCTCAGTAGGGTGGATTTTGTGTTCTTGAATAGTGGTTTTGAGCAGGTGACCTTATTTAGATTTGGGGTCAGGAGGGCCGCTGGGGTAAGATTTAGAAGTGATTTCTCAATGTCTAGCCAAACAGGGGTGTAATCGGCGGGTGTCTCCAGCCAGTAATACCCTTGTTTTGCCAAAAATGCTGTCTGATAGAGCTTAAAGTCAGCTAAGTTGACGCCTCCCAAGAATTTATCTAGTCTAAGTTTTTTCATACTAATTTTTCCCCTTCCATAAAAATGTTGAGAGTAAGGTGTCTAGTTTATGGTGGAAGTCCTCAGACAGTACGAGGGGTAGCATAGTAATTAGATAGTTCACTAGTGGAGAGATCATCCTCTTGATGGCCTCGATCCTTCCCCACCATGTTATGAATATACGTTGGAGCGTCTCTAGTATTTTGCTGCCAAATTCAATCCCCAGGTATTTAATGAGTCCTGGCTGCCATGAGAGGCCAGAGTCACCTAGCATTTCCTGAGAACCAAGTATATTTAGCGGTGTGACTACTGACTTATCCCGGTTTAACTTATATCCCGAGTGGATAGAGTATCTTTCTTTGGTGGTCATGAGTGCCTTGATGGATTTGCCCGGGTTCTCTGTAACCATGAGGATATGCTGCTAGATTCACGCGCGTTTCACCAAATTTTACTACCCTAATTTCTTTGTTGTGTTTGATATCAGTGATTAGAGTTTCTACGGCCAAGAGCAACAGTGCAGGAGAGAGAGGGCAACCCTGTCTGGTACTTTGTTCTAAATGGAATGAATCTGATAGGGCACCATAAATAGCGATTCGGGCAGTAGGGTTAGAGTAGAGTGCCATCACCATGTTGATATATGTCTCACCAAGATTAAAAGATAACATGCATTGCTTTAAGAATGACCATGATACCCTGTTGAACGCTTTCTCTGCGTCTAGGGTAATGGCAATAGAGGGGGTGGCCATTATTTTAGCTTTTTCTAGAATGTGACACAGTAGTTTAGTGTTGTCGTTGGACATGCAATATTTGAGGAACCCCACCTGTGAATTACTGATCAGTTTTGGAAGGATCACGTTCAGTCTGTTGGCTAGGATTTTTGCATATATCTTACAGTCCAAGTTGATGAGCGAGATCGGTCTATAATTTTTTGCTAAGAGGGGATCTTTTCCCTCTTTCGGAATGACAATAATATTGGCTTCTCCCATCGATTTGGAGACACAGCCCTCCTTGGCTATAGAGTTGAATAATTTTAGTAGGGTAGGTCTTGGAGACTTGTCAAACTACTTATAAAAGGCGGCCGAGAAGCCATCTGGGCCCGGGGCTTTATATTCTTTTTAGGGATATCATAGCGATTGAGAGTTCTTTTTCAGAAAAGGTGGTCCCTAGCGTCAATCTGTCTGATTCTGTTAGTTTTGGTAGGTTTAGTGACTCTAGGTATTTAGAGCAGACCTCCAGATCCATTGTTTGTTTATTTTTATATAGATCCTCGTAAAAGGCATGGAAGGTACTTAGTATTTTATTTTTTTGATTTGGATATCATTCCTGGAGTCTTTAATTGAGAATATAGTGAATTCTTTCTGTTTATGTTTGAGATATGACGCTAGTAGTTTCCCTGCCTTGTTACCCTCACATAGCTTGAGTGCCTTGAATTTATTTATCCACACTCCGGCATGTTTGCTCACTATCTTATTGTATTCGTATTTCCTCTTGTTTAGTTGGTCTAGGATGACTTTGTTGTCTGTATTTGCCGAATGTGATGTTTCAAGTGACTTGATTTCTTTTTCTAGCGACTCAAGTTCTAGGTTTATTTTTTTGTTGATCTGTGCTTTGATGCTGATGATGACTTCTCTAATGGTCGCTTTAAGTGCATCGCATAGGGTGGGAGTGCTCATGTTGAGGAGGTAATTTAGTGTAATGTATTCCTTAATTGCGTTTTCAATTTTCAGTTCATTCGCTGGGTCAGAGAGTAGGTCATCATTAAAGCGCCATCTTTTTGGGGGTAGGAAGGTGTGAGTACCTGCAAGTTTATTGCTAATGCAGGAGTGGTCGGAAACTAGTTTGGGAGCTATATCTGTTTCATCTATGAGATGTGTGAACTGACTTGAGAGTATGATGCAGTCAATCCTAGAGGAGGAATTATGTTGTGCCGAATAAAATGTGTAGTCTCTCATGTCTGGGTGTTGGAGACGCCATGATTCCTTTAAGTGAAATTTGGAGCATGTTCTTTTGAGGACCTCATGTGAACTGGAGTGTTGGTATTTGCATTTAGATTGCCGGTCTATATGAGGGTCCATTGATAGGTTGAAGTCATCGCCAACTATAGTGAGATCTTCCTGAGGGAGGCTCTCAAGAGCAAGAGTATCTGATACCTTTTCCCAGAAATCGGGATCATCAGTGTTAGGCCCATAGATGTTGACTACATGGACTACATATATGGGGTCATCACCTCTCCGTAGGTGCCTGACTAATGTGGGAAATGGGATGCATTTCAAAAAGAAAAATTAAACGTTTCAGTTTCATTTTGTAAGGGTAGGCAGTGGTCTTGTGGACCACTGCCTGCTCTAAAAAACATTTTCACATGCATTCATAAAGGGGAATGTGCCCCCTGTGGACCCATTTCCTGTTGGGAATAGGTTACCACCTACTTGAAGTAAGCGGAAAAATACAAATGTTTTGCAATGCATTTGTGTTGCAAAACATTCGTACATAGCACTGCGAGTCTCTATTAGGAAGGGATGCCTTTATCACAAACCCTTCCTAAAACTGAAGCGCTAACGCATTTTGCGATTCAGTAACTGGTTTCCAATTCGCAAAATGGTTTTAGTACATAGGAAAATGCATTTTTCCGGTCACAAGCGGCCCGATACTGCCAATTGAGCCCTTTGCAACTGGATAAAATCTACGTACATGTGCCCCATTGTAATGTAGTTCCTATTTTCCCAATAGGCCCTGCGCATTGGAATAACATAAACAGTAGTATGGACGTAGAAGTGCGGATCTTCCAGGTCTCCACTGACTATGCTAAACTTAATTGGGTTTGTTACCAACTAGCTCAGAGGTCACTGGAAACTTTCTTGACTGAATAGGAAGTGATCAGCTTCCCTGGTACAGACAAGAAGGGATTCAGTTTTCCAACAACCGTGCAACATGACAACTTTGCTCCTCAGATAAGAGACAATCTCTAGAGTCGTGTGAAACAATAGACAGTTATTTTACTCAGTCAGTTGTTGTACAGATTACTTTCACAATATGTAGAGAATAGAGAGACGGGCGTTTTCAATAAAGGGTAACATTTATTGAACATTCTTTCTTCTCATACAAGAGAAATGAATTGCCACAATTGCAAGACTTGTTATTATAAAAAGTACGTACAGTAAAATGAGTATTGCGAAATAATACTGTAAAAGCATTGATATGGTTTCTTAGCCATACAATGGTTTAAAATGAATAAAACATATATACATTAGGCTAAAATACTCAACTGGTGCTTCTAACTACGCCTACCCCAGTGTACCTGACCTAAGCCTAATACTTGGGAGGGGAGTAAGTAAGTAATTTTAAGTTAAGTTGGTTTTGCCAAGGTTTGCTTCAAGAATTCTCTCTAAGGGTTTAGTCAACACCATACCTCTGGAATAGAATGCTGGAGGTCTGGTATCTCCTTCCAGGGACTCGATATCCCAGTCACTTGCAAGAGTAGGCTGGAAACGCCGGAGCTGGATTTCTCGGCAGGAGAAAAGACAGCGTCTCTCTCAGCGCGTTGAGGAGGAGGAGGAGGGGCAGCGTCCGCAGGCAGCTTGCATCTGCTGGGCTCTTGCAGGGGGACGGCTGTTCAGCTCCTAAGTTCACCACACCATCGTTCGCTCGTTAGCAGCGATAGCAGTAGCGATAGTAGCTTCAGCGATGGTATCATCAGCAGCAGCTTCAGCGTTTGCTTAAGGCAATGTTGGTAATATTTATACCTGAAAGGTGCCTGGTTTGACGTAAGTTTTTGGACATAAGACGTCAATAAAGATGTCAGTAGGAGGAGATTGTCTATCAGTGCTCATTAGAGTTCTATTACTAATCAAAACATAGCAAGCAGGGCTTTCCCAGGTTGCTGAGTTTTTATCTTGTTGAAGAACTCGGAGTGTTAATCTAGGAATCTTAGATAGTAACTTCTGCTATGTCATTGCACTAATGAGCTGCAAAGGAAGTTACAGAGGATCGATTCTGAAATGTGGCTCTGTTTGTGTGAGGCCAGAGACGAGTTTCTGAATATTGCATTTGATCGGTTATGCCAATATAGGGGTACAAAGGGATTATAGCCATATAGGGGCATAAGGTCACAGTATCGATCAGGGTCCTAGATTAGAACGCGACACCATAGTGTCTTGTGTAGGAAGACAATCCCCACACAGTTTTCAAATAAGTGAATCTCCACCTGCGATTGGTAAAAATCAGTGCTTAGAGGTTCTTATGATGGCTTTTAAATAAACACAAAATACCACAGAAACAATGACAAATAAATGTCATTCACAGTCTGAACTGCACAAGTAAATCGAAGGGTACAGTAGCACAGTTTGGCATCATCAGAATCCCAATAGCTCTCAGTATGCTATTTGTAGCCTTCTTCTCTATGACCAGGCAGAGGAGGTCTAGGCCCCAATCAGACAACAATAATAAATGTATTAACTCAGTTCCTACTTGGTATTGTTGGGTAAGTATATTTGTGAAGACAAAAGAAAAGAAGAGTGAACTCTCCATGCATAGAAGAGACTGATACATCATAGAGCATTCATGAATGGCTAACCAGTCCAAAACAAATGATGTAGGGTTTCCATCAAAAGAGACTTAATGATCAGTCATATCATCTGGCCAAACCCTGGTGCGTAAAGGGCTGGTCCCCTGATCATTGGGACAAAACCTCACCTTATTGCTGTTTTGGGATTTGGTCCAACAACATAAACGAAACGTCCATGATGACTGATCTTTGATGGTAAAATAGACATGTGCAACAAAACTAATAGTGAGTTAAAATAGGATGGAATGCCCTTCTTCTGACAACTTTATTCTGTGGACTTGACACGCCTCCTAATTAAAAACCAGAACACTGCAAAAGGACAGTAACAAATATCTGCCTATAAATGGGCCAACATGTTTCTGCCTAATGGGTGTTAAATCCCTTGGCATTCATCAGGGCCTCTGCTCTTATACTAGTTGCACTCCTAGTAGTGAGATAAAGGAATTACCACCATCACCAAAGAAATAAAGTAACAAATGGTTAGATACGGTACAACCTGTAGTAACCATGGACTTTCACCCTCCGACTCACTTAAGCTACAGTGAATTCTGCGAAGGAAAGCATTACATAATTAACATTGTATTAGATGTGTCAGTCCCCAATAACATGTGTCACCCAAAGACCATCAGTGTGTATAAAAATTAAATGTTCAATGCTCACCCTTAATAACTTCTGTCAGAATGGAGGGTGCAGTCAGATGGTATGACAGTGCCTTGGAAGTTCTGATGAGGGCTGGTTTGAAGCTTCAAGTGCAGCCTGGGTTCAGTGAGGTAGGGTAAATCACAAAAATTTACCACTCGGTCACCCAGTGTGCACAGATTACAAAAAAGGTCTGTGGCCTTCCGACGGATCAGTCAGAGAGGGTACTTAGGACCCATTTGTCATCTGGATGTTTCCATAGGGTCGTGGTGGCCTGGGTCACAATCCACCTTCTAGCCGTGCCCCACAGGCCCTTCAGTGAATCTGCTTTGCTGAAGAGCAGGCAAGGATGTCATGACCACCTGGAGCCCCTAATGTGCCCTGCCCTGAGTCGTCGTTATCGTGCAAGGTCACCTGGGCACCCCTATAATATACACAACACAAGGGGATAGTGTCATGTCCAGTAGGAGCAGCCACAAATACAGTAGTTGCATATGTAGCTCTAGGCATAAACATTGGTCAGGCCTAACATGATAGCGTTTAAGTTATCAGGCATTTAAAGGTCTAGCTGTACACAGAATTCACCACCAATCTGATTTGGCACGCTTGCACTAGCCTATCTAAATTGAAAATGTTCTGAAACCTTCTTTGCAGCCATTTTTTAATCCAGACTTTCTGGAAATATCTCAGTGGCCATTTTGACTCCAGACCTTCAAGAACCTTCTGAAATCCTCCCGGCAGCCATTTCTAATCCAGAGCCTGTAAAAGACATGCCCGTCTACCACTCTCTGCTTGGCAATCAGGAACTCAGCAGCAGCAAGCTCCTGTTTGGTTGTCAGGCTTAACTGCGCAATCCTATCCAGCTTCCCGGAACAACTTCAGCTTTCTTCCTGATTGTCCAGTTTTCCCAGTGGACAGCATCCCAGAATGCCCAGTCTTCACCTATTCTAGCACTACAAAACTTGCAAAAGAAAAGAGTCAGATGAGTACAATTCATTCTAAGCTGAAGTATATGTGCTTTATATCTTACATAAATAGAAATAGGAGAGACTCATCTTAGATTTAAGAGAACATTTCTGAGCCATTCTGTGGGGCTAAACATGATTATTTGAGGAGGTGGCTGTGACAGGAACAGGACCTAACAAGCAGATAAAGATAACAAGTTGTTAGCACTATTGAAAATGCAAGGATGTAGGCGCTCCAAGACTAAGGCACATCTGGGTAAAGTCCAAAGTTTGTATTTATAGTTGAAGAAACTATGAGGTTGGATATTCATACTTTTCCCACTAACTAAGAAAGTTTTTAAAGAAAAACAAGGTACAGGGAGGGTTTACGAAGACTAAAAAAGGCCTCAAAAAGGCCTGGAGAAACACCAAATCCACAGAAGCCCACAACAACTTCAGAGCCCCCACCAACGCCCACCATCAACTCATCAGAGAAACGAGGAAAAAAGCGATTGAAGACAGAATCTCCACCCACGCACACAACAGCAAGGAACTCTTCAGCATCATCAAGGAGTTCGCCGAACCCACCAGCGAGTCTACTGACATACCTCCCTCACAAGACCTCTGCGACAAACTCAGCATCTTTTTCCACCACAAAATCAAGAGCATCTACGACAACTTCGACGAAGACAACCAACACACTGAACCCTCACCAACCACCCCCGACACCCGGAAACCAGCGATTGATGACTGGACAGCCCTCACCACCGAAGACACACTGAAGACAATGAAGTCAATCCACTCAGGGGCCCCCACGGACCCCTGCCCCCACCACATCTTCAACAGAGCCACCAACACCATCGCAACCATGCTCCGCCAAACCATCAACCGCTCCCTGGCGACTGCCTCGTTCCCCGACGACTAGAAACACGCCGAGGTCAACCCCCTCCTAAAGAAACCCTCAGCGGACCCCACTGACCTCAAAAACTACAGACCCATCTCCCTGCTCCTGTTCCCAGCGAAAGTCATCGAGAAAGCCATCAACAGCCAACTCGCCACATTCATTGAAGAACACAACATCCTCGACTCCTCTCAATCCGGCTTCAGAAAAAACCACAGTACGGAAACCGCCCTCCTCGCCGCAACAGACGACATCCGCTCCTTACTGGACAAAGGAGAAACAGTAGCCCTCATCCTCCTCGACCTATCAGCGGCGTTCGACACAGTCTCCCACCGCACCCTAATATGCAGACTCTACGATGCAGGAATCCAGGACAAGGCCCTCGACTGGATATGCTCCTTCCTCTCCGGCAGGACGCAGCGGGTCAGACTCCCCCCTTTCCTCTCAGACCCCACACCTACCACCTGCGGAGTCCCCCAGGGCTCCTCCCTCAGCCCGATGCTCTTCAACGTTTACATGGCTCCACTTGCCCCCATCGTCAGAACCTACGGACTCAACATCGTGTCATATGCAGACGACACCCAGCTCATCCTCTCCCTATCCAACGAGCCCAACACCGCCAGACGCAACTTTCAAGAAGGCATGGAAGCCGTCGCCAAATGGATGAAAAACAGCTTCCTACAACTAAACACCAACAAAACAGAAGTACTCATCATGGGCCCAAACCCCGACGCCTGGAGCGACACCTGGTGGCCCACCGCCCTCGGAAACCCGCCAACCCCCACAGACCACGCACGCAACCTGGGAATCATCCTGGACTCTGAGCTCAAAATGGACCGCCAGATCAACTCTGTCTCATCTTCCTGCTTCCACACCCTCTGCCTCCTTCGTAAGACCTTCAAATGGATCCCCCGCGAACACCGAAAGACAGTCACTCACGCCCTGGTCACCAGCAGACTCGATAAGGGCAACGCACTCTACACCGGAATAAACAAAAACCTCATCCACAAGCTACAGAACATCCAGAACGCCGCAGCAAGACTGGTCCTCAACCTGCCAAACACTGCCACATCTCCCAGCACCTGCGCACACTCCACTGGCTCCCCGTTGAGGCGAGAATCACCTTTAAGATGCTCACCCACGCACACAAGGCCCTCCACGGCACCGGACCAGCATACCTGAACAGCCGACTCAAATTCCACGCACCCCAAGGGACGCTACGATCAGCCCAGATTTCCTACGCCGTGGTCCCCTGCACCAGAAAGACCAGATCGGGAGGCCGCTCCTTAACCTTCCTCGCGGCCAAAGCATGGAACGCCCTTCCGCTCCACCTCAGACAGACAACATCGCTCCCCATCTTCGCAAGAAACCTCAAAACCTGGCTCTTCGACAGACCCCCTCCTTGATGGAATGAAACCTGCACCCGTCCCAACCCCCCCACCCCTAGCGCCTTGAGACCCTTACGGGTGAGTAGTCGCGCTTTAACAAACTCATGAATGATTGAGTGAGTGATTTAGCCAGCTAATGAAGGGGTCCAATGTTTCAGTAGTACCGTTCCAGAGGAGTAACACGTCGCCGATGTACCGTCGCCATAAATTTATGTTCTTAAAAAAGGGTTGATGGGTGTTAGGATGAAGGTTTTTTCCAGGTTGTGCACAAACAGAATCGCAAAATTTGGAGCGAAGCAAGCGTCCATGGAGACAACTTTTAACTTATAGGTAATAAGTGTCCCGGTATAGAAAGTAGTTATTTTGAAGTGCTAGGCGTAGAAGGTTCATAATGAAGTCTGGGGGGAATCCGCGTGGGTAGTTGTCTTGACTGGAGAAGAGTTTGAATGACTTGAAGGCCTTTATTGTGGGGGATATTAGTATAAAGTGATTCTATATCCAATCCTGCCATAACTTGTGTGGTGGTGTCAAAGGGTTGATCCTCAATGGTATTGATTAAATCCATCGTATCGCGAATGTAAGTGTCTGTTTCGGGGACAAATTGTTTGATGATTGCGCCTATGTATTTCCCAAAGGGTTTACTCAACTAAGCATGAAGAAACAAATTGTTTATGCCAATGCTTGTCTGCCCCTCCTTCATGATTTTCTTTATGCTGAAGCAGTGTTTCTTTTCTGGCACAGTGTGACTTATCTTTTATTTTTGTGGCATAGTTTGCTATGGCTCTTAAAGAACATTCATGGTCCTGGTGTAAATGCACGAAACAACAAGCGCATGATAATAAGCCAAAGCGCCCATGAACTCACGCACAGAAATAATCATTACGAGCGCATGCAAATGAGTCTAAGCGTTCACGGAGTTTGAACTTGTGCGTTCCTTATAGGGCGTGGCAGCATCTTCTGCAAGTCTATAAATAGCCACGCCCTTCTCAGAACGATGCTTGGCTTCCTGTCTGTTCGGGATTAAGGCGCTGACTGAAGATCGCGATTTAACGCAAGCTGCACCTCCAGTCTCCTGCTCGGTTAACACCTCTTGGAGCAGAAGTGCAAATAGCATGCTCAATCCCATTCCCCTTCCCCTTCCCTTTTGGAACACCTGCCACAGTTCCTGTTGCATCTGCAGCCCTGAGAGGTGTTCCGGAAGGTGAGGAGAGCAAGCATCGCCCCTGCAGACAACCCTGGGTTTCAGGTGAGTGCTTGGACATTATCTGACAGTAGCCTCTTGAAGGTCAACAGGTCTTGGGTCTGTCATAGTCTCAGTGGGAGGATGTTCCAGGTCTTGGCAGGGAGGTGGGAGAAGGATATCCCGCTGGTCGTCGTTCTTCGGATATGTGGGACGGTGGCAAGTGCGAGGTCGGCAGAGCGGAGCTGGCGGTTGGGGATGTAGAAGGAAAGTCGGTTGTTGAGGTAGGCTGGGCCGGTCTTGTGGAGTGCTTTATGTGCATGGATGAGGAGTTAGAAGGATATCCTCTTGTTGACGGGCAGCCAGTGTAGGTCTCTCAAGGTGGGTTGTGATGTGGCTGTGGCGTGATACGTTGTGGATTGGTCGTGCTGAGGCTATTTGAATGCATTGCAGTAATTTGATGAGCTTGGTCGGGGCTCCCAGTCGAGTCTGTTGCTGACGAGGGCCTCGGTGACTGTTATTCTTTTATCAGTTGGGGTCCACCTGTAGATCTTGCGTAGCATGCGGAGAGTGTTGAAGCAGGAGGAGGAGGCGGCATTGACTTGCTTGGTCATGGAGAGTGTTGAGTCGAGCATGATTCCCAGGTTGCGTGCGTGGTCGGTGGTTGTTGGGGCTGCCCCCAGTGCCATCAGCCACCAGGAGTCGTCCCAGGCTGAAGGGTTGGAGCCGAGGATGAGGACCTCTGTTTTGTCCGTGTTCAGCTTCAGTCGGCTGGTCTTCATTCAGTCGGCGACGGCCTTCATTCCTTCATGGAGGTTGGCTTTGGCAGTGATGGGGTCCTTGGTGAGGGAGAGGATCAGTTGAGTGTCATCAGCGTAGGAGATTATGTTGAGGTTGTGCTGTCGGACTCTCTGGCAGCATGCGGTCTTCTGCAACTGGTGGACAGCCCTACCCATCTAGCTGGTCACACTCTGGATGGGGTTTTCTCCAACGACCACAGACTAACAACAGGCCCCCCATCTCTCTTGTGTGGTCGGATCACCTGGCTGTCCCCCTGGTATTAAAATCCCCCTCCTCCCCCATTAAGTCCCATGACACCAGGAAAAGGGAGCTCAAGCGGAATTTCAGGAGCATATCCAATGACTCCCTGGCCCCCTTATGGCTAACACAAGGATTTCCCCCACAGGGGACACCAGTGCCGTTGCGCTGGATCTCTCCAACGTCATTGCAAGAGCAGTGGATTCTCTGGCCCTGGCCACGTATCGCTATTCCGCTAGAAAGAGACCCTCGGCCCCCTGGTTTTCAGAAACAGTCAGGCTCCTTAGGCAGGGCAGTAGGACACAGGAGAGACTTTGCCGAACGAGTTGGGTCTCCAGGGAAACCGAAACACATAAACTTCTCCTTATAGAATATAAAGCAAAGATAATCAAGGAAAAGCAGTCCCATTTTTCTAATCTAACGGCCTCCCTTACTTCCCCAAGATAATTGTTCAGGATTGTTGATTCCCTTTGTACTTTTCAAACACCTGACCCTATTGTAGGCTCCCAAGAGTTGTGCGATAAGATCTCGCTATTCTTTCACTCTAAAATAGCTGATATCCATGCCACTCTTGAATCACAAAGGGATCTGCTGGGCTCTCCTCTCACTCTGGTCCCGTCTCTTACAGAATGGATACCAAAGGAACCCCAAAGTAGGCTCTTCTTACTCTCCAGCAGGCAGATCTGCTTCTGAATAAGATTAAATCTAGATCTCCTTTGGACCTTGAAAGACTGTAGGGAAGTCCTGATGACCCATCTCCTCGAAGTGATGAACCGTGCCATAACTGAAGGTATTTTTCCATCATCGTGGAAAAAGGCAGTAGTCAAACCTCTGCTGAAGAAGCCGACTCTAGATTCGGAGATATTAAAAAACTTTCGTCCCATATCTCTGCTGCCGGCTCCAGCAAAGATGCTTGAGACATATCTCAACCAACATCTGACTGCCTTTCTTAACACCTCAGGCCTTCTGGACTCGTCACAACATGGTTTCCGGAAGTTCCATAGCACCGAGTCGGCCCTCACGGTGGTCGTAAACAACATACGCGCTAAGGTCGACCAGGGCATGACTACTCTTCTGGTCCTGCTCGACCTGACAGCAGCTTTTGACACCCTGTCCCCCTCGATTCTAACAGCTCGTCTTAGGGAGATAGGAGTGGAGGGCCCTGCGCTGAGCCGGTTGGCCTCCTTCCTCAATCAGAGGGAGCAGAAGGTCAAGCTGGGAGAGTACCTGTCCCCCCCAAGCCTGTGCAGTGTGGGGTCCCACAAGGGTCGGCGTTGAGCCCCACCCTTTTCAGCATCTATGTGGCCCCACTTGCCAGGCTAGTAAAATCTTTTGGGATGGAGGTGGTGTCATATGCCGATGACACCCAAATCAAGGCGTCTCTCTCCCACTCGGTGAGTATCGCCGCGCTCAGTTTCAGGAACTGCATGGAAGCAGTCTCACAGTGGATGATTCTGAATTCACTGAAGCTGAACAGAGAGAAAACCGAGGTGCTGATCTTCGGCCAAGACCAACACATCTGGTCTAGCAACTGGTGGCCCGCATCCCTTGGAGCATGTCCACTGCCCACGAAATCCGCTCGAAACCTGGGCATGATGATCGACACCTCACTTGCTATGGATCAGCAGGTAAACAGAACAATCTCTACCTGTTCGGTGTTATCAGGATCCTGAGAAAAATCACCCACAATTTCTCCCTGAAAGCCCGTAAACAGATTGTGGTTGCCCTAGTCGTATCGAGGCTAGACTACTGCAATGCGCTCTATTCGAGCATAAATAAAGGCCTGATACAACGCCTGCAGACTGTCCAAAATGCGGCAGCGAGATTTGTTCTTGATGTCCCCAGTCTCTCCTCTGCTACATTAGCCAAGATGAACCTGCACTGGCTTTCGAATCAGGCCAGGAATTCTTTTAAGATCCTGTGCCTCGTCCATGGGGCCATGTTTGGAGAAAGCTCTGATGGTATAAGATCTCTGCTGGTTCCATACATCCCCAGCAGAAACCTTTGCTCCTCTAGTAAGAATCTCTTTGCTGTTCCCCGGGTTTGTAGAGCCAGGTGGGGCGGAAGGGCCTGTTCCTCCTTGGCCCCAAAGCTGTGGAAAACCCTCCCCACGGAACTAAAAGCACAACCCTCTATCGTGCTTTTCAGGAAAGCACTAAAAATGTGGCTCTTCTCAGAGGCTTATCTGTAATCTTGCATCCGACTCCAATATTATGTTATACTTCTGTTAGGTGCCTTGATGCCTCTTGGGCTAAGTTGCGCAATATAAGACTGCCTTCATTCATTCATTCATTCATGTGTGCGAGCGGGCCATGTAAATGTTGAACAGTGTCGGGCTGACAGAGGATTATTGGGGTACGCTGCAGATGATCTTGGAGGTTTTGGATCGAATGGGGGAGGCGGGCGCTCTGGGTTCTGCTGGAGAGGAAGGGCTTTGTCTCGGATCCCTACGGTGTGGAGGCGTGCGCGTAGTGTGTGGTGGCAGACTGTGTCGAAGGCGGTGGGAAGGTCCAGGAGGATGAGGGCTGTGGTCTCACTGTTGTACCGCAGGGTCCTGATGTCGTTGGTGGCGGCGATAAGGGCGGTCTCAGTGCTGTGGTTGCTGCGGAACCCTGACTATGGGTCCAGGATTCTTTTTTCTTTGAGGTATCGGGTTAGCTGTCTGTTGATGATCTTCTTGATGACCTTGGCTGGGAAAAGGAGCAGCGAGATGGGCCGGGAGTTCTAGAGGTCTCTGGGGTCTACCTTGGGTTTTTTGAGTAGGGTGTTGATATCGGCGTGTTTCCAGCTCTCAGGGAATGTCGCGGTCTCGAAGGAAGAGATTGATGACGTTGCGCAGGTGGGGTGCGATGGAGCTGCTGGCTTTGTTGAAGATGTGGTGCTGGAATGGGTCCAATAGGGAGCCGGAGTGGATTGTGCTCATGGTCTTGATGGTGTCCTTGATGCTCACGCTGGTCCAGGATAGCAGGGGGTCGTGGTTGATGGTGTGCTCAGATTCTGATGTGTTGCTGTCTGTTAGGGCTGTCTGCGTGTTGAAGCTGTTGTGGATGTCTGCTATCTTGCAGTGGAAGAAGGTGGCGAGGGAGACACACAGGGCTCGCGATTGTGGGATGTCATTGGTGTTGGAGCTGAGGTTGGAGAGTTCCTTCACGATGTTGAAGAGCTCCTCGCTATTCTGTGCGATGTTGTCGAGGCGGTCTCTGACGGAGGTCCTCTTGGCAATCCTGAAGAGGTGATGGTGGTTGTGGGTGGCGTCCTTGTGGGCTGCATGGCTGTCCGGAGTCTGATCACTGTCACATTTCTTCTCTAGTTTCCGGCAGGCTCGCTTGGAGGCCAGGAGTTCTGGGGTGAACCAGCTGGCCCTCTTGCTGGTGTCGCTGTGGAGGGTTTCTTCAGCGGGGCAAGGGTGTTGGCGCAGTCGTCGATCCAGCTTCTGAGGCTGTGGGCAGCTCCGTCGGTGTTGGATGGTTCGGTGGGTGGACTGAGAGCGAGGTTTGCATGCAGTTGGTCTTCGGTGATTTTTCTCCAGCAGCGGCGAGGGACCTGTTGGGTGGGTGGTGTGTGGTGGGTTTCTGGAAGGAGAAGTAGATGCAGCGGTGGTCGGCCCAGAGGAGTTCGTGGTGTGGCTGAAGGCGATGTGGGGGCTTGCTGAGAAGATGGGGTCAAGCGTGTGGCCGGCAGAGTGGGTAGGCATTGTGACGAGTTGCCTCAGTCCGAGGTCGGCAAGGTTTTCGATCAGGGTTGTAGAGTTGCTGTTGTTGTTGTTCTCAAGGTGAAAGTTCAGGTCCCCAAGGAGGATGTAGTCGGTGGAGGCCAGAATGTGCGAGCTGATGAAGTCGGTGAAGGAGTTGCTGAACTGGGGTCGGGTCCGGTATGTCTGTAGATGAGGGTGCCTCTGAGGGTGGAGTTGGAGTCTCTGTGGATCTGGAAATGCATGTGTTCTGCGGCGCTGAGAGTGTCGTCGGTGCTGGTTGAGACCCTGATGCTGATCTTGTGGACGATGGCGATTCCTCCTCCGACTCCGTGTGTGCGGTCTCTGCGGGTGATCTTTTAGCTGTCTGGAATGGCTAAGGCGATGTCGGGTGCAGAGGAGTTGTTCATCCAGGTCTCTGTTAGGAAGGCGACGTCTGGGGATGATGTGTCAAACAGGTCCCAGAGCTCGACGGCTTGTATGCGTGTGGGCTATTAGAAATGGACTACTTGGATACCCCGAGGGGGTGCCTTTTACGGAGGACTCTCCCTACAGTGGTCTGACCAGAGTTAATGAGGTCAAGTGGCACTAGCCCTTGATGTTCCCTGGCAGCCCGGACACTGTATGCCATGCCATTATCCTTTCTCCAGTAATATCTTTCCTCAGCAGCTGGTGATGGCCATTCCATGGGGTATACCTATTACACAAGACGGCTGTGAGGCCAGAACCACTGCATCTTGCTAAGCCTGTGTCTCCGCCTGCCCTTTTGTTCCGCTATCGTGGTGCTGGCTGGGCCACTAGTGCTAGTGAAATCACCCTGTCTACCCAGCACATCAAAGGCAGCAGGGCCCCCGAAGCAGGCTATTGAGGAGAGCAAAATTCTGCTCTGGGATGGGCACGCAAGCCACCTCCAGCAGGTGCAGCTACCTCGTTTATTCTGCTGTCACATATGCTTGTCTCAAATTTAAGTAATGCTCTTAACAGTATATACAGCTGGTACAGTCAAACTGCCAATAGCTCATTTAAACAGTTAAGGATTTATTTGATCTCAGCATCTGTTATTTGGATAACCTATTTCTAGAGATAATGCATGCTGATAAGTGTTGACATCCCTGATACGTGCATTCAGCAGACCAAGACAAATATGGGGTTTACCTAGCCACTTATGAGACTCTAGATAACCTTGGGACAATTGAATGTCCTTTTGATGGTTACAATACATTAGGATATCTGTCTGATCAAATTCTGAAGACATTCAACCTTGACAATCTAGATGAAGTAAAAATCATAATAGGTTTCCATAGGAGACTATGTGGAAGGATCCTTAATGGCAGAACAGCCAAGGGGCGTTGCCATATGGAACTAAGGGCTCACAGGTGTAATCCAGACACAGGGCATTGCCCTCCCCTCATGCACTGATAGGCAGAATAGTCCACAGATTTCAGGTTCTTGTGCAAGGATTGGGCGTGGGTTGATCTCTTCCACCCTGGAGGACCCAACTGACATGCAAGCGCTTGAGCGCTTTTCTTCCAGGTGGTGCAGGAGTGAGCTTGGCAGCATTGCAACTGGCCTGTTAGGCCACGAACTGGGAGGGGTCTTATGCCACAGAAAGTCCTCCTACGATAGAACCCATGGTCACATAGCATGACTCAGGGATCTAAAATACAGTTCCTTCTCTGGCTGGGCCCCTGAGAGACCCTATTGCATGAGTCCTCCAATGCCTGATACTGGCCCATGTGGGTTTCCAGCAACTGAGGAGCAGGCCACCCCAGGCAGCATAGCAGCCTGCATGAGAAGTAGCTCGGGCCATGAGGGGAGCTCGCCTCCTCTCAGCAGAAACATTGTGCTGCTCCAAGCCCCCACAGCTGTAAATCTCAGTGGTCATGAGTGGTTGACACTTCAAAACGCTACAGAGAAGTTCCACCAACCGCATAAGCTTTGACACATGCGAATCGCAGGGAGGTGTTGCATGAGTCCCTTCAATGGTGGATAGAAAACTCGGATATTCTCCATCGGCCCCTTCCCCTGGCTACAAGCATTTCACCCTCTTTGATCTGCTGGAAAAAAGTAAGCTGTTTGTGCAAAAAGTCAGTGTACATAAAACCTTCTGCTACTTCCAACAGCTTTTGCTTTCTCTCCAGGATGTGTCCTGTAGCTAAACTGCTTTTATGGTCACCGGTACAGCCTGTATGGACTCCCTTTCATAATCAGAGGATAGGTCTGCCACTGGCTGAAGTAGTGTGGTCATGACACAGAGGCATAAAAGGACCCACTATTCCGGCCAAATGGAGCCTCAATGTCTCACTTTTTTGGTCAAATATCTGAATATTAGGAGTAATCATTATTATTGTTTTACATTTATTACGCTGTGTTAGAATTATCACCTTTTGCATTGTGTACAACTAAATTTTGCCCCATCTGTTTTTGCTGGCTGTAGAACTCTGTGTACTTCCCCCTGATAACCAGTGGTAAAGTACTTGTGAGCCCCATTTGCACATGATTTTTTTAACTTTCTTTGCAGTTTTATATAGCACACTCAACCGTAAGGTATTGGAGTGCTTTACATGGGCACCAATTATATTACATAAGGACACATTCATTTTTAGTAGGCACAGGAAGCTTAATTGATTTCCCCAAAATTAAGCCGACGCCAAAACTCAAACTTGGCTCGCCAGCTCCAAAGTTGGCAGCTCCGGCCCTTATGCCACATCCTGTTGGCATGAAATTGGCATACACCTAATGCATATACTCAGCTTACTTATAAGTCCTTAGTATATTGTCCACAAAATGTTCCTAGGGCCCGTAAGTTAAATGTCACCAGTGGGCTGCAGCACCATTGTGCCAATCACTACAGTGACAATGCAAACATGCCTATAGGCCTGCCTGTTTTGCCTGGATGTGTAGGATATATCTGTAAATTCGATCCATCACATAACTCCTTTCGACATGCCTAAACACTCCTTTTAAATTTTAATGTGAACCCTACGTAGGCCTTACTGCCCATAAGTAAGGATGCATGGTATTTAAAAGTAAGACATGTTTAAAGATGTTTTTGCAGTGAAAAAGCTGTTTTCACTAGAAGGGCTCGCTGTTCTATGGGGAAACATTCGGATAAATAATACATTTAATATTGGTATCTCGAGCCAGGTAACAGTTATAAAATCAATGTTTGGACTTTTAAAAATATTTCATACAAGACCAAATATTTGGGAAATGATAATGTAGAAAAAAAACACGTCCCTCCCTAAACCATCTAGAGGCCCATTTGCATCAGGTGTAACCATCACCATCAGGTGTGAACTTGCTTCCAGATCTGAGACACAGTTCTTCGGTGTGGGGAGGTATTCTGTACCCCTGACAGATTAATCATCTGGGCTCAGACCAGGAACTTAATCAGCTTGAAAAGGGCTTGCCATGATGCAGACAGATGGCACTAACACCTATGCCTGCCCCCTTCCTTTGTCTCTTAGTCAGTCAGTCACCAGGCCAAGTGGGGAATAAGCTACACCCAGAACTAGTTTGGAATGACCACAGGGGAGGGGTACTTATTTCTTTGAACAAACACCTCGGGTGGGCACAGGAGTTCTGCACACACAAATAAATATTTTGATTTATTTACTTTGGGTAGAAAGGGGCACTGTAGGATTGTTTGCAGTAGGGCACACAGGAAGGGCTTCAAAAGTCTATCAGGTTGCCCTTGGGAACTTTTACCCCATTGGTTAGGGAGGAGCCTTGTGTGACCCCCACCCATTGGCTGGTGCCAAGCATAAATGTGGCACCCATACGACCCTCCTAAGAACACTTTCCAGACATGTTGAAGAACAGTGACCTCTTGTTGTAGCTACAGGGGCACAACAAGCTACAAAAGTACTTTCTTGCACTTTCCCCGCAGGACAGTTCCAAGTGGACCTTCCCTGTACCCTGCTGCTGACATCCCCTGTAGATGGTCTTGACCCCCAAGTTATGTCCCTAGGTCCTGGACCCTTGGCTGCTGTCAAAGTTAACTCCTCCTAACAAATCCTGAAACCTGTGAATTTGAAACTATTTGGCTTCAAATACTGCTGGTGGGCCGGGGGCAACTTTCCAAGCTAATCTGATGGAGGTGCATTACTGCTGGACCAAAGATTGAGGTTGCTCCTGCTTGGAGCTTTTCGACAGCAGCAAATGCAATTCAGCTGGACCTTTCTGGGAAGGTATCTGACCTTGTGGAACCCCGCTTGGCTGCAGTCTGTAAACTTACCCAGCTGAAAGATTCCAAGCTCCAAAAAAGTGAATAAGTCTGAAGGTAGAAATCTCCACCAGGCGAAAGCACACAAAGTACATGACCATAGAGGTGCCTATTTTATGCACAAAATTCTAATCTTTCCCATTGGGAGCTTTTCCACTAAAACGCCAAAGCCTTGACCAAGCCTCTAAAAACATGGCCACAGCCTGCTGTGTTATCCTGCTGAAGATGTTTGCCTTTCCTTTCAGAGGCTAAGTCTGAAGGTAAAACATCCAACCAGGTGGAACCTGGTTTCTGTATCCGACCAGTGCTCCATCGCATTTGGCCTTCACCTGCTCCTAGATACTGATCAAGCACAACCAGATGACTGCTGTTAAGTCTTAAAGCTTCTTGCCGCTATTTAAACTTTAATAATGCATGTCTATAGTTCTCCTCATTGAATACTTGTCGTTTTGGCGTCATTTTATTTATTAAAGTTTACCTTGTGTTTCTAAATTGGTTTGGGACTTATCTTGGTTGTTTTTTTCACTCTACTACTGTTTGAGAAGTGCATGACTACTTTACACATTACTTCTAAGTGAAGCGTGTCTGCTCTGTGCCACAGCTACCACAGGGATGAGCTCTGGTTATTTTAGTCAGTTTAAGCGTTCACCCTGACAAGAATTGTGGCAATTACTTGAAGTGGGTACTCAACCCCTCAACTAATACTCCAATTGCATACAAAATGCATCTTTAATTGTCTTTTTTTAACCATTTTACACCTTACTTGTTCACTTCATGGTTTAGTTTATGGTTGAGGTAAAAAGTATTGTAAAGCGCTCTGATATCCTTCGCGATCAAGTTCGCGCTATATAAAACTTTATAAATAAATAAATATACTCCCTTCTACCCATTGCAATGTAAGATTTTGATCATAGTTCTATCTTTGGTTCTTTGCTTAGATACATGCTTACTATAGTTTGAATACAGGAACGAGGAGTCTTTGTGTTTGTCTATGTCTGCATGTTTGTTTATGTCTGTGTGCTCACTTCGTGAGTGTTTGAAAGCATGTGGTAATGTATCTGCTCGTACCTGGGTCTGCTCGAGATTGCCTCTGTGTGTGTGTGTTTGTGTGTGTGTGTGTGTCTTCCTGTGATTGTACACGTTTGAGCAAGAATTTACAGGTTCTCCTTATGCAAATATGTGCATGTTTGTTTGTTTCTGGCGTATGTGCAAATAAGATGGAAAGATACTGCCCTGCTGAGGGTCTAGCTAGGAATATAATGGCAATAGGAGACGTGGTTAAACACTTGGGTCACCCTCCAGTGACACAGAAGATGCTTATTGTACTTATTTCATCTCATTTCATCTTAGGTGCTAACCAGTGGTGTAACGAGAAATGAGGGGACCCCCTGTGAAGTATACGAAGCCCCCCCCCCTCGCCATGACCTAGCACTTTTGTTGAAGGGGCCCCTGGAGCTTGGGGGGGGCCCTCCACACTGCGGGGCCTGTGGGGGCTTATGTTACGCCACTGGTGCTAACATAATGACAAGTGTATACTTGGTGAATTACCTACTGAGGTAGCCTGTGGGACAACTATGTATCCTGCAATGTATAGAACAACCAATTTCTAAAGTGCAGTATCTGACCCATAATCATAGTGCAGGGAATGGGAAACTACCAGTGTCTTTCTGCTCTTGTGATAAACAGCTGTAGTTGTAACTGTCTGTTGCAGACAGCACTGTAACCAATACTTTAATGTATACTCTTAGTGGGTTTTGAGTCTGCAACCTGCTCCTGACTCCATTGATTTTCCACCTTACTCTTGTGTTTTCTTGTGTTTTCTCCCCCCTGAAACTTTGAAATTCACCTTCATGTCGATTTTTTTAAATGAATCCTTCCACTGCTGATGCCAGAGAACTAGCTTTCTTTCAGTTTTTTGTGTGATTTAGCACTCAAGGAGAGTGCATTTCTTACTTCCTCTCTTTCTCCCTCTGCTGCTCTCCATGTGCTCCTTTCTTCTCTTTAAGTTAGTTTTAATATGTGCATGGGCAAAAACCCACTGGTTTATGGGTGATGTAGAGGTGGGGGGTTGTGATCGTGGAATATCTTCAGAGCTGTTTCACTGGTGTAAACTGAAAGAAAAAATTGACTGGAAAGAAAGAGAGGAAGTTAATGAGAAGATATACATTTATAGTGAGAACATAAAATAGCAATACAAGTTCTTAACGAGCTTGCTGACAGCACAATAAAAGTCCAAAAGCATTTTTGTGGTTACTGTGACGTTTTAAAGAGTTAAAAATGATTTTGACATTTGCTTTCCTCAATAAAGTTAGCTTCAGACACATTTCTCAGGCCGTTTATGTGCAAGAACAATTGCCTTTTATTTCTGTCACAGATCTGCATAACTTTTTTATTATGCTATTACTTTTGTGACAAGTCACAAAAGCTATGTGTATGGATGTGAAGTGTGATTTCTTTCTCCATTAATAAACAAATCTGATGTAAAGATCATTTTAGGAACAAAACTGTAAAACATATCACCGTAAAATTCACTACAAAACCAGTGCTGTACACCGTTACCACAGTAGACGACTCCATAGAAAATACGTTTATATAATTTTGAACAATGCTAAATGTTCAATAGAAATTATAATTTGGTAGAAAATAATTTTTAAAAATTGCATTTGATGTGCTTTTCTTAAAGGTGTAAATGTAATTAATAGTGCAAATCTGTTCTCTCTTTTGGCTTTTCTTTTTCATTGCCCCCCCCCATTGTCTGTATATGTACTTCTGCCCCATCTGTCCTGCCCTCCACTTATCTGTTGTGCTGCCACTGTCTACTGCCCTGTCTGTTCATCTTTCTGCCCATACAACTGCCCCTTACTCCCTCCACCTTTCTCTGTGTTCATGCCCCTGCCTCCTCCCTCCTGCTCTCCTATCCTCCTATCCTTCTACCCTCCTGCCATCTGTGGTTGGGTGGACTGCTCTATGATGCTATCCACATTTTATCAGCTTGCTGCCTTTTTTTTGCTTTCTGTTGTCCGTGTGCATGCTCTTGTCCCCCTCCAGTCCTCTGCAGTTCATTGTGCTGCCTCTGTCTCTGCCACCTGCCCTGCCTGGTCAGCTTGCTGACCATGCTGTACTACCTCTACTTTCTTTTGTGTGTGTGCATGACACTGCCCCATCTCTCCTGCCCTCCATGGCTCCTGCACCTACCCTGCCTCCCTCCCCCACCCCGTCCCCTTTCCATCTGTTGTCTATGTCTATGCCCTTGCACCCTGTTGGTGAAAGTCCATGTTTCAGTCTGCTTTTTAGAATATTTTACTAAAATGGAAGAGACATACTCTGGGAGATCTCAAGAAAATGTGTCCTCACTAGGTAGTTATGGTTAGAACTGTGTTTCCTTAGGAAAAGCATTTTATGTTTTCTTAATAACTTTGGTGCCATTTTACAAATCTTCACAAAACTTTCCATAATAAAGTGTCATCCACCTTAGATCCTTCTTGGAAAACTTTATGGTGATCCGTCAAGAGGGGGCTAAAAAAAGGGAGGCCCTAAGCATGTTTCCCCCATTCATTTTTCCATGGAAAAAGTGAACATCAAGACTCTAGGAGGCCCCAGTGATCCCATCCTCCAGGGCCACCAGTTATTTACATAGGAGGAGGTGATTGGGACCCCCTCCCTGAGCCTTCGAATTCCCTGGAACCCCATCCTCTGAGACAAAGCTTCAATTTAAGGGGAGAGGGTGTGTGTTCCCTCCTCCCCAAGCCTTATATTGTGTTCTAAAGTAACAGTAACTTGTCCTCTTGCCATGCACTTCTAATTACCGTCCATTTTACATCACATCTGAAATGATACATCTTGATGTGAGGTTCCGTGGCAATTGTCAGTGGTGTTTTCGACTCGCACGAATATGGTCGAGTCTGGTATCTATGGACCGCAAATGACGAGTTTAGTGGGTGTACGCAGTTTCGCTGTATTAACCTAAACTGTTCGTCTGTTTCGTAGGTTTTTTCTATATGTACCCACGGGTTCCATCTTAGATACGGCATCCATTTTGTCCCTTGCCCTCAAGTAGCCAGCGGACGGACGTTGTCCGCTTCGCGACCCTGGGATTCTCAAGATATCTGCGGAAGACACATGTCCTTTGAAAGTGTCTTTATGATGAGGGGGATGATACTGTGAGGCAGATGGCCCCGCTCGAGGCTCATCTTGCCATGCCGGTTTATTGTCTCAGCCGTGCATCTCATTAGGCACGTCCCTTTGATGCCTGTAGCTCGTGTTTCCCGATACCTCCTCTTTTACACCCTTTCCGATCTCCCCACTGTTTCCATCTTCCTCTGCACCTGTCCCTGTTCCTTCTTCGATCTGTTTTACTGCTGATTGGAATGTACTAATGGTGGAAAGATGGGTTTTTACAGTTGGGAACCGCCAAATGTTTCCGCACTTATGTTTCGGACTCTGAATGTATCAAAGTGACCAAAGCGACCCCTCTCTGGGATAATTATGGGAACCAAGTTGTAAACCTTTGTGTACCGTGTAAACCTATGGAAGAAACATGTATAAAAGGAGCGACCCACTTGCAGCAATTCGAAGCAGTCTCCCCAAGTTGCACGTGTTGTACTTGCTGTGACTTCTGTGTTCCCTGCAGTAATAAAACTCGAATCTTTGACGCCAAAGGAAGTGTCCCGTGTCTCTGTCATTCGTACGCCGGAGCAGGTTACCCACGAAGGTTTCAGGTGTTGTCCCCTGGCACCGCTGGGTCTTAAATAACCCAGTCCTTCAGTTGGCACCCAACGTGGGGCTGTATCAGTGGTACCGGTCCAAGCCCGACGATCGTGAGGAACTTCGTGTGAAATCTCCGAGGGAAGGTGCACTCTGCTTCATCGATCCTGTTGTCGAAACAAGTGGCCCGAAGACTTTTCCCGCGAAGATTCCCGCCTCCTGACGGCTGCGACGGACTGCTGCCCTGACTGTAGACCTGTTTTGGCGCCTGGCGTAGACCTTGGTATAGCGAGACGATTGACGGGCCTTCCTGGTGACGCCATCGATCTTTGAGTTAAGTATTTGTGGGTCGCTCCCAGAGTTCTTGGTTGTGGTTACTTAGTTGTTGCATGGTTCCATTGCATTTGTGGTTCTTGGTACTTTGTTGTGCTATTTGACGACTGCAGCCGCCAAAAACCGAGGGTTTTTGCTCTTTGCTGGGACTTGGTAAATCCCGTAACCCTTGAAGTTTGTGAAACACGGCTAGTGTGCAAGATGCCTGGTCGCTGTACTTTGTTTAATTGTTTCAGACGTTGTGGTACGGATTCCCGACTGGAGGACTCTTGTCCGATACCTCCGGTTGGAACTCCCACTTATGAGCTCTACAGTAAGCACAGACTAGGTCCTATTACTTTTAATGAATACTGGATTCGTTACACCAAAAAAGATGGTGTCCTTAGTTGGCCACCTCATGGTAGTTTTGAGACCCCGATTTTAGATAATCTTGAGGCTAAATTGTTTAAGAAAAAGTCAAGGCCGGCCATGTTTGATGCTTTTCGGTTGTGGCGTAAAGAAGCCCGGCAGAGAGAGATCAGGCAGACTAAACGTAATCAGAGAGATGGTGTGGCTACCATTGTAAAGAAAGCAGAGCTGTTTCAGCGTGATAAGGAGGATAAGGAAAAGGAAGTGTTTGATAGGCTACAGCGTATGTCCATAGATAAATACTATCCTGCTTTGCCTACGGTGTCGGATAAGAAGGAAGAATCAGTTGAGGATCCTTTAATGTCTTATCTTATGAAGTCGCCACCTCCGTACGTACAGGGTACCACGGCTCCTGTGGTCCCCCTGTACCTCCTCCTCAACCTGTTCCTCAACCTGCACCGGTTCTTCCGACTGTTCCTGCTCCTTTGCCTACTGCTATTCCTACTGCTCCTCCACTTCCACATACTCCTGCTCCCGCTACTGCTCCTGCTCTACTTACTCCTGTTGCCTCTTCTGTTTCTACCTCTTCTCTCGTTAGTCCTTTGTGCTATACTTCTCCATCTATTCGAAGTCGCACACCTCCTGTTGCGGCTAGCTTCTTTAATTCTCTCGGACCTGTTCTTGGGTCCGCTGGTTCGGACGGTCCTCAAAGGCGTAGCCAGCTTCCCGGTAATAGGGAACGTGCTGCGTTGTATATTATGGCGATGGGTTGGATGACATATCCTCTGAGAAATCCTCCACGTGCTGTACTTGACACGTTCTGTCAGTTTAATATTCCGACACAGAGATACGTTTTGAGGGAAATGTGCAAGGTTTTGCGTGATCAGATATCGGCCGATGCACCTGACGATGTGTTGACCGCTTTGTCTGATCTACAGCTTCAGTTCTCGAACGGACTGATAGTGGATACCAACGTCCGACGCGCTGTTGAACGGTTGTTATCTTTTCGTCCCACTCCTATACCTCAAGCTTTGTTTGTTGAGGACGTTGAGAGACAATTGGATGCGTCTGGTCAGTTTCCCATGCGGGAAGTTCCACCAGTGGGGATGCCAGGCGATGCTAATGCTGTTCCTATTGTTCTGCCACATTTCCAGAGAGTTTGGATACATCTCCCATGGAAACGATCGGAAGTGTTACAGGTGAAGCAGTCTTTGCCTGACCCTCGCAAAAATCCTGCAGGGTACTATAAAGAATTATCGCAGCTCGTAGACGCTACGATAATGAATCTTGCCGATATCGATATGCTGTTTGGCAATGTTGTACCGCAACCGGTATGGGCTAAGATTCGTCAGGAAGATCATGCGAACGAATTGGGTGGTGATTGGGCTGCCCTTACGGCGGCAGATACACGACAAGTTGGTGGGGCTAAGCCCGAGCAGCTCATTACGGCTCTCCCACAGAGAATAATTACGTTAATGAAGACACTTATGCCAGCTATGAGGGTGAACTGGGACAAATTGTCAGCTTGCAAACAGAAAAAGGACGAGAGTGTCTCTGATTTCTTTACGAGATTTGAGGAGGCATTCATCGATCATAGTGGTCAGGATATGGGCACTGAGGGTGGTCAACGGTTGTTTGTGGATAAATTTGTCTCTAACTTATTGCCCGACTTGAGCAATAAATTAAAAAACTCTGAGAGTGCGTGGGCCGTCTCTACCTCGGCTCAAATACTGGCTACGGCACAGTATTATGAGAACAGAGAAAAAGAGGAGAACGACCGCGCTGATAAAAAGACGAAAGAACTTAAAACAAAAGTGTTGTTACAGCAGGCCTATCCTCCGCGTTCGAATCAGAATGATTCACAACAGCGAAATCGATCGCAGCCACAATCGAATAGATCGCAATCCCGAAATGACTCCTCCTCCCAAAGGTCTTCGTTAGGATACAATCAGTGTGCCTATTGTAGACAGGAGGGTCACTTAAAATTCAATTGTCCTGTTCTAAATGATCGAAATAGTGGTAACTCCTCTAGGGGAGGTCGTGGTGGTTCTCAGCAGACATCACGTGGTAGAGGTCGTGGTGCTCAAAACGATCGCTCAGACAATTCATCGAATTCCAATAACTGTTTTGATCAACGTGGATCATCGCAAGGACGATCTGCGCAGTACAATGTAGACGATTATTACGTCGATCAGGGAACTGACGACAGTAATTACTAGGACAGCCATAGACAAGGAGAGGGAGTGGTATCAGTTCCGGTTGATCAGAGAGGGCCTTACGTCGCAGTTGCTACATCGGGCGTCGTTGAGCCTTTTCTGTTGGACACTGGTGCAGCGAAAAGTTCCATAATGCATTCGAAACTCCCTGGCGCACCTTTGTCTGGCTTAACAAATGTTTCCGTTGGATTCTCTGGCGCCCCCGTTAGCAATCCAGTTTCGCGCCCTTTGCCTCTTACAATTGGGCCTCGTGAGCTTGAAGCTCCGTTGATTTTGACTACTGGTTGTGGTGAAAACCTTTTGGGCCTGGATTTGCTAAAACGTTTTAATGCAACTTTGTATTGTTCTCCTGCGGGAGTAAAGCTTACGTTAGGCGAGAGGGTTGTCTCTCCTATGTACTTGTCTCTCGATAAGCTTCCACCGGAATTGAGTTCTCTTCCTACATCTTTGTGGGCAACAGGTCCCAATGATGTGGGCCTGCTTGACATCTCCCCTTACGTTGTTCAGCTGAAATCTAACGTGCGATTGCCAAGTATTCCCCAGTATCGTATCTCTCTTGATGGTGAACGTGCACTGTTAGCGATCATCTATGATCTAATCGAGAAAGATGTTATTGAAGAAACTCGGGGAAACGTGTGCAACAGCCCTGTACTGCCCATTCTAAAACGTACTGATCCTTCGAAGCCGCCTGTTTATCGTTTTGTTATTGAATTACGGGAGGTAAATAAAATTGTGATTCCTCAGTTCCCCGTTGTGCCTGACATCACGGCGCTACTGACTCTGATTCCAGCTTCAGCATCTTGGTTTTCGGTGATCGATCTGAAGAATGCGTTCTTTAGTATTCCGATTGCCGAAGAAAGCAGAGACCTTTTCGGTTTCTCTCTTAGTGGTCGCAGCTTCCGGTTTAAACGTGCTCCTCAGGGCTACTGTGAGAGTCCATCGATTTACAGTCAAGCCCTGAAGGGTCAACTGGATGCGTTTGTGTTGCCGGCCGGTGTGGCCTTGATCCAATATGTCGATGACTTATTGGTAGCTGCAGATACTCAGGACATTTGCAAAATTGCTACGGTGTCGTTGCTGCAACATCTCTGTGCCTTACATCACAAGGTGTCACCTTCTAAACTCCAATATTGTTGTCAAGAAGTAACCTATCTAGGTCACTTATTGTCAAAGGAGGGAAGGCGGTTGACCCCGGAGAGAATTGCAGCAATTGCGCGAATGACTGTGCCAACAACCCAAAGAGATGTGCGTGCCTTTTTAGGTATCACGTCATACTGCAGACAGTGGATTCCAAATTTTTCATTGCTAGCGAAACCATTGGTGGCTCTTACGTGCAAGGATGTTTCAACTCCTTTACCATGGACGGAAGAATGTCAGAAGAGTTTTTCTGAATTGCGTGACTCATTATGTTTGGCTCCTGTGTTAGGTACTCCTGACTACAGCAAGCCGTTTAAATTATATGTTCACGAGAGGGAAGGTTGTGCTTTGAGTGTCTTAACGCAACCTTTTGGTGGTAAGCAACGTCCATGTGCATATTTTTCCTCGACCTTGGACCCGGTAGCTAGAGCATTGCCGAGTTGTTTGAGAGCAACAGCGGCAGCTGCGGTGTCCATCCGACAATCAGCAGGATTGGTCATGGATAATATGCTTACGGTGATGGTTCCGCATGCAGTCGATACCCTTTTGAATCGTACGAAAACTCAGCACTTGACGAGTGCGAGGTTGTCTGGATACGAGTTGACGCTGTTGGCAAGTCATATTCAGATAAAACGTTGCAATGTCCTGAACCCGGCAACCTTGTTACCAATTAGCACAGAGTCAGATGAAATAGCAGAGCATGACTGCTATTTGAGGACTGAAGAAGAAACGAAAGGTCGCGTGGACCTTAAAAACACTCCTTTAGAAAATCCGGATGGAACTTTGTATGTGGATGGTTCATGTTTTAAATTGCCGAATGGTGATGTGACTACTGCATATGCTGTTGTAACTTTGAATACTGTTGTGGAAGCTGCGAGATTGAATCAGAATTCTGCCCAGGCTGCAGAACTGATTGCTCTCACTAGAGCGTGTGTGTTAGCGAAAGGGAAACGTGTGAATGTGTTTACCGACAGCCAATATGCATTTGGCGTCGCCCATAGCTTTGGCCGGTTGTGGAGAGAGAGAGGTTTCATGACGTCACATGGTACGAAGATTCAGCATGGTCAGCTTGTGAATGATCTTTTGGATGCACTTATGCTGCCTAAGCAGGTAGCGATTGTTAAATGTAGTGCGCATCGTAAGGTGACGGATGATGTCGGTCGTGGTAATGCATTTGCGGATGAGACTGCTAAGGAGACTGCCCGAAACCTTAGCACCTGAATGTATGTGACGAGTTCGGTTAGGTGGCCTACAGAGACGAGTATGTGTGAGGATACTATCGAGAGTGTAAAAGCGATACAGAATGAGGCCACCGAGACTGAAAGGGCGAAGTGGAAAGAAAGTACGGGAAAGTTGGATGCGAATGGTTGTTGGATCGATTGGTCGGAACATAAGAGATGGATGTTACCAGATGCGTATGTGCTGGCTGTTGTGACAATGGCACATGGGTTAGCACATATTAGCGTGAAAGGTATCTGTAAGTTTCTGTCCCCTGTGTATAAGAATGATGGTATCATGAAATGTGCTGAACGCCTGGTTAAGAATTGTATGGTATGTATGTTATACAATCCTGGTAAGGGAACCCCAACACCCCCTGGTAGTTTTGCTCCCCCTTCATGTCCTTTTGAGGTAATTCAATTAGACTTCATCCATATGGAGCGATGCAATAACCTGAAATACGTTTTAGTTGTGGTTTGCGCATTTTCCCGATGGATTGAAGCCTATCCTCTCAAAGACAACACTGCTTTGTCAACTGCGAAAATCCTACTGAAGGAATACTTTCCTCGGTATGGAATGCCTCGGATTGTGTGGTCTGATAACGGAAGTGAGTTTGTGGGGAGTGTGATGAAGAATGTGTGTAAGGGCCTTGGAATTAATCAAAAATTCCATAGCGCCAATCATCCCCAGTCAGCTGGTTTGGTTGAAGGGTATAACGGCACCCTTAAACTAAAGCTAGCGAAGATTCAGGCTACGACTGGTCTTTCGTGGCCTGACGCTTTACCCTTAGCTTTATTGTCAACAAGGGCGACAGTACACTCCCGAGTAGGGCTCAGTCCCTACGAGATAGTGTTCGGTCGTCCTGCAAATGTTTGGGGGGTCCCTAGACCGGGTGTGTTCTGTAATCTTGAGTACCCAATGTTGATTGACTATCTTCATGATCTGACTGCTAAACTGAGGTTAATTCACCAACAGGTTTACAAAGCATTGCCGACGCAGACGGAGGGTCCAGGCCACCAGCTCCAGCCGGAGATTGGGTGGTGACGCGCAATTTTGCCCGTAAGAAGAATTTGGAACCCCGTTTCACTGGACCCTACCAGGTTCTCCTCGCCATGAGAACTGCTGTTCGTCTAGAGGGCCGGAAAAATTGGGTGCATGCCACCCATACGAAGAAAGTTCCTATACCGTTACCGGCAGACTCGTGGGTGAGGAGTGGCATTGCTTCAGCTGAATCCGAAGGATTGCCGGCTTTTGTACCTTTTAGCGACGCACAACCTGTCGGAGAATCCTCAGTGCAGCAGAAAGACACTGTTGAACATTTGTTACCAAAAGACTCAAGACCAGAACATTCGACTGATCAGCAGAACTCTGTTCCTTCAACGGATTCTTTGTTTGATGAACAGACACGTGCTGGGAAGACTCGATACTTTTTGCGATCCAGTACTAAGGACAAATAAAAAGATCTCGTTCTCTCCCTTGACAATTGGATTATCCCGTTTTCCATGATCAGTTTGAACACCCGTATCATTGTAATTATTTTTGTATATATATATATATTGAAGTTTCGTTCCACATGTATTTTTGCTTCCACAGCTGAGAGACATTTTTGCATATACATTGTGAATAATGGCCGTAGGGCCGCGCGTGTACTTCCTTCTGGTTAGTAGGTCTTGACGCTAGGTTAAAGACCGTCGGTTCCTGGGAACTCCTAGGGATTGACTACTGCTACACAGAACGAAGTGCGTCAAGAAACGTTGCGGACGGTCATAGGGGATGGCGTTCTCGAAGCTGATGGACTTGGAAGAAGCTCAGGCACAAAGATTCAAGCTACAACAACTTAGTCGTACCAAATGCTTTATGTTTCAAATATTCGTGTTGCTTTTGACTGTTTCTGCACTATTGGCGGGTGGGGTGTATTACATGATGTCGTACTTCTTACCTTCTGCCATACCTACTCCTACTTCTGACCCTAAACTCATCTCCACTGCATCTCCTCATTCCTTCCATATCTTACCCGAACACGAGCAGGCTAGACGTGCAGAATTCCGTAATAATTCCTTTATTCAGCTCCTTCATCAGCACCAGTTAGTGGTTAACACTACTAATTGTTGGGTGTGTGGGTTGATGCCACATACCACGGATAAGGGAATTCCATATCGGGTCTTACCGTATAGTTCTCAGGGTTCAGCTCGAGCATTTCAAACAATGTTTCGAAGCGCACTAGATTCTTACCCCAGTCGAGAGCCATGATCTCCCTACTTTGGCCCTGGCTCGTATCATAAGCCTTTGTCGATAGCGATAGAAGATTTGAACAGAGATATCTATGAGCCATCGCTCATCCCGGAGGAAGAGGTACAAGCCTATAGGGTCCTGAGTAAGGTTGAGTATAGTGTGCTCACGAGTGAAAAACAGCTTAGAAGCTCGCCTCCCATATGGGTCGTACCCCACATTGGTAATTTTTGTCTAATGGGTCGTGGCCGAAGATCTAAGGCTCGACTTGGAGAGAGTGCTTGCACCGAGAATTACATTCTGCCGATGGTCTCGTCCCCTGTGTTTCTGGCTGCCAAGGGTACATACTTTATCTGCCATGATCGTGCGTATGCATGGTTGCCCTCCGACTTTGTGGGCTCATGTTTTATTGCAAATTTGTTGCCTCCGACGTTCACTGTAGATGCAGATTATCACAAGACTAGAGTTGTGAGAGGCGTAATTAGTGAAGCAGGAGACTTTTTCAAGGGTTTCCTCCCGTTTTGGGGGCCTATGGCTAATAGTAGGAACCTGAGACAACTGACTCGAGTGGTGGAATCGACAGCTAATATTACTGCCAGTGCCCTTGGTAATATCACCACAGAACTTCAGGCGGATAGATTTATGACGTTACAAAACCGTATGGTTTTAGACGTGATCTTAGCAGATCGAGGTGGGGCATGTAAGGTGATCCATTCGAGCTGCTGTATTTTCATTCCAGATAATGCTCCGACTGTTTATCAAGCCATCTCAAAGTTGCATAAGATCTCTGAGTCCATACACGTGGACGTAGGGGATTGGACGCTGCTTGGGTGGTTTTGGGGCCTGATGTCGACTTGGGGTTGGAAGATTCTGACGATTATCGGAGTTGTTGTGGCATTCCTGTTCACGTGTTGCCTTTGTGTACAGTGCGGACCTGCCTTATGTGGCCTCTGTGCTACGACGTGTATAAGGCAACCACCTGTTACCAAGGGAGCCCGTTTGGACAGAGCTATGTTACAGCAACATCTGGATGGTCGGATGAATATCGAGTATGATTCCGACTAGTGCTTGCCTACGTGAGGGCAAAAGGAGCGTCTGAGGTTCCGTGGCAATTGTCAGTGGTGTTTTCGACTCGCACGAATATGGTCGAGTCTGGTATCTATGGACCGCAAATGACGAGTTTAGTGGGTGTACGCAGTTTCGCTGTATTAACCTAAACTGTTCGTCTGTTTCGTGGGTTTTTTCTATCTGTACCCACGGGTTCCATCTTAGATACGGCATCCATTTTGTCCCTTGCCCTCAAGTAGCCAGCGGACGGACGTTGTCCGCTTCGCGACCCTGGGATTCTCAAGATATCTGCGGAAGACACATGTCCTTTGAAAGTGTCTTTATGATGAGGGGGATGATACTGTGAGGCAGATGGCCCCGCTCGAGGCTCATCTTGCCATGCCGGTTTATTGTCTCAGCCGTGCATCTCATTAGGCACGTCCCTTTGATGCCTGTAGCTTGTGTTTCCCGATACCTCCTCTTTTACACCCTTTCCGATCTCCCCACTGTTTCCATCTTCCTCTGCACCTATCCCTGTTCCTTCTTCGATCTGTTTTACTGCTGATTGGAATGTACTAATGGTGGGAAGATGGGTTTTTACAGTTGGGAACCGCCAAATGTTTCCGCACTTATGTTTCGGACTCTGAATGTATGAAAGTGACCAAAGCGACCCCTCTCGGGGATAATTATGGGAACCAAGTTGTAAACCTTTGTGTACCGTGTAAACCTATGGAAGAAACATGTATAAAAGGAGCGACCCACTTGCAGCAATTCGAAGCAGTCTCCCCAAGTTGCACGTGTTGTACTTGCTGTGACTTCTGTGTTCCCTGCAGTAATAAAACTCGAATCTTTGACGCCAAAGGAAGTGTCCCGTGTCTCTGTCGTTCGTACGCCGGAGCAGGTTACCCACAAAGGTTTCAGGTGTTGTCCCCTGGCACCGCTGGGTCTTAAATAACCCAGTCCTTCAGATGGCACGTGTTATAGTTACTTTAGGTCACAAGTTACAGTTACTTGAGAAAACAATAACTGGTGAGTTTCAGTGGTTTTGTTCTTTTGAAACAGTATGTTTTAACTGATTATTTCACCTAACTATAATGTCACTTTAACGTTTGTTTTTCTTCATTGAATTTCTAAGTTTTTTAATGCAAAGTAAGATATCATTACCATACTTAATTATAATGTCACTCTAACCTTTGTATTCTTCATCTATGCTACTATTATAAAGAGAGAACAGAAACCTTTTGGCAAGGTAAACTCGGGAACCACAGCGCCAATCCACACACCCAATAGATTGTTGTAATCCTCAGGGTGTGTAGATGGACATAGGCTGCATAAAATAAAATAAAACGTAAATTGAAAAATTAAACTTTAAAAACAAAGAAGTCCCCTAAAAGTAGCGCCGACCGCGATGTAGCGCTGGCCGTGACCTAGAGATGTCTGCAACGTGCGTGATGACGACAGGAGGGGAGGAGCGGTGACGAGCAGCGAGGAGTGGCGGTGAAGTCCAGAGCAAGGGGAAGAGCGGCGGCTCAGGTAAGGCAAAGGCAAGGCAAAGGCGAGGCGGGAGGCAGCCGGGAGGCGGGAGGCGGTCTGGGCAATGTTGTGGCGGGTGGGGTAGGCAAAGGCAAAGGCGAGGCGGGAGGCAGGCGGGAGGCGGTCTGGGCAATGTCGGGGCGGGGGCCAGGGCGGGAGTGCACCCAAGCCTGAAATGTTGCCCCCAGCCCCCTTCTGCCCCGGGCAACGCTGCCGCAATCCGGAAATGCTGCCCCCAGCCCCCTTCTGCCTCAGGCCGCGACCTAGCGATGTCTGCAGCGTGCGTGATGATGACAGGCGGGGAGGAGCGGTGACGAGCAGCGAGGAGTGGCGGTGAAGTCCGGAGCAAGGGGAAGAGCGGTGGCTCAGGTAAGGCAAAGGCAAGGCAAAGGCGAGGCGGGAGGCGGGAGGCGGCCGGGAGGTGGGAGGAGGTCTGGGAAATGTCGGGGTAGGCAAAGGCAAAGGCGAGGTGGGAGGCGGGAGGCAGGCGGGAGGCGGGAGGCAGGCGGTCTGGGCAATGTTGGGGCGGGAGTGCACCCAAGCCTGAAATGTGGCCCCCCAGCCCCCTTCTGCCCCGGGCAACGCTGCCGCAATCCAGAAATGCTGTCCCCAGCCCCCTTCTGCCCCAGGCAACGCTGGGGCGGGCTGCTAGTTGAAAATATATAGACTTTTTCCTAGGAAGAGCATTTTTTTGCTTCACTAATAACTCACATGCCAAATCTTCACAAATATATAGATATGTGTGTGTGTGTGTAGATAGGTTCTCTCTGGTTCCTCTCCTCAGCAAAGGTTCTTCTTGTTTCCCAAAAGTGTTCTAAAGTTCTTGGGTCTGGGTCCCAATATTTATACTAGCAAATCCTTTACCTCTAAAGGCAGAGGGTCCCGTACCCAGTCCAAACCAGTTCTGTGCAGTCCTGGAGCACTTTGTTGACAATACCCCTCCTTTCCTTTGACAGTGTGGGCCAGGGACATCAGATGTACCACAGGAGGTGGAGCCAGCATTATGGAAGGCAGGCCCAGCCCTGTTCAGGACCCAGGTGCAACTCCTCCCGCCCATCTATATGCAGAAAGCTCTATTGAGCCCTGTACTGACTCACCCTGTCTCCTGGAATCTCCCCACCCCTGTCACTCAAACTCCAGACAAGGAATACACAACCTAGCAGAGGCAGGCTTGTATGGTTAGGCAAGAAAATACCTACTTTCTAGAAGTGGTATTTTTAAACAAAGAATGTTAAAACAAACTTTACTAACAGATGTATTTTATCATTCTGAGTTCAGGCATACTAAACTCGAATTTCTGCCTAGTTGTCTGATTCAGTTAGGATTATAAGGTGTAATAATCAAACTGCCCATTTTGGCCTATGGTGAACAGGTAGCCTTGCAATAGAGAAAAGAACAGAAATTGTTGTAATTCACTATTAGGACATGCAAAACACATCAGGGCATGCCCTACCTTTTACCTACAATGCACCCTGTCCTGGGGCCTACCGAAGGGGTGACTAATATGCAGAATTGGGAAGGTTTAGGGACTGGCAAGTGGGTGCAATTGCCCAGTGAACATGGCAGTACCAGACTGCTAACAGGCTCTGCAATGGCAGACCTGAGACACACTTTACAGGCTGCTTCTGTGGGTGGCACAACCAGTTTTGCAAGTCCAGCAGCAGCATTTGATTTACAAGCCCTGGGCACACACAGTGCACTGTACTAGGGTCTAACAAGTAAACCAACCCAGCCAATCACGGAGTCACTAATCCATACATCAATTTACAATAGGGCTAACAGTAGGGAAAAACAGCGTCAGTCAGGTCCAGAGGTGGGGGGAGGGTCAGGGGGGAGAGAGCCTCAGTTTGGCTCCTCTGTGGCCATCTGGAGACAATACAGAGGCATTGTCAGCATTGCGGTGGGATCCGCCAAACACTGCATGCCAGGGAAATTCAGTGAAAGGCGGGGAGGAGGAAATCCTGGATGTGGAACTATGTCAGCCAGCAGCAGTGCCCGAGGCATCAGAATGGCGCTGAATGGCAAATAGTTTCAGTAGACGTTGGCCCCTTGAGGAAATTGAGCTAGACAACAGTCCTCCGGGTGGGGGAGGAGGGGGAGTGCCCACACTTCAGGTGCAGTCGCATGGGCTCTGGTAGGGTATCGCTGATAAGCTCCTCTGGGAAGTGGGAGAGACCCCAGAATTGGCACCTGTACAAGGTGTCCCCGCTGGCGCTAGGAGACCTCGATCCTCGAAACTCCAGAAGACCCACCCCTCAGGTACTGAAGAACCGGGTTTTAGAACCCAGCGGCGCCAGGGATAACGCCCGATGTCTTTGGATTCCCCTGCCTCGGCTAACAGCGACACGGGACACTTCTCGATGACGTCAAAGACCAAATTTATTGGTTGCAACCAGGAACAGAGGTCTAAGAAGCACAACACGGGTGGTTCGCTAGAGACTGCATAAAATCCATGGAGCAGAGCATCATCTTTTATGCTAAAAATCACAATCCTGGCTAGCAACAATTACATACAAGCTGACCAATAGAAGGGCGACATTTCAAACATATCGCATGACGACAATCCCACTTTCCTTTGTCCAGCCCACCAGAAATGACAAGGCAAAATTCAACATTCCTGTTCGAACAGGCCGGACAAACCCATCGTAAAGACCTCAACCCAAATCAATAATTAAGCCATAAAGGAAGGAACAGAAGCAGATGACAAGCAAGATAGAAGGGTGGGTGCATGTACCATAAACTCAGCAATGTCCTGCTCTTTGATCTCTGTCTGACCAGCTGCTTAACAAGGAACAGGCTCAACGAGGTCAGCTTCGGGCAAGGGAGTCAGTCCGTTCAGGCCACACAGAAGGCAGCTAAAGGTGTACGTGTCCCAAGGACTCGTTAGGCCATAATCATCGGCCTATGTGAGGGCAACCACACAAAATGGCTGCCGCACACAAAATGGAGGGTTCAAACGAAATCCCTGAATACGTAGTGTTCTCATTGATCGATTATGACGAAAACACTCGTAATACCGCACTCGTCATTTGCGGTCCGCTGATACCAAAATCGTCTATATCCGATGACCTTCATTGAACAGGTTCGGAATGACGGAACCTCAGTACCGCAGTATCACAGAACCACAGTACAGGTTGGAAAAAAGCACAGTACAGTTGGAAAAAAAGGGGGGAAGGGTGTCACGGATGTCAAACTTTTCATGGTCAGGTCAATGCTTAAAGGGGTCCACCTCCTGATTTCCCCACACTCTGACTAAATGTGCACACACAGACCATAGAGGTAATCAAGCAAGGGATAGGGAAGGGAAGGAGCAGCAACGGAAGGGATACCTGAAATGAGAAGACAGAAGGGATTAATAACATGGAATCACTAGCTACTCTCAATAATTCTGGCTAGTTCAAGAACACACACCTAGAATGATTTCTTCTGGAGGTGAACCCTTCCTCTCTGTCTCGGTTTAGTGAAATGCGTCTTTTATCACCTGGATCCGAATAGCCCTAGAATTCAAAACTGATATTAACATCATCAACTGACCTAATGTTTAAATGGAAAGCACTCAACCTGCCACATACGTACCCTTTCTTGCACTCCCAAAAATCCAAAGAATAACCCTCTCCAGTAACGAAGGAAAAAGCTTGGGGTAATATGATCAAAGGGAGAAGGAGAATGGGAAGATCCTTCACCGGAGAAAAGTTGCTGCTCACAATAATGTCACAAAAGAAATTAAAGTCTCCACAGAACAACCAGCTGGTCCAGCAATAAAGTTTGTTGAATTGCGACAGCATGAATCAGCCCAAAAATAAAGAAAGCGCAAAGTTTTGAACATCAAAGCGGCTTACCGGTACGCCGGGTCAAGCACAGATTCCCAGGCAATCGGGTGGTTCATAGGGGTAACTCCACAATCTTCGCGTCTCAGCCGAGAATGCAGAAATCCACGAAGAACCAGACTCGTAAAACAGAGCGGACTGCTCTGTACGCCAAAACAAGGAAAGACATCAAGGTTGGAATCACGTACGCCGCTACGTGATTACTTACATTTTGCTCCTCCCAGAAGAAAGGCCTTCTGGGAAGTGTAGTCCAGCGGCACAGCCGGCACCACAAGTCAGTTCCTGACCGTACGTCCTCCTCCCAGGCGCCTCCTAGCACCCGGTTTCCCGGGATTCTGGGAGTAGAATGAACGCACCGCACGGGGGGCATGGACCTCTGAGCACGGTTCCCAGGAATCGTCCTCCGACTGATATCCTTTCCAAGATACCAAGTACCACAGTCTTCCCTACCGGTACCGAGATTCTAGTATACGCCGTAATTTGTATTCCAGCTGGCCATCTCTCATCACTGGTGGTACTGCTTTGCGACATGCATTTCGCACTGGTTTCAGTAGACTAAAGTGGAACACTGGATGGATCCTCAATGTGGTGGGTAGTTTCAGTTTGTACGCCACTGGATTTATTCTGCGGATAACGGTATAAGGCCCTATATACCGAGGATGGAATACACTGCGAAACCGAAAACCTATGTTCTTCGTTGAAAGCCAGACCTTGTCGCCCTCCTGATATAAGGGACCCACCTGGCGATGACGATCCTCCCATCTCTTGTAGTTTTTTTTGGCCTTATCCAGATGAGATTGTATTCACCAGTGAGTTATCAGGAGAGCCTTGGATCGTTCTGTAAGGCACTAGGAATCACCAAAGGCAAGGTGTTGGCATGGAATCCTGTGATCGCCCTGAAAGGCGTCTCTCCTGTGGAACAATGCCATGTGTTGTTATAAGACAGTTTTGCCAGTCACAAGAAGGACACCTAAGATTCCGCTGCCTCTTCAGCATAGCACTGTAAGTATTTCTTTATGGTTTGATTTAATCGCTCCGTCTGTCCATCTGTCTGGGGATGGAAGCTGGTTGACAAGGCATCTTCCATGTGCAATGCCTTACACCCCATGTGCTAGAATTGTGCAATGAATTGGGGACCTCTGTCAGAGTTGATGACCCTCGGGATTCCGTGCAGGCAAACTACATGCGCCAACAACAGTTGTGCGGTCCGGTTAGCAGTAGGCAAGTTTTTGCACGGGATGAAATGTCCCATTTTTGTCAGACTATCTACTACCACTAGGATCGTGTTACATCCCTGCTCCACGGGGAGTCCTAGAATAAAGTCCAAGCTAATTGTTTGCTATGGTTGAGACGGAGTGGGCAGGGGCATCAGCATTCCTATGCTCTTTGTTTGTTCTCCCTTAGCACGGGCATATGTCTCACATTCACCAACCCATAGTTTCACCTCTTTGGACATCCCTTCACACCAGAATTGTCTTTGCAGCAAGTGTAAGGTTTTTTGGTGTCCCGGATGCCCTGCTACAACAGTGTTGTGGCACCAGTTGAAGGCCTTCAACCTAAGGGCGTGTGTAGGCAGATAGAGTCTATATTTGTACATAGGAATACCATGCTTTAGAGTTCAGTGAACATCTCGATCGGCCCATTCCTTCCATTGAGTTGGAGATCGATTGTTTGTGATATGCTCAAGGAACTGTTCCACTGTTACTGAACATAGAACCATCTCCGTCTGTATAATGGCCTTCTGTTCTTCCTGTTGAGTGATCGCCATATCTCCTTGTCTGGACAAAGAGTCTGCTTTCTTGTTCTCTGACCCTGGCCGATAGGTGATCTCGAACTCATACTCGGCAAAAAACAGCATCCACCGCATTTGTCTCTGTGATAGATGCCGGGCAGTCTTCATGTACTGAAGATTCCTGTGGTCAGAGTAGACTTTTATGGGATGTTGAGCCCTCCAGAGATAGTGCCTCCACTCCTGGAAAGCTTTCTTGATTGCCAGGAGTGTTGGTGGCCACGGTGTAATTGACTTCGGCCGAGTTCAGTTTCTTAGAAAAAAAAGCCACCTGGTGTAGTTGACCAGTATGTTTGTCCCTCTGAGACAACACTTCTCCTATGGCCACTTCCGAAGCATCCGCCTCCACCACAAAAGGGATGGTTGATTGAGGATGTCTTAAGATAGGTGCAGTGCAAAAAAAACCTCTTTCAACTGGACAAAAGCCTCCATGGCTTCAGGTGCCCAGCAAAAAAGATTTCCCTTCCTCAATAACCAGGTTACTGAAGAGGCCAACTGAGAGAAATGCGAGATGAAGCTCGTATAATAACTGGAGAACCCCAAAAAACCCTGCACGTCTCTGCCAGTCTTGGGAACAGGCCAATCCTGAACCGCCTCCACTTTCCTCTCAGCCATCCTAAATGCTCGGTGTAGGAGAGTAGGGTCTGCAATCCTATGGTCACCCCAGATTTTTGCTTTTTGCTTCGCTGGTTTACGACTTTCCCTGGCTGTGGGCCTGCTAATCAGACCCACAGCCTAGCTGTACTCTCTCTAAATTGACATCCATGTACTTTAGGTGCATTTACCAATTGGTATTGGGTCACTCTTGTAAGTCCCTGTACAGTGTACCATAGGTACCCTGGGCATAAGTGCACCCAAGGCCTACCAGGGGCTGCAGCATGTATTGTGCCACCCCTGGCTGGCCATCTAAACAGACACAACTGGCTGGTAACATAGCTGGGGCCAGGTGGTGTAATCACCCTTTGCTTTAGATATAGTATACTATATCTAACCCTAAAATGGACACATATACTCCTATAAGTCACTCCTATGGCAGGCCTTAACAATCCTGGAGGCAGAGTGCTTGGAATTATGTGAGATGGTGCTCTAGCATGAGCTGAGCCTGTCTGCAGCTTAAGGAACCAATTCCTTTAGCTGTTTCCATGATAACGCTATACCATATACTCTTAAGTGCAGTATAATCCTCGCGGTTATTGCTAACTTTGGCATAGCATTATAAAAACATGTTGAGTAAGGTGTCATACAAATTGGAATACTACCCCCTCGCCAGTTCTGGTGACGGGGGTAGCATTCCACCCTTTTAGAGGGACACAACATGTATGTAACTGTGAACCCCGGTTAAAGTTAACTCGAGCCTCAGCATCACAAAATGGATGCTGCCACCACAGACACGAGTCTGACCTCTTGCTGCTGGGAGTCCTTCCAGCGAGGGAGGCCTGGACAAAGGGGTTCCTGCCTTGGGAGGTGCTAGCACCACCCCAGACAGGATTTTGTGTATTGAGGTAGGACAGGCTGAAAGGAATGAGACATGCCTGGGGCACACAAGGTGTGTCCCTGTGCATACTCCGGTTCAAACCAGTTGCTGGGGCACTCCAACCCCAGCTCTGGTGCGAAACCGGACAAAGTATAGGGGGTGTAACCACCCCCCTTCCTGGTCCCACCCATAGGAGGGACCTAGTCGCAATACAGCCCCCTTTAGGAGAATAAAGGTAGGAGCTGGTCCCATTCCAAATTAGATTATCCTGATTTGAAACTCTACAAAGAAGAAACTCTGGACTTCGATGTTCTGCTCCACAGAAGACTGAAGAAAATCTCCCTTGTGGCCAAGGAGTGACTACCCTGCACAAGCAGGCACCATCAAGCGTCCTAGCGGTTCACTTTGTCGTCCTTCCCGGTGGAACCAGACTTCAGAGCCTGACGAGACCCGGACTTCCAGATCCATGGATCTAGTAATTACTGATCTTATAGTGCGAAAAGATGGTCCTCGCGATAACAGGTTAGCACTTAAAGTTAAAGACCAGGGTCGCAGATTGAAATGGGATAGTATAATTCCAGAACCCCTTGTACAAGAGGTACTCTCCGACGCTGAGGACGAGGTTGGTGTGTGTTTATCTAGTGAGGCTCATAATAGGGAACTGGTACTTGCCTTTGGTAGCATCTGCAGCAAGATTAATCAAAGACTGCTTGCTGGTCCAAAAAAGAAGACACTGCCCATCAAAAGATGGTTTGATAACAGATGCTCAAAAGCACACTGTGCGCTGTTAAGTGCCTTGAAGGCCGTCCCAAAAGTCCCTGCTCTTATCACAATCTGTAGAGCCCGGTATAAAAAAGCCATAGCAGATAGGAAAAAAGAGATCAAACATGAAGTTTGGTCCCAGCTATCAGACCCAGCAATATTGAACAATAGTGGAGAATTTTGGAAAATTGTTAACCAACTTTTATTCACAGGAGAGGAGAATTCTCCTCTAGAAACTAACATACCTGATGAAGGTTGGATAAAACATTTTAGCGATATTTATTCTGACTACAGTAGTGGAGGTCCCGGGGGTCCGGTTGGCCGTATAGCCAATGGAAATCAAGTGAACTTTGAGGTCACAGAAGTTTTACAAGCAATAGATTGTACTCTGAAGAAAAAGGCGCCAGGACCTGATGGTGTTCCTGCTGACGCCTTTAAATGTTTCCCTAATTTTTGGTCTAGATTACTTTGTAGGGTCTTCAATGCCTTAAGCCATGATAACATACCAGAGTCATGGAAAACATCAATAATCATCCCTGTGTTTAAAAAAGGAAATAGGCAGGATCCTGCATGTTATAGACCGATCTCATTGATTGACTCATCAGTTAAAATTTTAGGAAGAGTCATATTAGCAAAACTAAATGAGTGGGCAACTGAGAAAAGTATTCTGACCAATGTTCAATATGGTTTTAGACCCAAAAGAAGCACTCAGGACCAATGTCTCAATTTGCATTTGCTGATAGAGAAATACACCAAGGCCAAGGCGGGGTCCATGTACCTTGGTTTCATGGACCTCTCCTCTGCTTTTGATCTGGTTAACAGATCAAAGCTTTGGTCCATATTGCTAGAAATGGGCTTGGACAGGACATTTACTGGCAGACTTGCACTCGGGCCTCACAGCTAAAATTAGAGTCACCACGGGTGGACGGTGTACGGAGGACTTTGCTTCAGAAAAGGGGGTTAGACAGTGGTGCATTCTTGCACCCCTACTGTTCACATTATATGTGAATGCTTTAGAACCCGCCCTGAGGGATGTGACCCTCGACATTCCGCGTGCAGGGGAGCAGGGGATCCCTGTTCTCCTTTACGCGGATGACGCGGTACTTCTTGCACGTACCGGGGTGGGGCTCTAACGTCTTCTGGACGCCTTTGAAACTTTTATGGGGTCACGTGACCTAAAAATAAACGCAAAGAAGTCCCAAATTATGCTTATGGGCAGTGCAGCAAGGAAAAACTGTCATAAAACTTTTTTTTGTGGACGGGAGAAGCTTGCTCGAGTAGCTTCCTTCCCTTATCTAGGGATCATATTCGATGAAAAGGGTAACTGGGGACCCCAGCTAAAGAACAGAGTAATCTCGTTAGCAAGAACATCTTCAGCTCTCCAGGGGTTCTCTAAGAAACTGGGGGCCAGGCCAATTGGAGCCATAATGAAAATTTATAAGGCAAAATGTATTTCAGTTGCATCTTATGGCAGCTCAATTTGGGGTTATAGGGGTCTAGACTCCCTACAGATCATGGAAAATAAATTCTTCAGATCTGTTCTTGGTGTCCCACAGTCAACTCCGTCCTACACTGTACACTTGGAACTTGGGGAAGGCTACATCACAGACCTGATAAAAACAGCACATCTAGTAGCTTGGCTGAGGATGTGGCTCAACAAAGAAATTCCCCTAAATCACACTATCATGAAAGATTGTTTGTGTTTGGATAAAGTTAATAACATTAAGTGGTTGACTTACATCAAGGAAAACTTTACCAAGTTGGGGAGGCCAGAGTTATACTCAGCAACGGAGTCTATAACACCCAAAGATATTGCATTAATAAAGTGTGCAATGAGAGAGCTTTTATCCCTGGAAAGAGAAGAGAGTGAGTTGAAAAAACCAAGTGTTAGGGTCAGTCTAATATTATCTATACCTGACGGCCCAGAAAGCTACCTGAACATGGTGACCCACCCTTACCACAGGTTTATCTTAACTTGTTTTCGTTTTAACCTGAAACATTTCAATCTTGGTTTTTATCCTGTATGGAGTACTCCAGAAAAGGAGCTACCATGTTCCTGTGATCATTTCTCAGAACAAAATACTATGCACCTAGTGATGTTCTGTGGACATTACGTAGAGGCGAGGATGAAGTTTCTTGTGCCCATCCTAAAGGAGGCTGGATTTACTCAAGTTAAACCTGCTCTTATTTTTTTACAGCTTCTGCAGACTCTTAGGATTATGTTCTATGTGGCTAGTTTCCTAGTGAGTGCTATTAGGAGCAGGAACATTAGGTTAAAAAATATAATAACTCCCCTTCAATAGCATAAACTGAGTATTATAAAAGGCACTTCGTGACTATAATAGGACTTGTAACAGGGATACATCTGGTTTTAGATATGTCTTACTCTGGGGCTTTTAGTATTTCACATTTTTGCGCTATGTATATGACATGTTGTATGATTTTTATCTTTTTTGTATCTCAACTGTTTTTAAACTATGTATTTATTGTATATGTATTTTAAATAACCTGCACTTTGCCATTGTCTTTATATGATATTAAGTTATTGCAATAAAGTATTTTGACTGACTGACTGACATCCATGTACTTTAGGTGCACTTACCAATTGGTATTGGGTCACTCTTGTAAGTCCCTGTACAGTGTACCATACGTACCCTGGGCATAAGTGCACCCAAGGCCTACCAGTGGCTGCAGCATGTATTGTGCCACCCCTGGCTGGCCATCTAAACAGACACAACTGGCTGGTAACATAGCTGGGGCCAGGTGGTGTAATCACCCTTTGCTTTAGATATAGTATACCTATATCTAACCCTAAAATGGACACATATACTCCTATAAGTCACTCCTATGGCAGGCCTTAACAATCCTGGAGGCAGAGTGCTTGGAATTATGTGAGATGGTGCTCTAGCATGAGCTGAGCCTGTCTGCAGCTTAAGGAACCAATTCCTTTAGCTGTTTCCATGATAACGCTATACCATATACTCTTAAGTGCATTATAATCCTCGCGGTTAGTGCTAACTTTGGCATAGCATTATAAAAACATGTTGAGTAAGGTGTCATACAAATTGGAATACTACCCCCTCGCCAGTTCTGGTGACGGGGGTAGCATTCCACCCTTTTAGAGGGACACGACATGTATGTAACTGTGAACCCCGGTTAAAGTTAACTCGAGCCTCAGCATCACAAAATGGATGCTGCCACCACAAACACGAGTCTGACCTCTTGCTGCGGAGAGTCCTTCCAGCGAGGGAGGCCTGGACAAAGGGGTTCCTGCCTTGGGAGGTGCTAGCACCACCCCAGACAGGATTTTGTGTATTGAGGTAGGACAGGCTGAAAGGAATGAGACATGCCTGGGGCACACAAGGTGTGTCCCTGTGCATACTCCGGTTCAAACCAGTTGCTGGGGCACTCCAACCCCAGCTCTGGTGCGAAACCGGACAAAGTATAGGGGGTGTAACCACCCCCCTTCCTGGTCCCACCCATAGGAGGGACCTAGTCGCAATACAGCCCCCTTTAGGAGAATAAAGGTAGGAGCTGGTCCCATTCCAAATTAGATTATCCTGATTTGAAACTCTACAAAGAAGAAACTCTGGACTTCGATGTTCTGCTCCACAGAAGACTGAAGAAAATCTCCCTTGTGGCCAAGGAGTGACTACCCTGCACAAGCAGGCACCATCAAGCGTCCTAGCGGTTCACTTTGTCGTCCTTCCCGGTGGAACCAGACTTCAGAGCCTGACGAGACCCGGACTTCCAGATCCATGGATCTAGTAATTACTGATCTTATAGTGCGAAAAGATGGTCCTCGCGATAACAGGTTAGCAATTAAAGTTAAAGACCAGGGTCGCAGATTGAAATGGGATAGTATAATTCCAGAACCTCTTGTACAAGAGGTACTCTCCGACGCTGAGGATGAGGTTGGTGTGTGTTTATCTAGTGAGGCTCATAATAGGGAACTGGTACTTGCCTTTGGTAGCATCTGCAGCAAGATTAATCAAAGACTGCTTGCTGGTCCAAAAAAGAAGACACTGCCCATCAAAAGATGGTTTGATAACAGATGCTCAAAAGCACACTGTGCGCTGTTAAGTGCCTTGAAGGCCGTCCCAAAAGTCCCTGCTCTTATCACAATCTGTAGAGCCCGGTATAAAAAAGCCATAGCAGATAGGAAAAAAGAGATCAAACATGAAGCTTGGTCCCAGCTATCAGACCCAGCAATATTGAAAAATAGTGGAGAATTTTGGAAAATTGTTAACTAACCTTTATTCACGGGAGAGGAGAATTCTCCTCTAGAAACTAACATACCTGATGAAGGTTGGATAAAACATTTTAGCGATATTTATTCTGACTACAGTAGTGGAGGTCCCGGGGGTCCGGTTGGCCGTATAGCCAATGGAAATCAAGTGAACTTTGAGGTCACAGAAGTTTTACAAGCAATAGATTGTACTCTGAAGAAAAAGGCGCCAGGACCTGATGGTGTTCCCGCTGACGCCTTTAAATGTTTCCCTAATTTTTGGTCTAGATTATTTTGTAGGGTCTTCAATGCCTTAAGCCATGATAACATACCAGAGTCATGGAAAACATCAATAATCATCCCTGTGTTTAAAAAAGGAAATAGGCAGGATCCTGCATGTTATAGACCGATCTCATTGATTGACTCATCAGTTAAAATTTTAGGAAGAGTCATATTAGCAAAACTAAATGAGTGGGCAACTGAGAAAAGTATTCTGACCAATGTTCAATATGGTTTTAGACCCAAAAGAAGCACTCAGGACCAATGTCTCAATTTGCATTTGCTGATAGAGAAATACACCAAGGCCAAGGCGGGGTCCATGTACCTTGGTTTCATGGACCTCTCCTCTGCTTTTGATCTGGTTAACAGATCAAAGCTTTGGTCCATATTGCTAGAAATGGGCTTGGACAGGACATTGGTTAATTTACTGGCAGACTTGCACTCGGGCCTCACAGCTAAAATTAGAGTCACCACGGGTGGACGGTGTAAGGAGGACTTTGCTTCAGAAAAGGGGGTTAGACAGTGGTGCATTCTTGCACCCCTACTGTTCACATTATATGTGAATGCTCTGGAACCCGCCCTGAGGGATGTGACCCTCGACATTCCGCGTGCAGCGGAGCAGGGGATCCCTGTTCTCCTTTACGCGGATGACGCGGTACTTCTTGCACGTACCGGGGTGGGGCTCTAACGTCTTCTGGACGCCTTTGAAACTTTTATGGGGTCACTTGACCTAAAAATAAACGCAAAGAAGTCCCAAATTATGCTTATGGGCAGTGCAGCAAGGAAAAACTGTCATAAAACTTTTTTTTGTGGACGGGAGAAGCTTGCTCGAGTAGCTTCCTTCCCTTATCTAGGGATCACATTCGATGAAAAGGGTAACTGGGGACCCCAGCTAAAGAACAGAGTAATCTCGTTAGCAAGAACATCTTCAGCTCTCCAGGCGTTCTCTAAGAAACTGGGGGCCAGGCCAATTGCAGCCATAATGAAAATTTATAAGGCAAAATGTATTTCAGTTGCATCTTATGGCAGCTCAATTTGGGGTTATAGGGGTCTAGACTCCCTACAGATCATGGAAAATAAATTCTTCAGATCTGTTCTTGGTGTCCCACAGTCAACTCCGTCCTACACTGTACACTTGGAACTTGGGGAAGGCTACATCACAGACCTGATAAAAACAGCACCTCTAGTAGCTTGGCTGAGGATGTGGCTCAACAAAGAAATTCCCCTAAATCACACTATCATGAAAGATTGTTTGTGTTTGGATAAAGTTAATAACATTAAGTGGTTGACTTACATCAAGGAAAACTTTACCAAGTTGGGGAGGCCAGAGTTATACTCAGCAACGGAGTCTATAACACCCAAAGATATTGCATTAATAAAGTGTGCAATGAGAGAGCTTTTATCCCTGGAAAGAGAAGAGAGTGAGTTGAAAAAACCAAGTGTTAGGGTCAGTCTAATATTATCTATACCTGACGGCCCAGAAAGCTACCTGAACATGGTGACCCACCCTTACCACAGGTTTATCTTAACTCGTTTTCGTTTTAACCTGAAACATTTTAATCTTGGTTTTCATCCTGTATGGAGTACTCCAGAAAAGGAGCTACCATGTTCCTGTGATCATTTCTCAGAACAAAATACTATGCACCTAGTGATGTTCTGTGGACATTACGTAGAGGCGAGGATGAAGTTTCTTGTGCCCATCCTAAAGGAGGCTGGATTTACTCAAGTTAAACCTGCTCTTATTTTTTTACAGCTTCTGCAGACTCTTAGGATTATGTTCTATGTGGCTAGTTTCCTAGTGAGTGCTATTAGGAGCAGGAACATTAGGTTAAAAAATATAATAACTCCCCTTCAATAGCATAAACTGAGTATTATAAAAGGCACTTTGTGACTATAATAGGACTTGTAACAGGGATACATCTGGTTTTAGATATGTCTTACTCTGGGGCTTTTAGTATTTCGCATTTTTGCGCTATGTATATGACATGTTGTATGATTTTTATCTTTTTTGTATCTCAACTGTTTTTAAACTATGTATTTATTGTATATGTATTTTAAATAACCTGCACTTTGCCATTGTCTTTATATGATATTAAGTTATCGCAATACAGTATTTTGACTGACTGACTGACATCCATGTACTTTAGGTGCATTTACCAATTGGTATTGGGTCACTCTTGTAAGTCCCTGTACAGTGTACCATAGGTACCCTGGGCTTAAGTGCACCCAAGGCCTACCAGGGGCTGCAGCATGTATTGTGCCACCCCTGGCTGGCCATCTAAACAGACACAACTGGCTGGTAACATAGCTGGGGCCAGGTGGTGTAATCACCCTTTGCTATAGATATAGTATACCTATATCTAACCCTAAAATGGACACATATACTCCTATAAGTCACTCCTATGGCAGGCCTTAACACTCCTGGAGGCAGAGTTGTTGGAATTATGTGAGATGGTGCTCTAGCATGAGCTGAGCCTGTCTGCAGCTTTCAGAACCAATTCCTTTAGCTGTTTCCATGATAACGCTATACCATATACTCTTAAATGCATTATAATCCTCGCGGTTATTGCTAACTTTGGCATAGCATTATCAAAACATGTTGAGTAAGGTGTCATACAAATTGGAATACTACCCCCTCGCCAGTTCTGGCAACGGGGGTAGCATTCCACCCTTTGAGAGGGACACGACATGTATGTAACTGTGAACCCCGGTTAAAGTTAACTCGAGCCTCAGCATCACAAAATGGATGCTGCCACCACAGACACAAGTCTGACCTCTTGCTGCTGGGAGTCCTTCCAGCGAGGGAGGCCTGGACAAAGGGGTTCCTGCCTTGGGAGGTGCTAGCACCACCCCAGACAGGATTTTGTGTATTGAGGTAGGACAGGCTGAAAGGAATGAGACATGCCTGGGGCACACGAGGTGTGTCCCTGTGCATACTCCGGTTCAAACCAGTTGCTGGGGCACTCCAGCACCAGCTCTGATGCGAAACCGGACAAAGGATAGTGGGTGTAACCACCCCTTCCCGGTCCCACCCATAAGAGGGACCTAGTCGGAATACAGCCCCCTTTAGGAGAATAAAGGTAGGAGCTGGTCCCATTCCAAATTAGATTATCCTGATTTGAAACTCTACAAAGAAGAAACTCTGGACTTCGATGTTATGCTCCACAGAAGACTGAAGAAAATCTCCCTTGTGGCCAAGGAGTGACTACCCTGCACAAGCAGGCACCATCAAGCGTCCTAGCAGTTCACTTTGTCGTCCTTCCCGGTGGAACCAGACTTCAGAGCCTGACGAGACCCAGACTTCCAGACCTCTGCGACCTCTACCTACATCTGCAGCACAGCTGAGATCCGTGGGTGCGACGAGACACATGGGACCGGCTATCTTGGAGAAACTGCACTTCGCTTCCAGCACGACTTCAGAGGCATCCTCGAGAAAGTGCTTCGGGGATTGAAAAGCCCAAGCCCCGAGCAGCTCCTGCACAGAAGATCAGCCCTCCAGCATCCACGAGATCTGCGTGGGGCCCTTTTGCTTGATTGCTGCTTGACGCATTGTCTGATCACTTGCCGGCTGGCTAGTTGCCTCCTAGACGACGATCCACAAAATCTACACCACTGGTCTGGTTGCTCCAGACTGACCCTTGCTTTCCTGCAAAGGAGAAGCACCCCGGACCCTCCTGGTCGGCAGCAGACGCCTTTTCCACTCACCGCGTGGGTTACCTTTGCCAAGGCCTGTTGACTCCGAATCCAGATCCGACAGCGAGAGCCTGCGTGGGACAGCTTGTGCCTCCATCCTGGTTGTCGAAGACAACTCCTGGTCCACGTGGCTGCAGAGTCAAGCGTCCACTCTTCATCTGATCGCGACAACAGCCTCTGGTTCCTTCCTGGTTCCACTACGGTAACTGGCTAGTGACTTTGAACATTGTCCCCTCTTCCTCAATCCACCCTTGGATCGCTCTGGACATCTTCCTCCTGGTCGCCTGCAGCATCTTTCTTCAATGCTCCAAAGGCTTCGACGCGGAAACCCGACACACTTTCACGCCTATGCACCCGCACCCCGTGGGTGAGGTAACGAGAGCATTTCGGTTCTCAAGGGTAGATTGACTCTCCTAGTGTCCAGGTATCCAGTCGTTTTAGTCCTATCTAGTTGGAACTGTCTTTTACTTACCTTTTCGTAATTTGTAGTGTCCATTGACTTTGTTACGCATCTCGCGTGTGAGTTCACACTCTGCACACGCGTCCCGTGGGCCTCCTGCCCCTTACCTAAGGGTAGGGTAGTGTAGTCCCAGCGATCCTACATCCTCTGGACAGCTCAATTCCTTCCATCGATTTCCTTATACCATTTACCTATTATATGGTTTGTCGTGCCACCATTGTAATTTGTGCAACTTATCGTATTTTTCTTAAGATTCTTGTCATGTGCTTAGCCCTCTGATCTCATAAAGAGTTCAGAGGTGTTTTGTTAGTAATAAATATCTTGTTTATTTTCATAACAACCTGTGTGGTGTCCTTTCATTTGGTATTCAAGGGGTTATATGTGGTAAAACAGCTGGCTTCACATGTCAAAAGAGTTTAGCCTTAGACTGCTTTGTTCATGCCACTATTAGGATAGCTGGTCTATAAGGATGACTTACAACCAATCACCATAAGGGTTGTTTGGACTGATACAAGGTGATCACTAGAATTAGTGAGCATCATAAATCAGGCCAACTTCTCATACTCGGGGGCTCAATATAACTCCCAAAAATTCAACTTCTGTAACACTGAACTCACACTTGCTGAGTTTACAATCCAAGCTGTTTTCCTGCAGTTTTTTAAGCATTACGTGGCTCACATGTTGATCCGAAGAGACAGAGTAGACCAGTATGTCATCGATGTAAATGACAACAAACTGGTCTATGTAGTCCTTCATCACATCATTTAAAAAATACTGGAAAGCCGCCAGGGCATTACACAACCCAAACGGCACAACCAAGTATTCAAACAACCCAAAACAAGTTTTGAATGCTGTCTTCCACTTATCCCCATCTCGTATCCTCACCAGGTGGTAAGCCCCTCTTAAATCTAGCCGAGTGTAGATGTTCGCCTCTCTCACCTGGTCCAGCAGCACAGGGATGAGTGGAAGAGGGTCTCGGTTTCTCACAGTGTTTTTGTTTAACTGGCGATAATCTATACAGGTTCTCAACTCACCGTTGGCTCAAGCCGTGAAGAAATGCGGAGAGGCTGCCGGGGAACGAGAAGGGCGCATGAAACCAATGGAACAAAAATGATCCAGATACGCCCGTAGATGTTTAGTCTCTGGGTCAGATAAAGCATATACCCGGCATGAAGGTATGACAGCACCTTCCACCAAATCGATCCAACAATCATAGTCACGATGTGGTGGTAGTCTCTCTGCCTTTACCTCACTGAACACGTCCATATACCGTTGGTAGTCCGAAGGCAACACCACATCCTTTTCGGCCGCAGTAGCAACCCGATATATCTGAGCTAACAACAGTGTGTGGGACTCATTGCTTCTCATATAGTTGGATATACATTCAGCAGAGTTAAAACTGATAGTCTTGAGCCTCCAATCCATGGTAGGATTGTGTTGCCATAACCAAGGCATACCTAAGATAACCTCGTATTGAGAAGCCTCAATGATATTCAATACGATGTCTACCACATGATCCTACGGATTGCCCTTTAACTTCAACTCTACCATCTCGGTGTGTTCGGTGATGGCAGCTGACTTTAACAGAGTACCATCCATGGCTAATACGGTCTCGGGTTTCTTGGTAGGCTCTCTCTCTAGTCCCAAACGATGGACCAACCCACAGTCTATGAAGTTTCCGGTGGCTCCAGAATCGATAATCGTCCACACCGGGTGTTGTTGTTGTTGTCCTATTCTGAGGATCGTGGATAATAGGATGTGTGATTCTGTGCCCTTTACCCCTGAGACCGCTAGAGAAGGTAACTTCCACTCTGGTGCTGTAGTTGTTTTCCTTATGGACCTCCCATAGTCAGTTCCCTCTTTAGAGGGTTTCTCAACTGTCATCGTTGCGACCTGTTTCCCTGAGTAGAAGGTAGTCCTTTTCGTAGGGTTCATCATGGTACACTCCCTCACATAGTGCCCCTTCTTACCACAATACATGCAGAGGCCTTGAGCACGCTACTCTCTCTCTTTGCCTTTGATAACGGGGTCTAATGGCTCCAATGTCCATGGGTTCGGGACCAGAATCTTTCGGGCTAGAAGGGGCTACCTGTTTCACACCACCCCCGGACCTCTCACTTCTCTTATGATCACCTCCCCTCTCTGCCATTCGGTGATCCAACCTCAAGGTGAGATTGATCAAGTTCATACAAGTGGTGGGCTGAGGGTATATTTGGGCTAACACATCCTTAATGTCGACATCTAACCCTTAATAATACAACCCCATCCTTTTCTCTTCAGGCAACGCTGTTTCTACAATCAGCATGTTCAATGTTGTCATATATGTCACTAGGTCTTTTCTGCCCTGACGCAAATCTATTAATTCCCGATCTGCGCTAAGAGTGGTGGCCCACCTATCAAACACCCTCTCGAATTCCCTCCTAAATGCAGCCCAGTCTGTGAGTAATGGGTCGTCATTTCTAACCAGTGGAACTGCCCAATTGGCCGTGTCTCCTGTGAGATAGGAGATAGCAAAAGCTTCTCTTGAGAGGTTCGTGGGAAAGAAGGCTGGCCTACAAGAAAAATTTAGCCTGATCTGAGTCAGGAAGGTCTGGATCCTATGCGGATCGCCTGCATACCTTTCCGGACTAGCAAACGGTATAGGCGGAGGAACAGTCACCTGTATCTGAGGAGTCCCTGCTGAAGCATCAAAGGGGTTCCTAGCCTGTCTGTCCATTCTTTCCTTCAGTGCCGCCGTCTCGGCACGGGTTGTGGCTAATTCTTGCTGCACTAATACCAAAGCCTGCAAAACACTGTCTAACATAGCCATCTCCAAGCAAACCCCTGACCGGGAGGAGAAGAATTCATGGGTACGTGATTCTGTCACGGATGTCGAACTCCTCACAATCAGGGCGACGCTTAAAGGATTCCACCTCCTGATTCCTGATTTCCCCACACTCTGACTAAATGTGCATACACAGAGCATAGAGATAATCAAGCAAGGGATAGGGAAAGGAAGGTGCAGCAATGGAAGAGATACCTGAAACGAGAAGACGGAAGGGATTAATAACATGGAATCACTAGCTACTCTCAATAATTCTCGCTAGTTCAAGAACACACACCTAGAATGATTTCTTCTGGAGGTGAACCCTTCCTCTGTCTCGGTGTAGTAAGATGCGTCTCTTATCACCTGGATCAGAATATTCCAAAAATTCAAAACAGAAATTAACATCACCATCAACTGACCTAATGTTTAAATGGAAATCACTCAACCTGCCACATACGTACCCTCTCTTGCACTCCCAATAATACAAAGAATAACTCTCCAGTAACAAAGGAAAACGCGTGGGGTATTATGATAAAAGGGAGAAGGAGAATAGCAAGATCCTTCACCGGAGAAAAGTTGCTGCTCACAATAATGTCACTAAAGAAATGAAAGACTCCACAGAACAACCAGCTGGTCCAGCAATAAAGTTTATTGAATTGGGACAGCATGAATCAGCCCAAAAATAAAGAAAACAAAGTTTTGAACATCAAAGCAGGCTTACCTGTTTGCCGGGTAAAGCACAGATTCATCTCCTCACGGGGTAACTCCACAATCTTCGCGTCTCAGCCGAGAACGCGGAAATTCACGAAGAACGAGACTCGGAAAACAGAGCGGACTGCTCTGTACGCCAAAACAAGGAAAGACATCAAGGTTGGAATCATGTACTGCGCTACCTACATGATTAAATACATTTCGCTCCTCCCAGAAGGAAGGCCTTCTGGGAAGTGTAGTCCGGCGGCACAGCCGGTATGGTAGGCGCCACAAGTCAGTTCCTGACAAAGGGTGTGTGCGGCTGTGTTTCTCTGCACTACATTAGTGCAACTCTGGTTCTCCAAAGCGGGTAACACATTATGTTAAAGATTTAGGGACCTGTGAGGTGAAGTCTAGTGCTAATGCAGATTTAATAAATGTCACAAATAGGGCTGCTAACTCTTCTGATTCGCCTCTCAGGCAGGCTTTCAAGTCCTGACATTTAAAGTGCGCAATATAGTCGGAGCCAAAAGTTTATTTTCACAGATGCAGAGAATGTGTGTCAATAATTCCTCTGGGAAGTGCAAACTCAGGGAAAGTACTGAACAATTTATGGGGAGCAAATTTAAACACATTTTGTTGAAACATTTTGTTTTACAACATAAAAATAGAAGCAACCAGTGGAACACGAAAAACCTTGCTACATTTGAAAAAGGGACTTCAAAGCATCTATCTAGGACAAAAGTAAAGCACCAAAATTAAGGTGAGCAATGTGAAGGTTCAGAAAATAAGTTTCAAATCTCATTCTAACCTTAGCTAAACTACTAGGGAACAAAGACCAGACTAGATATGAACAAAGGAACAATTAAACTGGTAGAATGTTTTGCATACAACATAAATGTAAAATAATAACCACGTTCTTTTGTGAAAACAGGAAAATAACATACATTTTATATCCAAACCTTTGTTCTCAACAGACTTCATTAGTCAACCTTGCCATTTTCTTTATTTCTATGTAGGACCAATCACTAAGAAGACAATAATAAACAGTATGATAACATCATACTCATATATTTATTTTCTGTTTCCTTTGCAGATCTTTTTCAAACGGAAAATGCAAGACAATCCAGTTATATTAAATCAAAATATGGTAACTGACTCTTAAACTATGGTGACTATATTTATAATAAAGGGACATTAACTGAGCCCAGAAGTCATTGGAGGTGTGTTGAATATTTTTCATCTGAATCCAAAGGCAGAGTGCTTACTCTCGTTGATACAGTGGTAAGAATCACATAGCCTAACAACTATGCATAAAGGAAAATATTCAGCAATTAAAGTCACTTGCGACCATCTCCAATGAACCCTGTAGCTCAGTTGTCAGGGAGGTAGCCTAGAACAGCCCTATTAATTATGCAAGTACTATGCCCATGATCTCAAATTTAAGAAGAATGGTGCAAGGCCAAAATCAGGTGACTAATCCTCATAGAGCAATTCCTAAAACCTACTATGACATTAACATTTCCACTGACCTTATTGTGTGTTTTATGTGAACCCTTTAAAATTATGACTAATCTTTAGTACAGTGCATAACACAGTACATCTAGAGAATAGCAAAACTTGGAGGATGGATGAAACTTTTAAATCAACTCCCCGTCCATTCATAAAGATTCATACTATTTATGCAAACAATAACAACACTACAACCCCATTACTTTATGGATTACTGCCTCACAAACATGTAATATGTGTGATCATAAGCAGTGCATTGAGGAGGTGTAAGTTATAGTTAACTCAAGTAATGATAACTGCTGAATGTCAATGGTATTGTAAGAGAAAAATCTGAGCCTAACTATTGCGTCCTTGTAACTTTTGTTTTATTTCAGTGAATATCTATATATATGCATATATATATATATATCCACTGAAAAAAACATAGGTTTTAGGCAAGTTATAGTTAAGAATTGTCATTAAAGAAAACTTTGAAATTCCCTGAAAAAACCATAGGTTTCAAGCAGGTTATAGTTAGGAATTATCATTGAAAAAACCTTAGAAACACAGGTTTCAGGGGTGTTATAGTTAGATGGATATTTCACTCTTACAAAACCATTGAAATTCCTCCGTTATAGTTAGTTGTACTAACTGTAACTCTCGCACCCGCAATCCACTGGTGATGATGTCAAATATTACATCATTCATGACATGGTCAGTGACATCACAGATGACATCTCAAATGACATCACTGATGACATCATCCAGTAAATGTGGTTTGGTTTGTTATTTCAAATATGTATTATATATACACCAATCTGCATTGAAGAATCAGTGGATATATAAATATCTGGATAGAGGATTTAGTAGCAGTGTGATTGATTGTTTGCTTGAGTAATCCATAGTGTATCACTAAATATATTGGATAGTGATTAAACTGTGTGAATATCTGTTTTACTTGGTCAGTTGTTGTGTAAACTGCTGCACCAGTTGGTTATTATCTACATGAAACTCTATATTAGTTATTGATTAGTCAACTGATTATTTGCAATGGAGAGTGAATGTATGTGGGCAGAAGACAATGGGGTGTTAAGCGATTTTCAATTTGGGTTCCAAAGGGGTTTAGGGACTATAGAGCAAGGATTGTTTGTTTATCTTGCAACAGAAGTATATAAGGGTTAAAAAACAACGTCTATACCTCACTTTTGTTGACTTATCGTCAGATTTTGACTGTGTGTCACACAGTAAATTGTGGGCGATTATGGCCGAAATGGGGGTAGACAATGCTATTATATGCTTCTTGAGAGATCTATATTCCGGGGCCACTGCAAGTGTCCGACATGGGAAAGATGGAGAATGCAGTAGACAATTTGGGATTGGTCGGGTGTACGCCAAGGGTGCGTTTTAGCCCCCTTTTTATTTTTGTTATACATAAATGGTTTTAAGAATTGCCTCGTGCAGGAGGGTAGGGACATGCCCATGGTGGGTGGGAGGCCTGTCCCTGCCCTGATGTATGCTGACGATGCTGTTTTGATGGTACGCACCCCAATGGCACTACAAACTTTGGTCACATCTTTTAATAGTTTCATGCTTGGCTTAGACTTGAAAATTAATTGCTCCAAAACCTTGTCTATGTATTGTGGGTCAAGAACAAGCAAGCATCTGATGCCAATTTTTATAAATTCCAATCCCTTAGAAAAGACCTCCACCTTCCCATATCTGGGAATTTTGTTTCATGAAAGCGGCTCATGGACTACTGCAATTTATGCTAGATCTCTGTTATTTTCCAAAACTATCATGGCCTTACAATGTTTTATGAAAAAATTAGGAAAAAAATCCATAAAGGAAATTTTAACTATTTATAAGGCGACTTGTTTAGCTGTAGCTACCTATGGATCAGGTTTGTGGGGTTACTCAAATATTAGTTCAATTCAAACTATGGACAACAAGTTTTTACGTTATATCTTGTCCGTGCCTGAAAGTACTGCGACTATGATATGCCACGCTGAATTGGGAGTGCTTTATGTTACTGATACGATTAAGATTCAGCCAATCCTTCTTTGGCACAGGGTTTGGACAAACGATGAATGTGTGGTTAACCGGGCCATTTTAAAGGACATTTTAGCATTGGACAACATTAAAGATTTCAAATGGATATGCTATGTCAGAAACTTTCTCGAAGAATTAAGTTGTCCCCAATACTTTGAGGATCCGTTATCAATGGCATACATATCAAGAAGAGACCTGAAAAATGTGTGTATTGCCTATCTCAGGGACAAAAGATATTTAGAGGAGGCGAGAAAAAAGACTGTTTCTGCCCATCAGGATATTTTATGTGGAGAGAAACTCCAGCCATATTTATAATTGTATATGTCCAACCATGAACGTTTCCTTTTAACCCGGTTTAGACTTAACATTGTTTTTAGGTTATTATCTTTTCCTGTGATGAATTGTTGGTCGAAAGATCTATGTTTTTGTCCATGTGATGATGTGTCCCCACAATCTGATATACATATTTTATTCTTTTGTAAATTTTATACTTTTTTCCGAAAGAAACTTATCATCCCTATTCTGAAAGATTTAAATGTATACAGATGTCGCTTAGCGTTTTTAGAGTGTCAGAAAATGGAAACTGTTTTTATGGTAGCCTCACTTGCTGAATTTTTTAAATCAGTTTTTAAGTGTCGTATATCGATTCAAATGAATTAATTTTTTATGTTGTATATATGTACTTAATTTTGGTGCTTCTTCTTCTGTGTGATTTTATATAATGACTACTTGACCCCTTTGTAAATTATACCTTTTCATGCTACTTTTATGGTTATTCTTTGCTTTTTAACCGAATAAAGTATTTGAATCTGAATCTGAATGTGTGTGTGCTTCGGTGGGGGGTCTGTGACTGCTCAAAGATATGTCAATACTTAATTCAGTACATATATGAGGTTAAGACTACGTATTATAATACTTGTTTGGGTGAGTGAATATCTTTATGGGTGTGTTGAGCAAAAACATTTCTCAATGGTACATGTCCAACAAAGTAGAAAAAATAAAAGACAGTGTATGTGACAGTTCTTGTATATAAATAAGTATTCATAAAACTCATTGATTGCATGAGTGACTGTATAGATAATTCTTACTTGTAATAGTGATTTAATAACACACTAAGTATGAGTTACTATGTATATGAATAAATGAAGTGATATTTGTATAAGTGTGTAGCTGAGTAAATGTAAATAAGGTACATTGTTTGCAAAAGTGAGTAGGATGACTGCATAACTCAATAGGATGTGTGCTGGTGTGTAATGTTAATATAAGTGTATAAGTATATTTGATAGTGTTCTATTGATCATTGACAACATGTATGAGTGATTCTATAGGTAAGTGATTAGATGTGTGTGTAGACCTAGGAATCACTGAGTGGGTTTTTAGATACTTGTATTGCTGTGTCAATGAATTCAAATATGCTATTCTGCATTTGTCAGTGAGTGAGGAAAGTTTATAGTAGTGTATGATGAGGTGTCTCTGATTTTCATGTGGATGATGTCAACAGTGATGTCATCAGTGATGTCATTTGAGATGTCATCAGTGAAGTTATCAGTGATGTCACTGACCATGTCATGAATGATGTAATATGTGACATCATCACCAGTGGATTGCGGGCGCAAGAGCTACAGTTAGTACAACTAACTATAATGGAGGAATTTCAATGGTTTTGTATGAGGGAAATGTCCAAATATAACACCTCTAAAACCTATGGTTTTTTCAATGAATTTCAAAGGTTTTTTAAATGATAATTCCTAACTATAACCTGCTTGAAACCTATGTTTTTTTCAGTGAATTTCAAAGGTTTTTGTAAATGATAATTCCTAACTATAACCTGCCTGAAACCTATGTTTTTTTCTGTGAATTTCAAAGGTTTTTTAAATGACAATTCCTAATTATAATGTTGAACATTTCCCCATATCTTCAACAAGAAACCACATTTGCAATGCTACTTAAAAAAACAGGCAATAGTTCCACTTACCACTAACAAATTAACATCAACATTTAAAGAGTGTCAGGACGTCGACAATGTACTGTGTGAATTACATGCAACTCACAATCATATTTAAAGATCAATATGTGATAGAGGTTCTAAGTATACACTTCCGACACCAAAGAACATCACAATACCCAACGCTACCATCACCACAACTACACCCCCCCGAACCCCTCTCCCCTACTGCTTCAGAAGCAGGGCAAAACAGGACAACGGACCTTTCCAAAATAATATATCCCCTCAAACAGTACACTAGCTCAATCTACAGAGATGTGGCAACAAAGTATGTATAAGGGAAAGAACTCAAACATCAACAATATTGTACACAACGCTAAGACTACTGGTGAAATTCTATACAAAATTCACTATACAAACAAAAAACTTTTCAGTGTGTAGATATACCATTGATACGTGTAGTGTACTGAATAGTGAACGCAACCATATTATCTCAGACACTGGGGAATATTTCGGTCATGTAGCTATGTTCACCCCCCCTTTGAAAAAACACAAGAGGAGTGGGCTAGTCCAACGTAAACAACGTCAATGAAAGACTATAAATAGGTAGGCTATGCCTTGACCATGTTTTACATCTGCAAAGAGAAGAGACTGCGCCGCAGCGAAGGCCCACACCCTGCCACATGGCTTCCGCCATGACTGCGTGCCTCCTCGATACAGGCCCATAGCCATTGCGAACTCAGCGCCACAGCACTGCAGACTTATGTCTGTATCGACTAAAGTCTTCGATCTCCACTCCGGACAGCAGGGTTTATAACTTAAATTCAACTTTGGATCTTAATTTGTTGTCGGTATCTGTGCTGAGAACTGCCTTCAATCTACTCTGTGGTCAGTAGAATTGACAACTTGATTCCAGTTGCGTATCAGCACTACAGAAAACATTGAATTCAGTCTCGATTTATTTAAAGCAGAGACAATTGTACTATGTCCTCAGATTTTGTTAAAGTTTGAACAGTAGGAAATTCAGCTTTCATATATTTAATGCGGAGACAATTACGGAGAGCATTCAACTTAGCCTTGATTTATGTAAGGCAGAGACAAATTTGTTAATGGATGCCACAAAAAACATTCCTCAATGTCAGTACTAAGTACTGCCTTCAAATGTACACAACGATCAACAGAGTTCACAACTTGAGACCAGAAGCGGATATGGACTACAGACAACATTGAATTCATTCTCAATTTATTTAAGGCAGAGACAATTCTACTGTGTCGTCAGATTTTCTTAACGTATGTGACGAAAAAGCAATTGTCGATATTTCTGTGGACTACTGGCATAAATGTACTCTGCGGACAGCAGGGTTCAAAACTTGGATTCAGCTTTCCTTGTTCACTACGGACAGTAGGGAATTCAGCCTTGATTTATGTAATCCAGAGACAATTCTACAGTATGTGTTCAGATTTTGTTTACATAAGTCACAAAAATCATTCGTGGATATATTTGCTGACAACTGCCTTCAATCTACATTGTGAGGGCTCACGATTCAGATGGAATGGCGATTGCACATGATGCATTCTAATAGCCAAGAGACATTGTACCAGTGCGACCCGCCCGAATAACGAATCATCACAGTTCTCCATGTACTACTAACTCACTGCACCACAAGTCATCTCCACGTGGCCTTGTTAAAGCAGAATTCACTAAGCAAAAAACATTGCTCCCAGTGCGGCCTGCCCAGACCACGCATCATTGCAGGTTACTTACACGCTCAGTGCCAAAGGTACCAGTAACTTACTGCACCATAATTCATCACCACATGCCCATATTCAGGCAGAATTCAATAGAGAATAGACATTGGTCCGAATACGCCCCCCCTTTACGACTCATTATCACAGGGTACGTACAAGCTCAGCGCCAAAGATACTACCAACTCAGTGCACCATAAATCATCGCAAAGGAGAGTGAACAGTTTTAGGTCAGCAATAAGACATAATGTCACTTTTAAATGGAATTCATGCAGAATTCAATCGATAAAAGACATTTCTTCAATTACGGTGCCTCCCCCGGACCACGTATCATCGCAGGGTACGTACATGCTAAGCACCAAAGGCTCTACTAACTCAGTGCACCACAAATCATCGCCACATCTCCGTATTGAGTCAGATCTCTTAATTAGAAGAAAATATATCATAGTTTTTGGAGATTTACTGCAACTTACTCCTTTGAAAGGACAACCAATATTTATAAGAAAACTTGATTTTAAAGACTTTGCTACCATTGCGTCCTGCTCGGAACACGCATCATCGCAGGCTCCACAGAACGTTGTTGCTTCAGTTGCCACCACTTATCATCGATGGCTGCACACACACTAAATTACCAATACTGTGAAGCTCTCATCAATGCCACGTGATCGTGGGCTCTTGCTAACCGCTGCCTCCTGCCTACACTGTGGTCGTCAGAGCTCACAATTAATTGTACTGTTGATTTATTATTTGCAGAGTACTATACCAAACTAAGTATAACATTTATCAAACCCTATACAATATCCCATTATTATGCTTTAACAACTTTGTTTAAATCACTTATAGATTTACTTGAATAATAAATTTCACGTTGCAAGTGCAAAGGTACACTTAATGATAGTCTACACTGTGGATAGCGTAGGTCACAATTTGAACCTCACTTTTTCTTCATTGGAAACCTGAATTTCTTTTTTGGAGACAAAATGGCTACACCACTGGAAGAATCATCTGATACTGACCATTTTGTTGCTAAAGAGTTCATAACCATCGATGGGACTTTTTTCCCCCTCAAAGTACATACAGTCCAGTATGCAACAGTCAATGCTTTAAATCAGCCCGTTCACACCACGCATCATCGCAGGGTGAGCTCACGCAAAACACCAGACGTCCAACTAACTCAGTACACCGTAAATAATCACCATGAGGCTTTTTTAAGGCAAAATTCTGTAGTCAAAAAACATTATCCCAGTGCCGCCTATCCGGACCACGTATCATCGCAGGTTACTTACATGCTCAGTCCAAAGGTACTACTAACTCAGTGCACCATAATTCATCGCTACATGGCCGTATTCAGGCAGAATTTAACTGATTCTTCATTCATTAATTATAAAGTGCAGTACCAAACAAAGTAACATCCCTCAAACCTACACAAAATCACCAAATGGCCTTACGAAGCCAGAATTCACAAGACAAAAAACATTACTATCAGTGCGGCCTGCCCAAACCACACATCATTGCAGGGTCCACAGAACCTTGTTGTTTCAGGTACCACTAACTCAGTGGAAACCAAGCTAAGTATAACACCTATCAAACCCTACACAATATCCCTTTAGTATGCTTCCTTCAATTTTTTTTATATCACATAGATTTAGTGGAATAATAAAATGCACGCTGCATACATCTTCTATCTTCCACTTCAATCATAATTGCAGATGATGCACTCCACCCTAAGATCTACACTGCGGACAGCAGGGTTTACAACTTGAATTCACCTTTGCATCTACACTATAGACAGTAGGAAATTCAACCTTGATTTATTTAATGCTGAGACAATTATACTGTATGTATTCAGATTTTGTTAAAATAATTGAAAAAAAAACATTTTTCTATAACTGTACTGACTAGTAGCTTCCATGTACACTGTGCACAGTAGGGTTCACAACCTGAATTTACCTTTTCATCTACACTACAGACAGCATTAAATTCAGCCTCGATTTATTTGAAGCAGAGAAAAAAGTAGTGTTGTTTCACTGCTAGTATGTGCAAGCACCTTCAATAGCTGTATCGTGTGAACTATGATAACAAAGAATGTAGAAGATTGCGCAAAAATGTACCTCCACCACCAGCAATACCAAGTACCTCTGGGGTATCACCTTCAACATCGCCACCAGACATATGTCCCCAATTTGTGAAAGTTACACTGCACTGCGTGAAGAGGAATCATTTAATTTGTTATGGGGAGCAATCAAGTCTACCTAGTTTGCACAGCAATTGATAACCATCAATGCTAGTTTTTTCCCCCCCCTCAAAGTTTATATATTCCAGTATGCAACAGTGAATGATTACAGTGCAGCCTGTTCAGACCACGCATCATCGCAGGGTGAGCACACAATAAAGACCGGACGTACCACTAACTCAGTACACCATAAATAATCGCCACATGCCTTTGTTAAGGCAAAATTCAATAGTCAAAACACATTTTTACCAGTGCGGTCTGCCTGGACCACGCATCATTGCAGGCTCCAAACAAACCGCCCTTACCTTAGTGCACCACAACTCATGAACTCTTTACGATAGAATTTACTGTGTATTATTTCACATACAACGCTCCTACCTCTGTACAGCAGAAGTCATAAACGTTTATGATCAAATATCTGTATATGATATCATGATTACTATTCTCCTTGTTACCAACAACGTAATAAAATGGACACACATGCCCAGACCCACAACAACTATCTTTCTGGGTCTGTGTATTTATCGTGCTTGAGAAATGCTGTTCCTCCGCCCTACCACATTATATTGTGCTATATATATGCAACCATCTTACCTGTGATAGTAAGTGTGGGCTGTTCCTCCTTTTTTTTAGCATATTTATATAGCGCAAAATCAACCCAAAACTAATACATTTTCAGGTGCACGTAAATTAGGGTATTACTCTACAAATTCAGAATGTGGACGCAACTTTGAGCCTCGTACACTGATTTCCAGCACCAAATTCTACAGTGTAGCTAAATAACCACATACGTATATATATTAGCTGCCCTCCATGTGCAAAAACTGAAACTTAAACCTTTCACAGTGCTGTATTACTACAGCTACAACACTCCACTGAATGTACAACAAGCATTCATAATCACAGAAATGTGTCATGACCAACATCTTTTATGTGTGCAACTATGAACGAATATAGAGTCAGTGATACCCCGTACCTTCCATGTTGGCCAAGTTGTGGAACTTTACAGATATAATGACACATTTGCGTTTAAGACCCGGGTGACATCAACACTACAAATCGGACACCCGAATCACTTGATTTCTCATATAGGTCACGACGGGACCACGTCCATAGTGGCTATAAACCATCATGGTTTATAGCCTCTCGCAGCACTGGCATACGTCAGGCCAGCCCACTCCACTTACGCTACCTGGAAAAAACAAAAACTAAACATTGCCCAGATTTCCATTGTACTGATTTCTTAGTTCCAGGTCTAGTTGTCAGAACTGCACACACATACTCCCACATGGCTGGTATACACCCACACCACACCCATCCAGCGCATGTGTCACTACACACGTGACCCTACCAATAAAAAAAGACACGGTTCATGTGCTGTACGCCATTTTAGAGCTGCTCCCATCGCAAGCACTGTGATGCCCCGTCCTAGTGGTTCGGACGCCTCATGTAGGCCCGAACTACCGAGTACAAGGGCCCACCACTACCTGCGTGGTCTCTTTGGTCACTGAGTTAGTGGTTCCGGAAGCACTGAGCGGGTGAACAACCTGCGATGATGATGGGAGCACGAGTATGTCGTTAGCCATAGCGTATCAAGATTCAGCACCATATGTGAGACTTCTTGGTGGCAGAGCCGGACTGCATGATGTAGAAGATGTCCTGTCCACAAAAAGGTGAGCAGTGAGGCCTGGGTGTGCATCAGAGGGAGTCGATGGGCTGCAGCAGACTGGATACAAAAAACCGACGCAGTGATTTAGACGAACGCAGGCCTAAATACGGAAACTTTTTCCATTCATATTTTTTTTTTCCATTAGCAGGAACTTTTTTATAATCGGTCAAACGTTGTTTTTAAATGCAGGAGGGAAGGTGTGTGAAAGGGCAATGGTATTGTACTCCACATTAAGATAGTAACAAATATCAATAATAACATCTTTCTTTTACTATCTTTTAGATGTAGAGCTCCAGGGTGCATTATGTCCCGGCACGTGGTGAAAAACACAGTGATGACAGAAAGGTGAGCTGAGAATATTCTTTTCAGTCACTCTCTCACTTCCTCTCTACTTTCATAAAGAAATGACACACAATCTTAACTTCCTTTTTATCTTGCAGGTTGTGTTTCACAAATTGACACCACCACCCCCCAAAAAAACTACAAAGCTCTGCGTTCGTGTATTCTGCAATGATGCGTGGCCATCGTGATAATGTCTGAGAAGCCTGCTTCGACACGTGGTGCACCCTCTTTGAATCACGCCAATGGCACAAGGTGAGCAAAGAAACTTGTTTCTGAAACAAAAACTTATCTGTGAAAAGAGAAAGAGGGTAGTGTGCAGCAGCTTCACTGCGTAGGAATGTACAATTACCTCCGAGCAGTGAGGATAGGTTACAACAGTCTGAGGGGCAGATCAACAAGCCCCTTGCACCACTTTTCTGTCACTTTTAACATAAGAAAAGAGGCGCAAGGAGCTTCTAAATCTGCCCCTGACTTCCCAAGAAAATCACTCACCTCCGGACTCTGCGACTCAATGGGGTGCAACAGTCTAGGTACGCAATATTGAGAACTCACCGCTATGCAGTGGGAGTGCATGGGATATACTACTTTGGAAGAAAAACAACACACAGACACCTCCTTACAGTGGAACTGGATTAAATCCATTATCCTGTCTTTACAAATAAATAAAGCAAAGATATACATGTGCAGTTGTGTGTACTATGGTACTACTAACTCTATATACTATCTTTCAGATCACTTAACTAGAGGGTGCACTATGAACCAGCACATGCTTGGACACACAAAGGAGGCAAAAAGTTGAGCTACAAAGTTTTTCTCCAGTATCAACTGCTCTATCTATAACTTTCTCTCTCTCACAGTTTTAATGCTGCTTTTTTCTCTCTTCCTCTCTCCCACTCTCTCTCACATCGTTTCTTTTTCTCTTTTAAAGTTATGGACGGTACTGTCCTCTCTGTCGAGGCTGAATGTAAGACAGTCTGCAGTGTACAACCAAAGCTGAGTTCAAGTTGTGAACTCTGTTGGCCACAGTGATTACAGAAGATAAGCAGAGCGGCCTAGATATACAATGCCTCCGATTAAATGCATTATAAATAAAAGAGCTTATTTACAAGCCCCTTGTGCCACTTTTGCGTCACTTTCAACATGAGAAAAGTAACAGAAAAGGGGTGCAAGAGTCTTGTTAATAAGCCCTAAAGAATATTTTCCTGCATAATGACTTGATCTTTCACCTAATTCTGTCTCATCTCTGAATAATTTTAAAGACCTGTTGGTCCATAGTGTAAATCTGACGCAGTAGGCACTTCCATTCAGACACCTCTTGAACGTGGGCCTATAAGACAGGTGAAATGTATCAGGCACACTGCACACTGCAGATGTGCAAATAACTACATTTCGCCAAGTGTTACCTTAACTTGTAATGTTTGACCGCATTTAGTCACATCAATATAATTTTAAACACTTTTTTTTCATTTTTGTTTTGCAGATTACCGACCCTACTTCTATTGGAGTCCATATCACATTTTGTTGTACTGTTTTTTTTAATGTTTAATGCTTCTAGTTATTTATTACATTCTTAACTTTAAATTACGTTTCCATTTATTTATCATTGTTTTAATAAAAGGTAATTAAAAAAGTATATACGTCTTCTTTTTCTGACAACATTTCACTAATATTTAGTGTGATAATGATATAGTTTGAAAACATTTAAAAATAGAAATGATATTTATAACTTGAAGTGTAATACTGAGGCTAACTCTTTACCAGATCTTTACCGGAAGCTATAGCTATGACTAACGGTTCCTATGGGAAAGTTTTAAAACTCCAGCACAGTAACTGTTTCGATTAGCAACATAGTATGGTGAACTTCTAACCTCTGTGCTCATTTAAGTGTTCCATGAACACTTACTATGGTAACGGGCAGAAAACCGTTTGGGGGTAGGGTTGAAAGGTACTGGCTGTACAGATACTGTTATATTTACCCAAGATCCTCTACATTACAGAAAGGAATGCAAAGTAAAACAGAACACTCTGTACCAGATTTACAACCGCCTTGCGCCACTTTCGGGTCACTTTTCCCATCTTAAGAGTGATGCTATAGTAATGCAATGAACTTGTAAATCTGCCCCTATGCACATTACGAGCAAAACAAGTACACAAATCATTCAATTCTTTATTGATCACAATTAGACAGTGTTGCTCCATGATTGACAATGAACTTTAATAAATACTTTGTGCCTATTTAAATGAAAGAGGAGATTGTCGACATTACAAAACTTTGTGGCATATTTAAAAAGACAGAGTTAAAATTGTCATCGCTTTATCGCCTGCGAACTACAACAAAAATGCAGAAAATGGACTTCAAAATCTTCTGGAAGATTTTCTCAACATTGCTGTTTCCTATACAAGACTGAGAGCCACCCCCCTGCGGTTATAAAATAAATGGTTTTGGGGGGCTCCAAGGACACCCCTGCAAAATTAAAAGTGTGGGGACCTCAATGACCCCCCTCAAGCCCCGGAAACCACCACCCCAGGATATTTGTGCATTGTGGGAGGCAGACTGCGTGGCCCTCTGCCTGGATCCCTCGAGGGCCCTGGGGACCACCAAGCCCCAGGGCAGACTCCTGCAGTGTCCCAGGGTACCTACCCCCGGGACACTGCTGTTTGCTATGAGAAGGCAGGAGTCTTGCGGCTCCCGCCCTCCCATAGCAAACTTAGTTTGCATTTTGAAAGACACAGCAGTGAAATCTGTTCTCACTTTCAAAATCCAAACTAGATTGCTTTTCCACATTCAAGTTAGCATCTCCCCATGCTGAAAAGCAATGCCGGCTCCTGAAGAACACAGGGAGCCGGCAGGACCGTAGGGGCATTGTGGCTCCCCCCACGGTCCCAAACATTTTTTTTATAAGACCTGGGTGATAGGGTCCCTGGAGATATTAGAAATTACTGATAGGGGCTATTTTTTTATGGTAAAATTAAAAGTCGAGCAACCAGCGCAGCGCTCAGTGCGGCCCCCTGGTGTGCACGCGCTGGATGCACGGCTCATAATCTGTAGGGTGCGCGACTCCAGCGCCTTTGATGCACAAATTCTATGCATTTGGGAGCCGGCATTGCTTTTCCACATGGGGGGCTACTAACATGCAGCTTCCCATGTGAAAAAGCAATCTGATTTAGATTTTAAAAGAGAGAACAGATTTCCTTGCTATGGGAGGGCGGGATGGACACTCCGGGTCACTGCAGGAGCCGGTCCCCCACAATACATAAAACCCCAGAGAGTGGTGGTCCCCAAGGCTTTGGATACCTTGCAGACCCCCCCACCATTTTTTTTGTAGCCCGGGGGTAACAGGGCCTTCGAGTGCTCCAGGAGGGGGCCACGCAGTCCCCCTCCCACAATACATAAAGCCCCGGGGGATGGTGGTCCCCACGGCTTTGGGAACCTTGGACCCCCTGCCCCATAAAATGTAATAATTTTGCCCCCAGTATTTAGCCCCTGAGGGCTAATTATGAAAAAAGCTCTGTTTTATTTTATTTATTTTACATCAGAGTCCGTACACCCTACACGCACCTGCCGGGTTTAAAAAAAACAAAAATAGTGGGCACTGGGATTCCTTCTGGGACCCCCTAAGCAGGACTTGAGGGTAAAATTATTTCTACCCTGCCCCCTTTTCTACATTTTGCACACATATTCCACTGACTTCCTCAGCCTCGCTTCTACCGAGACACAAAATGGCTGCCAACAGATCTTGGTTTTAAATGTTGACAACCACTTGACAGCCAATTAGCATTCAGCACGTGATCAGAAGGGTGCGCTTATGGTACGATGACAATGCAAGCAGAATACGCGGATCCACCATGCCCATAGATATATAAATGATTTTACTATAATTTTCTCAGGAACTATTGAACAGATTGACACCATTTAAGCAAAAGGCACAAGTCTGAACTGAGGGCTACCTCTTTGTCAAATTTGGTGTCATTCCGTTCAGCAGTTCAGGCTGTATCTGTGGCTAAAGATCCTATGGGAAATTTCATGGGGAAAACACGTTTTGGGACCCCCGTTTTTTCTTGGGCCCCATTTGACGAATCACCATGAAACTTTCAGGATAGGAGCAGCCAAAAGTTTGGAAAATTTCGCAAAGATTCATCAATCAGCGCCAACGTTATTGGGAATAGAATGTTGCGGATTTCCTATGGATAATAGGTCCTAACTATAACTACCTACTGGCAACCACCAGTAGGTAATATATGTATATATAAGCCAAGTTGTATTTAAGAACGAATGGGTGTATAAGAGTCTGCATGGATGATTTAGTAGGTGTGTGACTGGCTGTATAAGTGAGTAATTAATTGTGTCTTACTTAATGCATATGTCAGCGACTGATGCACACATTCACACAGTTTATCTTGTCAGTTGGTGTGTAAGCGGTTGCATGGGTTGGTTAGCAGCTAAATGTAGATCTATATGGGCTATTGATTTGTAGTCTGAGTATCTGTAAGGGTGCCTGAATGTCTGTGTCGGTGGGTGGGAGGTGTGGGGGGTGTGGGTCTGTGCATAGATGTATATGTTGATAATTCACTGGGTATATGTGCTCAAGTCTGTATCTTTAAAGGGCTGTATGGCTGGTTGAGTGTGTGTATTGCTGTGTTGGTGAGTGAATGGATGCCTCAGTGGTACATGTGTAAGTAACTGCATATGTGAAAGGCAGTACATGTGAGTGTTGGACTGTAAAAATGACTATATGCTACAGTGAGTGATTGTGAGAGTGCATGTATGGATCAGTGTGTGCTTGTATTAATTATTGTATTAGAGTGTAAGTATGTGTTAGTATATATTTAAATAAGTGAGGTGGTATGTGTATAACTGCACAGGTGAGTACATGAAAGTGTAATTGATTATTTCCATGACTGACTAGGTGTGTAAGTAACTCTTTGAATGAGAGGCAGTGTGTGAGTGTCTGTATAGATATGTGAGTGCATATGATAGTGCTGTATTGATGGCTGACTGTATCTATGAGTGACTGTATGTGTGAATGAGTGGATCTGTGTGTAGAGCTAGGCATTAGTGAGTGGATATCTAGACACTGGTATTGGTGTGTTCATTTCAGAGTGGGTTTATCAACTGTTATATTAGAGTGTGATGGGGTGCATCAGATTTTGATATGGATGATATTATCAGTGATGTCATGAGTGATGTCACTGACCATGTCATGAGTGATGTAATATGTGACGTCATCAGCAGTGCATTGTGGGCGAATTTCAATGGTTTTGTATGAGTGAAATGTCCAGCTAACTAAAACATGTGTGAAACCTATAGTTTTTTTCAGTGAATTTCTAAGGTTTTTTATAAATGCTAATTCCTAACTATAACGTGGCTGAAACCTATGGTTTTTTCAGTGAATATATATAGATATATACACACATATATATCTATATATGTATATATATATATATATATATATATATATATATATATATATATATATATATATATATATATATATATATATATATATATATATATCGTCGGAACGCCGTCCTTTTGGGTCTTTCATCTTTCATCCAGTCTCGTTCCAATCAAAAGGGAAAGATGAATTGCGGACCCAAAGTTCTTTGTGCCAATTATTTTATTTTGAAACACCCAGCATCAGCAGCTTCGGAGCATTTCCCATCTTGGCAGTTTTCAGCGAGAACCCGGCACTGATGAGGCACACGCCGAAACGCGTCTGCCGGAGGCTGAACTTTGTGGACTCACGAAGAGTGAATAATGTGTGCAATGGCGGAATAAAGAAATTTGTTGGTATCCAGAGCATGTGTCAGACCTGGTTTGTAGTGAGAAGCAGGTGTGGAGGTGATATTAAAGCGGAGGTCGGCTCCGCGTACTGACACGCCCCTCGGTCTGGAGCTCCGCATTAACCGACAAACTGTGGCAATGGACGATGTGCTTAGAAGGCACAATGCGGCGCCCCCCTAACCCGAAGTGTCTTAAAGGTATTGGGGAGAGGGAGCAGACAGCACGTCTGCTTAATGGACTTGCCAGCAATGATGGAAGCCGCCAACGTTTTCCCGCAATGCTAGAAGGAGCCGACACTGCAAGCACTACCATGTGCGAAGATAAGTCACTGTACCTGTCTCGTATTGCCTGTTGGTTCCATGTTGCGGGACTCGATGCACTTCACCCGAGGTCTCTTGGTGGGAACAGCGGCATTAACGATCTGAGGAACATTTCCTGTCCGCTTTCAGTGAGAGTGATTGCCCACCAATGAGAAGACTCGGTTAGCAGCTTAAAATCAGCAGCTTCGGAGCATTTCCCATCTTGGCAGTTTTCAGCGAGAACCCGGCACTGATGAGGCACACGCCGAAACGCGTCTGCCGGAGGCTGAACTTTGTGGACTCACGAAGAGTGAATAATGTGTGCAATGGCGGAATAAAGAAATTTGTTGGTATCCAGAGCATGTGTCAGACCTGGTTTGTAGTGAGAAGCAGGTGTGGAGGTGATATTAAAGCGGAGGTCGGCTCCGCGTACTGACACGCCCCTCGGTCTGGAGCTCCGCATTAACCGACAAACTGTGGCAATGGACGATGTGCTTAGAAGGCACAATGCGGCGCCCCCCCAACCCGAAGTGTCTTAAAGGTATTGGGGAGAGGGAGCAGACAGCACGTCTGCTTAATGGACTTGCCAGCAATGATGGAAGCCGCCAACGTTTTCCCGCAATGCTAGAAGGAGCCGACACTGCAAGCACTACCATGTGCGAAGATAAGTCACTGTACCTGTCTCGTATTGCCTGTTGGTTCCATGTTGCGGGACTCGATGCACTTCACCCGAGGTCTCTTGGTGGGAACAGCGGCATTAACGATCTGAGGAACATTTCCTGTCCGCTTTCAGTGAGAGTGATTGCCCACCAATGAGAAGACTCGGTTAGCAGCTTAAAATCAGCAGCTTCGGAGCATTTCCCATCTTGGCAGTTTTCAGCGAGAACCCGGCACTGATGAGGCACACGCCGAAACGCGTCTGCCGGAGGCTGAACTTTGTGGACTCACGAAGAGTGAATAATGTGTGCAATGGCGGAATAAAGAAATTTGTTGGTATCCAGAGCATGTGTCAGACCTGGTTTGTAGTGAGAAGCAGGTGTGGAGGTGATATTAAAGCGGAGGTCGGCTCCGCGTACTGACACGCCCCTCGGTCTGGAGCTCCGCATTAACCGACAAACTGTGGCAATGGACGATGTGCTTAGAAGGCACAATGCGGCGCCCCCCCAACCCGAAGTGTCTTAAAGGTATTGGGGAGAGGGAGCAGACAGCACGTCTGCTTAATGGACTTGCCAGCAATGATGGAAGCCGCCAACGTTTTCCCGCAATGCTAGAAGGAGCCGACACTGCAAGCACTACCATGTGCGAAGATAAGTCACTGTACCTGTCTCGTATTGCCTGTTGGTTCCATGTTGCGGGACTCGATGCACTTCACCCGAGGTCTCTTGGTGGGAACAGCGGCATTAACGATCTGAGGAACATTTCCTGTCCGCTTTCAGTGAGAGTGATTGCCCACCAATGAGAAGACTCGGTTAGCAGCTTAAAATCAGCAGCTTCGGAGCATTTCCCATCTTGGCAGTTTTCAGCGAGAACCCGGCACTGATGAGGCACACGCCGAAACGCGTCTGCCGGAGGCTGAACTTTGTGGACTCACGAAGAGTGAATAATGTGTGCAATGGCGGAATAAAGAAATTTGTTGGTATCCAGAGCATGTGTCAGACCTGGTTTGTAGTGAGAAGCAGGTGTGGAGGTGATATTAAAGCGGAGGTCGGCTCCGCGTACTGACACGCCCCTCGGTCTGGAGCTCCGCATTAACCGACAAACTGTGGCAATGGACGATGTGCTTAGAAGGCACAATGCGGCGCCCCCCCAACCCGAAGTGTCTTAAAGGTATTGGGGAGAGGGAGCAGACAGCACGTCTGCTTAATGGACTTGCCAGCAATGATGGAAGCCGCCAACGTTTTCCCGCAATGCTAGAAGGAGCCGACACTGCAAGCACTACCATGTGCGAAGATAAGTCACTGTACCTGTCTCGTATTGCCTGTTGGTTCCATGTTGCGGGACTCGATGCACTTCACCCGAGGTCTCTTGGTGGGAACAGCGGCATTAACGATCTGAGGAACATTTCCTGTCCGCTTTCAGTGAGAGTGATTGCCCACCAATGAGAAGACTCGGTTAGCAGCTTAAAATCAGCAGCTTCGGAGCATTTCCCATCTTGGCAGTTTTCAGCGAGAACCCGGCACTGATGAGGCACACGCCGAAACGCGTCTGCCGGAGGCTGAACTTTGTGGACTCACGAAGAGTGAATAATGTGTGCAATGGCGGAATAAAGAAATTTGTTGGTATCCAGAGCATGTGTCAGACCTGGTTTGTAGTGAGAAGCAGGTGTGGAGGTGATATATATATATATATATATATATATCGTCGGAACGCCGTCCTTTTGGGTCTTTCATCTTTCATCCAGTCTCGTTCCAATCAAAAGGGAAAGATGAATTGCGGACCCAAAGTTCTTTGTGCCAATTATTTTATTTTGAAACACCCAGCATCGCCACCACGAAGCGTTTCAGCCCCACCTGGGCCTTGATCACATGACGCGTTGCCTTAGTGGAAAAGAACATTTAAAGTGCTAGTGCAATCAATCAAAGGTCAGCTGAATAGATAAGGAAGACAGACTTTCGTAATTCCAGCTTAATGCCTGAGTAAACAGATTTAAGTATGTAATCTGCACAAAAATAACTGCATAAATCAAAGGCTATATGCAACAAGGACATAGAAAAATATATATATATATATAAATAAATGTATATATATATATTTGTTCATATTTGCCATGATCAGCTTATAACCAGACACGCAAAATAATGTTCATGTTTCTGTATATTTTAACAAAATAACATTTATTTTGCACTGTTCCTTTATTTTCTTACGTTTGGGCGTGTTCCCTCAATTAAGCCCCTCCCTGTGTTAAGTGTATATATACTTTTATTTTTCTGTTGAGTGCCTATATGTGAACAAGCTCCCTAGTGGAGCGAAACGCGTCATTTATAAAATAAACGTTTATTCCTGCTACTCACTCGAGTTGGACCTTTTGTGAGCTCTTTTACGACTGTTTGCTGAGGCGTACTGAGGTCTGCACCCTGCTGTTGCCTGTCATCCATTGACGGGTTGGGATTGCTTTTTCATAAATAAATGTATATAAATATATGGTGCAATTAATGAGGAAAAAACAATGGCATTTAAAATTCATAAAAACAGTAGATAAAATGTAAAAATGATAAAAAATGCTAGAAATAATACCATAATAGTATAAATCAGAATTTTAAACCCCAAATGTCCTTAACAATTCATCAATGTAAAGTGCAAGATAGCACATAAAGTGCAAATACACAGTCTGGCCACCATTAAACGAAAAAGAGGGGAATCAACATTTCCTCCTAAAAATTAAAGCCCATGTGGGCCTATACAGATACTCTTCTATGTACCGCTGACTTTTCCAAAAAGACGAGCCAACCCATATATAATCTCTAAACCAGCCGGTGAAAAGACTATACAGGTATGTGAATTATTAGTCTAATAAAGTTACGTGTACCTAGACCCAAAAATTATAAAAAAAATACATAGATAAAACTATTTACTTTCCATTTAATAGAGGTCTTGGATTGCTCAGCGTCATCATGATAACAAATTTATTATAGCGTATTGAACATGGATGTAACAATAACTCACTAAAATAAAGAGGCAAACCTATTATGCTGTATTAAAGGCATGTATATAAATCTTCGCTCGCATTAAGCCATAATGGAAACTTGGTATTTAGTTCCAGTATATATCATGTTTCCGAGAGGCGAAGGGCACCTTTACGATTACCTCCCCTATGTAATAGCGGTACACAATCAATTGCAAAGTAACTGAAATGTATTGGGTTACTTGCATGTGCTACCTCGAAATGCCTCGCCGCAGGATATGCCTGATCTTTGTAAGAGATTGCCCGTATGTGTTGGAGGATTCTTTTGTTCACTGGCAGTTTAGTGCTGCCTACATATCTCAATGCACAAGAACACTCCAATACGTGCACAACATGATCCGTTTTACAATTAATTCTTTTGTTGATACATACTGGTTGTGGCTAAAAAGGTGTAGTATATTCTTTTGTGTTTTTAGCGAACTTGCATGCCTTACATGTTATGCACTCGAATGAAAAAACCCTTCTGTGTTGCTAACCAGTTAAAAGGTGGTTTTATTTCCCGGCTACTCTTCACTAGGCAATTGCCCATGGATCTGGCTTTTCTAAAAGTCAGTTGGGGTGTACGACTATGTTGTGCCAGATCATTTAATACCAGGTTCCAATTTCTATTTAGAATTCTCCTGATAGCTTTATGCTGTTTATTATATGTAAGAATGACCCTGCTGTTAGATATCATATTTTTTTATATATATATATATATATATGTATTCATTGAAAAAAACATAGGTTTCACACCAGTTATAGTTAGGAATTAGCATTTAAAAAACCTATTAAATTCACTAAAAAAAACATAGGCTTCACATCAGTTATAGTTAGCTGGAAATTTTACTGACATAAAACCAATGAAATTCCACGTTATAGTTAGTTGGACTCACTATAACTTGCGCGCCTGCAATGCACTGCTGATGACGTCACATATTACATCACTCATGACATGGTCAGTGAAATCACTCATGACATCACTGATAACACCATCCAGTGAATGTGTGTCTTTATGAAAAATAAATATGTTTTATATTTGTATTTGTAAAGGACGATGGAAGAATAAATGGTTAAATAAGTGTGTAAATGGATGTTTTTTTTAAAAAGAATTGATTGGTTAACTGCCTTATTAAGTGTATCTTAGTGAATACATATATTAACGAGTAATTTTTAAATATTTAAATATATGTATCAGTGTTTCACTTTGTGTATAAGTGGCTGCATGGGTTGGTGACTGACTCACTGTTTGTATGTGTTTTGAAGACAGCATATGTGCAGGACTGTATGGGTGGATGAGTGTGTATATGTGTGTGTTAGTGAGTGAATGCCTGTCTCACTAGTGTCTTTATGAGTAACTACATATGTTTTAATCTTGTATATATGAGCATTGATGTATATAAGTAAGTATATGTTAGAGTGAGAGATTGAAAGAGTTCCTGTTTAAATAAGTATGTGTTTCTATAAGTGATTGTTTAAGAGAGTAAGTATGTGTAAGTTTCCTTAGAAGTAATGTGCTAATGTATGTATAGCTGTATATGCAAATAAATGGATGTTCAATAGTTTATTTGCATGTGTGAGTATGTGTGTGAGTAACTTTTGTAAGACTGTCGGTGTGTAACAGGATGTATATGTGTATCACTATATATGATGAGTGAGAATATGTATGAGTGACTATATAGAACTGTTGGTGTATGAGTGGATGTGTATATAGATGAAGGAATTACTGAATTGGTTATTGTAACTGGTATGGGTATCTCCATTTTTTTGAAAATGTTAGTTTCTATTGTTTGAATATGTGTTTCAAGGGTTACATTACACTGAAAGGGGGTCTGTCAGTCTGTCACAAGGATGGTGTTATCAGTGATGTCATGAGTGATGTCACTGACCATGTCATGAGTGATGTAATATGTGACGTCATCAGCAGTGCATTGCAGGCGCGCAAGTTATAGTGAGTCCAACTAACTATAACATGGAATTTCATTGGTTTTATGTCAGTAAAATTTCCAGCTAACTTTAACTGATGTGAAACCTATGGTTTTTTTAGTGAATTTAATAGGTTTTTTAAATGCTAATTCCTAACTATAACTGGTGTGAAACCTATGGTTTTTTCAGTGAATTTCATTGGTTTTTTAAATGCTAATTCCTAACTATAACTGGTCTGAAACCTATGTTTTTTTTAGTGAATTTCAAAGGTTTTTTAAATGCTAATTCCTAACTATAAGTCTCACTTTATAAATAAGACTGTTAGCGCTCTAGTTGTTCTTTAGAACACTCTGGTACATTCTGTCATTGGGCTACAGTTGGGCTACATCTAGCTGATATTTGGGCTACATTTGTATTTTTTTGTCTCTGGTGGCCATCTTGTGGCTACATTGGGCTACATTGGGCTACATTTGGGCTACATTTTGGCTCTAACATATATAAAGCCCAATGTAGCACAATACATATTTTTCCAAAGTTAATTTTCGTAAAAAACACTTCAGAATAGGGCTACCTGTCCCTACAATGATCCCATTTTTTTTTTTTGGAGCACTCCCGGTGCGCGCCCCGGGGAGCGCCCGGAAAGCGTACTTCTATAAAGCGCCCCGGGGCGCGCTCTGGGGAGCGTCCCGTGAGCGCCAATTTTGTGAACAAAAACATGATCGTGACGTATCGCGTAGCCGTATCCGCGTGATACGCACAGCGTAAGCGCACCTGGAAGTACACGAGCGAATACGATCGCGCAACGTAAACATCCGACGCGCTTACGCTACGCGACGCGGAGCACGCCGCCGGGCGCGCCCCGGGGCGCGTAGCGTAAGCACGTCGGGTCATGTGACCTGAAAATAACACTTTTCATTGGTTCATAACAGTTTTGATTTCATAATGATGAAGCCCCTGGTCTTGTGACCTGAAAATAACACTTCTCATTGGTTCAGGACAGTTTTTTTTCCAAATGATGAAAGACCCCACCTTTTTTCCTTATTCTGACTTTGTCCTTTGACTGAGGAAGACCTGTTTGTACATCTCTGTACCTTTTTGATCTTTATAATGGCTTCAGTAGCAGCAGCAGCTGGTGCATCTGCCCCACCACCACCACCACCAAGAGGACCAGCTCAAGATTATATTGGTGGTCAAGAAGAGGAGGAGGAGGAAGAGGAAGAGGAGGAGGGAGGAGAAGATGGCTGCCTGAAGAAAATACCCCGTACAAGCCCAAGCCACACATTGTATGGGAGTTTTTTTCACTCCCAGAGGGCAAGAAAAAAGTGAATGCGGCCAAGGTAACTTGCCTAATCTGCAATGAAGAACTCTCAAGGGGCAACCCAAACAAAAAATATTCCTTTGGTAACTATACCATGATTCGACATATGACCCGTAAGCACCCTAACAACTATTCTCGTGCAGAGCTCAGGGAACTGGCCAGTAACCTCCCCCAGTCTTCAAGGACCACCTCCCAAAGAAACGAACCCACTTCATCGGGACCAGAAACATCAGAGATGATGCCTTGTATTCAGCCAAGATTTGCTGATTTTAAAATCACTTGTACTGCATGTGGCAAGCTTATCGCTTATGGTGAACAGAGCATAAAGCTCATCGTCCTTGCAGGTGACAATCACAAGTGCCCCAAAAAGAACTAATTTTCTGGGTTTTTTGTTTTTTTGCTCCAGTTGAGCCAGTTTCAATTCCCTTTTTTTTGTTTCTCCCCCTAAAAAAATACAAAAAAAATGTAAAACTGTTTTGAAAAGCCAAAAAAAGTACAAAATGTTCAAAAAACACAAAAAATATATAAAACAACAAAAAGAAGAAAAAAAGAGTTCTTTTTAGAACTACCTCCAATTTCTAAAAAAAGGCTTCCTTTTTTAAAAACTCTGTCATTCTTTTTTCCTCATAGTACGCTCCCCGGTACGCGCACCGGGGAGCGCACCGAGCGCTCCCCCCGCGCAAAACGAAAAAAATATATATATTTTAAATGCCCCGCTGGTCCCTTTTATTGCCCCCACATCAAACCTAGGGGGTCAGAGGGGGTCTATCCCTGACGCCTTATGGTCATTTCCCCCTTTGTTTTAGCCACCTCTTGTGTCTCGATTTTACCGAGACACAAGATGGCGGCCGCTCCGGACTGTTTCGAATGTTTACAGACACCCGAGAACCAATCAGCTTTCTGTGTGCATCTCACGTGGCGCGCCCGGAGCGCTCTCCGGGGCGCGTACCGGGGCGCGCCTATAGATATATATATTTTTTTGAACCTAAATTACTCAAAATCTACTGGAGCACATATCTCGAGACATAGGAAAGGCACATCGGGCTACCAGTCCCTACAATTTTGCCAAATTTGGTTGAAATCCATTCAGCCGTTTGGGCTAAAAGTGAAATCGACCGCCCTATGGAAATTAACATGGAGAAAACGCGTTTTGGGAAACCCCTTTTATCTCGGCCCCTGCTTGACGAATATCCCCCAAACTTTCAGGGAAGGACCGGGGCGCCGCGAGGCCATTTTGAGGAAATTTTCAGGCAGATTCGTCAACTTAAGCCAAAGTTATTCCAAATAGAATTATGAGATTTAACATTGAAAAAAATCCTAACTATAACTACCTACTGGCGACCGCCAGTAGGTAATATATATATATAAATGTAAATGTATGTATAGGCATTTATATAGCGCACTACTTACCCGGAGGGTCCCAAGGCGCTTCGACCGCTGCGAAACCCTTCCTGGCTTCCCTGAGAGATGGTCCCTTAATGGGTATCTCCAGGGTGAGACCAGGCATCCTCGGCGGTCTGGTGGGGCCGTTAGTGAGGATGAGGCAAGCTAATGCCCAGAGTTGCCGAGTGTGATCGCTGATCAGAGTGGGCACCGAGGCGAGAGAATTATCGAGTCCGCTGACCCTGGTCCAGAAACCTGCCGCGCCGGGAATCGAACCCTGGTCCCGGGCCGTCCTCTGCTCTCGGGTCTGCCGCCTCTAACCAGTGAGCCACACTAACCCTATATTTTTTTTTTATCCAACAAGGCAACAGCATTCGTAGCCTCAAACGGATAGCACACATGAATATCTTCAAGCTGGGTGCTTTTATTGTGCAAACCCCCTCTGACAGATGCATTTCGCCTCATAGCTTCATCATAGTCAGTTTGTTTGCGCAAACACTGAAGTATTTAAAATCACAATACATCACATGTACATCACATGTTCATGTAAACATTAAAAACTGACTTATGCAAAATTGGGTATAACATTAATTACGGCCATTTTGTAAAAGGTAAATAATAAAAGCAAACTAAGTGCTCTGTGCTTTTTGCATGATTAAAAGAACAACTTAATAGCAACAGAATTCATGGTGACCCAAAATGATCGTGCATCTTTGAAACATTCCTTCAATATTTTCTTATAATTATTTGTGCACTTCAATCTGTCATTTCTAAACATATATAATGGTATACCTTATCATCACCCTTATATCCTACATAATTGTGCCCTGAATGGGCAGTCACACTGTCAAGCCCGTTTGTGGGAGAGGTTATTCTTATTTTGGGATATTTCCTAATATCAGACAAAGATATTTACACTTATTAGTACTTCTTGAATATGTAACCTCATTCTTTAGTCTGGGTAAGCTCTTTTACTATATCCAAGATTCATTATTCCAGATGAGTCACAGCTCCTCATCCTTATTTAGCACTGCCGGCGCTTTAGTTTGAAGTTCAATTATGTATCTTGACTCCAAACCTGTTAGTCTACGCACCCTGTCCCCACCTCTATCGTGTCTTTCTACCCGACCTAGACAGCAGAATTTCAAGAGGTCCCTGTTACTCAAGAGGTATGTTTTGAAATGGCGGGCAAAAGGGTATGTAGCATCTTTATTTGCAATACCGCGTATGTGTTCCAGGATGCACTTTTTTGTTTGGTGAATAGTGCTACCAATATATCTTTTCTGACAAGGGCACGTTAGGGAGAACACTGTGAAATCAGAATTGCAATTCAAAAACTGCTTTATCTCTCTGACAGGCCTAGGATCCCCTGGTCTGATATCAAAGGTTTGTGGTTTTGTTACTATTTTTGCAAGCCTTGCAATTTTTACAAGGAAAGGAACCTGTAATACCCAGTCTATTTTTGGTCATCGGGGTTTGATTTAAATGGCTGTGTATTAGATGATCCCCCAAAGATGGACATCTCTTATATGTAATCAATGGACGATCTGGAAGATGATGTTTAAGAACACTGTCTGTTTGCAGAATATGCCAATTTCTTTTAAAGATTTCTAAGATGTTGGCGAATTTTTCATTATATTTAGTTATCATCCTAACTGGGGCATCTTGCTGTGTCATTTTCCGTCCTTTAGCCACCAGCAGATCTTTCCTATTGATTTTTTTCCACCTTATTTTCAGTCTAATGTAAATCTGCATTAGTGTACCCTTTAGCTATTTCAAAGATAACTTCTGCAGTGTAATTGTGCTTCAAGTGCAGGAGCTCTCAATAGGGTATACTTTTTATTAGGCTTATAGGATGATGACTGCCTGCGTGCAAAACAGCATTGCCCTTGGTAGGCTTCCTAAACAGACGTGTCAACAAAGTAGAATTTTAAATATATACTTCCAGGTCTAAAAAAGTCACTAATATGGCCTGTAAATCTCAAATTCAGATCGTTGTTATTTAGCGAGGCAACATACTCCTCAGTCGAGGAGCGGCTGTCACGCCAGATGACAAAGAGATCATCTACATATTGTGACCATAATATAATCTTGTCCATCCACAGCTCATTATGTTCCCCCCAGGCTAGATGCTTCTCCCACCGGCCCACAAATAAATTCATGTAGCTGGGGGCAAAGCACGTACCCATTGTGGTTCAACGCCCTTGTTGATAAAGCTGGCCTGCAAATGTAAAAATATTGTTATGTAAACAAAAGGTGATCATATCAAAAGGCATTTTGCTATGGCTTAAAAATGTCAATTGTCTCTTTTCTAGAAACCATTTTACAGCTTTCAGTCGGTCTTGATGTCGAATACATGTATAGAGACTAGTAATGTCTAGAGTTATTAGGAGCATATCATCTTCCCATCCAATACCTTCGATCAATCTCAAGAAGTCCTGGGTATCTTGAATATATGATGCGAGATCCATGACTAGGGGGGCAAGGAAAAAATCGATGTAAATTGCTGTATTTTCCAACAGACTATTGATAGAGGCGACAATCAGTCTTCCAGGGGGGTTCAGAGGGCCCTTATGGATTTTGGGCAGATGGTAAAATGTTGGTAGAGTTGGTAAATCACAATGGAAAAACAAATACTCTTCTTGACCCAGCATACCTTCGCCCCTCCACTCTTGTAAAAGTTGATGGCACTTAGCTATACACATTACTTATCCCTTTTGTTTAATTGGCGATCAGCATTCTAAATCTTCCAGCTATCTCATGGCCTCTTTGTAATATTGTTGTTAACTAAAGACAACCATGTTACCCCCTTGTCGGACGGCTTCACTTCAATGTCCGGATCCTCTTTCAAGGACTTAATGGCATCCCCTTGTTTCCTTGGTATGTTGTAGTATTGATTGTTGGGGTTAGTGTGTTTAGCCAAGTTTTTTTAAGTGTCCTAGAACCACTTCATTGAAAAGATCAATTTTGTCAAATGGTGTCTGGGGAATTGTTCTCGATTTCGGTTTTAATTTGCAATGTCCACTTATCTGTTTTTTACCGGCCACCTCCAAGTGTTCCTCAATATAAATTTCTCTATCTTCTCCAGACATGGTTGTTTCTAAAGTCTGTAAGGTTATCAGAGATTTAAGATTATGGCCTGTCAGTTGGTCAGACCGGTTGTCATCATTATTGGTATCATCATTGTGTGATTCCAGTGAGTCACGTCTAGGATGGATTAGGAAATTTTTTTGTAATTTTAATGTCCGAATATATCTTAAAAGGTCTATACGAACCTCTGCATAGTCATAGCCAGAAGTCAGACAGAAAGTCGGACCAAGTTGCAATACTTTAACTTGATCTTGTGTTAGAGCTTTATTGATGAGATTCACCACAATTCTTTCTTCAGTTAGGTTCACCATTGGCCTCTCCTCCCCCTGCTGCGAGTTACTCTTGGGGTGGGTGCCTCTTCTCCCACCTTTCTTTCCCCTCCTTCTTTTGCGCCTCTTGCCCCCTTCGATTGTGTTTGCTGAGGAGGGTGTGTTCTTGGGGTTGGTCTTTGTCTCGTTTCTCGTATTAGCTGATATTTGCGAAAATAAGGAGGCTCTAGTTCCACCGATCCCCCTCTCTAATTTGCGTGCAACAGTTAGAATATGGCCCTGTATTATAGTCCTGTTTGTCCCTTTGAAATTTTGTCTGCTTTCAGTGCCTTATGACCATCTCGTAATCGTTTAGGCATTTCATCATAGCGTTTCTTAATTCTTCTCTAGATATATATATATATATATATATATATATATATATATATATATAAAACTTGTTATGTCATTTTATTCCTTACAGATATTGATTTTAACTCTGTCTGCAAAGCACATTTTTAAGGGAAAATCTTTTTAATTATTTTTTTCCCAAAAGGAATTGTGTGCTTTTAAATATTTATGCAATTATGAATATTTATATAATATATCTTGCTCTCTTTGCACATATCTATTACATCTCAATTCATGAAGTGATTTTATAAATGTAATACGACAGCTAAGTGTCTATGACATTACTGAATGAACCGTCTATGTCTATGACTTTTCATCACGTTTGTTCTCTGCAATAGCACTTTAAAAAAATAAAAAAATTCCCTGAAACGTGTCATGTGTTCGAGGCCTTGTTGGAGGCTCAAACACGTAACGGTGGAGGTGCAGGCGTTTTGGGAATTAACCTGCATTGCACTAATTTTGGATCTGCTTTTCGCCCTTTGGATGGTTGGCGTGGCAGAAAACTTTAAGGATATACGTAAATATATATATATATATTCACTGAAAAAACCATAGGTTTCCCACCAGTTATAGTTAGGAATTAGCATTTTAAAAACCTAATAAATTCACTGAAAAAACCATAGGTTTCACACCAGTTATAGTTAGCTGGAAATTTTACTGACATAAAACCTTTGAAATTCCCACGTTATAGTTAGTTGGACTCACTATAACTTGCGCGTGCAATGCACTGCTGAAGACGTCACATATTACATCACTCATGATAATTTACCTCAGGATATTTAATCAGGCTTGCAGCATAATTTTCACAATGAAATTTCATCAAATTTGGGGAAATGGTAGGGACTGCTATGTAGTAGGGGCTATTCTATATTTGATGAAAGTGTCTGTAGTGGTTTTTCTGTAAATTACTTTCCCACCTTTTTTTATCGAGCGCTTAGCGGTGCGCTCCCCGGTACGCGAACCGGCAGCGTTACGGGAGTCCTCCATTTTGTGTATTGGTAGAATGGAGACATAAGATGGAGGACAAACAATGTACGGAATGGGTAGAAGGGGGCACGGTAGACACTTTGTGACCCTCTAGGTTTTCGGAGGGAGGATTAGGATGCTGATACATGCAAACATTAAGAAACATTTTTTTTTAATTTCGCGGGGGGAGCGCTCGGTACGCGCACCGGTAAGCTAACCGGGGAGCGTACTTTTGTGAAGAAAAAAAAAGTATACATTTTACATCTTTTGATATTTGCTATTAAAAAAACATTGAAATTCACTGAAAAAACAATAGGTTATAGACCATATATAGTTAGGAATTAGCATTTACAAAACCTTGAAAATTCACTGAAAAAACCATAGGTTATAGACCATATATAGTTAGGGATTAGCATTTACAAAACCTTATTTTACTCGTACAAAACCATTGAAATTCGCATATAGAGTTAGTTGCACTAACTATATATCGCGCTCCCGCAATCCACTGCTGATGATGTCACATATTACATCATTCATGACATGGTCAGTGACATCACTGATGACATCACTGATGACATCTCAAATGACATCACTGATGGTTTTGTGCGAGTAAAATAAGGTTTTGTAAATGCTAATTCCTAACTATATATGGTCCATAACCTATGGTTTTTTCAGTGATATATATATATACATTTTGTTTCTGAGCAGCCCTTGAAAATTTGGGGGGGTTTTGTCGAGGGGGGGCCGAGAAAAAAGGGGGGTCCCAAAACACGTTTTTCCCATGTTAATTTCCATAGGGCGGTTGGACTCACTTTTAGCTCTAACGGCTGAATGGATTTTCACGAAACTTGGCAAAATTGTAGGGACTGTTAGCCCGATGTGCCTTTGCTAGGTCTCAATATATGTGCTTCAGTGGATTTTGAGAAATTAACGTTTAAATCAAGATATATATCTGTAACAGCGCTCTGGGCAGCGATCCGGTCCGCTTACTTTTCGCGAAACGGAACTTTGCGCGCAGAAAGCTGATTGGCTCTTCTGTGTCTGTCAACATTCTAAACAGTCCGGAGCGGCCGCCATCTTATCTCTCGGTAGGATCGAGAGAGAAGAAGAGGTGAAAAACGAAGGGGGAATTTAATGAAAGGGGGCAATGTATCCCCCTCTTGACCCCCTAGGAATGTTGTTGGGGTTATTAAAGGGTCCTGTGGGGAAAATAAAAAAAAAAATGATTTTTCACGGTAGAAGCGCTTCACGGGCCGCGAACTGGGCCGCAAACTGGTAGCGAAACGGGAATTCGCCATTTTGTGCTTCGTTAATTAAATTACTAGGTGTAAGGGGGTGCGGGAGACGTATCCTAATCCCCTATGTTTCCTGAGGGTGGCTGAGGAGGCTCATATATGTTGATACATCTCTTCCAGCGGCTGTGCGTGAGCTTTTTTTTTTTTTTTTTTGCTGCGTGACAGTCCGGAGCGGCCGCCATCTTATCTCTCGGTAGGATCGAGAGAGAAGAAGAGGTGAAAAACGAAGGGGGAATTTAATGAAAGGGGGCAAGGTATCCCCCTCTTGACCCCCTAGGAATGTTGTTGGGGTTAATAAAGGGTCCTATGGGGAAAATAAAAAAAAAAAAAAATTTTCACGGTAGAAGCGCTTCACGGGCCGCGAACTGGGCCGCAAACTGGTAGCGAAACGGGAATTCGCCATTTTGTGCTTCGTTAATTAAATTACTAGGTATAAGGGGGTGTGGGAGACGTATCCTAATCCCCTATGTTTCCTGAGGGTGGCTAAGGAGGCTCATATATGTTGATACATCTCTTCCAGCGGCTGTGCGTGAGCTTTTTTTTTTTTTGCTGCGTGACAGTCCGGAGCGGCCGCCATCTTATCTCTCGGTAGGATCGAGAGAGAAGAAGAGGTGAAAAACGAAGGGGGAATTTAATGAAAGGGGGCAAGGTATCCCCCTCTTGACCCCCTAGGAATGTTGTTGGGGTTATTAAAGGGTCCTATGGGGAAAATAAAAAAAAAAATGATTTTTCACGGTAGAAGCGCTTCACGGGCCGCGAACTGGGCCGCAAACTGGTAGCGAAACGGGAATTCGCCATTTTGTGCTTCGTTAATTAAATTACTAGGTATAAGGGGGTGCGGGAGACGTATCCTAATCCCCTATGTTTCCTGAGGGTGGCTGAGGAGGCTCATATATGTTGATACATCTCTTCCAGCGGCTGCGCCATCTTGCCTTTTTTCCAATGCCACAATTTTGTCGTGCACGGCAGCCATTTTAGATGCCAGGCTGGTCCCAGGCTATCACCTACCCCTGCGGATGTAGTTTATGGCCTCAGCTGTAGAGAATTCAGACATGCCAACCCTCCCGATTCAGGCGTGAGACTACTGATTTCAGTGCTAGTCTCCCGCCTCCCGATTTCTGCAAGCAAAAACCCGGGGGCATATTACGAACAACTAGCGATAATTTTTGTCTCTAACTTGTTTAGAGACAAAAATTATCGCCGCACATCGGCGATTTTTATCGCAGATAAACTTTGCTATTATCGCAGAAAAGTCAGCGATATTCATGTATTATCGAGCAAATGCTCTTAGCCATGTTATCCACCTCCCATTGGATAACATGGCTAAGAACTGCTCAGGGCAGGTGTTAGATTTTGGAGATATTCGCGCTTCGCGCGAATATCTCCAAAAGTTGGTAATAGGAGATAGCGATGTTAGGGACTGTTTCCAGTCGCTAACATCTTGGCACGCCACTTTGCATGTCATTAGTGATAAGTATCACTGACATGCAAAGCGGGGCCCAAGATGGTCGCTATCTCCTTTTAGCTGTCACTAACTGGTGTTAGCGACAGCTTGGTAATAGGGAGATAATTTTATCTCCGCTTTCATGGCTTTTAAAGCCAAAAAAGCGGAGATAAACCCCCTTGATAATATGCCCCACGATTCCTTGGGGGTTTCAGCTGACAGGGCTTGGTATTGTGTTACATGGTAATTTTTCCAGGAAACGTCAGAGGGTCGATGCAGGGGTTCTAGAAGAGGTGATAAACCATTTAAGCCTCATGAACAAGCGCATGGTCTTTTAAAGATTTGTGAAGTACTCGGGGCGGCGGTGTGTGTGTGCCCTCTTTCAGGAGCGGGCGGGGGGGGCACTGCCAGCAACTTGCCAGGTCAGGTAGTGTTCAACACGTGCATCACCCTTTCTCTGCCTGCTATTGCGCTCCATGCTTCGGAAAGGTAAGAAAAAGAACGTGCATTTGAGTTTGAAATGTCCGATCCTGCAGCAGCACACTTCCAAAGCCCACACATGACAGTAACCCGATTCAAGGCCCCATTCACCCGTTTTAAAAAAAATAGATAACACTCCAACAAAGTAAGATTATAAAACTTTATTAACTTTTAACTATAATGAACGGAACAAAAACTGTAAAAACATTTAAACATTTTTCACACCAAAAAGCAACAATGGTCAGAAGCTGTCTTTTGTGCGAATAGTCCCAAGGCAGCACAACGTGCAGAGTTCTGGACGGCACCCAGGTGATGTCGCCTGGGTGCCGCACTGGTTTTGGGATCCTACAATGCTGCTCCGAAAATTGGCGTGGGGCGTCCCGGGTGGTGCGGGGGGAGGCCTCGTCAGTAGCGGTCTGTTGTGCGAATAGTCCCAAGGCAGCAGAACGCGCTGAGATGTTGATGGCACCCAGGTGATGTCCAGTAAACTGCCGCACTGGTTTTGGTATCCTACAATGCTGCTCCGAAAATTGGCGTGCGGCGGCCCGGGGGGGGGGGGGGGCGTGGGGGAGGCGGCGTGAACGGGCCTCCCCAGGTGGCGGCCATCCAGCTGAGTTGCGCCCGCTCTTGCGGCTACAGCGTCTCGCTCACCATGTTGTTGAGTTGCTCCCACTCTTGCAGTGCAGCGATAGGCGGCTGCAACATGACTCTTAAAATGGCGGACGGCTCTTCGGTTTTGGGCCTGGTCCACTGAAATGGCCCTGGGACACCTTGGAACTCGGACGCTTGCCTGCTAGGGCTTGGGCTCCATTCTCGAAAAGCGTCCCCTCAGCCGTGAAGATTCTACAAAAGTCTTGGGGGCCCCCGACTCCCGCAGGCTTCCGGTGGGGAGCGGCTGCCATGATTGCTCGTGGAATGACCACGACGGAGCCACGAGATGGTGGTGCTCTCATGCTGACGCCAGCTTCAGTCTGAATGATCCAGAAACAAGGTGGGGCTTTCATCGTTTGGGAAAAAAAAATGTTCTAAACCAATGAAAAGTGTTATTTTTAGGTCATATGACCAAACCTTCCATCTTTAGGAAACCAAAAGTAAAATGAACCAATGAAAAGTTTTATAAACAAGTCACATGACCTGTTCTGTGGCATATGGCTACAAAAAGCGTAGAAAATCCGTTGGCACATGAGGCGGCGTCAGTAGCGGACCTGTGTGCGAATAGGCCGAAGGCAGCACAACGCGTCGAGATCCGGATGGCACCGAGGTGGTGTCCAGCAAATTGCCGCACTGGTGTGGCCATCCTACAATGCTGTGCCGAAAGACGGCGTGTCCAGCTGAGTTGCGGTCACTCTTGCGGTACAGTGACTCGAACGCGCCGACATCCGGATGGCATCGAGGTGGTGTCCAGCAAATTGCCGCACTGGTGTGGCCATCCTACAATGCTGCGCCGAAAGACAGCGTGTCCAGCTGAGTTGCGGTCACTCTTGCGGTACAGTGACTCGAACGCGCCGAGATCCGGATGGCACCGGGGTGGTGTCCAGCAAATTGCCGCACTGGTGTGGCCATCCTACAATGCTGCGCCGAAAGACGGTGTGTCCAGCTGAGTTGCGGTCACTCTTGCGGTACAGTGAGTCGAACGCGCCGAGATCCGGATGGCACCGAGGTGGTGTCCAGCAATTTGCCGCACTGGTGTGGCCATCCTACAATGCTGCGCCGAAAGTCGGCGTGGGGTGCCCCGTTGGCTTATGAGGTGATGTCAGTAGTGGACCGATGTGTGAATAGGTCGGAACCAGCACAAGGCGCCAAGATCCGAATGGCAAGTCCTGGATGTTGAGTGCCTCAGTTGAGATTTCTGAGCAGTGCTTGTAAGATTGTCTGAAGCTTATTTGCACCTGCTGCAGCTTCACTATTGCCCTGGTGTGGCCAAAGGTCGCACATGACATAGGCGGCCGGCTCCCGAGGTCCGGCGGAACTTTTTTCCTTTTCCTTTCTGCTTCTTTTCCTACAATCCGTTTCATCTGAAGACACGACCAGGTCCCTGAATGTGTGCAGGGGGACGCTATTGATTGAATGAAAATGGCGGCTTGACACAAAGCTGACTCAAGCGTTGCTGTTGATGCTATACAGACAAAAATTGGTTTTCAGTTTGTACATTCTTCAGGATTTTTTTTTCTATCCAAGTCTGATTGAGAGTTTGTAGAAAAATGGCTTCAGATTTTCCACATACTACTCTTCAACATTCTTCCTAAATGTAACAATGTGAAACTCACTAGGAGAACGGCTGTTTCTGTTTCCTTTCAAAATGCTGCCAACAATATTTTCTGAATGGAAGACACCATCTTGTAGCATAAAGGGCCGAAAGGGGTTCTGGTCTGGCCGATGGTTGGTGGAGACATTTTGACTATATCTTGGACTTGCCCGGCCTCGCACAAAATGGCGCCGGTATAAATGGGACTCGTAACTCCTTGCCCGCAAATGTATATCTAGAAAATGTTATTGTAAGTGGCCCTGTCTTATTTTAATTACAAAATGTACGTCCACCGATTCCGCAACTGTTAGACACCTTAGTTCTTGCAACCTAATGGCCCGCTCGTTACGTTCCTCTACAGTGTAAATGTCTCCTCATCATATACGATTTCAGTTTGCTCCGTGGCCGGCCCACGTGGTTATAGGCCCGTATTTGTATACTGACATTTTCACAATAAAGGTTTTTAAAACAAAACACGGTAGTAGTATTTACATTGGTAAAGTTTTTACTTTTAGTCACTGTTTTCGAATCAGTAAAAGGCAAGTGAAATAAAGCAGTCCAATTACATGACGGATAAAAGGTATAATATGTAGGAACGCAGTAAAGATCAATGGTCAAGGTCAGTTGTGTTTTCCACTCCTGTAACATAAAGTGATCGATAAGAATCTGATAATCAGGGGTATCGGCGACTAAGACAGCAGGCCAAGTATCTTTTACTCAACGGCTCCGTCATGGAACAAAGAAACGCCCTTTTTCTCGAAAAAGGAATATATTTTACTTGCAGGACAGTTGTACATTTTCCGGGAAAGTACATTAGCCTGGAATATTATAACATATGTTTTAAAAAAAATAATGTTCGAAAACAATAAAAAGCGTAATTTTTAGGTCATATGACCAAGCTTTCCATCATTAAAATAACAAAAGTAAAATGAACCAATGAAAAGTTTTATTAACAAGTCACATGACCTGTTATGCTTACGTTACGCGCTGCGCGCCGCGCCTCGGATCACTTCCGGGTGCGCTAACGCGGCGTGTCATATAACGCATTACGCGACAACGTAGGTCAAGAATATAGTCAAAATGTCTCCACCAACCAGCGTTCGGAACACAACCCCTTTCAGTAGTCCAAAAAGTTCTGTTAAATGACAACAGAGGGGACAGGCAACAAGAACCATCAGTCAAAGAGGGGAGGGCAAGTTCTTCTCTTCCGGGTCATGTTGGGGCGCTACCGGAACTGATCGAATTGGTAGTCTACAGTGTTTCTGGATGTTTCAGACTAAAGCTGGCGTCAGCATGAGAGCACTTCCATCTCGTAGCTCCGTCGTGGCCATTCCACGAGCAGACATGGCAGCCGCTCCCCACCAGAAGCCTGCGGGAGTCGGAGGCCCCCAAGAGTTTTGTAGAATCTTCACGGCTGAGGGGACGCTTTCGAGAATGGGACCCAAGCCCTAGCAGACAAGCGTCCGAGTTCAAAGGTGTCCCAGGGCCATTTTAGTGGACCAGGCCCAAAACCGAAGAGCCGGCCGCCATTTTGAGAGTCCTGTGGCAGCCGCCTATCGCTGCACCGCAAGAGCGGGAGCAACTCAACTACATGATGAGCGAGACGCTGTAGTCGCAAGAGCGGGCGGTAAACAGCTGAATGGCGGAAGAGGCACAGTGTAGCAAAAGCGGGCGGAATGGCAACTGAAACGGTAAAGGGGCGCCCCACTACAGCTTGTCTTCAGGTCAAACGGATTGTGGGACAAGGTCCAGAATTGAAGAGTCATCAAAAGGCAAAAAGTTCCGCCGGACCCCGGGAGCCGGCCGCCTATGTCGGGGGCGATCTCAGGCTATACCAGTGCTATAAGACTTGGGGAGGGTGTCGGAGCCAAGCGTCTTCTCCGAGTCCGTGCCATCACACCATCCCTCGGGGGCCTCCGTCAAGCGGTTTAGGGAGGTACCATATAACATTGTTTTCAAATGCAGTCAGGTCCACAAACGACCCTCACTTACTTTGAGAATAGTGAAGCTGCAGTAGGTGGAAATAAGCTTCAGACAGTCTTACAAGCACTGCTTTTGTAAACATTTTTTGTTTTTTGTGTATTTTTGCACAGTTTTATATATTTTTTTTGTTTTTGATGGAGGGGAAACAACAAAGCACAGGCATTGAAAAAGGCTCAAACTCAGAACTCTGAACTATGGCACCCAACATCCAGGAGCTTGCCATCCGGATCTTGGAGCCTTGTGCTGTTTTCGACCTATTCACACATCGGTCCACTACTGACATCATCTTATAAACCAACGTTATGTAAATAGTTTTTTAATAAAATGTTTTACCCTGTTTCTTTGCTGGTGTGTTGTCTATATTTTTAATATTTGCATAGGGTTTGTCGTTATTTTGTGCGGGATGGGTGATGGAGCCGAGCTGTCTTGCAGCCCTCATGGTGTGGAGCTCAGTTCATCTCACTATTTTCGTATTTCTCATGAAGGGTTGTTTATAATATTTCTATTTTAGCGAGGTCAAAAAAAGATCCAATTAGTGGCCTACTGATTTTGCTCGATTACTTTTATTTTTTTACACGATTTTTCCCGATCTGCAAAGACTAAACAGAGTATTGCGACTTTGTGCTTGTTTGTAAATAGAGAATGATCCAAAGAGAACCAATTCTAAAACAGTAAATGCTTGGATAACAATCAATCAAATGGAGAGACAAGCAGGCACGACGGATTACAACGGGGGCAAAGGCCTGCGTTAACTACCGTTCACTATCTGCAAAGAGAGAGTACTACTAAGAGAAAAGAGGGGAGGGGGGGGCAGCGTTCAAAGCACATCAGCGTGCATAAATACGAAAATGTTTTTATCTATCACGTACTTGACATTTTAAAGCTTTTCATATTTGCTATTAAAAAACCAATGAAATTCACAGAAAAAACCATAGGTTATAGTGGATATATAGTTAGGAATTTGCATTTACAAAACCTTGAAAATTCAATGAAAAAACCATTGGTTTTAGGCCATATATAGTTAGGGATTTGCATTTACTAAACCTTATTTTACTCGCATAAAACCATTGAAATTCCATATATAGTTATAAGCGCTAACTATATATCGCGCACCCGCAATCCACTGCTGATGATGTCACATATTACATCATTCATGACATGGTTAGTGACATCACTGATGACATCACTGATGACATCTCAAATGACATCACTGATGACATCACTGAAAACATCTCATTTGACATGACTGATAACATCACTGATGATATCATTCATGTGATAATACGATGAACCTCTTCAGACTCTAATATAACCTTAGATACAATCAGTGTAAACAGACACTCACAGACTGTCTCTCATCCATGGAGTTACTCACACACCTAGTCAGTCATGCAAAGAATCAATCACACCTCCATTTCCTCAACTATACAGTTATACAAACTTTACTTATTCAAACATATACTAACACATATTTACTCTATTATACAATCCCTGATACAAGTTCACAATGATCCATACAGCCACTCACACATTCACTGGCTCTTATGCACAGTTATTTATATATGTCAACTCTCACATGTACTGTGTTTTACATATGTACTTACTTTGACATGTAGCACTGAGATATCCATTCACTCACCAATACACTCATGCACACAGTCAACCGCCCATACAGCTGTTTCCACATGCACTTTTGAAACCATACATCTAGTGAATCAACTGCTCACACATCTATGCACAGAGTCATACACCTCCCAGCCACCCACACACACACTCAGTATCCCATACAAATACTTGGGCAACCAATCAATAACCCATATAGTTACTCATATAGCTACTTATCAACACATGCAACAGTTTACAGAACAACAGACATAATGATGCACAAATTAAGACAGTTTAGTCACTAACCCATGCACTCAGTGAGACACATTTAATCACTCACTCATACAGTCAGTCATGCACCTACTAAATCCTTCATCCAGACACTTATACATCCACTCATTCTTCAATATGTAAGACATATTTTAACTTTACAGAAACATACAGTCACTGGATGTTGTCATCAGTGATGTCATCAGTGATGTCATTTGAGATGTCATCAGTGATGTCATCAGTGATGTCACTAACCATGTCATGAATGATGTAATATGTGACATCATCAGCAGTGGATTGCGGGTGCGCGATATATAGTTAGCGCTTATAACTATATATGGAATTTCAATGGTTTTATGCGAGTAAAATAAGGTTTAGTAAATGCAAATCCCTAACTATATATGGCCTAAAACCAATGGTTTTTTCATTTAATTTTCAAGGTTTTGTAAATGCAAATTCCTAACTATATATCCACTATAACCTATGGTTTTTTCTGTGAATATATATATATATATATATATATATATATATATATATATATATATATATAAGGTTAGGACTGATGTTAACATCTCCAATAGCCCGACCCTTATTGGTCATGATTTACCACTTATACAGGACTTGGAGAGTTTACGATATGAACAATCTCTGACACAACAGACTGTTACCTCTCCCGCTGCCACGGTGGGGGGCCTTACAAAATTCAAACCCAAATCTACCTATACACCTCAGATGCTGCACGATAACATCGACATTTTCCAGGAAGCTGCAGTTAAGGACATTAAGGCACTATACTCACAGACACTAAGGAACAACAAATATAAGAACATGTGCAACAAAAAATATACTGATTTGGTGGCTAAAATCCAGAAAAATGGAAATGTTATTGTTCGCCAATCGGACAAGGGGGGCAATATTGTATTATGGGCGAGAGAACTGTACTTAGAGGAGGCGGCCATACAGTTGAATGACATCACCTGTTATAGACATTGCGATCTGGCTGTCATCAAAAAATCTTACAGTACATTTTATTCTATGCTTATGGGTTGGAGATCATCGGCCCTCATCAGCATGGATGAACTAAAATATCTTAAAAATGATTTCCCCATAATGCCTGTCCTCTACCTGATCCCTACAATTCACAAGAATCCCGAGAAGCCCCCAGGCAGGCCTATTATCTCTGCATGTGGGGGTTTACTTGAAAAGACTACAATCTATGTGGATTCATTTTTGCAGGACTTTGTTGGGGGACTGCCCTCGTACATCCAAGACTCAAGTGATTTTCTGAGGAAGCTCAGCAGTGTTCAATGGGATCCAGCATACCTGCTGATCACACTTGATGTTACCGCCCTATATACTAGCATTATCCATGCGGATGGGCTTAGGGCTGTAGCGCATTACTTGGGGCAACGTCCGATTGCATTGGTAGAACATAACAAGATGCTGCTGTCCATGATAAATTTCTGCTTAAATAACAACTACTTTATGTTCAACAAACAACATTTCCAGCAGGTCAGAGGGGTAGCCATGGGGGCCTGTTTCTCTCCTAGTTAGGCCTGCCTCCACATGGGGTACTGGGAGAGAAAGGTCCTCAGTGGCGAACACTCTGATATATGTAGGGATCACATCGTTCGATGGTATAGATACATCGACGATGTCTTTTTGATCTGGAAGGGAACTAGTGAACAGGCAGAAATGTTTATCGCTGAGTTGAATGTTAACAACTACAACTTGTCTTTTACCTCGGACATCAGCAATTCACATCCCACCTTTCTTGATGTAGCAATTGATGTCAACAATGGAGAAATAGAAACATCTTTGTTTAGGAAGCCCACAGCAGGCAATACAGTGCTGCATGCTCACAGTCATCATCCACCACATCTAATCCGAAGCATCCCCTATGGGGAAATGCTGAGGATTAGACGAGCATGCAGCACTGAAGCCCAAAACAAAACAGCGCAAGAAGCATGCAGACTGCGATTTTTGGCCCGTGGCTACCATGAAAAAGTAGTCGCGTCAGCAATAAGAAAAGCCAATGCCACACCCCGTTCTGAAGCCTTAATGCATAAGAGGTTGCACAATTCCATCACGACTACGGTGAAACAACCTGTCAGACTTATATGGTCTTTTAACAGCCAAAATGGGGCTTTACGTAGGATCGTGAACAAGCATTGGGACTTGGTTAAATGTGATCCGATCATTGGTAATAGCATGCCCAAAAAACCGGCAATAACTTACCGGAAAGCCTTTTCACTACAGGACGCACTTGGGAAATCGAGTGGTTGGGTAAGATTGGCTGGCAGGCAGTAAAGGCTTCAGGAAGTGTGCCTCATGCAAAGCCTGCATACACGGGGTTAATAAGACAGAATACTGTACCCCCTTCTCCAATGCCCCCTGTAAGATCAACAAAAAGCTCACATGTAAAAGCGACTTCTCAGTATACGTGCTGGAATGCCCGTGTGGGTTAAGATACGTGGGTAGTTCCAAACTACAGGTACATAAAAGGGTCTTACAACATCTAAGGGCCATAAAGACCAATGACCCGGTGTATCCTGTGGCCAGGCACTTCAGGGAAAAGCATAATAGCAACAGTGCATTACTGAAGTATTATGCCATTGACTCCATCGCACCTATGAGAAGGGGTGGCAATAGGAAGCTGCATTAAGGAGATTGGAAACGAGGTACATCCTCATGCTAGACAGCAAGACACCTAATGGGCTTAATGCATCGGAAGATTTTTACACCTGTCTTTAGATTATCCTTTATTTCTCCTAAAGTTGCATGTTTGTTCCTTCATGACAACACAGTTTAGTTATTTCAAATAATCGCGCTAAACGGCTATTTGTATGTATTTCCAGCTTGGCCGCAGCGGTTTTTTGACCCCCTGTTTTTCATTCATTGTTGTCATAGTGTCCAAGAAGATGCTCAGAGATCCTATCACTTCAATAGACAGACTTGATTAGTATCAATTTAACATCTGTGATATAGTTGTACCAATATCAAGTTGCCTGTCTTTTTTAACCACATTCACTTAGCACTTTATGTTCACAGTTAGTTATTTAGCAATCAACGTGGTGATTTTACTACTTTTCTATGCCAGCCCGATTTGTTACATTTGTCTACATGTTACCGAAGGGTTTTAATCTTTTTGTCACTAATGAATTCTAATGAATTCTTTGATTGATGATCCCTACAATATAAAATATTCTGGTAAAACATACTGGTCTCAATGTCTATACAAGTTGAGTAAATAGTAATGGCCTTGTTGTAAAGTATGGATTTAGCCATACATAAGTTATATGATGTATAATTGGGCCCTGCATTTGCACATGTATTTACTGTTCAATATGTTTATATGTGCTTAGACAAACCTAGACCTGTTTGGTTTATAAATGGATTTAACCAGGTATTGCATTGTTTGCACGTAACTATGGGTTTTACATATTTCAAGGATTTATCCTAACACTGGCATTTTTGTTAAGGTTACGGTGTATGTTGAATTTCAAACATTTTTAACATGTAGTATGTTTACTATGTCCATTACACCGTTGTAAATACCGCTATGTTGATTGGCTAACGCTAAATGCACTTGCACTTTAAAATTCTGCTGTTTCCCTTTGGAACACCATGTGACCAAGGCCTCTGGGAGGCCGAAACATTATGCTGTCTGTGTGTTGCGGAATAAATTAACTCACGGAAAAACTATATATATATCTGCAAATACCTCGCAGCAGCGACGCTTCCCTGGCGAAACACGAGGCAAGGACCATCTTTTTTCAGCATTCTTATTTTATTCAGCCATTAGACAGGTAGTCATAACGCGTTTCGGCCGTCCCAGCGGCCTTGGTCACATGGAATATATATATATATATATGAAAAACTCTCGCCATACACACCCTTCCATTCACGGAAAAAATGACGATGAGTGGACCCATGTACTGGTACAATCCTCAGTGCTTTATTGGTGCTATTGGTGCATAAAATTTTGCCAGCAGTCCGCCATGATGTGTTTCGCCTCCACCCAGAGGCTTGATCACATGACCCTATATATATATATATATATATATATATATATATATATATATATATATATATATATATATATATATATATATATTACCTACTGGCGGTCGCCAGTAGGTATTTATAGTAGTTATAGTAAGGACCTAATACCCATTGGAAATCTGCAACATTCTATTTGGAATAACTTTGGCGCCGGTTGACAAATCTTCGCGAAATTTTCAAAACTTGTGGCCCGCTCTAGTCCGCTCCTATCCTGAAAGTCTTGGGGTGATTTGTCAAGCGGGGGCCAAGAAAAAAGGGGTTCCCAAAATGTGTTTTTCCCATGCAGTTTCCATAGGAAGCTTTAGTCGTAGCTACAGCCCGAACTGCTGAACGGAATGACACCAAATTTGACAAAGAGGTAGCCCTTGGTTCAGAGTTGTGCCTTTTGGTTAAAAGGTGTAAATCCGTTCAGTGGTTGCTAAGAAAATCAAAAGTAAAATCATAGTGATATCTATTGGCTTTCAACACCCCAAACCAGTAAGTGTTGGCAGCCATCTTGTGCCTCTGTAGAATCGAGGCAAAAAAAGCTGAAAAAAACATAAAAACGCAAAAAGGGAGAAGGGTAGAAACACCCCGACCCCCTAGGCCTGCTTAGGGGTCCCACAAGGACTCCCAGGACCCCCCCAACACAGGGTGCGTGGATTCTGCAGATACAAAAAAAATTAAGCACGGGCTCCCGCGCTTCGATGCTAATTAGCCCCCTGGGACAGCCATGCCCCGGGGCAAAGTATGAATAATTGTGGGGGGCACACGCCCCCCCACAACCCCAGGGACCGACATCCCCGGGGCTTAATAGTTTAATGTTGGGGTGCCTTTAAGACCCCCCGATCACCGGGGACCACCACATCATGGAGCTAGCCTTAATTGACATTGCAGGGGGCACACTGCCCCCCGCAGCCCCGGGAAGCACCACCTGGGACTTTATTTAAATGAAGAAAATACCCTGTGTGGGGGTGCTCAATCCCCCCACATGCACGGGGACCGCCACCTCCCTGGGCTCAAAATATTTAAATAGGGGGGTCCATGACAGACCCCCCAGCCCCGGGGACCATCACCCCTGGGGCTTTTGAAAATGGTGAAAGGGAGCCGCCCCAGAGCCAATGATGGCCCTTGGGACTGCCACCCCACAGGGCCAGCTCCTGCAGCGTCCTGGGGTGCCCATCCCGGGACACTGTAGTTTGCAATGACAGGGCGTGAGCCTCACTGCTCCCACCCTGTCATTGCAAACTGCTTTGCTTCATTGAAGCGAGAGCAGGGGAACCTGCTCTTGCTTCAATGAAGCAAAGCAGATTGCTTTTCCACATGGGGAGCAGCATGTTAGGTGCTCCCCGTGTGGAAAGGCAATGCCGGCTCCCACAGGAGGTGGGGAGCCGGCTGGGACCGTGGGGGGATTGGGACCCCCCACGGCCCCCAACGAGAGGCCAGGCCTGGGGAATGGGGTCCCTGGGGCAATAAGTGGCCCGAGAGGTGGGCCACGCGGCCCCCCCAAAAAAATAAAAATAAATGAGGTAGAGCCCTGGGGGATGGGGTCCCCGGGGCTACAAGAAGCTACAGGAGGGGGGCCACGCAGCCCCCTTCCTTGGTAGGAATAAAAAAAATTAATTGGCCTCGGGAGAGGGGCCAACGTGGTTCTCTTCCCAATTAAAAATTAAATAATTAAGGTTCAGGCTCTGGGGGATGGGGTGTCCAGGGCCTAAAAAACAGTAAAGGAAGGGGGGCACAAGGCCCCTTTTAAAAAAGAAAAAAATCTGCATCGCGCTGGAGGCCCCTCCCCCTACCACCAACACTATGCAAACGCGCCCTGTGGTGCATTTTAAGATGAGGATTTTTTTTCCCCTACAGAGGGTCCCTGGGGGCTAACTAGCCCTCCAGATACCTCCAGTTAGCACCACAGGGCTAAGTTGCAGAGAGACGGTCTGAGGCCACACCCCTTTTTACACCTCTCTAGAACGCAGCTCCGTGGTGCTTACTGGATGTACATGGTGGGCTAGTTGGCCCCCAGGGACGCTTAGGATTGAAGAGGAATTAATTTCCCAACGTAAAAGGCGCCACAGGGCGTGTTTGCACACATGCCCCTTTCTTCACCATTGTGCAAAAGCACCCCCTGGTGAATTGTAAGTTGGGGAATTAATACCCCTTCAATACTGATGGTTCCAGAGGGCCAACTAACCCACCAGGTTTCTTCAGTATGCGCTAGGGAACTGACTTGTAGACAGGTGTTCAGAGACCATGCCCCTTTTTACACCTCTCTGCTTAGCAGCTTTGTGGCGCTTACTGGAGGTACCTAGTGGGCTAGTTTGACCCTAGGGACCCTCAGGAATAGAAGGGGAATTAATCCCCTAATTTAAAACACGCCATGGGGCGCGTTTGCACAGTAGGGAAGGGAGGGGATGGGGCCTCAGGTGAAGCGTGCAAACACGCCCTGTGGCGTGTTTTAAGTTGGGGAAATAATTCCCCTTTCTTCAATTCTGATGGCACATGGGGTCTAACTAGCCCACCAGGTGCTTCCAGTAAGCGCCACTGCACTGCATACCAGAGAGGTGGTCCAGGCTCTGGTCCTTTTTACACCTCTTTGCAATGCAGCTCTGTGGTGCTTACTGAAGGTATCTAGTGGGCTAGTTGGAACCTAGGGACCCTCAGCATTCAAGGGGAGTTAATCTCCCAAATTAAAATGGCCACAGAGCGGGTTTGCACAGTGGTAAAGGGAGGAGACGGGGCCTGAGGTGATGTGTGTAAACACGCCCTGTGGCACATTTTAAGTTGGGGAATTAAGTTCTCTTTAATCTTGAGAGTACATGAGTCCAACTAATCCACCATGTACCTCCACTAAGCACCAGTTGCGTTACAGAGAGGTGGTCTGTGCCAATTCCCCATTTTGCACCTCTCTGCAATGCAACTCTGTGGCACTTACTGAACATTACTGGTGGGCTAGTTGGCCTCCAGGGAACCTCAAGATTCAAGGGGACTTTATCCCCCAACTTAAAACGCCCACAGGTCGTGTTTGCACACATGTCATCTCAGGCCCTCCGACCCTTCACCAGTGTGCAAATGCACCCTGTGGCACATTTGAAGAGGTAGTTTTAATTCCCCTGCCCTATTATATACTAGGGGCTTAAAGAGGAGGTCATGCTAATAACAGGGGTAGCCCAACGCATAGTGTTCCCTAGTGTATGTAGGTGTTTTAACTTTATTTTTAAGTGTCTTTTAGCATAGGACCTTCTCTAGGACTGGTTAGTCAGAGTCAGTTACCACAAGTACCCATCTGAAAACGTTGAGGGTACAGGATGATTTTGCAACAAGGCCTCATTCTGCTCCTCTGTTTGTTCTTTCTGCACGTCTTCCTGAACTTTTCTTCATCTTTGAGGACTTCTGTTGCGTTTTTCTGCATTTCTTTTTCTTCTTTCTTTGTGTTCTTTCTTCCTACTTCACATGTCCTACCTCTGTAGGCATGGTTAGAAACTAGCATTTAAAAAAAACCTTTGAAATTCACTGAAAAAAACATAGATTTCAGTCACATTATAGTTTGGAATTAGCATTTAAAAACCCTTAGAAATTGCTGAAAAAAACATAGGTTTCAGGAGCGTTATAGTTAGTTAGGGGCGTTATAGTTAGTTGGACATTTCACTTGTACAAAGCCATTGAAATCCCCCCGTTATAGTTAGTTCAGCTAACTATAACTTGCACGCCCGCAATGCACTGCTGATGACGTCACATATTACATCACTCATGACATGGTCAGTGACATCACTCATGATAACACTGATGACATCTCAAATGACATCTCTGATGACAATTTCTAAGGTTTTTTAAATGCTAATTCCTAACTATAACGTGATTAAAAGTTATGTTTTTTTCAGTGAACATATATATACACACACACACACACACACATATACATACATACATATATACGTATATACATATATATTATAAAAGCCCGTACAAAATCTAGATTATCACTATTGCCAACTGACAGAGGAACAGAAGATGAAATAAGTGAAGGGGAAGAAGCAAAGAGACTGATTACAACCTATAGTGCGCAAGAATGCAAAACCAGAGCCATAGTGAATACAAATTGGCCCATTGTTTTGACGGATAACATCTTAAATTAAAAGTTACCAGACAAACCAGTTGTAACATTCAGAAAATCTCAATTGATGGCTACTCACCTATCTAAAACTAATGTTGAAGGAGCCTCTATAAAAACCTGCCTATCAACTAAACAGGGCTTCTTCAAATGCATTACATGTCATGCTTGTAAATTTGGTATAAACACTTCAAAATACAGCACTGCGTTCAGAGACAAGGAATTTGACATTAAGGGCAAATACAATTGCCGCACGAATTTCGCAGTTTACGTTCTCAAGTGCCCCTGTGGGCTTAGGTATGTGGGAAGTACGAAGCTCCAGGTGCACGTTAGAATATTACAACACATTAGAGCAAGACATTTTAAATCTGTCCATAATAAGGATATCATTTGTTCATCCTATTATCTAATCAACTCTGTTCCCATACCACGTAGGGAAGGCAATATGGAACAATTGTTGAAACAATTAGAAACAAGATACGTTTTAAATTTGGATAGTAAATATCCAAATGGTCTCAACAATACGGAGGATTTACATACTTTCCTTTAAACATTTGACTGTAATTTATCACTTAATCATGTTTAGGAGACCTTTTAAGAAACTTGTAACATCTATTCACTCTTACAGGCGTGTATTGGGTGAGGCCTCCTAATAACGTTGATTCTTTGAAGAACAACTATATATGATATGGGGTATTTACAATGTATTTAACCCTACCATACAGCCTTCTGTTCTAAATTTGATTCATTGGTTTTAAAACTATCTTTCTTTTATAATTTTTTGCACATACAATCAGCACTAAGCACTTTGGTAATTTCTTATGGAATCATATGAGTATGGATTAGACATATAGAGTTTTATACTTGGGATCAAGTATTTATAGAGATTTCAAAAATGGAATTTTTAGTTTTGATAAATTATTAAATAGTTTGGTTTGAGGAAATTCTAGGCAGCTATATATGTTTAGGCTTATTTTTGCACAGATGTGACTGCATTGAGGCAGTAAATTTGCACGATGAACGGTTAAACACGATCATCATGTTGAAATTTTGCATATTTTGCACAGAAGAATGGACTTATCTTTATAGATTGGCCCATTGAACTTATAGCTTTATTTTACACAACACGTCAGCATTCATGCTGTTATTTGCACATTGATTCACCAATGTGAACCAAAAGAAGGTGATAATTGAGTTTTTTGCACAAATCATATTAGTATTATGTGATTTTTTTTAAATGAGCTCTGTGTTAAGTAATATGTATTATTTATTGCACAATTTTGTAACAATATTTATTGCTAAATTTGCACATATAACTAAGCATTTATGCTGCTATACTCCAAAAATATTAACAATGGCAATGTTTATTTCTGTCAAGAATTGTAAGATACAAACTACGTAAAAAAACGATAATCCAAAAGGATATGAGATTCCGTGAAATTGCTTGTTTTGCACAGAAGTATTTTTTCACTGTTTATGGTCACGTGGTTATGAAATGCGAAACAAAAACGTGTATATATAAATCAATATGTACTGCATGCCCGTTATGTGAACAAGGGTACTCTTTACCCGAAACGGGTCATGCTGAGTGAGAAGGAGGGATAATAAACCTACCTGCGAAACTCCATACTGCCTGGTGGTCCGTTGTTTCTGTGTTGCCGTCCTGGAGAGACAGAAAGTATCTGTATATATATATATATATATATATATATATATATATATATATATATATATATATATATATATATATATATATATATATATATATATATATATATATATATATATATATATATATATATATATGTAATTTGGCAACAACAATAACAACCACTTCAGTTGTATCAGTCCCCAAAATTCTTAATACAGGTACATATTGTCTAACTCCCAGGAGCTGACATACTGGTTTAATCCATTTTCCACAATGGGATGCGTAAGATTTCTAAAAAAATACAAAGGGATGCAGTATTTAAAGGTCTGCTTTACAAAACAGACACCAGCTGTTGCTATAGCTGAGTCCACCCTATTTTACACAAAACTATGGAAAAGTAAAATGCCACATCTAAATTTGAGGTAAAGATACTTGGCTAAGCATCCAGGGATCATATCACAAAACGGTTCAAACACAAGAATTATTTTAAGATCTAAAAAGGTATGAGTCAGCCTGCCCGATTCAAATCTTTTTAAATCCTCCTACCACACATATGCTTTAAATTGCTTTTTAATAATGTTTTAGAAATTAGCCTTGCTTCATCAGGAGATTCACATAGGGAGGGCAGACACATTTTCTAAAACATAGTTTTAGTTTTAATATAGGCTACCCAGGGGATCTTGATATGGCCATTAAGCCATTAAGCCTTATATGCTGCCTTAGAGAGAGCTCAAAGATCCAGTTCCTTAATAGACTATAGATAGACCATAGTCTGTGCCAATACAATAATGGTCTTGTCATCACAGAGTGGTTGATCGGATAAATTCCCAAATCCAAAACTTGAAGGAGTCACAGCACACTCTGTGGAAGGTTAAGTATCACACAAGTGAAACATTTTTTGGCCCTGACATGTTCATCAACCTTTTCATATCCCCTCAGCTTCCACCCATACAATGCTGAACGTATTTACCTAGTCATTAAAAATCTCTACCGCTGGAGCCAAGATTTCTTCAACATTCTTGTCACAGCTCTTGCCCACCCAAGGCTAGCTTAAGTGTGTTATTGTCACTATCGTGGTGATCTATAACCACCCTGTCCACCAGGCATGGCCACATTAAAATTAATAGGAATATCTTATCAAATTGTTCATTGTATTGAGCCTCTTGAAAGCATGAGCACCTGCCTGGTGGCACACTGTCCTGCCATTACATACTTCTAAATCTGCACTCAGGGATAAACTCATGAATTGATTAGCAACCACTGAATACCTTTTAATTGGGTTGAGATCCAGCGGGCAAACACTTAAGAGTGCATCTTCTTCCTCTGTTCAAAGCAATAATGCTGTCTGCATTGTCACGAGTTGGAAGCCTTATTTCAACATAGTCATTCTCTCCAGCTGGAGTTGCCCAGTGTCGAGTTCCAACAGTATACTGGCGAATGACTGACAGACATTTTCGAACATTGAAGAACAATGGATCACTTTGTTTAACAAAGACTTGTGGTCTTCTCTAACCCCTTCCAGCAATATGGCCACATTATGCATATAGATGGTACCACCTATTCCTAAACTGTCCTCCCGTGAAGATATTAACAATACTAGAGAGACACAGGTACTCTCGGATTGGCTGTTGCATATCTCCTCCATACGACCAGGCCTAATATGTAAACCAGAAGTAGGATTCACAGTTCCTGTATGCCCTGGAATGAGTTGCATTGGAGCAGGACAAGTGAGAGGAAAACTGTTTTGATGCCTGTCAGCCTTAGATGACACACTCAACCCCTGACCTATCACCCGGTGGTACTATAGAAGGATAAAGCCCAGAGCTATTGCAGGGAGCAGAAGCAGTGAGCGTTGAGAGACCTGAGAGGAGGCTAATACATTTTGTGGTGTCAAACATGTCGTACACGATAGTTGAAAATTGGCAACGGCCTGCAATTGGAGTTAGGGGATAATTATCAAATATTGATCCGATAAAAGTTTAATCTTCATTAATAATTTCTTGAGTTCCTCCTTAGATCTTCGACTGTCTTCGACAGGAACTGTATCATAGCAGAAGAGGAACTGGTTACAATATGGGAATCCATGGAGCCACTTGAAGAAAAAGACTCACAACATGCTGCAAGTCCCTGTCTCCCAAAAGAGAGTAATGATGTTGGCAGGGAACAGTAATCTTGTGCGGGAGACCCTTAGAAGTAGGCTCTGTGGAAGCATCAATTTGTGAAGTTTCAATCATAGCACAACCATTACTAGATACATGTCACCTACAAGCCTGGGCCCAATAGATTTGCCCTTTTTCCCCCGACGATTTGGTAAAGATTTTTGCAAGTGGCTTCCCACTCCCTTTTGTGCCAGATGATGAAGAGGAAGAGAGGGAAGCAGGAGGAGGTTTGGGCTTTAACATTCACTCAACTTCTTCAATCAAGGTATTTATCTGAGACATAGTTCTACTATTATTTGATTGACTAATCATTTTCTTAGACTGAGGAAGCCCTCATAGATGTCTCCAGTAGGTTTCTTTCCCCATTCTTGTGAAACGAATTACCATCAGATCGAGAGGCCTTTTGAGCCTGAAAATGAGATGCAGCACTGCCCGGCCACTTCCTGGAGAAGATTGCCTGCTCTTAGCCCACTCTCCCATGCGCAACAGGCTGCTGAAGCCGGTGACGTGCTCAATAGCACAGAAAAGAGGTGAAGAGCCTCCCTGGCACACTGGTATGTGTGGGCCTATAGTCCCTTGTGGCCCCTGCAACATTCATCCTTCTACTAGTAAAACACCTAACGCAGTTCAAAACACTAGGCAGAGGTCAAATGCAACAAATCTTGATTCTTTTAGCAAAGGCACCACATTATTTGTACCTTTGCTGAATAAATCAGAATCGGTGTTTTTTAAATAATGTATACACACACAATATATGTATATATATATATATATGGATGTATGACATTAGAACGCATACATTGACAACGCATACCTTTACAACGCGTTCGTAACAACGAAAGTGGTTACCACGCATTGCGCTGGGGGGCGCAACATTGATTAATTTAATTTACTATTCCAACACCAGTCCCCGTGGATAGTAGGGAAGGTGTTGGGATAGTAAATTAAATCATTTACTATCCTTGAGCGCCCCCCAGTGCAATGCGTGATAACAACTTTCGTTGTTACGCCCGCATTGTAAAGGTATTCCGTGGTAATGCTTGCGTTCTAAACGCTGCACACCTATATATATATGCATGCATATATATATTTATATTCACTGACCAAACCAAAGGTTAAAGGGACATTATAGTTAGGAAGTAGAATTTAAAAAATCCTAGTAATTCATTGAAAAAAACAAAGACGTTACAGGGACGTTATAGTTGGGTTCAGATTTTACACATACTAAACCAAGGGTTTCAGCATTTATAGTTTTCTCAAGTAACTATAACTCTTTCCCTAAGGTAACTGTAACTTGCACCCTTGGAAGAGCAGTTTTAAAACTCCTTCCTGCTGGGGGCAGATTCAGTCTGATATAAAAATAGTGACGCTGGGGCAGAGATACCTAGATCAGACAAGGGAAGAATTATATTCTCAGCACATAGTTTTAAATTCAGCTGGGGTGTGGATACCTTATATTAATGGTCAGTCAATTATGTTCATTACAAAGAGTTCCAGTGTGATTAGGAACAGCAATCAAGATAGAGGAAAGCTCTGAGGTGTGCCCCTGCTGATTATGGAGAACATTATAAGGCCCTGTTAGTCTTCATGATGAGCCCATGCTAGCAAATCAGGTCAATATAGCCGTGGGAGACCGTGAGAGTGAGTGCATCTCTCCTGTTGTGAGTACATTACAGTGCATTGTTCTATAAACAGTGGAAAGGAAGTGGATAATTTGTTTACTGGGCCAACATAACTCCTGGAAGTATAAATCATTAGTTTTTGACTGCTTAGAAAATAATAGATATGACAATATCCACTGAATCAATTGCCCTGGCCGTCCACGAGGAGCTAAGAAAGGGGGCGGATCAGAACATCTCTCAGACATTGGTGCTCCTGGATCTGTCGGCGGCATTCGATACCGTCGACCATACCCTCCTCCTCGAACGTATTGAGCATGCCGGCATCCGGGGGCTACCACTGAGATGGATCACCTCCTTTCTTCAAGATCGAGTCCAGGCAGTTTCCCTCCCCTCCTTCTCTTTGGTGGGAAAGCGTCTCACCTGTGTAGTCCTGCAGGGCTCCTCTCTCTCACCACTTCTCTTCAACCTATACATTCGTCCCCTAATCTCGGAGCTTCAGAAAAAATCTGTGACCATCTTCAATTATGCTGACGATCTTCAGCTCATCTTTAACCCCTTCGATGCTCATGACGAGCTCAGCTCGTCATGAGGCACGGTTGAGCTGTGCTGATGACAAGCTGAGCTCGTCATGAACAATGGTAAATCATGGAAAGCAGCACAGGAGGGGAAAACCATCAGCAGCGATGGTGTTAACATCGACCCCTTCCCGTCTTTCATCCAAAACGTTCACTCCATTATGACCTTCATTAGTTCCTAGATGAACTCAAATCAGCTTAAACTTAACCCCGCCAAGACCGAGTTAGTCCTCACTGGGCCCCAAGGCAACCCCTGGAACACCACCTTTTGGCCCCTCTCACTTGGTCCCTCTCCCTCCCCTGTTGACTCTGTCAAGAGCTTAGGTATCACCATTAGCAAGGACCTCTCCATGAGGGCTCAAATCAACTCAATAGTATCCATCTGCTTCTTCCATCTGCATCACATTCGGAAAATTAGCAGACTCCTTTCCCACTAAGCTCTTTTCAGGTCACTCTGGGACTAGTTATGTCTCGTATCGACTATGCGAACTCCCTATATGTGGGCATTCCTGCATATCAATCCGAACACCTCCAACTCATCCAGAACCAGGCAGCCAGGCTGATTTATGGCCAACCAAGATCTAGTCACACCAAGCCTCTCCTTAGGAACCTTCCTTGGCTCGTAGTGGCCCAGCGCAGCCTCTTCAAACTTGGCTGCCTGATTCACAAAGCCCTCTCCTCTCAGGGACCTTCTTTCATCTCCTCCCTCTTACACCGCTATGTTCCCCACTGCGCTCTACGCTCCTCCGACTCAAATCTACAGACCCCGCTCCTTCAGACGTAAGAAATATGGAGGCCTGAGATTCTCTACCCAGGCTCCACTCCTTTGGAGCTTCCTCCCCCTAGCACTCCGCCTTCTTCCCTCCTACACTCACTTGAGAAAATCACTTAAAACTTGGCTCTTCTCGTTAGCTCACGACTAGTTTTGCTCCGCTCTGTACCTCTCAGCCCTCCCACTCCAGCGCCAAGAAACTGTAGGTGAACGTGCACTCTACAAATCCAATTTATCATATCATATCATATCACGAAAGAGTCAGTGCCAGCTGGTGCACCCTTACTAGAGGTGTCTAAGAACATCACACTGATTCAGGAAGTGGTGGTGCCTCACTTGGATCCTTTTTAGGTCCTCTTTGTCGGGCTTCCAACTAAGACACTTTGCAAGTTGCAAGGTAGATAGCTATGAACGTAATCAGTATCTGGTGTCACAACCATATGATAATCACACTGAAATCCTTTCACTGGTTGCTGAGTGAAGACATGTTTCTTTGAATGTATGTCAACCCCTACTTCAGACTCCTAAGATTAGCCACTTGCCACCTCCTCTCCATGTCTACAAACATATCCAGTGACTTTGAAGACAGATATTTACATGTCCAATACTCAACCCTCAAGAGCTACCTTCAACTGCATCAATAACATGTCATGAGATTTGTCAAAGCCTCTGTGCTAACTATGTGATGCACATGCCCAGTCTCATGTACTCATGATTTAGTCCATGCATGCTTATCTCTGCTTCTGCCTAATGCTATCTTCCACCAGTGTACATAAAGCCAGGCATGCAAATAACCTGTAAGTGCACATCAGGTTGTTCATTGTCCTAGTCAACGGTATTTACTAGGGAGGCTATATGTCAGACTGGAGAGTCACACATTTCCTCTGTCATGGATGGAAGCTGTTGCTAGCTTCTAAATCAAATGTCTGATTTTCCATTTGTTCACTCTCTACTCTTTTCAAGAACAAAAAACAAATATACACGAATTGGTGATTTGGTCCAGTCCCCTTCAGCCAATAAATTTGCTTGGGATAGACTGCTTGAACCATTGCTAGAAATAACTTCCGCTCACAGTTTGGATTTTTGCAGTGCTTTAAAGTCGGACGAGGAAGGTGGCAAGGTTCTAATACAGGTGTGGACTGAGAAGGCGCTACATAAGATGAGATGAAGAGAGGGATGAAAAGTCCCTCTGTCACAAAAGGACTTCTGGTGACATTGCAGTGTAGCAGTAGCATGTGAAAGGCAGGAAGCTAGTGTTTTCCTGTGAATGACAAAAACAGGGGCCCATAGGGCTATGGTAAAATGCCAATTTTTAGGTCTCGCTGAGCCAGCCCGCATGCGCTGTAAGTGAGACATTTAGTAAGCTTAAAGCGGGTTTCAAAAGAGCTACCCAACACAGGCTTGCAGGGGACCAGCTTGCTAGAACCCGCACACGCTTGCGGGATGTGCACAGTACTTTTTCTCGTTGCACATGCGTGTGCAGAACTCGCTTTTTTAAAATTATTATTTCTTTGCGGCCCGGCCGCACGACCAATGCTTGATATCAACAGTGTTTCCTAACCAATTTGTCTCTTTCCTCTTCAGGATTCCATCAGCCCACAATAAAGCCACAGTGAGGCTGCTTGCCTCTGAAGCTGTTTGCTCTGCTAGCTATCTTGCTGGTTTGTTCGCTTTTGGAAGATACACTCCCTTCCAGGCCTCTCTGTGGCGCCCTCCAGCTCTCTGCTATGATTGAACCTGGTCCCTTGAACATGCCATCCCCCCACTCCATTACCCCTCACACAACACAGATTGCCAGCCCCCACCACCACTCCAAGCAGTCAACAAATCACTACGCTTTGTCTCAAGCCTCTACTGGGCCATATTTTAAATGGCATCAGTCTCGAGGGGTCCCGTCATCGCTTTTTGCAGTTAGAGAACACAGGCTTCTCACAGCTCATAACAGAGCTTGAAGTCACATGTAATTACTGTATTACAAGCGTACTAAATTTTGAATCTGCAATATCTGACATACTCTGCAAATGTTCATGTATTTGAAAGCACTGCTTGTTTCCTTTAACCTTCCCATTGTTCTGCACTATGCCCTTCTGCCCTATTGCTTATTTTGGCTGTGCTATGTCTGCTGTTAACGCGCATAGCTCTTTCCAGTCTGTGGGAGGTAACTTCCCACTATTGACCGAGCAGCACAGACACCTTGTTCCCATTTGCTTGGAAGGGATGGGACATTTGTTTTAGACTGTTTATAGCCAGTGGGTATCTTTTTCTCGACCTTACTTCCCGCCCTTTGATGAGCCAGCTAGGGGGTATTCTAATTCGGAAATAGTATTAATTAAATGTTTTTTGTGTCTCAGCCTCCTTTCTGGCTGCCAGCAGCAAATCTTACCACAAAGTAGAAAGACACATTTTTACAGAAGAACAAAAGATTTCCAAGGAGGTCTTGTAAGTATGTGTTTCCTTGATGGGTGCCTTATAATAGTATTACAGCCTCCTTAAAGCTCCCCTTATAAGTTATTCTTCTACTGAGCGTGTGTGTAATCAATAGTCGCTTATTTGTTCCACCACCAAAGGAGAACACACAGTTTCAACAGTTGTGACACAGAGATGCATATTAGCAGTGTTTTCACATTGGGTAAACAGAACCCTTTCAAAGTGACCTTTACTAGATTTTTAGTTGGTTTCTCCTTTTAGTAACCAGCAGTCTTCTTTTGCATACATTTGAATGGCAGTTCTACAGAAGCTGTGCTGTTGTGTTTAAGATTTACTATTGTATCTGCAGCACAGCCATTATGGCATAGAAGGGGTCCACACACTGGATAATCAGTATGTTCAATTTAAATGTAAATTCATTCTGAGTCAAGTTCTTCAATTTTATGTAGCATTTTTTTTTAGCTCAAAATAATAAAAAAATATGCAGCATCACGTTTCAGTTGGGAGACATCTGTTGCTGTATAAATAGATTAACGATGTGTTGCCAGTCACAATAAATGGTTGCTTCATCGTCTTCCAGTGGGTCATTTTAACATTGAACTCATTTTTTGTTTTTTATAACACCCTGCCTATTTCTCTTCTCCTTTAGGTCCCAGCAGGATGCGCTGTGAACCTTTGGAATTCAGTTGGTCAGAGGGTCTCAATTCTGAGTGTGATACGTCCATTCATTGGAGCCAGCACACAGTTTTATATAGCGCAAGCTTGACCCGAAGGTATCAGGTATCAGAGCGTTTTACATAAGCACCAGTTGCATTACACAAGGACACATTCATTTTTGTTAGGTATGGGGAGATTAAGTGATTTGCCCAGAATCACAGGATGTTGAGCCTCATTGCCTCGACTCAAACCTGGTTTCCCAGATTTGAAATCAACAGACTTGGACTTAAGGACTTAAGGCCACATCCTCTTACCATGCTGCTGTCCCATCCCAGACTCTAGCGAAAAGGCCTTGAGTGCCTCTTCTTCCTGTCCTTTATGTCTATGACCAACTAAATATTTTGCTGGTGTGCAGTTAGATGCACTACAGTTATGGACTTAAACAAACATAATCATTCCGCCAAGCCAAACTGGATTCATGAGGCATTCAGGGATATCTGGGAACCTCATTGCACTCTCCCTTCAGTTTGATCAAGGGGAATCCAACACTCAACCTGTCTACCTGGTTTTTATTGACTATATCAGCATTCTACAGGGTTGACAGGGGCAAGCCTTGGCAGAAACTTGCTCCCCTTAACATACCGGCAGCTTGCTCAGGACCATGTAATTGCTGCACCATGAAACATGGGTCAGAATGAAAACTGGAGATGGTTCACGCCTGTCTATGCCAATAATCACCTCGTAAGGTTTAAGCAAGGTTTCGTCCTTGCACCAACATTATTCAACCTGTTTTTATCTGACCTGACGCTGGCTCTGAACACTGTCAACTCCTATCCTCCCAAAATGGGGGGTTTTCATCTTTCATAAACCTACTGTATGCAGATGATCTGGTTCTTATCACCAAATCCAGGGTCAGCTTGCAACGCTTTTTGGATGCCACATCTGCTTTTTAGGTCTCGCTGACCCATCGCGCATGCGTTGTTCTGCGAGAGAGTATAGTAAGGGGCTTTCAAAAATGCTCCCAAAGTCTGCAGGCTGATCGGGCACAGTGCATGTGCGCCGGGCGCGTGCACCATTTGTCCGCCTGCAACCTTTGGGGGCCCTTTCGCGGCCGCTTTGATGTTCTCATTGAGCCGCGTTGCCACTAAGAACATCAAATCGGCCGCAAAAGTGATCACATCTCTTCCTCAGGCACTACATGCGTTTGCGCCTTCTTTACCAATACCCTCCCTCCCGTTGTCGTGCCTTCTCTCCCCGCCCTCCCTCCTATTGTCCGTGCCTCCTTGCCCTTGCATGTCCATCCCCCCATTGCAAATACTTGTTAAATAGTGTTTCTGCTTTTAAGCACCTCTTTGCTTCTCTTGCTTTCATGTTGTTATTTGTTTGTTTAGAGGGTATTGTGATCTGCAAAATCACTGCGTCTCTTCTCACTCCAGATTGTGTTTTGGCTTTATGTGGTGTGTGCTCAATCAGTTTCCTGCTTCTGAGCGATAACTGGACTATATGTCTGTGCCCAAATTTCACCGCTTGCTGCAACACTGGTGCAATAAAATTCAAGTAGCAGTCAGGCCCCCAGTCTGCTCCTCACCTGGCAAGTCTCCGATCAGGCAGTATCCTCTGGCTCTGCTCGTCGGTGCTCCCACTTTGAGGTTCGGAAAAACAGCTGTGCCTCACTTTTGCTTGTCTGCGTGGCCTCTTAGTGCTTTCAGTTGAGATTTCTTGTTCGAATCAGGCAACAAAGAACAAATAGTTTGTAGAATTCTCCCCAAGCCTGGATAGCAATGTTTGCTGTGTGCCCTCCTCAATGTTACCACTTCGATTGTCCACTGGATACCACAGTGCTAAATGTTGGGCACCGCCGTTTCAAATGAAATAATTTTACTAAATAGTCCTTAAACGGCGTGCTCTTTTGACAGTAGGTGCTAGATGTTGAGGTTGGACAATACCTCACAAACCATTTTCAATCAAAAGAAGCACCAAACTCCAGAAGCTGTTGTGTAACTGCTTTACTTTAACTAGTTACAGAAATTTCTTTCCCCCATTTGCTTACATTTTCTTTCAAAGGCAATGGTTTGGTTCACTTTTAGCAGCACACACAACCAAACACACACACAACCACACACACACACACACACACAACCACATACACAACAACACACACACAACCACACACACACAACCACAAACACAACATACACAACCACAACCACACACACACAACCACACACAACCACAACCACACACACAACCACACACAACCACACACAACCAAAACCACACACAACCACACACACAACCAAAACCACACACAACCACACACAACCGCACATAAACAACCACACACACTACAACACAAACAACCACACACAGACACACAAACAACCATACACACAACCAACCACACACACACACAACCAACCACACACACAACCACACACAACCAACCACACACACAACCACACACACACAACCACAACCACTCATACAACCACACACACACAACCACACACACAACCACACCGTCAGTGCACACTTTCACCAGGCACAGACACCACCAGCTGTCAGTGCACGCTTCGACCAGGCACACACCACCAGACGCCAGTGCACGCTTTCACCAGGCTGACATACACCACCAGCAATCAGTGCACACTTTCACCAGGCACACACACACACCACCAGCCATCAGTGCATGCTTTCATCAGACACACACACACCACCAGTAAGCAAGGGCGGAAAATCCATTCCGCTCGCGGATTTTGCGGATTTTCGGTAAATTTGCAATCCGCGAGATTCGCGGATTTCCCGCTAAATCCGCAAATTCGCACGCAGCGGATTTTTTTTTTCTTGGTGATACAATTTTGCGGCGCGCGGCGTTTACTTCCCGTCATACATCGTTTGCCGAGTTATTTTTCTTGATATTTTGCTAGTGCTGCGCCATTTTGGATCTTGCTGCGGGATCCCGCGGGAATTTGGCAAGCGCGATAACGTAATCGCGGCTTGCCAACTTTTACAGCGAGAGTTTGTCAACGCGAGTACGCCGTGATCACGTATCGCGGTACTTCGCAATTGCGAGCTTTGAGATGCGGCGAGCAGCAACAATCTCGCACACGCGAAAATATAAAATTTGCAATTCTGCACAAGAAATCCACCAGCAAGCAGCATAAACCTTCTGGAAATGATGATTTTTATCTGAATAACTCCTTAGGTTGACATTTGCCTGCACTTTTTTTGCGAGGAGTCCATTTTGGGGAGGGGGGGGGGGGTGGGAGGAAGGAAGTGCCCCACAGTCTTCAACTTCCTGTTCCTGTCCAGCAGGCTCCTCCCAGTGCTTTGTCCATCTCCTGGTCACTTTTCATTTGGATCTAGAGCTGGAAGGATTACTTTTTGTGGATGCTGCTGGATATTTGGATTTGAGGCCTTTTTGACTTTATTTGGATCACTTTTGGATTAGAAATTTCACAAGTAAGTTTGTTTGGGGCATTACAGTTGCTGCAACTACAATTTTGGAATTTTCGATTTTTGGGCTGTTTTGGGGCCTTTTGCCCAGGGGTACTCAGTGGTGGGTGCACTGAGTCTTTCTGTGGGGTGTTTTGAATTTAAACATCATGGAGGGGCTGGATCATGGCATGGGATTGTGCTGATTGTTCTGTGATTTTCGTTTTTTGGGCCTGCTGTGGATACACAGGCCATGTGGTTGGGGGCCATTTTGAGTGCTGCTACAGGCCCTGGCCATGTGCTGTGATGGAGGGGGCCATTTTGAATGCAGGCAGTGTTCTCAGGCCTGCACCCATTTTGCCTAGCTTTCATCCATTATGCCCAGGGCCCAGGGGTAGTGAGTGGTGCATGTGCCTAGTCTTTCTGTGGGTTGTCTTGAATTTAAACATTATGGAGGGGCTGGATCATGGCATGGGATTGTGCTGATTTTTCTGTGATTTTCGTTTTTGGGCCTGTTGTGGATGGACAGGCCATGTGGTTGGGGGCCATTTTGAGTGCTGCTACAGGCTCTGGCCATGTGCTGTGATGGAGGGGGCCATTTTGAATGCAGGCAGTGTTCTCAGGCCTGCACCAATTTTGCCTAGCTTTCATCCATTATGCCCAGGGCCCAGGCGTAGTGAGTGGTGCATGTGCATGGTCTTTCTGTGGGTTGTCTTGAATTTAAACATCATGGAGGGGCTGGATCATGGCATGGGATTGTGCTGATTTTTCTGTGATTTTCGTTTTTTGGGCCTGTTGTGGATGGACAGGCCATGTGGTTGGGGCCATTTTGAGTGCTGCTACAGGCCCTGGCCATGTGCTGTGATGGAGGGGGCCATTTTGAATGCAGGCAGTGTTCTCAGGCCTGCACCCATTTTGCCTAGCTTTCATCCATTATGCCCAGGGCCCAGGGGCAGTGAGTGGTGCATGTGCCTAGTCTTTCTGTGGGTTGTCTTGAATTTAAACATCATGGAGGGGCTGGATCATGGCATGGGATTGTGCTGATTTTTCTGTGATTTTCGTTTTTTGGGCCTGTTGTGGATGGACAGGCCATGTGGTTGGGGGCCATTTTGAGTGCTGCTACAGGCCCTGGACATGTGCTGTGATGGAGGGGGCCATTTTGAATGCAGGCAGTGTTCTCAGGCCTGCACCCATTTTGCCTAGCTTTCATCCATTATGCCCAGGGCCCAGGGGTAGTGAGTGGTGCATGTGCCTAGTCTTTCTGTGGGTTGTCTTGAATTTAAACATCATGGAGGGGCTGAATCATGGCATGAGATTGTGCTGATTTTTCTGTGATTTTCGTTTTTTGGGCCTGTTGTGGATGGACAGGCCATGTGGTTGGGGGCCATTTTGAGTGCTGCTACAGGCCCTGGCCATGTGCTGTGATGGAGGGGGCCATTTTGAATGCAGGCAGTGTTCTCAGGCCTGCACCGATTTTGCCTAGCTTTCATCCATTATGCACAGGGCCCAGGGGTAGTGAGTGGTGCATGTGCCTAGTCTTTCTGCGGGTTGTCTTGAATTTAAACATCATGGAGGGGCTGGATCATGGCCTGGGATTGTGCTGATTTTTCTGTGATTTTTGTTTTTTGGGCCTGTTGTTGTGGCCTTTTCACCAGGGGTAGTGACTAGTGAGTGTTGCATGTGCCTAGTCTTTCTGTGGGGTGTCTTGAATTTAAGCATCATGGAGGGCATGGGATTGTGCTGATTTTTCTGCTTTTTTTCGATTTTTTTGGGGTGTATAACTGAATTGATGTTCCTCTGTCTTCCATTGCTTTTAGGTGCACAAGACTCAAGAGAACCACCAGTGCCAGGAAGAAGTCCTGCAGCGGTGTGTGTGTGCAGCATAACGTCACGCGACGTCACGTCTGGCCTCAGACAACTCTACAATTCGTGCAACTGCGGACTGCTGTCTGACCTGCTCTGAAGAAGATGGCCCCAAAAAAAGGTCTCCGTAGCTCCTCTAGCAAGAAAGTTGCTAGTAAGGAGCAGAAGAAGCAAGTTACCAAGGAGGCTGGTGTGCCGGCCACCGTGTTTTTTGGGAGCAAAAAAAAAAGTACGCCTGCAGCAGCAGCAGGATCTGCTTGGGACCAAGCTGGGAGCAGCACCCCCGCTCCATTGGGTTCAGTGCCTCCACCACCACGCCAACTTAAGTCAAAGCCCTTGAGTGCTTCAGAGGCAGTCAGTGTACTTCTCCAATCACCATCGACCAGTGATGTTGGCTCATCGCAAGAAAGTAGCAGCAATGTCCCTGAATCAACACAGGTTGTTGTAACTCATCTGACAAGTGTTGAACAACCACAGCCGCAACAACAACACCATGTGCAAGTACAAGCCCAAGTACATGTGGAAGGAGAGGCAGCGCAAGGAGATGCGCAAGCAGAGGTGCATGGAGGGTCACAAGTGCCCACAATAGTTGTTCCTCCCGAAGTAGGGGCACATCAGGAAATCGACAATCAAGCCGAGGTATCATTGGAAGCCACTCCTCCTGATGATCATTCATTGTCTTCCACATCCCTAGCAAGGAAAAGATCAAGGTTGGTGTCTACATCTTCTTCAAGCCCACCTCCTTCTGATGAAACGGATCCCAATTGGGAACCAGCACCACTGCCCTCTGAGAGTGAGGCACACCATGATCTGACAAAGGTACCTAAGCGTAAAAGGAAGGTCGTCGAAAAACTCATAGCTATGGAGTGTGATGAGGCTCAACAAGAAGTGAGGGATACTGCTGCTGATGAAGCCTCTCACGATGACGACGAGCCAGTCATCATAAAGGTCACTGCAGCCCCAGCGGGCATGCAGCAAAGAGACATTTTGACCCTATCCCGAGAAGCTGCTGAGCATGATGATGATGTCGACGAGGAGGCAATGGAAATGGAAACACAACAATCATTAGATTTGGAGTTAACTAGTACACCAACACCTACCGCTTCCATATTTCTTTCTCGCAAGAAGGGACCTCCATCCACCTCAACTTCAATTAGTGGTGGTGAAAGTGCAAAACGTACTGAAGTTCGGCAATCCACATCCTCCACTTCATCTGGCATTAGCAGCAGGACCACCACCACCAGTATCGCCGCCTCCTCCGGCCCCCAAAGACATTTCAAGTCTCCAGTTTGGGACTTCTTTAGTGTTTGCCCAAAAAAGGAAAACATAGCCATTTGTAGCATTTGTAAGCTTCGAGTTAGTCGTGGTAAGTTTGGTAGCAACTATGGTACCGGAGGCCAGAGAGGTCATCTTGAGAGACAGCACGCTGTCCAATGGTTTGCGCACCTACAGGCGATCAAGGAAGCCCGAATTGCACGTAATGAAAACGTTGATGTTTCATCTGATGATGACAAGGAGGAAGAAGAAGTGTCAAACACTTCACTTACACCCAGTACCCCTGTCAGCAGCACACCCCATGTGAGCCACACTAAGAGTGTGGGAGAGAGTGAGACACCAATGCGAAAAAGTTCATCAGCGAGCGTAACTGGGTCGAAGATATCATCATCATCATCCCGTAAATCCTTGGTCCAGGGCAACATTAAAAAGATGTTGTTTACAGAAGCGCAATATGAACGCAACCACCCACTGACGCGTCTGTATAACACTAAGCTGGCTAAAATGCTAGCTCTGGACCTTCTCCCTTTTTCTTTTGTAGAAGGGGTTGGTTTTCTAGAATTAGTGGCAGCACTCTGCCCTAAATGGAAGGTTCCTAGCCGGTTCTATTTTGCCCGAGTTGCGGTTCCAGCACTACATGAAGATGTTCTGGAGGTGAGTGGGGCAGCTTTGCAGAAGAGTGCTGTTCACACTATACATCTGACAACAGACATGTGGACCAGTGGCGCAGGCGCTGATTACATGTGCATCACTGCACACTGGGTCTCTTTTTCAGGGGCTAAAGCAAAGCTAAACGCAGGTGTTGACCCGGACATTGTTTTTAAAGCTGCTCGGAAACATGCAACACTAGCCATGTTTGGTTTGGAGAAACGTCACACAGCACAAAACATTTTGGATGTCTTCAACACAAAGGTCCTTGACTGGCTGTCCCCAAATAAACGCCAGGTTGGTTATGTTTCCACGGACAATGGCTCCAATATAGTAAAGGCTATGCAGCTGGGTGACTATTTCAGAGTGCCGTGTTTGGCGCACTGTAAAAACCTGGTTGTCAAAAAATTCTTGGGTGATAAAGACAGTGCAGCGTACAGAGTAGTGGAGACCTGCCGAAAAATGTGCAACCATTTCAGCCATTCTTTTAAGGCCCGGAAGCATCGGAGGAGCCTGCTATATGAACGTCAAATGCCAGTGAAAGCACTCATCCAGGAGGTGGTAACACGTTGGAACTCAACCTTCTACATGCTTGAGCGTCTGTATGAGCAGTATACGGTACTCGATCACTATTTCTTAACACAGGGTACAGCTCAGAAGGAGGACCTGAGGATGGGTGCGGCGCAATGGAACATAGTTAAAAGCCTGACACGCATGCTTCGTCCTTTTGAGTTCTTCACGCGTGCAGTCAGCAAGGAGGACTGTAATTTGGGAAAAGCTATCCCATTGTTGTACATGCTGGATCACCAACTGAAGGAGGTGTGTTCTGTGTTTGAAAAAGATGAAAAAAACCAAGACCCTTTTGTTCTGGCTGAGAAATTATTAGAGCACCTACAAGGTGATGAACGTCTTAAAATGATCCACTCAAACCAGCATTACATTTGTGCTACTGTTCTGGATCCACGCTACAAAAAGGCGCTGGCAGGCCAAGCATTCTTTCCTTTTGCTGATGAAGATGTTACAAAGTACAAACAGTGGATAGCCTCCTCAGCCAAGAGGTTTGAAAGAGAACGGCAGCAAATTGAAGGAAAAGACAGTACATCAGCATCAGCAGGCCATCCCCAGTCACAACAATCCACTTCTGCACCTGTGGCTGCGGCACAAGTGACCTCTCAGCCGTTAAAGAGACCGGCAACCGGATCATCTGCACCACCAGACAACAGTAACATTGGAGGCTGAAGAGGATTGGCTAGCTCGACTTGGGTTTGGTTCTCAAAAGGTCACAGCAACAGCTAAGCAAAGTGGAGGAACCTTGGAGGAGAACCTTGATTCGATGGTCAAGGACTATCTGAATGACTCAACAGAGGTCTATGTTAATGTTGACCCATTGGCGTATTGGCATGGGAAAAAAGAATTGTGGCCACAGCTCACCAACCTGGCTTTAAACTACTTGTCTTGCCCACTCGCAAGCGTGTCTTCTGAACGTGTTTTCAGTGCTGCTGGTGGCATTGTAACTTCCAAACGGAGCCGCCTCGAGCCCAAAAATGTGGAGAGGTTAAATGTAAATGTAAATGTGTAGTTGAGCTTATATAGCGCACAGCTACCCGCAGTGGGTGTCCCGGCGCTTGCTTAGGGAACCCGTCCTGATATTCCCCTGTGTGATAGCTCCAGCGGGTATCCACAAGGTGAAAGTCAGGCATCCCGCCGCGAGGGGCCGTTGTGGAAATTAAGCAAGCTATTGCCCAGAGTCGCGGAGTGTGAACCCATGAGTCGAGAAGGCACCGGAGCGAGAATTATCGAGTCTGTGGAATTTTTTAGCCCAAGACCCGCCAAGGCGGGGAATTGAACCCTGGTCCAGGACCGATCTCAGCTTCCGGGTCTGCCGCCTCTAACCCCTGAGCCACACTTCTCCACTATAACAATGATCAATGATCAAGATGAATCAGCACCTCATACCACCAGATTTCAGAGTACGAGAAAGCGCGCCGGATGAAGACGAGGTGGACAGCAACATAGATGAGGGAATTTCTTCTCTGTCAGGTGACACTGACCTCACCCTGCCTGAATTCGCAGAGTATGATGACGAAGCCTTATTCTTATTCACGGACCGTGATACCGAGCCCTGAAAATGAGACAACGAATCAATAACTTTCTTTTTCGTCCTTATTCACTTTTATTCCTGTGTGTCTGTCTTTCTTTGTTGTGCACAGTTAATATAATTCAAACTTTAATCAGATAATCACAAAAACAAGCCCATCAGCAGAACTGTCTTCACTTGTTTGCTAATTGATTTGAAGGTGCCGCAGTCTGCATTCCTCAGGTTCACAAGTTCAGAAGAACATGCTCCTCTATCCTCCTCCTCCAGACTCCTATTTCCATCAAAGCAGAGGGCTGGTTTACGCCCAATGAAGAAAGACTCAGCACTTGTGGGGGTGTTGTTCTACCTCTTTGCAGGTGAGTTGACGGCTCTGGGGCCATTGCTGAGAAGCTCTAATACCGGATAAAAGTGGTTTGGACCAAATCCGAGGCGGAATTTTTTTTGTGTTTTTGCTGACTTGCTTGCCTTTGAGGTGCTCTTAGGGGGGGTTCCGTCTGTTTGTGGGTGAGTTTCGGGGTCTGTGAGCACTGCTGGGACACTCTACTCTTGGTTGCATTTGCTTTTCAGGAAATCCGTGGTGGCAAACCGGACTTATGGCCTAGCTACGCAGCGCGTTTGGACCGAAGGCCGAGAAATATTGTAAGTAGGAGATGTTGCTTTTGGCCTGTTTGGGGGTGTTATGCTTTTTGGCGGGTGGGTTGGCGGGTCTTGGGCCATTCCTGGGAAGGTCTAATACCGGGTAGAAGTGGTTAGGACAAAATCCACGCCGATTTATTTTGTTGCTAATTCTGACATTTTGCTCTATGTAGCGTTTTCGGGGGCCTGTTTGGGGGGCTTCCTGGTGTTTGTGGGTGGGTTTCGGGGTCTGGGAGCACTGCTGGCTATGGATAATTTACTTTGCAAGAGGTTTGAAGCAAATCCATGGTGGCAGAGGGGAGTGGGGGCCTAGCTGCAGAGCGCGCGCGGAGTGATTTGGGAAATTTGGGAAAAAATGACTAAGTCCCCATTTTTGTACTTTTGCTCTTTGGCTGTTTGGGGGTCTTCTACTGGTTTTCTCCTGGGTTGACGGCTCTGGGGCCATTGCTGGGAAGCTCTAATACCGGATAAAAGTGGTTTGGACCAAATCCAAGGCGGAATTTTTTTTGTGTTTTTACTGACTTGCTTGCCTTTGAGGTGCTCTTAGGGGGGTTCCGTCTGTTTGTGGGTGAGTTTCGGGGTCTGTGAGCACTGCTGGGACACTCTAATCTTGGTTGCATTTGCTTTTCAGGAAATCGGTGGTGGCAAACCGGACTTATGGCCTAGCTACGCAGCGCGTTTGGACCGAAGGCCGAGAAATATTGTAAGTAGGAGATGTTGCTTTTGGCCTGTTTGAGGGTGGTATGCTTTTTGGCGGGTGGGTTGGCGGGTCTTGGGCCATTCCTGGGAAGGTCTAATACTGGGTAGAAGTGGTTGGGACAAAATCTACGCCAATTTTTTTTTGCTATTTCTGACATTTTGCTAAATGTATCGTTTTCGGGCGCCTGTTCGGGGGGCTTCCTGGTGTTTGTGGGTGGTTTCGGGGTCTGGGAGCACTGCTGGCTATGGATACTTTACTTTGCAAGAGGTTTGAAGCAAATCCATGGTGGCAGAGGGGAGTTAGAGCCTAGCTGCAGAGCGCGCGCGGAGTGATTTGGGAAATTTGGGAAAAAATGACTAAGTCCCCATTTTTGTACTTTTGCTCTTTGGCTGTTTGTTGGTCTTCTACTCGTTTTCTCCTGGGTTGACGGCTCTGGGGCCATTGCTGGGAAGCTCTAATGCCGGATAAAAGTGGTTTGGACCAAATCCGAGGCGGAAATTTTTTTGTGTTTTTGCTGACTTGCTTGCCTTTGAGGTGCTCTTAGGGGGGGTTCCGTCTGTTTGTGGGTGAGTTTCGGGGTCTGTGAGCACTGCTGGGACAATCTTGGTTGCATTTGCTTTTCAGGAAATCCGTGGTGGCAAACCGGACTTATGGCCTAGCTACGCAGCGCGTTTGGACCGAAGGCCGAGAAATATTGTAAGTAGGAGATGTTGCTTTTGGCCTGTTTGGGGGTGTTATGCTTTTTGGCGGGTGGGTTGGCGGGTCTTTGGCCATTCCTGGGAAGCTCTAATACCGGGTAGAAGTGGTTGGGACAAAATCCACGCCGAAAAGCCTTTTGGCACTTTTTGTAACTTAGGGTTCATTAGGGTTAGCCCTAGCAGCAGGATTGCATGTGTTTCGGGGTGTTCTAGATTTTTGCAACTGATTTCTGGGGTCTTAGAGCACTCATGAGAATGTGTAATTTTGGTTGCAAGTCATTTGAAGAAAATCCATGGTGGGAAAGGGGGGATTTCGCATAGTTAAAGAAAGCCTTTGCCACTATTCTTAACTTAGGGTTCGTTAGGGTTAGCAGTATTTCTATTGCATGTGTTTGGGTGGGGGGGTTTTCGAGTCTTGGAGCGATGCTGGCTATGGATACTTTTGCTTGGTTGCTTGCAAGTGGTTTGAATGCAATCCACGGTGGGTAAGGGAGTATTTGGGCCTACGTTTACTTTCAAAGTACGTTTTGTCACCAGTTTTCTGCTAGGCCTCGTTTTTTGCGATTTGATTGGGGGTCTTCTACATTTTTGCGACTGGCTTTAGTAAGGGTCTGGGTGGGAGCACTGCTGGGAAGATCTAATTTTGTTCTAAAACACAGTTTACAGTACACCTAGCTTGAGGGGAAAGATCCGCTACATTAATTTGCCCATACTTATTTATCCTTCAAAAGGTGACTCAGACAGAGTACGCACTGTCAAAAATATTGTACTGTCTACTAGGAAAATCAAAGTGTGACTTTTTGCACTCCACAGCCTACATACCTTATATTTATTTATCAGTGGTTTTGTAATATTATATCACTTCCTGTTTTTCGTTGAATAATTACAGGCCGGGTTTCAGTCTGTGCAATGGGGAAAAAAGGATGGAGTCAGGCTTCACATTAGCGAGCTGCAATTCAGCATCCGCCAGGCAGGCAGTGGACAGGGTGTCTTCTGGTCACCAACATTGATGGACGAAGCGTCAGATGGAATGGAGGAGTGCCGCTAATAAGAGGAATTTTTTTCTGCATGCAACTTACTTACCAAATTCAACAGGACAACCACAACAACATACAGATACAGTATCCATTGTGTTTTTCTATGACTGTGACTGCATTTCTTTGATCTCTCTCTGCTTCTAAATTGATCCCTTAACACATCACTTAGTCCACTCCACTATCACATCTGCACCACACATAGTCATTTGTAAGTGCTCCTACGTAATTCGCAAGTCGCAGCACGCCCCAGCCCGTAGAGGACTGGGATGGCCCCAATGATGAAGCATGTCACCAAGGGGCAACCCTGGTGAGTGAGGGGACACCTAGAAAAAGAGCAATTTCTCCTTTTCTATCTACTACACCTTCCAGACCAACCCCATTGAGTGTTGTGAATGGATTTATAGTGACCAGCAAGGCTCTCAGGTATCTGGCAACAGAGACCTTATCTTGAATATAGTTATCAATATTTCCACACATGCCCTGTACTGTCGCATTCTTTCTTCCACAGTTGTCGAAAGTACTACTTACTTTTCACTGACATGCATGCAGTAGTGCATGCACTTTCAAAGATTGATGGATAGGTTTGTACCCAAAGATTTGTTTATGTTCACAATTGTTTGTCCATGCTGTGCTATTTTTTCTTGTCTCACAAAACCTTTCCCAAAAACCCCGTACCCATCCATTTTTCAAACCCTAACCCTCTTCCCCCGGGCTGTGTGGTTTTGATTGATGTGTGACTAAATTACAGCAATAAATCCACACACTTGTTGGGGAGGATAAGGTGATACCAACAGGCTGGTGAAGAAATCCGAGGATATATTCTTACTCTGCTTGACAAAGACCCATGGCTAATGTCAAAGAACTTCAACCGAATTAGTAGTTACACTTTACCATTTGTTAGGCTACAATGTGGCACTGTTCTAGTGTACTGTCACCTGCTATATTCTCTATTGTACCGTTGTATTGCTCAGGAGGACAAACCAGATTTCATTTTCTTTTTTTTCATAGGCATGCAACTGCCACTGTGTCACACCACTAGTACCACCACTATGAGGAAATTTTATCCGCCCAGGATTGCCAACCTTATTCGCTGTTTCCAGTGGAGCCAGCCCTGGGCCTAGCCCTACTTGCAAACAGAAATTACAGGTAAGATAGGCGTTTGGTTGGAGATAGTATAATGGAGTATTAGGAGAGACGAGAGATTGACGGTAGTACTACTAAAGTCCTAGGACTATTCAGGAAAACAAACTTACTGTTAAACCCCCACCCACCAGACTCAAAAGCAGTAAAAAACAGGTATGGTCAGATAAAGTTTCAAAAAGTATATTTTATAGCCCTAACAAAATAATCTCCCGCAAGACCCTCCCTAACCCCAACGATTGTCCTTCAAAAGTCCACAAAAAACCCAACTCCCAATTCCCACCCCCCAAAAGTCTCTAAAAAAGGGGCAAGGGACACTATGGCAGGGTGCTGTTGGCTTTAGCTCCTTGCAGAGGGTGGCAAGTTCGAAGCGGAGGCCCTCCACCAAGTTCTTATAGTTCAGGACCTCCTGCTCCAGGTAGGACAGTCTGAGGGATAAGCGGCGCCGGTGTGCCTTGCAAATCCTGTGGGGGGCAGCTGCTGTCTTTGCTGCTCGGCATTGGCGTTTGGCTTTGGTAGCCCGGCTCCGTACCGCTGGAGCACTGCGCTGGCTGGCAGCCCGCACGGAGGAGGATGCAGCTGTCCCCGTGGACGTTGTTGTTGCACCAGACTGCGTCTCCTCCTCCTCCAGGGCCACCAGCCGCCGATATTCAGCGACAGTGGCATCCAACCTCCGTTGCCGGGCCATTCGAGCCAGCTCCTTCCTCCTCGATGGTGTCTTGGATTTGGAAGGAGTAACTACATGAAGAAAGAAAGACATAGTCTGTAACCAATGCTCCTTAAGATTAACACAAAATGATTGAGCAGAAAGTTGTCACAGTACAAGTAGCAAATTGAAAGCACAGTACATAACTATTGAGGACAGTATCTATGCAACCTCCGACTTCTTCATCCTTGCTCTAACATTAGTGGGAGTTTAAGGAACAAATTCTACAAGCACTATGGACTTCCATTACAGTCGACTATGACAGTACACCAGTCTTATTCTTCTTCTTCTCTCTTGTTTAGGAAAATTGGTACGTTATCTTATGCAAGCCGGCATAATGCCAGCGCAGTGAACTTGCACCCGAGAAAAACAGACGCACACCATGGTGAGTGAGACAGACTTGCGTTACTGTACCGGTCCAGTACATGCAGGTGGTGAAGCTCTTACTTTTCTATTACGGGTGGCACTGAGAATACTCTGTTAAAAGGGCTACTGGTTAATTAATTTAGCTTTCACCCTACAGTGCAAATGAGTATTAGAAAAGGAAAATAAAGAAGCTAAATAATCTGATTATCTATCACTTCACATGGGATGCATTTGATGACATATGGGATGACTTTAGGTGCTTTGATTATTATAGAGTGAACATGATACCCCCACACATGAATGACGTACTACTACTAAACTAAAGTTATTAAGAGAGGTAGGGAGTGTCCACCGTAATAACCGGATATATGCTGTGCTTGCAGTTGCAATACAAACTACTGCTACTATTCATGGTAGTATTTGGACAAAATTACAACTTCTTTTCCTTGCCTTTCCTACACTGGAACGGACGTGCGGTGCGGTGTTACATGCTCTTCAAAGTAACACTTAGTTCATCCAGTGACCGTCTACTCTCTCTAGATACACATATGCTATCTAAGAGTCAGATAGTACCATGAATGATCCAGGCATCCATCCATTCAAAGTATATGCACACATACAGTTTCTGTTTCACCCACCCAGGCTGTTCTCCTTACACCCATCCTTGCTTCATCATTCACCCAGCCATGCACCATACCATATTCTTTCCTTCCCAGCCACCTCGGGGACCAATCAAACACATATCATTCTTCTTTGCCAGTCATCATTACATTTCTCGTCCTTCCACACTTACTTACACCCTTCTTTCGCTTTTCGTTCATCCCTTCCATCAAGTTCACCTCAGATCTGATTGGGATTCTTCTCGCCAAAAACTTCACAGCTAAGTCGAAGTACTATTAGAGGAGGCTACTACCTGGTTTATTTATAATACACCCGTGCAGAAAGCACACTCTGCAGTCTTCAATCTCAAATGAGTAAGGAATGTATAGCTTACCTCTGCCCGCCACCACCGTGTCATCCCCCACAGATTTGTCCGGCACTTCCACCGCCTCCTCCCCAGAGTTGTCCTCGTCCAATGCCACCACCACCTCGACGCTGGCCCCGCCTCCGGATGTTCCACCTACAAAGTACATTTAATAATGTTAGAATACACCACTCACTACTATATAATATTTGGTCTAGGAGGAAGAAAGAAATGTGAAAAAAACAGTATACAATTTAATAATTTGTCTACTGTAAAGTAAAAATGTCCCTTTTTCCAGGGAAGGCTGTTGTCTTGCTGCACTTTTTGGCACAACTGATGAATGCTTGCTTTTTATTTTTAACACGCACCACTTTTTCTCCTAACAGACAGAAGCTTGACTTCTAAGAACACGAGCAGGATCAAGTTCAAACCAGGTGAGAGCTCGGCTCGACCACAAGAAATGTGTCCAATTAATCGTCAGCACTAAGCACTTTTCCATTTCCAGTTAAACGTTTACTTTTATGACAAACTTGATTTCAATAAATGTGTTTACTTTTAATAAAGCTTTTAAACTTAAATAGACTCTGTGGTTTTTGGTCCTCCAGACTAGAGTGGATGAGCTAAAGGTTTTGGAATTTTTGCAAGCATAAGTCCGTGCCTCTGCCATCGGTGACTTTGGGAGCTAAATGACTCTGCCACACTATCTAGTCAGTAAGGAGATTGGGGGTTCAACTACAAAGTCTGTTATCACTGAGGTATGTGGAAAGTCTAACAGCACCTATTATAATTGATAAGCTAAGCAATGCATTATTTAGTGTCTTTAGTTCTGTTTGTGCAGATTTGTCCCTGCAACAGTAGTAGAATGGATTGTCCTCCTATCCAAACCAAAAGTAAAGTAGTATCTTATTCTTTCTTGGTGGTCATTCACCTTTTTATTGTTGGCAATTCTCAAAGCATAAACATTTAGAATACTTGACAAGACATTATGGACAATCCCAGAGGACTGCACTCAGTGCATAGAGCTATTGCTGACTAGAATGAGAGTCCAATGGAAATGCCAAATGTGCAATCTTAGTTAGCTACACAGACAGACTAATAAGAATAATCTAGTAATACCACACGGAGTCATAGTTGAGGCAGGATAAGAATTTAGATCCTGTCTACAAGAAGATCAAAGACGATTTAGAAAAAATCGAATGAGGAACGCTAGGAAAAAATAAGTACTCTATATTAAAATTAAAACTTACTGGGGCCAGCAAAGGAGCCCTCGCCTGCCCGGTCCTGGCCTGCATCGTCAACAGCACCCTCCTCCTCCTCCTGTGTCCTCCTCTTGCCCCTGGGGGAAGCTGATGTACAACATGAAAGAAAGAAAAACAGAAAACATGGATGATATTTGTCAACCAAATCAAACATTTCAAAAGAACTAACAAAATATTTTTGCGAAATAGCAAATAAACAACTACTCCACGGGATATATTATTGACCAATCTCATGTGGTCGACTACGTTATTACTTTAGTATTGCTTGATTTGCGGACCGTCGAATTGGAAATTACCTTATGTAACTCACTAAACAAAGTAATAAAAAGGTTTGCCTAGGATTGGCAGACAGCAGTCCGCAGCACGCGAAGTGACAGCCAAAGTCCATCGTGATTGAAGATCAGCGACAACACTAAAGTTTCCTACTACATTAACCAGTCATTAAAATACTCAAACTATCAATCCACCACCACTATGTCTTCTTATCGCCATGTGTACAAAGGAAGGACTGGACTTGAGTCTGTAGGGGCTGATTTAGAAGCCCCTTGTGGCTCTTTTGCTCCATTGTTGCGTGACTTTTGTGACGCAGCGGCAGCACAAAAGAGGCGCAATGGTGCGGCGTATATTAACAACGTGACACATATGGGAGATGCATCACGTTGTAAAGCCCTGCGCCAATAGGGGGCTTTCCGGCGCAAGGGAGGGCGTTCCTGCGCAGGAACGCATCCTAAAAGTGGCTGAGGGAAATCTACAAGATTTCAATCAGTCACTTTGAGGACAATGATGCGTGACTCAAACCCTGCGCCTGCTTGAAGCAGACGTACGGCTTGACGCAGCATTGGGGAGATAGGGCACCCCAGAGCATTGATGGAGCTGCACCATCGTTGCGACGCAACTCCAGCAATGCGCCGCCTTTACAGCACAGATGCGTAACGCTTTGGTGACGTTTTGGGCCCATGGTGCGCCGCATTGTAAATACGGCGCACCATGGGTGATGGTGGCGTGACGCACAATTACTGGCGCATCCCTGCTACTTTGCAGGGATGCGCCGGTAATTAAAAATCTGAACCTTAGTGTGTAGCATTACGCAGTTCTTTAAACTACACTCGTACATAATTTCACAGGCCAATGAAATGAACACAAAATCTAAAACAAATAAGCATAGTAGCAACACTACTGAGAAGAAGGAGAGCAGTGTACCTGAAATGCACAGAAGATTTTGAAATATAATTTACCTACAATGTAATGAGCAGCATTATTGCTCTTGGTAAAAAACAAAAATTTGCAATATAATAACACAGCAGGAGAAAACATAGTAGTAAAGAAATAGCTACTACTACTCACCAAGCCCGGGGATCTCAAGGCCAAGGAGGTCGAGCAGATCTCGCTCACGGGTCAGGACATCCGTCCAGCGGTGGGTGGCCTGGTTGTAGGTGCGCCAGACCCGAGAGTGGTGGTAAATGGCCTGGCACACCTTCTCCCACCGCTTCCGGCGCTCCCGGACCCCGGACCCGGCACTGATCTTGCCGCCTCCCATGACCCTCACAGCAGGCTCATAGAATAGCTACAAGTAGGCCACAAAGGTCCTGGAAAAAAAATGCACTGCAACAGAAAGCAAATTACAGATAAGGAAGCAGGTGCCAGACTGGAATTTTAAAACAGTGACACATTAATAAACTAACCCCAAATTAATTCATGTCAGTTGAAGCAGGGCTGCGGGGCTTGCTTTTCCCCCCCATAATCTACAGTGATGATGAACCAGAGGGTGGCATTGATGTAACAGAGGGTGGCAGTGGTGAAACAGAGGGTGCTGGGAACCTGTGATGATGAACCAGACGTAGAAACAACATAATCGCGACCGTTGCGAGCCGAAATGTAAGTTCGCAATTGCGAACTGGTACGAAACCCTCGCGAACTGGCAGAAATCCTTGCGAACACACAAAAAAAAGAAATCCGCAAATTCGCAAGAATTCGCGGATTTGCGGATTGGGAGTTCGCAAATCCGCAAAATTTGCGAACGCGAGATTCGCAAAATTCGCCCATACTTAACCACCAGCCGTCAGTGCACGCTTCCACCAGGCTCACACCACCAACCGTCAGTGCACACTTTCACCAGGCACACACACCATCAGCCGTTAGTGCACGCTTGCACCAGGCATACACACCACCAGCCCGCAGTGCACACTTCCCCCAGGCACACACACCACCAGCCATCAGTGCACAATTTCTACAGGCACACACACCACTAGCCATCGGTGCACACAGCAATTGTTAACGCATCCACAATTAACTATTGTAGCAATCGCAGTATGGCGCACTTTACTTTTAGAGAAAGATGCAGATGGCAATCTGCATGTAGTGTGCACTGTTCCTATGGAAACTGATTTCCAATATATCAACAATATACATCACACCACACAACTTTAACTTAATTGCAATTAGCCAATTTTTAGTGGTAAATTTTCTTCAATTGTTATTGTTATTGTTATTGTTATTGTTAACTACAGCTTATATAGCGCCAAATCACCTACAGGTCTCAAGGCGCTTTATGACAGAAGGAAGCTAAGCTAACACACCAGAAACATAAAAACGATACCCCTAGGTGGAGATTAAAGCTTCTCTGAACAGGAATGTTTTCAAGGATTTCCTGAAACGCAACAGGTTAGATTCTTTATGAAGAGATTCGGGAAGTTTGTTCCAAACCTGTGGGACGACCACCGAAAAAGATCTACCGCCCTTTGTGGCTAGTTTATAGCGAGGGCAGGACAGTAGTTGGGTATCTGAAGACCTTAGTGATCGTGGCGGTTTATAGATTTCAAGGCGTTCTTTAATGTAAGCCAGAGCTTGACCGTAAATTGCCTTATGGGCAATGCACAGACTTTTAAACTCCACCCGTTGTTTTATGGGGAGCCAATGCAGCTTACACAGCAATGGTGATGCATGAGTGCGTCTAGGTAGCCGAAAAATCAGCCTAGCTGCATCGTTCAGGACCACCTGCAGTCTCTTTATCAGGGTTTGGGGAAGGCCCAAATATAGGGCATTCCCATAGTCAAGTCTCAAAATGATTGTAGCCGAGACAATTGTCCGAAGTGCAGAGGGGGAAAGCAAAGGAACTAACTTGATTTGCTGTCTAATTAAGTTAGTGCAGGTCCCAACCACTGAGGAGATCTGGCTGACCATTGACAGCTCCTGGTCAATCTTAATGCCAAGACTTTTAACGTTGGCACAGGGTTTAGGGGTCTGGCCAAGATCTTGCGGCTAAAACAAATCACCCCATGGGGATACTTCTGATGAAACCACCAGGACCTCCATTTTTTCGGGATTGATCTTCAACGAGTTTGCTGTCATCCAACTCACGGTATAACTAAGCATTCTTTGAGCATGGGTCTGCGCCGATGCAGTGTTATCGATACTGAATAACCACTGAGTATCATCCGCGTAATTATAGGTTTTACAACCCATGCATACTAAGGAGTCAATTAGGGGCTGCAGGTAAAGATTAAAAAGGAGTGGGGACAGGGCGGATCCTTGGGGAACCCCACATCTCAAAGTACCCAGGTTTGATGTACAATCCTCCAATTGAATCCTCTGGGATCTTTCAGAGAGGAAGTATTTTAGCCAATCCAAGGCTACATCTTTTATCCCAAACACGGCCAATCTGTCCAGGAGCAAGGTATGGCTGACAGTATCGAATGCCGCTGACAGATCTAATAATATCAGGGCACTCGGTTTTTTACTGTCAGCCATACCTCTGAGTTCATCAAGCACAGAAAGCATCACTAATACGGTGCTGTGATGCGCACGAAACCCAGCTTGACGTTCGTGGAGGAGATGGTGTGACTCCAAAAAACATGACAAAGACAACAAAACATGTTGTTCCAAAATCTTGGACAAAAAAGGAAGTTGAGATATCGGCCTGTAATTCTTTAGATTAGTAGGGTCAGCTCCCAGCTTCTTTATTAGGGGCCTGACTTGAGCTTCTTTAAAGCTAGATGGCAGCCGGACAGAATCTAATGAATTATTTAGTAAGGAAACAAAAAAACTTCCCAAAGTAGGAAGTGCCAGCTGAAAGATACTGGGAGGACAAGGATCTGCAGGGGAACCGGATTTTGTACGATTCATAAGCTGTTCCAAGATCTTAAGATCAATCGGGGGAAATTTAGAGATGGTATATTTTGGTGGAGGGAGAGGGGAATGTGGAAGACAGGGATAATTGCTCGAGGTATTCTGAATATCAATCAGGATAGTTTGTACTTTATCGAGAAAGTAGTGTTGGAAAGTATTACAATCAATGGGAGATTATGATCTATCTACTTTCTTGCTCAACTCAGATAGGATCCTAAAAGTTTCTTTTTGACCATTGTCCGCATTCTTAATTCGAGTTTCATAGTACTCTGCTTTAGTTAATTTAATATAGTTCTTGTACAATTTGAGAAACGTTTTATAGTGGTCCTTATCGACAAGATCGTTTAGTTTCCTCCAACGTCTCTCTAACAGGCGTAATTTGATTTTATGTTCCCTCAAAGCGGAATTGAACCATGGGGCTCCCTTTACTGCTCTGTTTATTTTTTGATTTCTTTCAGGTGCTATTTGGTCGATAGCCTGACCAAGATTTTGCATAAAGTAGAGGTATCCCTGATCGAGGTCCCCATGTACATTGTGAAACTGTAAATTTTTAGAAGGGTATCTGACAGAGTTTCTGGGTCAATTTTTTTCCATTGTCTGACTTTTTTAAATTTAAGAGATGAAGGTTGGGACGAAAAACCTTCCACTGGAATGTCACAGTTTATCATATAGTGATCTGACCATATGCAGGGTATTACTTCTGTCAGTGCTACGGTCGGGTCAGAAGTCCAGACAAGATCCAGCGTGTGAACTTCGATATGAGTAGGAGTCTCTACTAGTTGTTTAAGTCCAAGTAAGGTCATAGTATTTTCCAACAGACGCGTTGCCCGTCTTTACATGGGTTGTCCCAGTGGACATTAAAATCTCCAGTTATAAGAACCCTTTGATAGCGTGTGCAAATGTCTGAGACAATTGGGGTCAATAAATCATTAAACAATGTAGTAGATTTTGATGGGCGATAGACTGTAAGAATGATCAGACAGGTATTTTTCAATGAAATCTTGATACCAAGTATGTCCGCTAACTCTATTGTCTCGGCCAATAGTTTAGTAACCTTCAAATGTTTTTAAAAAAGAATAGCTACCCCGCCCCCACGGGCATTGTCGGCACGGTTATGCCAAATTGCGTCGTACTCAGAAGGGAGTGAGGCGATAATGTCCGGTAAAGAATTAACGCCCAGCCATGTTTCTGTGAGAGTTAAGATATAAATATCATTGTCCTGCAGAAGAGTGAAGATTTCGAGATGATGTTTTTGTAGGGATCTGGTGTTTAAACTAGTTAACCTTAGTCTGGAATGGCACCCTGTACTACTTTTATCAATAGATAGTTTACTGGACTCTTGTAATTTAGTTAAGGTGGTTGGGGGTAATATCAGGGTGTTAGTACGCAACAGGTGTAACTCACCCGAGGAGTAGGTCAATCGATGAGCAGGGGAAAGAGCCCTAGAGCCCTGTCGTGCGCAGACGGGCGCAGACAGGCAGGACTCTGGCACGACTCCGACGCAGGTCCGGCGCGTCCGCTGTACGCGTCCGCTGCGCGGAGACATAGTCCTCTCTTTTTAAGCGCTACTAGAGCAAGTCACCCGCCCGTCCCACACCCAATATGGCGGCCAAACCCGGGAGACCGACCCTCGGCGCCAATGCTCAGCCGAGAGCGGTCCGCGGGCAGAGGGAGGGGGGAAGGGAACACGGAACTCAAGGCAGCAGCAGGAAGTCTCCAAGGCTTATTAAATCAAGCCTAAAAGATGTAAAGTTAAAAGTGCTCTAAAACTAATAAAGATGGCCAAGATCGGCAGGAGAGACCTCCCGGCTTCCGCCTCAGGAGGGGAGAGTGCTTCTGTCAATTACCACTCGCGCAGGCTAGCAGGCACCTTTCAAGCGCTACTAGAGTGCGTCACCCGCCCGGGCCACACCCAATATGGCCGCCAAACCCGGGAAACCGACCCTCGGCGTCAATGCTCAGCCGAGAGCGGTCCGAGGGCAGAGGGAGGGGAAAGGGAACATGGAACACAAGGTAGCAGCAGGAAGTCTCCAAGGCTTAATAAATCAAGCCTAAAAGATGTAAAGTTAAAAGTGTGCTAAAACTAATAAAGATGCCCAAGATCGGCAGGAGAGACCTCCCGGCTTCCGCCTCAGGAGGGGAGAGTGCTTCTGTCAATTACCACTCGCGCAGGCTAGCAGGCACCTTTCAAGCGCTACTAGAGCGCGTCACCCGCACGGCCCACACCCAATATGGCCTCCAAACCCGGGAGACCGACCATCGGCGTCAATGCTCAGCCGAGAGCGGTCTGCGGGCAGAGGGAGGGGGGAAGGGAACACGGAACACAAGGGAGCAGCAGGAAGTCTCCAAGGCTTACTAAATCAAGCCTAAAAGATGTAAAGTTAAAAGTGCGCTAAAACTATTAAAGATGCCAAGATCGGCAGGAGAGACCTCCCGGCTTCCGCCTCAGGAGGGGAGAGTGCTTCTGTCAATTACCTCTCACGCAGGCTAGCAGGCACCTTTTAAGCGCTACTAGAGTGCGTCACCTGCCAGGCCCACACCCAATATGGCCGTCAAACCTGGGAGACCGACCCTCGGCGTCAATGCTCAGCCGAGAGCGGTCCGCGGGCAGAGGGAGGGGGGAAGGGAACACGGAACACAAGGAAGCAGCAGGAAGTTTCCAAGGCTTATTAAATCAAGCCTAAAAGATGTAAAGTTAAAAGTGCGCTAAAACTAATAAAGATGCCCAAGATTGGCAGAAGAGACCCCCGGCTTCCGCCTCAGGAGGGGAGAGTGCTTCTGTCAATTACCACTCGTGCAGGCTAGCAGGCACCTTTTAAGCGCTACTAGAGCGCGTCACCCGCCCGGCCCACACCCAATATGGCCGCCAAACCCGGGAGACCGACCCTCAGCGTCAATGCACAGCCGTGAGCGGTCCGCGGGCAGAGGGAGGGGGAAGGGAACACGGAACACAAGGGAGCAGCAGGAAGTCTCCAAGGCTTATTAAATCAAGTCTAAAAGATATAAAGTTAAAAGTGCTCTAAAACTAATAAAGATGCCCAAGATCGGCAGGAGAGACCTCCCGGCTTCCGCCTCAGGATGGGAGAGTGCTTCTGTCAATTACCACTCGCGCAGGCTAGCAGGCACCTTTCAAGCGCTACTAGAGTGCGTCACCCGCCCGGGCCACACCCAATATGGCCGCCAAACCCGGGAAACCGACCCTCGGCGTCAATGCTCAGCCGAGAGCGGTCCGAGGGCAGAGGGAGGGGAAAGGGAACATGGAACACAAGGTAGCAGCAGGAAGTCTCCAAGGCTTAATAAATCAAGCCTAAAAGATGTAAAGTTAAAAGTGCGCTAAAACTAATAAAGATGCCCAAGATCAGCAGGAGAGACCTCCCGGCTTCCGCCTCAGGAGGGGAGAGTGCTTCTGTCAATTACCACTCGCGCAGGCTAGCAGGCACCTTTCAAGCGCTACTAGAGCGCGTCACCCGCACGGCCCACACCCAATATGGCCTCCAAACCCGGGAGACCGACCATCGGCGTCAATGCTCAGCCGAGAGCGGTCTGCGGGCAGAGGGAGGGGGGAAGGGAACACGGAACACAAGGGAGCAGCAGGAAGTCTCCAAGGCTTACTAAATCAAGCCTAAAAGATGTAAAGTTAAAAGTGCGCTAAAACTATTAAAGATGCCAAGATCGGCAGGAGAGACCTCCCGGCTTCCGCCTCAGGAGGGGAGAGTGCTTCTGTCAATTACCTCTCACGCAGGCTAGCAGGCACCTTTTAAGCGCTACTAGAGTGCGTCACCTGCCCGGCCCACACCCAATATGGCCGTCAAACCTGGGAGACCGACCCTCGGCGTCAATGCTCAGCCGAGAGCGGTCCGCGGGCAGAGGGAGGGGGGAAGGGAACACGGAACACAAGGAAGCAGCAGGAAGTTTCCAAGGCTTATTAAATCAAGCCTAAAAGATGTAAAGTTAAAAGTGCGCTAAAACTAATAAAGATGCCCAAGATCGGCAGGAGAGACCCCCGGCTTCCGCCTCAGGAGGGGAGAGTGCTTCTGTCAATTACCACTCGTGCAGGCTAGCAGGCACCTTTTAAGCGCTACTAGAGCGCGTCACCCGCCCGGCCCACACCAAATATGGCCGCCAAACCCGGGAGACCGACCCTCAGCGTCAATGCACAGCCGTGAGCGGTCCGCGGGCAGAGGGAGGGGGAAGGGAACACGGAACACAAGGGAGCAGCAGGAAGTCTCCAAGGCTTCTTAAATCAAGCCTAAAAGATGTAAAGTTAAAAGTGCGCTAAAACTAATAAAGATGCCCAAGATCGGCAGGAGAGACCTCCCGGCTTCCGCCTCAGGAGGGGAGAGTGCTTCTGTTAATTACCACTCGCGCAGGCTAGCAGGCACCTTTCAATGATCATAAAATAATTCTATCATTGTTTACATTACATCCTATTTACATATATAGTACATAAAATGCAAATGTGTATTTCACTTTTTCAGGGAAAGGCATATTTAACATCAAATATAACAAAAAAATGTGTCAATGATATTTCACAATTTTCATGTCATTGGAACATTAATACATTAGCTCAACATTTCCAGAGCCCAATGCATTTCGGGAAATATTCTTCCCTTTCTGCTCTGTCATAGTGTAGATGGAGATTCGTTTACTGAATCTCCATCTACACTATGACAGAGCAGAATACGGACCAAGAAGATACTAGGAGAAACTTACATTGATATTCTAGGAGTAATTTGAGGTGGAGATCTTTTTCGGATTTAACAGTATCGATTCCTGAGCGCTAGAAGAAGAAGACTGATGGCGAATTGTCGCTAGAACTAGGAGCATTTATGATCCCAACAGAATAGAGGAGGCATTTTCTTCATTCCATCACTGCAGTATATGTTCGTGACACGTGGCATTTTTACTACGTTTTTTTAATATTCCCTAAAGCCAGAATACAGGATACTGCCCCTGATGAAGGGAAGAATATTTCCTGAAATGCATTGGGCTCTGGAAATGTTGAGATAATGTATTGAAGTTCCAATGACATGAAAATTGTGAAATATCGATGACACATTTTTTTGTTATATTTGATGTTACATATGCTTTTCCCTGAAAAGGGAATGACACATTTGCATTTTGTGTACTATATATGTAAATAGGATAAAATGTAAACAATGATGGAATTGTTTTATAATCATTGAAGAAAATTTGCCACTAAAAATTGGCTAATTGCATTTAAGTTAAAGTTGTGTGATTTATATTGTTGATATATTGGAAATCAGTTTCCATAGGAACAGTGCGCACTACATGCAGATTGCCATCTGCATCTTTCTCTTGTTTTCTTATTGTATAGCAAGTACCATACAGTAGTGCAGCACCCTTAAGACTATCAGGTTGATTCATAGATTATACTGGGTAATACTAGTGAGTGCCCCTCAGTTTCGCCTTTATTGTATGCACTTTACTTTTAAACATATTCATCTAAAGCGCAGCATGCCACCATTGCTACAAAAAAAATACACATTTTTTTGGCCTGCAAATTATAGAATTTTGTTGCAATTGATGTTGCAATATTTAGCAATGCCAATAGCTCAAACTTAATTAATGCGAGACCTATTGCATTGCAAATGCTTGTTAGGCTTTGCCAGAGCCTGGAACCAACAGGAACGGGCCCACTTGGATCGCTGGGATGGTCTTATAGATGTGTTTCCCTTTACTGGCCCCCTCCTGGGTGACTAGGTGTTTTATCATTTTGATTTCATGTACAGCAGTTAAACACTCTCTTTACTGCAGCAATAAAAACAGAAGAAGCTGCTCATTCCTCCCACGGAACGCGGCACCCCCAATTCCACGCTTGATGAGCTGACACTCCCGCTGAAATCCTGTGTTAATAAACAAGAGAAACCTGTAAACCCAGTTGAGGCCTCGGTGAGGACAATATCATATAGCAATGCTTCAATGGGAGTCAATAAGGAAGACAATCTTGTTTAACACAACACTGGAGAGGCAAAGCGTATCAGTACTACTTTGTGGCTTCAGATGCCATGCATTTGAGTCAACATAGATGACAGGAGTAATGGTTGTCCAGACGGTAACGTGATTTTCAAATGCCTTTATTGTGTTCATAAAATCCACAGCCAAAATCCACAGCCTACGCGTTTCGCCCAAACACGGGCTTCTTCAGGGCTTAGTATCATATCCTGGTGCTACACTGGTTTCAAGACTGGCTTGGTCCAAATGTAGCTCCAATAAATGGCAGTTGTATCCCACTTGTATTTATTAAAGGTATATTCTTGTGATCCCTTGTATGCTGCCAAACTCCTTTATTCAGAGGATGGGAGAAGAACTTCAAGCTTGCCCGTGTCGCTATCTCGTGCCAATTAAGGCATAGTATAGTGTCTCCTATGTCGGAGCCCGTCCCTTTTGAAATTCGTTCCGGAAGCGTGGAGACAATCTTAGCAGTAAATTAATTACACAAAAACAAGAAGTCTTTTCAGGATTCAGCTCTAAGCATCAACAAAAAGAATATGAACTGTATATATTACAAAGAGTAGGAAGCAGCATCAACCGCGTTTTAAGTAGTGTACTAGGTGCAAAGTGAACACATTGTGCTCATGAATAAGTGTTATAAAACGCCACAAGTTTTACTTTGCCAACATTCCCAATTTGGCTGATACAAGTCAACAGCGTTTCGACCTTTATAACTTGGGGTCACCTCAGGACAATAGAACACAAGATTGCTGTCTGAGAGGGATCCAAAGCACACTGCAGAGACTGATGAGGCAGAATCATCAATTGTTGGGCCAGCACCGCTCGTGACCAGGTAAGGGGTATAGGATCCTCAAGAATTACTTCGAATTTTGGCATCAACAATGGTGAACACTTGTTCCAGGGGTGAAGGTAAAAGTGAGTGAATCAAATCAAAAAGGGGTCATGTGCGTTCGGTCAGTTCCGGTATTAGATTTATGAACCCAGCGATTATGAATGAATTGATGTCTACAGCGTCAGTCAGTGTGCTCTAGGTTGGTTCGGAGTGAAGCACCCGGAACCAACCGCGGGCACGCTGCCCGATGCTGTAGACATCGATTAATTATTGTTCCGCTGGGTTCCTTTAGTCGCTAGAACAAGTGGCAGTTTGCCAAAATCACAGAAGGTTCTGGTACTCATGACAAACTGGCTTAGTATCAGCACAGCGAATTCGGAGATACAGAAAGAGTCAGTTTGCAAGGGGCCCTTTTGGACACGTTAGCACATTTGAGGTAGACTATTTGATTTGCCAATGGTTGTTCTCCATTTGCACGAGGGCTACAACTAGTCATGACCGGGCGTGTCTGCCAAAAGTAAATATGAATGAGGCACTTGTCCCACTGCTCCTTTTCCCATCACTAACCGTCCCGCCAAATTGCCCCACCCTAGCCTCACCCCCATCCTGAATAGGGGCTGTGCCTTGCGAGCATCCCCATGGAACTGAAGGTGATGAAGGCCATACTCTGGGGTAACACATCCTGAATAGAGGCTGTGCCCTGTCAGCATCCCCTTGGAAGTGAAGGTGATGGAGACCCATACTCTGGGGTAACACATCCTGAATAGGGGATGTGCCTTGTCAGCATCCCCTTGGAAGTGAAGGTGATGGAGGTCATACTCTGGGGTAACACATCCTGAATAGAGGCTGTGCCCTGTCAGCATCCCCTTGGAAGTGAAGGTGATGGAGACCCATACTCTGGGGTAACACATCCTGAATAGGGGATGTGCCTCGTCAGCATCCCCTTGGAAGTGAAGGTGATGGAGGCCATACTCTGGGGTAACACATCCTGAATAGAGGCTGTGCCCTGTCAGCATCCCCTTGGAACTGAAGGTGATGGAGGCCATACTCTGGGGTAACACATCCTGAATAGAGGCTGTTCCCTGTCAGCATCCCCTTGGAAGTGAAGGTGATGGAGACCCATACTCTGGGGTAACACATCCTGAATAGGGGATGTGCCTTGTCAGCATCCCCTTGGAAGTGAAGGTGATGGAGGCCATACTCTGGGGTAACACGTCCTGAATAGAGGCTGTGCCCTGTCAGCATCCCCTTGGAACTGAAGGTGATGGAGGCCATACTCTGGGGTAACACGTCCTGAATAGAGGCTGTGCCCTGTCAGCATCCCCTTGGAACTGAAGGTGATGGAGGCCTCTGCTCTGGAGTAACAGGTGCATGCACCTGCTGTTGAAACCTGGATTTACATTATGCGCTTGTGCAATAAATATTCATATTTCATTAGATATTTTATTCGGTACATAAGATGAATATGTGATTTACCACCGAAGACTGAACTGCTCTTGCATTGTGACTTCTGTTGCTTAAAAGTATCATATCAAATAAATGGGCAAGAGAGGCGTGAAAACAAACATCAAACACCCCACACGTCCGCTCCTTATATTGCTTCAATAAATGCACAACAACCTTCAGTTTATTCAGATAAAAATCACCAGCAAAGTACCACTCTGAGACTTAACGACGCGTCCCCCCAGTTGGTATGATCCGCTGCACACGCGCTGGCATTTACATAATGAGGTTTGCAGGGATGTGTCATAAAAAAGGCGCATCGATGCCGTTAAGGCATATTGTTATTGCGGGAAAAAAGCAGATTAAGTTGAACTCTGGGAGTTGAATCTGTTTCTAACATGGAGCCAAACTGTTTTACTGCTCTGCTCAAAGAATAAATCCGATAAGGGAACAAAAGTGTATTCATGAAAAACCCAGCGAGATATATGGTTACGACAGGTAGAGAAATCAGAGCTGTCACCTCGCCCAGCGTTTAGAATTCAATGCGCGCTTTAAAAGGGCGCTTTGAAAATGCTGATTTTATAATTGGTACATGTGCCGCGAACAGGTTCAGAATGATGTGTGAAGACATGTAGCCTTTTCAGAAGATGACACTTTTATGTGGGCTTTTTGCAAAGCCTCAAACACGCTGGCCTCTGTCACAGACGCACCAACGCCCCTCTCTGCTGCACGCACATCACACGGATGCGTCCCAAACAAAGGCTGTCACTGTGAAAAGCTCGCTGGAGACGCGCTTGAAAGTAATTCTGCTCGAGTTGATATAAGGGGGGGGGGGGGGATCAGTCTTTTACGGTATATGCAAGGTGTGACGATTACTATACATTTTAAGCTGTTGGTGTCTGGAGGCACCTACAATGGCACTTCAAAACGAAAGAACATTCAAAGCCAGGTGGGCACTATTTATTTATTTATATGTTTACATTTACTGGCAGAGGTATATAGCGCCAACATGACCCACCAGGGTAGCCCAGCTCGTTGCATAGTAGCATGCGGCCCGATGGAATATTTAGGCAGGGTATACAGTATATCAAATGATAACGTTTACATATACAAACTAGAGAAGTAATGTTAACATAAGGGGAATTGGCAGCATAGTGCCCTGCATGATAAGGGAGACACATGGAATATATATAGAATATATATAATGTAAAACCTTCCCACTGACCACAGAGCAACTAGAGGTCGGTGTCATGGCGTAAAGAATTGTGGGTCAGCTGTAAAAAGCATTCTATGGTTGCAAACAATTTGATTTGGACTCTAAATGTATCGATGTTTTGCGATCAAAATCTCAAATAAGTTACCGACTCCCACGTTGATGTTATAAGCCCATTTTAAAAGGTAAGGGGTCACATTGGGATTACTACCCCTTTGTGTAAATTAAAGCTTTTTGTGGAGTAGTCCTACATTGGTCTATGACCAAAGGCTCTCTGCCAACCCTCAAATGCTTAAGTTTTTTTTAAACAACCTCTTATCGTTTGAGGATAACAGGCTCCATTTTTTTTTAAAAAAAGGTCTTCTGTATTTAAAGGTGATTACAGACATGGTGGTTTGCTGATCCTAGCTGGCCACCATCATAATGATTGTCACTTGCAACTTTCGACCTACCTCATTATTAGTCACAAGGTAGGTCCAGTTATGACCCACTCTGAATCAGATTTTTACAGCCGAACTACTAGTGCATAGTTTGATGTGAAAAATTCGTAATTGTTCCAAACATAATGGTCTCAAATTGCAATCAGTTTTCAGCGACCAGTAATTTGTACATCTGGCCCTATATTCATATTAAATCAATCCCTGTTCCTCTGAGTCAAGCTCTGCCTAAATTGTAAGACTACATCACACCAGCTCTACAATCCCTCTAGCTGCTCACACTAACTGCGGGTTGTTGGAAATGGCACTTTCTGCAGTTTCACCACCAAACATTTTGCCTTCCGCCTCCCCTTTTTGCTGAATTCATTTTTGTTGGCTTTAGGAATCTGGGCATGTTACCACCCCTAAACAGTGCTAAAGTGCATATGTTCTGCACTCAAAGCATGGTATAATTGGCTTATATACAGTTGGCATATTTAATTTACTTATAAGCCCCTAGTAAAGGGAACTATATGTGCCTAGGGCCTGTAAATTAAATACTACTAGTGGGCCTGCAGCACTGATTATGCCACCAATCAATCAATCAGTCGATCATAGCATTTGTAAAGCGCACTACATACCCATGAGAGTCTCAAGGCGCTAGGGGGGTGGATGCTGCTACTGTTCGAAGAGCCAGGTCTTGAGGAGTCTCCTGTAGGTTAGAAGGTCTTCGATCTGCCGTAGGCGAATAGGGAGGGTGTTCCACGTCTTGGCGGCGAGGTGGGAGAATGATCTGCCACCGGCGGTCACTCTTCGGATGCAGGGGATGGTGGTGAGGGCGTGGTCTGCGGAGAGGAGCTGGCGGGCGGGGGTGTCGAGGCTGAGTCGTCTGTTGAGGTACGCTGGTCCGGTGTCCTGGAGTGCCTTGTGAGTGTGGGTGAGGAGCTTGAAGGTTATCCTCTTGTTGATGGGGAGCTAGTGCAGGTCTTTCAGGTGGGGTGTGATGTCGCTGCGGCGGAGGATGTCCAGGATCAGGTGAGCAGAGGCATTCTGGATGCGTTGGAGTCGTTTCAGGAGTTTGGCCGGGACTCCTGCGTAGAGTGCGTTGCCGTAGTCCAGTCTGCTGCTGACGAGGGCCTGGGTGACCGTCCTTCTAGTTTTGGTGCGGATCCACTTGAAGATCCTGCAAAGTATGAGGAGGGTGTTGAAGCAGGAGGAGACGGCGTGACCTGCTTTGTCATGGACAGTGTGGAGTCGAGGATGACCCCTAGGTTTCGTGCATGGTTGGTGGGTATCAGGGGTGCTTCTAGTGCCGTTGGCCACCAGGAGTCGTCCCAGGCCGAGGGGGTGGAGCCGAGGATGAGGACCTCCATCTTATCTGAGTTCAGCTTCAGTCGGCTGTTCCTCATCCAGTCGGCGACGGCCTTCATTCCTTCGATGAGGTTGGGTTTGGCAGTGTGGGGGTCATTGTTGAGCGAGAGGATCAGCTGGGTGTTGTCGGCATAGAAGATGATGTTTAGGTCATGCTGTCGGGCGACGTGGCCGAGTGGTGCCATGTAGACGTTGAACAGCGTTGGGCTGAGAGATGAGCCTTGGGGTACGCTGCAGATGATCTCGGTGGCTTTGGAGCAGAGGGATGGGAGGCGGACACTCTAGGTTCTCCCAGAGAGGAAGGAGGTGGTCCAGTCCAGAGCCTTCTCTTGGATTCCGGCGTTGTGGAGGCGTGCTCTTAGTGTGTGGTGGCAGACTGTGTTGAAAGCGGCTGACAGGCCCAGGAAAATGAGGGCTGCGGTTTCTCCGTAGGCGAGCATGATCCTGATGTCGTCGGTGGCGGCAATGAGGGCAGTTTCGGTGCTGTGGTTGCTGCGGAACCCTGACTGGGATGGGTTCAGGATGTTGTTCTCTTCGAGGAAGCTGGTTAGTTGTTTGTTGATGGCATTTTCGATGACCTTCATCGAGAACAGGAGCAGAAAGATGGGTCGGAAGTTCTTGATGTCCTTGGAGTCCGCCTTGGGTTTCTTTAGTAAGGCGTTGATATATGTGTGCCTCCAGCTCTCCGGGAAGGTAGCTGTTTTGAAGGAGATGTTGATGGTCTTCCAAAGGTGGGGTGCGATGGTGCTGATGGCTTTGTTGAAAATGTAGTGTGGGCAGGGGTATTCCGGGGATCTGGAGTGGACGGTGTTCATGGTCTTGATGGTGTCTTCGTCGTTGATGTTGGTCCAGGCGAGCAGGCGGGTGGTGGTCGTGGGAGCGTGGGTGTTGGCTGTTGCCAAGGTGGTGACGGCGTTGAAGCTGTTGTGGATGTCTGCGATCTTAGCCGCCGCCGCCTGCATTGACAGATTTCCCCGTACTCGAGACTTCACGGCCTGTACATTACCAAGGACATATTACAGTCCTTGGAGCTGCATATTACACAAACTTTCTACTCTACTTTTGAAATCCGAAGAACTGAGAATCTCTCGCTAGAAATTATGACGTTTAGAAGTGAAATACGGGGCGAGACCTGAATGATTTATTTATCAGGTCACTTGACGGTCCTTAGTCAACCACATTTTACAACTTATGGCTACCCACACTTATCTCGAAGAGATAGCCCAAGTGAACTTTGAACTATCAGATTCTCAACTTATAGAGCCAGTACGCAGTGAAGGAAATACATTCACTATTTCTACATTTTAAGAGCGAGCCTTGAGAAAGTTACATTACAAGTAACGAAACACTTGTCGGCTGTCATCGTCTGTTTTCTGACCATTACTATCCGGAGGGTCCTAGGACCAGGACTCCTAACGTGGCAGTCAATCCCTTCTCCTTGTAGTGCCAAAAGATTTAGTAAATTACAAATTTAATGTGTACATCACATGTACTGCTTACATCCTATGTACTACATGTACCGATAATATTCTATGTGCAGGCTATTTTTTTGGGAATTCTTGGCATAATGCCCAGAGCTTCACAGTATTAGATATCATAGAATGTTTTAAACTGAAACAACATTAAATAGTACAAAGATAGTGCACATAACTTTTGGATTCTCTCTTCTTCTTTATGGAACAATAAATAGGACGTTCCTTTTTTTACAAGTAACTTCTTGTTATGACCATATGGTAACTGGCCATCAGATTCATATACTTTGTTAAAAAAGAAAAATGATGAGACTTGTGTAAATTAAAATCATAGAGTGCCGAGGTACAACCTCTTTTTTTTTTTTAATCTGTTTATTAGCATAGCAGTTGGAGCAGTTACATACATATTCGGGCGCAGAAATAATCAGAATGTCACATGTATATGTTTGCTCAGTACTTACCAGTACTTGGTATCATTGATTTTTCATTGTCGTCCGGAACCATGTTAACTTAACAATCCCATATCATTCCTGTACCCTCCCCCACCCTCTAGCAACCCTCCCGACACTCTTCCAATATGCGTATAACTGTGATATTTACATCTGGGTCACTCGTTACTCCGTAAAATGCAGTTTTGTCCATACACACAGGCAGGCTGGGATAGAATTGTCAATGGTACGTGGTTCTTCGTACCTCAGCACAGTGCACCTTAAACCGTGACGATATATGGAATGTCTAGGAGGGCTGGACACGTTCACCCTATATGTAGCGAGTCATCTGTATCTCCCTCATCCCCATCATCCCCATCATCCCCAGCCTCGAAGGTTCCCAGTACGGTGAACCAGTCCAGGGAAATCAGTGTTTTTCTGAGACCTCTGCGTTCCTCTCGCTGCAGCGCTTCGCCTTCTGCCTTGCCCCATCGTATTACCTCTGCTTTCCATAAATCCGGGTCAGGTGGTTTGGGGGACTTCCACCTCATCGTGATTGCTCGCTTCGCTAGTAATAGAGGTACAACCTCTTTAGTAAAGCGTTGACCAATGCGTGCTTCCAGCTCTCTGGGAAGGTAGCTGTCTCAAAGGAGATGTTGATGGTTTTCCGAAGGTGGGGTGCGATGGTGCTCCTGGCTTTGTTGAAAATGTGGTGTGGGCAGGGGTCTTCCGGGGATCCGGCGTGGACGGTGTTCATGGTCTTGATGGTGTCGTCGTCGTTGATGTTGGTCCAGGCGAGCAGGCTGTTGGTGCGGGTGGTGGTCGTGGGAGCGGGGGTGTTGGCTGTTGCCGGGGTGGTGACAGCGTCGAAGCTGTCTTGGATGTCTGTGATCTTGCAATGGAAGAAGGTGGCCAGCGAGTCGCGCAGGTCTTGGGATGGTGGGATGTCGTTGGTGTTGGAGAGTTCCTTCACGATGCTGAAGAGCTCTTTGCTGTTGTGTGCGTTGTTGTCTAGGCGGTCTCTGAAGGCGGTCCTTCAGTAGCCCTTTAAACGTGGCTCTTGCGTACCCTTGCAGAGTCTATGAATGCAGTTGTAAACTGCTAGTTTAACCGAGCAAATTAACCTACTTACCAGGCCCAAACCTGCATTTCTATTACATGTACGACACCTCTAAGGTAGGCTCTAGGCAGCCCTAAGATCAGGGTGCTGTGTATTTAAAAAGCAGTTCATGACCTACTCAGTTTTACATGTCCTGGTAGTGAAATACACTTAAATTCGTTTTTCACTAATGCTCAGCCTATCTCCCACATAGGGTAGCACTGGGATTACCTTAAAACATATTTTAAGAGTAACATCCAATTGAAAGAGATAGACATTTGGAGGTTGGTGTCCCTTGGCTCACAATTTAAAATCCCAACTTATGATGAATTTGGATTTTAGGTTACCAGGTTCAAAATGCCACTTTTTAGAAAGTTGGCATTTTCTTACTTTAACTATTCTGTGGCTTTGTCTGTCTCTGAAAACATGGTTTTGTGCATTCCCTCTAGACAGGCACACACAGAGGGAGCTGAGGTGTGCAGCACATATCATGGTGGGTCATCACCGGACTGGTGGGTCTCCCCAAGCTAGACTGAGAGGGAGGAGCTGACACTTGCACCTGAATAGAGCTGTGCCTGTCCCCACAGAAAGAGCTGCCTACTCTCCTCTGAAGAGCATCTGGAGCCAGGGAAGGAATGGCAGGGACCTTGTGACGTTCAAAAGTCTTTTTGAAGTTTGCCTAGTTCTATTACTAAATTGGGTATAAGTACTGGGCCTCTGACTAAACATACTCGTTTCACTTTTGGGCCCTAAGGAGACTCTGCCAAGAAGAGGAGCTGCGTTGCAGGAGGTACTTTGCCAAATGCTTTCCTGTGTTGGCCTGCTGACTGCTTTTTGGGGTGGGCCTGAAACCCAAGGCTCATCAGTCGGCTCCACCCACAGATTCAGCGCAGCGTGCTCTACGTCCAAAACCACCTTCAAGGAAGCTGCTACGTACGATGATGCAAGCCCCACGTCCGAGTCCTGCCGACACCCCCTCAGTTTGGCTCCTACATAGGTACCAACGCTTCGATTCTTGACACATTCCAAACATGAGTGTTCTCTTTGCACCCGTATCCTTGAGCACTGTGTTCACCTTTATAATTTAAAATTTGCATAACTTGAAAAGTACTCTTGGATTTTTGTCGTTTTAGTCATGTGTTATTCAGTGAAGATTGTAGTATTTTTCTAAATCAGTGTGGAGTCTTTTGTGTTGTTTTCACTTGGTACTGTGTTTTAAGGGTATACAAAGAAAAAGCTAAGTCTGACTGCTTTGTCCCAAGGTGTGAGAGGGTGAGCACAGTTTAATTTAGGTTGTGTATCTGACTTATCCTGACTAGGATTGTGGTACCTACTTGGACAGGGTGCATACCTCTGCCAACTAGAGACACAATATCTAGCACAGGTCAAAAGCCCAATGTCAACCATTCCCAACCACTTCTCCATATGAACAAACAGACCCAAACACTTTGAAGACAGCTGTCTCTTTACATTCTCAAGTTCGAACATTCTTGAACTCCCTTCTACGGCAAAAACAATTCAAATTTAATGTAATGTGAATTCTCAAGCTTTAAAACCCTTTTGAATATATGTGAAATAAAGTCTAGGCACATGCATTAGAGCCCTGTGACAACCTTATGCTAAAGCTGTTATTATCTGGCAAATACAGAACCTGGCAAGTGAATGGTTGGTAGTCTACTTCACAATGTAGAAGTCCTTAACATATTAGGAGAAATGTATGCCAAACGATGACATTACCCATCATCTCAGAAGGAACCCTGTATATAACCCTAAATTGTTTTAGAATTGCATAAAAATTGGTTTACAAGACCCAGCAAGAAAGTAAATACGTATGGTGACAATAAGCTTTGGCAAGGGAAGTCCTTCACATTCAAAAGTAGAAAGTGAATGGATCACATTCAAAGCACTTTTAGAGCCGATTACACATTTCTGTGAATTCAGAAATAATTACAGGACTACTACTGAAAGTTTACGACCACCATAGATTGTTCGGAGTGCTCCTTCTGAGCAACATTTACTCATGTAGATCTTTAAGAAGGTTAACCATGCCTTTGCACATGTAATTCTTTTATTCTCCATGTGGTAAATAAGTTTCCTGTGAAAAAATCCCTTCCAGTTTTTTCTGATGCTTATATAGAATGCTGGAATACCTCCAGAAATTCTGTAACTTACACCTTGCCGCAAAAACTTTGATCCAACAACTCCCTAACAGTCCATCCAAACAAGTTCAGATGAAGAACACATACAGCGAGACCATTAATGTACAATAAAGGTCACTTTAGAACTTACTGGTTCTAAAATAGAGGTCTGTATCTAGCTTTGACACATTCAAGAAGAACCTAAAAACAAATGCTGTTCAGGGAAGCATTCAAATAATTTAGTTTTCAATGTCACGACCAACCCCCACATTTGAGTTACTGTCCTGCTTTCTGCAAAATATAATTCTGCTCTTGCTTTCAGAGGTGGGCAGGAGGCTTATTGGTCAAAGCTGTCAACTTTGGAACTGAGGAACCAGGTTTGAGTCCCGGAGTTGGGGCAAATCACTTAATCTCCTTATGCCTAACTGTGTTACTGCGTGTGTTATGTACAAATACTTTACACATTGCCTATGAGATAAGCCTGCCTGCTCGTTCCAAGCTACCAAGGGGTGAGAAGGGGTTATCTGGGTGTGTAACTTCCTTAACCAGACTATAAGGAATGGTTCGTACTTGGACCGGATGCATACTGCTGCCATCCAGGGACACCAATTTCTAACAGTTTTATTTCTCTGATTATTTTCAGCATGTGGGCTCTCCAGAGAAGGCAAGACATGGTTGACTTCTAATTTAATTTGTTGCTGTTAATGCTTACTTGCTATTTATTTAGTCTATGCAGCATTAGTAGAAGATATCTGTGAAGGTATTCTGGAATGGTCTACAAGTGGTGGAGCAACCCCTTCGGCGAAGACCAGTACTGTACTTTACATTAAATGTATGGAGCTACCACTCAGATTCATTCCCACACTTGTGTGTCACACTATTGTCTAGATGTGTTGTGGTCTGGAGTGGTACTTTTTGATTCAGATGTTCTAACAGCAATTTCTTTATAATATGTTTTCAGAATAACCTAAATGTTTGTGCACAGAAACCTAGATTCTGTGATTCGGGAGATTTGTTATGAGTAGTAGTTTGTTATTTCTTCATGTCTGAAAGATCGGAACAAGGAATGCAGATGGTTACGTAACAGTCAAAATAATTTCTGGTAATCTTCATTACTCCAAGTCCTAGACTTTCATGTCCCAGTCTCTTCTTCTTAATGTCTAAATTACAGCTGAACAAGTGTGTAACTAGCTCAATAGATTTTTGTGGACTAAAATGGTGGATTTTGTATATTTAAAAGCTCTTTAACAACATTAGTTGAAAGGTCAAAGAACTGGTGCCAAGACTCAGCCTTAACTTATGTCCAGTGTTATCTGAAATGATCTGCTTGTCTATCCTTTGGGGTCCACCATGTAGCTGCATAATTACTGTCATTACAAACCCTGATGGCCATAAGAAGACTAACATTTGCCATGTTAAGTACTCCTTTTTTCTTGAGTGCCCACCTATTTTATTCAGGAGTGACAAAACATTCCATCACAGGCACATTAAATGACCATTCTCTATTCTTGGGCTCTCCTTCAGGCAGCGTTATCTATGAGTTACTAGGAGAAGCATATAACTTTATTATTGAATCATCAGATTCTTATTGCCACAAGATTCCTGTTAGAAAGGGTTTGGCTGGATTCAATGAGTTTTCCCTGTTCTTTGCTGTACTAAGACAACTCCAGCACATCTCCATGTGAGCCCCTCTGCACATTCTAACTGGGCTTTGGGAGCATAAGCCCGTCCCTTGCAGCTAAGACTGGTGGGATCATCTGAAGGTAGAACAATGTTGGAGTACGCAAGGAAACCTTTGCACTTACAATACCACCACTGAGTGGGATGAGAGTAGAAAGTGTCACTAGGAAAGTTTTCTCCTTTGGAAAGCAGAAGCTCTCTCAATACGCATGTGGCAATTCCAGACTTTAGTAGCGTAGCCCCAACCTAGATACAGTAATAGTGGCCATGGAAGAGCAAACCAATTTAGTTAACATCTCATGATTTATATATTTTGGGGTTCCCCAGTAGTCAGCCATGTGACAAGATATGAAAGTGTCAGGGGGAACTAAATTCATTCAGTCGGTAGTGTTTTGTATCCTCCTTGTCAAAGACTCTATACATAGGCCATCTGTGTTTAGGATATTTAGGGCATCATCACTGACTAGGAAACTGGCAGTCGCTTTGCTGATTTGAAGCACTTTATTCCTGATCTGTAGGCCTATATGGAGTGGAGTGGTGTGACTCACTGGTTAGAAGCGGCAGACCCGGAAGCAGAGGTCAGCCCGGGACCAGGGTTCAATTCCCAACGCGGCAGGGTCTTGCGCCATGGTCAGCGGACTCGATAATTCTCGCCTCGGTGCCTAATCCAACCATGGGTCCCACTCAGCAACTCTGGGTAATAGCTTGCTTAATCTCTACTAACGGCCCCATCAGCACCGGGGATGCTTGTCTTCACCGTGGAGATACCCAGGAGGGACCATCTCACAGGGAAAGCCAAGATGGGTTCCCCAGCGGTATACAGCGCCGGACGCCCCTTTGCTGGGGCAGCTGTGCGCTTTACAAGTATACGACATTTAACATATGGAGTTATTATAATCTATTCATTGCTGCTGTTCAGAGTATTCCCCCTAGCAATTAGTCAAGAGTGCTGAAGATGCTAATTTAGCTCTGACAGTTCAGGTGGCTAGGTGGACATCCATTACAGCCATTTTTGCTGTTTTCATAGTCAGATCTTAGCCAGTTCACTCAACCTTTCTTCCAGTTCTAGGTTACAATAACGAGTGCCATTACGGTTGGCAGAAACATCTGTATTTTATCTGCCAGTCGTGTCAACGTAATCTTCAGGTGGATTCTACAAAGACATAATTTATGTTATATTGTTTAGAAGCAATTTTTCAGGTGATGAGTTTGACTGCTTTTTAGGCAGAAGGAAAAGTACCATACTTTTAAGGTTTTCAGAATTTTGAGGAGAGTTGTCATTTGATCACTAGTAGGTGTAGATGGTTGAGGACATTGTGATGTTGTTTTTGTAGGGAGTGGCTGTGCGGGGTGATATACAGTTAGAGGGGTTTTCAGGGACCATATGTGTCTTTGCTGGATTATATAAATCACTGTACTATTTTTAGAGCTCGTTTTGAGTTAGCTATATCAAATGCTACTTGCTACAAACTAAACATCTGTACCACAGAAAATTGGGGCAAATTAATTTCACTCAGTTTTGTTGCATTTGAAAAACAAGCAATGGAGAAAATCCATGTCTACCATTTTTAAAACGCAAAATATCGTACTAAGTTTGAGGTAAATCAATATGTTGCGTGTTTTATTATAGGAAGCAATAATTGTGCAGTTTCAATTTGCTTTTTTTAAAGAATTATATTAAATGACTAGGATTCCTTTGTTGATTCACTGTTATTTACGTGAAATTATTTGCAAACAGTACTTACATTATATGGGCTTAGTAATGGGTTCAAAGATTCCCCTATTAGTACTCTTCGTGCAAAATTCTTTCTTTATGGACTGGAGTGAAATATGTTTGCCCTTTTCCATAACCCACAAGAAGAAACACTATCGCAAAATGAATGATCCTGTTTATTTGCACCAATTTAAAGTGTCTGTGACATGAATCACCAAACCCATATTATCTATGCAAAGGGCTGAATAGTGGGATAGGAAAAGCTTACATACCCATATAATTTCACAAAATGCATGATCAAATAAAATAGCATGATCTGGCTTTGCATTAAATCTTGGTGCCAAATGAAACCACGAGCAAGTTGAATTTTGCATGATATTTCCATGACTTATAAATCATTTACCCAAAATTACACATTTTGTGCAATTTACCCTTGAATGGTGGCGACTGCATAGGCATTTGGAGGTTGTACCTCAAATACAAATTTCATACAAGAAAGCAATGGTTCGATGCTTAGCATCTCTCCAAAAATGCTTTTAGCATAGACTCTTTGTAAATATGGCACTGGATGCTTTTTAGGTCGAGCCTAGTGCAGCGCGCATGTGCTGCTCTATGGGAGGTTTCTAATAAGTACTCAAAACTTCTCCGTGTGGGTCTGACTCCTCCCACACATCGGACTGCCTTTTGCACGTGTCTTTCACTGATGAAAGCAGGCAATTGGGTAAAGGCAGGTGCGTGTCACACCTCTTTTTGTAATGTTAGCTCTCAGGAGCAAGCAGTGAGCCCAGGGCAGCAGCTGCATTCCTGTGCCCGCCCCAACCACTCGTCTTAAGCTGCTTGTTTTCGTTAGCAGCCTGCGCTCCATGTTTGCACGCCTCCCACTATTCTTTGTTTGTTATTTGTAGCGTGGTCTGAGTCTCAGCTTCAGCTCAACATCATGGGCAAATCACTTAATTTCCCTATGCCAGTCTTCCCTTGAAAAAATGAACTTGACCGTGAGTAATGGAACTGAAACTTATGTAAACCACTCAGATACCGTTGCGTAGAGTTAGCACTATATAAAACCTGCAAAAACAAGAAAATGTATGCAAGCACATTCTGATTCAGGATAAAGACTTTTGAAAGCCAAAACACACCTTTATTGTAGTTTTTCATAGCGCTTACTGACCCTGACGAGGGGCTGAAATGTCAGTGATCGAAAATTACCCCCCTCTTTTTTAAAACAACTTTATTGGGAAGCTGACAAGAGATTACAGGAAACCAGCACATGTTTACAATAAAGTGAATCTCCTCAAAACGAGCAGGTGACATTCCGGTGCATCTTATAGGTCAATTGTTGGCTCGTACATACAGCTCTTTTCGTAAACAATGTTCGCCAGCAATTTGGGCCCTGTAGCTCTGCAGTGAAAATCCAAGAGAAAAAAATGCAAAAGCGAAAGCACAGCGCGTTGTGTAGAGCTTGTGGACATCTTGTAATGCATGTTTACTGTGCCCTCAGGGGCACACTCAGGGTTGTACCCATATTCATTGAATAGAGGTTGCAGTGTGGACTTCCAAACTGAGGAACAAGGTCTGAGTATCAGCTTAGAGTTAGCGCTATATAAAAGCTGCAAAAACAAAAAAAATACATGCAAGCGCATTCTGATTTAGTACAAAGACTTTTGAAAGCCAAAACACAACTTTATTGTAGTTTTTCATAGCGCTTACCGCCCCTGACGAGGCGCTGAAATGTCAGTGATCGAAAAGCGCCCCCCTGTTTTTTTAAACAACTTTATTGAGAAGTTTACAAGAGATTACAGGACACCAGCAAAATGTTTATAATAAAGTGAATCTCCTCAAAATGAGCAGGTGACAGTCCGGTGCATTTTATAGGTCAATTTTTGGCTCGTAAGTAGAACGTGATGTCAGTAGGAGTCAGCCGCCCCAGCCCACCAGGACGCATATCACCAACATACACACCAGCAAAACAAACTACACACATACATCCCACCAACACACATCATATCACAACTCACCACTACATTCCACACCATGCCACTGCCCTTACGTCACTACACTAAGCACAACTTGCACACAAACTTTACAGTACTGAACACAGCAGCTACAATGCTCAACAACATACCTTAAAAACATTGCCAATATCTCTGACTAAACACTTACGAGGTCCCAAAGGCGAGACCTAATGTTTATGCCAATGCGTGTTCTTCATTTGCAAACTATAATCCTGCTGCTGCTGCTGCTGTTTGCCTGGGGTTTAGTAACTATTGGCTGCAAGAGATAAAGCAGTAACTAGGAGATGGGAAGGCTAAAGAAGTTGGTAGGTAGAAGGTTGTGGAGTGTAGTTGGGAAAGTGACATTACAAGAAGTATACCAAAACTTAAATTCCGTTTTTAAAGCCAATAAAATATGATAAAACTCTCGAATCATTTCCAATCTATCTAGTATTGAGTATTTAGGCAGGTGTATGTTATACAAATAATAGGTTAGTTGCCACCAACTGCAATGCAGAAGCAGGTAAAAGAGTGGAGAAGTGTGGCTCAGGGGTTAGAGGCAGCAGACCCGGAAGCTGAGATCGGCCCTGGACCAGGGTTCAATTCCCCGCCTCGGCGGGTCTTGGGCTAAAAATTCCACGGTCTCGATAATTCTCGCTCCGGTGCCTTCTCGACTCACGGGTACACGCTCTGCGACTCTGGGCAATAGCTTGCTTAATCTCCACAACGGCCCCTCGAGGCAGGATGCCTTGCTTTCACCTTGTGGATACCCTGCCGGGGCCTCTCAAAGGGGAATACCAGGATGGGTTCCCTAAGCAAGCGCCAGGATGCCCTTTGGGTGACAGGTTGCGCTATATAAGTATACCTACATTTACATTTAAAACCCCAGGCAGACAGCAGCCCGCTTGCCTCCAACACTGCCAATTAGTGTGCATTTACAGGGTGCCAAAGCCCAGTAAATTTCTAAACACGTACATGTCTGATGGTCTTAATCAAACTCCTTCTCACCCTGAAAGAGTTTGAAGATCTGCTCCTTTCCGTGGCAGGAGAAAATACCTTTTCTGGGTTGGGATAGGCACGAGAACAACCACAAAATTGGTGAGGATTCATGAAAAAGGGGCTTTACAAAGGATAACAAGTTCCTCTTATATTTTTGCATGTGACAATATAATTTGTACATTTGTGTGTACACAAAAAGAATTCACAAAAGTTTCCAGTAGTGCACCTTGGAGCCTGGATACCCTCTTGGGTAAATAGCTGTGCTATACAAATAGAATGATTGGTTGATTGATTGATTGATTGATTGATTGACTCGGGGAGGTTTCCTGCATAATCTGGAAAGCTTCTGTGAACTCCGAAAATGAGTAAATCTTCATTCATGTGAAGCTGCAAATTGCAGTGTGCAGATTTACAAATTTTTTGCAAATGTGACCCAATATGAGAGGGAAATTGCGAATAAAGTTATATTTCGAATATTAGGGCGTTCAGGTCTCACTGTGTGTTAGTTGTTTGTTTTTTTGCAGTTTCATATAGTGCGAAATCGGCCCGATGGCAATGGTGCACTTTACTGGAGCACCAGGTTACGGTACACAACAAGGTTAGCTCATTTCCTTTCCTTTGTGTTCCCCTGTTCTTCTATATGTGGGTATCGGAGGGGTTTGAGAAAGTGGTCTAAACTTCAAAGCTGCTAATTAGAAGTGAAATTCAACTCTGTCTTTCTAACCAGAATTCCTGCACCCAACTACCAACCACACAATATATTTATTAGGGGGTGTATCACACCAAGCACACCCCCGAAACTATACACCCGGATATCCACATTCAGGTTCAGATTTTATTCTCATCTTTATTCACTTTTCACCCCCAAATACGTGTTAAAATCAGTATTTTTAATAATACTAAATTAAGCCAAAGAGGTTGAACTCCAGAATTAATATGGGATCACATCAACAAAGAGCTGGAAAAATTATCTTGGAGATGGAGATTAATGCATGTTCCATATTATGTCCATCTGCTTTCTGCTTTGGCCTGTATTTGTCTATCCTAAATAACGTACTACCTTTCCTACTCAGACATTGCTTCTTCATTTGACAATCATAGATACACAAATGTGCAAAATAATGTCCGCTCCCAAACAATCAGGAGGAAGTCAAATCAGATGTGATGTTCAATATGCATTAATAACTTCCATGGTAGAACATTCCATAGTAGATTTCAGACATACTACCCATTTTGCAGACATAAGTGTATCCAGAATGATTGATTGCACAAAATGTGTAGAGCATGCCGCACGGCCACTCCAAAGGCCACATAATCAACCTTGTCTTCTCAATTTCACCAACAATCCAATGCAATCCACCCATACAACTAGACTGGGCTGATCATTTTGCCATTCCTAGCTCCCTGTTCAGCATCCTACCAATAAACCAAGGTCAACACAAAAGAGAATACCAACCATTAGATCCTAAAAATATTTCTCCAGACAACATAATGCTTGGACTCATCTCACACCCTATCAACTCCACATTTGACACCAACACTCTTCTAAACAAGTCAACACTTTTGGAAAACTATGTGAACATTACAACCCCAATTAAAACTAGTCAAAGTCTTCAGCAGCATGTTACGCTAAAGACCTTGCTGATAATAAGCAATCCATTTGCCAACAGAAAAGAAAATGGCTGAAAAATAGAGCTCCAGATGATTTCATGATACCGAAGTCCCTCTCTGCAACACAGTTCATCACATCAGCCCAAAAAAGTACTATATCAACAACATCAATAAAGCCACAAAAACAAGCAAAATGTTTTTTAAGCCATTCAAGTACTGCATCAAATTCTCCCAAAGCCATCTATTCCTCACTTCACAGAAAACTGCCATGCCATCAACCACTTCTTGGTGAAAATATGTAGATGATTTGACAGCACAAATTGACAACACCAAATCTGCTTTATCTCTTATGCTTATCCTTGCCTGTTAAATCTTGTAACAGTCAGCCTTCAAAGTCCTATCTTGTGCAGACCTCTTCAACATACTCAACTCCCTCAAGTCACTGCTTGTGTAGATGATGTCTTACCATTGTTCAATGCTGTGACTGCGGACTCTCTCTCACCCCTACTTATCACTATCAATGCTTCCCTCACTCAAGATACCTTTCCAAAAGCTCTGAAGGCAAGTCACATGTTCCACCTCCTATAGAAACCTACACTACACTCTGATGACCTTTCCAGCTACCACTCAATCACTCTCCAATGATTCATCCACAGGAAGATTGAAAAAACAGTCTGTATTCGACTCTGAATTCACATCACTGGTATCTTATGGACGACTACCAGTCTGGCTGCAGATCACTCTGTAACATGCAAACTACTACCTTAAACATTATAGACAATGCCCTCTTGAACAAATAAGAAGATCATCCCTGCCTCCTTACATTGCTGGACCTCTGGCTGCCTTCAACACTGTCAGCTATTCCACCCACATATGTACTATGGAGTCTTGAATTGGATTTATCTAGAATGTTCTTCACTGGTTTCCTCCAACTTTTTCGGCCTACACCAGTTTGTTCACTTGGGGACCTCCAGATCCCCCAAAAACTGTCTCACATATGGACCCCCCCACATCTCACCTTCATCTTCTACTTGGGGCCACTTTGTTCTTTACTCACAGATAGCACAAGATTCACCACTATGCCAATGATGCATACACATACTAGAAAGTCTCTTTTGCTTCAAACATCCAACTCCTCAAACACTGTCTGCACATTTTTTAGACCTGGAGGTCGAAGCCTTACTTCAAGCTCAACCCATTGACTACAGAATTCCTGTTAGTGCAAAGAACAATAAAGAGTGTACACCTGGCTCAATGACATGAACCTTGATGGCTTTATCCCCAACTTTCATTGAATGCCAAGTCACTTGCAGTCAGCCTCAACTGCAACCTCCCCCTCAAAGAATACATTGCAAAAAAACAAAAAAATACCTGGAACAAGCTGTCTCTTCTAAAAAAAGTGAAACTATTTCTTTCACAAAGTTAGCGTGGAACTGCTGTTCAAACCCTTGAACTCTTACATTTGGACGGCCGTAAAGCCCTGCTACATGGCCTGGTATACTCCAAACTGGCATCATGTAGAGCATCCTACACACCACAGCATGTCACATCCAAGGCCTGAAGAAATATATCACATCACACCCCATCTTGATGAAACTCTATTGGCTCCACTTGCCTGCCCACACCATCTTCAAAGATTGCAGCATAATTTATAAAGCCATCATGGCTTGCACCCCTGCTTATCTTGCAGATAAGTTCATCATCTCTGATGACTCTCAGCACACCCACACCCAGGACACTATCAGACTGCAGACTACGAAGTGTACAATAGAAAAATGAAGTCTGCAGGCCCTATCCATCAAAACCCAAGATTCTGGAGCAACATCCCCATATCCATCAGGACAGCCGCATTTTGCTCCGATTTTTTAAAGAATTTGAGAACTCTCTTTAAAGAACACTACATCATGCTGCATTTATTGTAATTGACTTTACGTCTGTTTTTCACCCTCTACAGCACTCTGCTAGAAACCCCATATGCATGCATACAAATGTCCACTTAGAATGGCCCAAAATATGGAATGCTCTTCGTTTCAGCATAATACTTGCACCTTCTCTTTCGATCTTTAACATGTACTTGATGAACCGTCTACTACATGCCAGCGAATAGGATTACCATGTTATTCCAGATGGTTTTCCAACCTAAAGGAGTGCTTCCTTGCTTGCCAATCTGATTGCCTATCTCCCCTGCTTGTTAAGATGTAAACTCTTTGGGGAGGGACATGGCTGCCAGTGGGAGCGCAGCAGCGCATCAGAACTCTCCGTGGGATACAATGAGGAGAAACGGGGGATAATTTACAAGCCCCTTGCGCCACTTTTGCTTCACTGACAGCACACAGTGACAGAAAAGCTGGGAGACTGAAAGCCAGGTCCCATGAGGGGAGAGAACAACCCACATGTATGGAAGAAGAAAGAAAGCCAGAAATGAGATGCACAGTATTAGGAAGCTGAATCAGGCTGACAATCTCATAATGAATATGCATGCAGCTGGGCAGAAAGGTACTTAATAGAATAAAAATATATATATGCTATATACAGTTGGATTAATTTCCAGTTTAGTAGCATGCAGTATAAAAGGACTTCCGATATGCAAAGACTCAAAACAGTCATATAGGAACACGCCATTTAGTTTGGGTGGCTTCTCAAGGGAAAGGGGTGTGGGATGGGGATCACTGAACAGGGAGTAGTTGGGAAAAGAACAATATATGTAGTCCTCTTTACCCTCAGAACATATATTTAGATAAAAATAGAAACTCTATGTTGACCGACAGGGGGGTTCACAAGCATTTAAGATCTGGCTTTTGCCTGGTCCTAAAAAGCTTTGACTACAAAACAGCAAGAGATAGGATGAGTCAGAGACAGATTATAACCTGGAATGTTAATGGGCTGTGTACAAAGTGTAAACAGAAATTTAATTCTGCAATATCTTCAAGAGAGCACCGCCCAGGTCTTCATCCTACAGGAGACACATCTTACATTAGAGGAAAGTAACAAGCTGTTTGGGAGGCAGAGATGAATACAACATTCAAACAGTTACTTAACTCTAAAGGTGTTGCTCTTCTAGTTAGGAGACATTCTGGAGTGGCTGAATTAGTGAAATTGTGTAACCTAATATATATGAATGAAGCAGAAATCCCGCCTACCTGGAATTATGTTTTCATAAATGGTATATTAAAACCCAATGAAGACCCAAAACTATTACACGAGGTATGACCCCATTTGGGATTCACCAGGTACCCCAGCTTGCCTGGAGGAATAGCTTAGCTTCAGGTTAAGAGATGCTTGAGTGTCATACTGGGGCCAGTTGTTGAACGGTTCACAGGTATTGCCCTGGGAAGCCTTAGTAGAAATTATGACGGGGAGTGCCTCTAGGTTTAAATATCTCCAGTTAAAATCATGGTGAAATACAATAAAAGGATCATTTGGTGATGAGTGGGAATTCGAGGAAAGGGTAGAAGACCCAGTGCCTTTAAAGAAAGAGTTAGCATTATGGTACTGGGAGCTAATAAATGCAAACAACAGAAACACAAAGTGCTTGTTGCAATCTTGGGGAGGACTGCAGGCAAAGAAAAGGGGTAATAAATCCCAGCGGTTGTCTGTAATGGGTGATATTCAATGAGATCCAGATGTACAAATGGGAAATTCCTAATCCATTGAAATAAGAAACTTGGACTGTCTGAAGGATATAGTTAGAAGACTAGATCATCTGGACTTATAATTTTTCCAATTTGGATAAAAGGATCCAGGGGAGTCAAGAGTTTTATGCTTTTACTGTGAAGGTTATGATAGTCCAGAATAGTTCTACTAGAACAAAACTGAAGGACAGCCAACACATTCTTCAGCCCTTCAGCGTGCAGGCCTGGGGCTTTCTCATAGCGTAGGTAGTGGTTTAGTTGGTGGGATTTGCAAAATGGTATCAGCATTATCGGAGGTCGGGGAGTCTGTAACAAAAGAGTGGAGCAGCGAGTATGCTGTTACATTGGCTGTTGGTGTATCCAGCAGTCCATAGAATTCCTGGCTCGTAATAAAACACCTAATCGCACAGTCGGGCAGAAACTGTGTTGCTGCTGTCATGTCATGTCATGGGCGAAAAATGTGTTGGCTGTCTTTCTGTTTTGTTCTGTAGGAACTATTCTGGACTATCAGAACCATTACAATAACATCATAAAAACGTTTGACTACTCTGGATCCTTTTACCCACATTGGAAATATTATGAAGCCAGGTGATCTAGTCTTCCTGCTCTGTCCTTCAACCAGTCAAAAAATCTTGGGAAGGATACCTGCCAACGCCTGCGCAACCAAACCTATGACAAGTATCCTTAAAACATATTTATTCCACTGCTAAAGGTGCTGCCTTAACCCCTTCCAAGCTCAGCTCGTCATAAGGCACACTGAAGCTGTGCTTATGACAAGGTGAGCTCGTCATGAAATAATGACTTTCAAACTTTTCCAGCACAGCTCAGGAAAAGCCATAGCATGGAAGGTGTTAAAGACCATCCACAGAGTTTACATGACACCAAGCAGAAAGAGCAAGTTTGTAAAAGGTCCAGCTCCAAGCCGCAGCAGGTGCGCAGAGATGAAAGAGGACAATATTCACATGTTTATGATGTGTCAGCGCTACTGGGAGGAAGTAAGTGGTATCTTGTCAGAAATTTGAGGCCAAGCAATGAATGTATGCCTGTACCTTATTTTTATTGGTATAGATCTTAAAGTGGTGTCATTCCCCCTTTAAAACCAAGGTTGAACTTCTATTTCTTATGATACCCCTCACAAGGATCGAGATATATTTGAGGTGGCTACAGACCTACTCACCTGTACATTATGACTGGCTCAAGACAGCGGTAGGGATAAGTAAATCAGAGTTAACCCTCAGCCCTACACCCAAGGTTAAAGCTGAAACCATGGGAAATCCGGCATAACTGATGTACCATCTTCAATGTCAAAGGATTAAACCATATTCGGAGAGAGACTACTTGACCCTAAGTTAGTGGGGCTAGTCATCTCGGCAAGTCTGAGTGGGTTTTCCTTCTGGTAGCATGATGAAAACCTATTACTGGTAAATGAGGAGAAAAAAGATGCAAACTCTTTGCTCTGAGATTAATGTAGATGTAGTATATTTTATCCCATGCTTTACTTAACCAAGGCCAGAATTGCTTTGTATGAGATAATGTTAGTACTGACCTTGATGTCCGACCCCTCCAAATGTCCATTGTTTGGCTGACCTTCACTGTTGCTTTCAAACTGGTTTTGAAAAGTGTTCTGTAACCCTCTAGAGTCAATTACCTTTGAAACATCATAAATAAATATGAATACATGAAATTGTATTGATGACATCTATTCTGAAATATAAACAATTCAAATAATTCAAAAATATAGGCACAACATATTAGTTGTATGCACATTCTAACAGGACAAGCAGAAGTAATACATTTTGGAAATATAACATGTTATAGAAGAATAAAAGAGGTCAAGTGGAAATCTTCAAGCAGCAGTCAGCATCCTCTGACATTTATAGTGATTATAATAGTGCAAAGAACTACTTATTCATGTTTTCCATTTTAGAATCAAGTGGAGGTGGGGGGTCAGATCTCTGAAGAGCACAGGACCTCAGGATGACTGACACAATATAGAAAACAACAACATAATTTACAAAAGCATTATTTATACAAATATTGTGCTCCTCTACTTATAATGGTAAGTGAACATATATATACATATACACACACATATATATATATATATATATATATATATATATATATATATATATATATATATATATATATATATATATATATATATATATATATATATATATTACCTACTGGCGGTCGCCAGTAGGTAGTTATAGTTAGGTCCTAGTTTCCATAGGAAATCCTCAACATTCTATTTGGAATAACTTTGGCCCTGGTTGAAGAATCTTAGCGAATTTCTCAAAGAAGATGGCTCGGTCCGCTGCGCTCCTTCCCTAAAAGTTTGGGGGGGATTGATCAAGTGGGGGCTGAGATAAAAGGGGGGTCCCAAAGCATGTTTTCTCCATGTTATTTTCCATAGGACCTTTAGACTCGGCTACAGGTCGAACGGGTGAATGGATTTATAAGAAATTTGGCAAAACTGTACAGTCCGGCTCGCAGATTACGCTTTTTTTGGAATGGTGTAAATCCGTTCAGTAGTTGTTGAGAAAGTTAAAGTTAAAGTCAATTATATATCTATAGGCGCGCACACGTGCGCGCACCCAAGCGGCTGCGCGTGAGCGGTATTTTGTTTGGCTGCGTGACGTCTGTTAACGTTCGATTCGAAGGAAATCAGGAAGTTTTGTCCGCCATTTTGTCACTGCAAGTAAATATATTGTTCATTTCAAAGCGTTGAAACATGGAAAGGGGAGAAGGTAGAGATTGTCTTCCTGCGTAGGTTTTCTCAGGGTGTGCAGTAAGGCCCTTAAACGCGAAAAGATATAATTTTTCTCCGAAAAAAAAATACGGGGTGCGCGCACTCGGTCGCGCACACCTATTTACAAGAGTGTGAAAATGGAGGTAAATCAGAAGTTTGAGTGCTTAGATATAAGGTGGCTCTGAAAAGAGCCCTTGTGTTAATTGAGTGTTTTCTGCATTTATAAGTAAGTACCGATGCAGAGCCTGATGTTGCAGAGGAAGATTCTGTTTCCCTCATTTGTGAAATGAACACCGTCTCTCCAATAGACGTCTTGCATGTGGTAGCGCAAGTTGTTGTGGTAAATAGAACCCATGCTATAATCTCTGAGGAACGCAGAAACAGATTTATTTACATGTCTCCTTGCTTTCTCAAATTGTGCACAATGGTGATTGGACCAATTCCATTTCTGTCTTTGGCATATATTGGAATATACCAAGGCAGATCGAGGAAAAAGTGTCATCAATTGTCGAAAGGTGTCTTTTAGAAGCATTTCCAGACCTACCCCAGTGATTGTGCCTAGATCGTTCCCACCACAGTGCACAATTATAAGGTCTGGTTCTGGGAGATGCATAAAAGTTTTCACCAATGGAATTAATTGGTGACATTTCAATCCTCTTTTGGAAATCCATGTTATGTGTACATTTGGTAAGCTGAGGTTGCAAATTCGTCTGCTTACTGCATATTTTTCACTCCAGTGAATATAACTGTGTCCTATTAGCCAGACCTTCATTTTCAAGGGATTTGTAGTCGTCCTCCGATCTGTTCTGGAAGTGGAATGGTAGTTAGAAGTTGAAATTTTAAATAAAGAAAAAGGAAGAGGCTGGGTGTGGTTAAAAAAATAAAAATGATTGGTTGATTGTAACAAGTGGAGAGTGAACAGGTCAATGTTTATGTTAAACGAAAAGTACTATTGGGTGTGAAAAAACAAGACATGTAACACAGTTGTGGATTGGCAGGTGTTTCTGGAGGGAAAATAGTGTTATTAGTTAGCTGTAGAACGTTGAGAGATGAACTTTTGACCTGTGCCTTCAGCAAGTTGCAGAATGAGGTGTAACCATGGAAACAGCCGGAGATGGCAGTTGGTGATGGGTTCACTCTTTGGTGCCTCTGCATCTGAGTCTGTTCTCTGGTGGCTGGAGGACAACTGTTTGTTATTGTGGAGATGAAAGGGTGATAAGGAGAGAAATACGACATAGCGTCTGGCCTGTAGAAGCGTGGGAGCAGTGATTAACTCTGAGTAAAGCGGAACTGTGTCGGTGCTTAGTAACAGTAAAAAAAAAATGTTAACAGTGGTATAACTGTCTTTACGGTGCGCGACCTACTAAGAAAGAGTTCACGGGCCGTAATTGGCTTGGAGGTTCTAGTATCAGTAAGTGAGTTCAAGAAAAGAAAACATTCAGGACTTTATTTATGAAGGCCTTGCGCCACCGGTGCGTTACTTTTTCCCATTTTAAAAAATGAAGCCCCGGCGGCGGAAGGTCTTCATAAATAAGGTCCTCAGTGTCTACAGTTAAGGTTATGTGGAACCCATGAATAGTTTTTCAATATGAAATCATTTCAGTTGAGATTATGGATTAAAAGAGAAACCGTGAATATTTGAAATGTTTATTTAGAAATGTACTATTTTAAAGGCAAATCATTATGTAATCTGAGTACAGAAATTGCAAAAAACACAGTAATTGGTATTGTCAGTAGTACATGGAATACAAACGCTATAGTTGAAGAAAAATGAATATAGTTGGAAAAAAACATTGTACAGTCTTATAAGGAAGTATATTATATTTTAATAAATGGAAGAAGGTTTGTGGCCTTTCAGTTTAGGAACGATATATGAAAATGCAAGTGGTTATACATCATTACTTTATGAATCAGCTGTCTAACAACACGAAATCATAATGTCCACTGTTAGTAAAGCAAATAGGTCTGTTCTTCAAAAGAAAATATGGAAAATAACGTGAAGAATATAGAAAACCAAAAGGAAATGAGGACGTCAATGGGTTGTTTGAGAGTTATTGAAGCATTGTTTAGGCAAAATAGGTAGTTTCTGCTTGTAACAGGAAATCAGTTTTATCATTTGAAATTATGTCAGCTATCCAATGGAAAAGAGTAAAGCAGTACTGATAATCTCTTATAATCGGAGCCTCTTTTACCATCAGGGTGCAGGTCGGTGGGTTTTCGATGTAGCTCGCTGTTAGGAAAGAGTTAATTGTCCATTGTGTAGGCAAAGTATGCAGCAAGTGCCTCTAACATGAAATCACTGTTATCATCTGAAAACATGTCAGCCATCCAAATGAGAAGATCAAAGGAGCATTCATGATCTGTCATTATTGGAGCATCTTTTACCATCATTGGGCAGCTCGGTGGGTTTTCGATGTAGCTCTCTGTTAGGAAATCTTGCGCCGCTGCGAATATATTCCAATGACCTAGAACTCCTTGTATCGCTGCAAAGGCCATAAACCCTCCGTTGTAACAAAGCTGTTCATGATCAAGTAACGGATTCATGAGGTGATTGTAATTCGGTTCAGGAGGTACCAAATTGCAGAGACATAAATCCAGGGCCCACGTGAAATCACAGCTCAGGCAATGAAATACAGGCTGCACACAGGTGAAATACGAATATCGAAATGATAATCGATATGATGCATTCAAAGTCGAGAGTGGTAAGATGCCGTAGTAGTCAAGCATCCTCTGGCGAAATAGTTCTAAGTGGCCCGGCTCGTTTGCGAAGGCAGGAGGGACATCCATTTTGAATTTCCCAAGATGGTAAAGGAAACGGCGCAGCACCGCTGGTTGTATAGCAACTCCACAGAATTAGGTCGCCGGCTATGCAGTGGAGAGAAGCAGAATGACTTGATACATTTTCTAAGAGTCTAGTCACTTATATATTGCTTAGTGGTTATTAAAAAAGTAGCTTTTTTTGAACTGGAGGATGCGTTAAAAAATAAGGGAGTGATTTGAGGGAGTTGTAAAGCAAGGTCAATTTTTTTTTACATCAATGCTGTTTTCTGTGAATGTTAGCTTAGTGAAAGATATGTGTGTGAGCAGATGCAACGTTCAGTTTTAAATGTGACAATGGCGGTCTTGTTCATGTCTTCCGATTCAAGGTCGGTATTCGCTGCCAAATACAAAGATTAAGAAATGCATGCGTGGGGTACATAGTGTGCATTCTTAAAGGAAAGCAAATGAAGGGTTATTTTTACCGCGTTAGCATTGTCGTACAAAAAGTTATAGTGATTTCTATTATATGTGAAGAAAGTGTCACTGATGAAGACTGAAAATAAATCCTTATAAATGATACGGACTGGTGTATTTTAGAAAAGGTTTGTAACATTACATGAATTGTGTAAAAAAAAAATGTAATTGAAAGTGTATGGTTTGAAAATGAAAAGTAGAGGTTTATAGTTCATGTTTTGAAAGCAGTTCTAGAGGGTCAGAAGAAAGTGTATGGTTTGAAAATGAAAAGTAGAGGTTTATAGTTCACGTTTTGAAAGCAGTTCTAGAGGGTCAGATGCATGATAGATTTATTAAAAATAGAACATGTTTTTAAATAGTATTTTGGAAAAAATATGTGCCTTTATGTACTATTTACATTATGTGCCTGTTGCGTATTCTTTGAGTTTTAGTAATCCTGTGTCTTATAAGTTTTCTAGGGGGGGTTTGAGGTTCATGGTGGGTTTGGGCAGGGAGGGTAGGTTGGGGGTTTGTAATAGGGGGTTCGGCTGGGGTGGAGTGCGGAGTTTAGTGAAAAGTGAGGGGGGCGGGGAGTTACGGTGTTTGGTAATGGAGCAGAGTCAGAGGACGCCACATTTGTGTTATCGGCTGCCACGGAAATATGTATTTATTCTCAGAGGTTTATTATATTAAGGATATATATTAGCATGGTGGCTCTTGTCATTTTGTGGTTCTGTGTATGTTTATAATGCTGGCTCTGTAGTTTTTGTTTATGGACCTTATTGCGACACACAGGGGACCTACGTTGCACAGTTGGAGATCAGAGACTTAGGAAATAAAACTTTATAATTGTAAGGGCTGTAAGCGATAGAAATCGCCCGTTCTCGGTGTAAAAAATATCACCGCTATTGGTGGTATTTTCTACGGTGTTAGTACTCGAAGGAGACTAGTAACATATATGTGAAAAAAAATTATGTAATAGGCTCAGCATTTTACATTATCTTGGAAAACAAAAGTTGCTTTTACATAGCAATAAATCTCTTATAATTAAGGGACGGAGTGTATATAGTGCTATTTAGTACTCTGCTATGTGATTGATGTCGAATATTTCATAAGAGGAGGCTTTAAAAGTTTTACGATGAACTGGTTTTCTAGGGAAGTGGGTGGAGTGTTCCGTGTAAATTGCAGAATAGAAACTAGTAAGAACCAATTGGAAGTGTTGTTTTAAAGTCACATGACTGCACATGCGTGTCTCGACGCGATAGGTGGGTGCGCGCACCCGGTCGCGCACTATAAGAAAGCGGCGAGAAAATATCAGCTAATATGCTCTTCAAGCTTGTTTTGGTACAAAGAGTTAGTTCTGAAAAGAACTTTTTTTTTTTTTTTTTTTTGGAAACAAGTGTTATGATCCTTTTGATTTCTTAAAGTTGCGATGACATTTTTCAGTATGTCATACTATCCAAATAAAGTGAAGAAATTTAACTTTTCTTGGAGCATTTATGACTCTCAATTATTTGTTTAATTAGAGTAAAGCTTTGCTCTCCGTATACAAGAAGTTCTCCACAGTTCGTGCATTTCATGTGCACGTTCGCCAGATATGGTCTCAAGTCCATCTAGGACTCGATGGAGATACAGGTCGTCCACCGGAAGATGTGTTGATTTACTTCTGATGGTAATAGCGTGGCCTCCGTTTTTCTTGTCAAAGGTGGTCGCTCATTTTCATCAGATTCGGAAGATGAATGCGGAACGGTAGCCATTGTACCGAAGTCTTCGGGAAGATGTTCGACGTTGTTGTCTCTTGAGAGTAGAAAAGAAAGTGATGGTAGTGGGTGGAGTGCTGCGTGTAAATTGCAGAATAGAAACTACCAAGAACCAATCAGAAGTGTTGTTTAGAAGTAACATGACTTCACATGGGAGTGTCAGGTCCTGTACGTGATAGGAGGGTGCGCGCACCCGGTCTCGCACTAAAATAAAGCGGCGAAAAAACATCTTATAATATGCTCTTCGAGCATGTTTTGGTGGAAAGAGTTAGTTCTGAAAATAACTTTTTTTTTTTTTTTGGGAAACAAGTGTTTTGATGCATTTGATTTCTTAAAGTTGCTATGATATTTTTCAGTATGTCATACTATCCAAATAAAGTGAAGAAATTTAACTTTTCTTGGAGCATTTATGACTCTCAATTTTGTGTTTAATTAGAGTAAAGCTTTGCTCTCCGTATACAAGAAGTTCTCCACAGTTGTTGCATTTTATGTGCACCTTCGCCAGACATGGTTTCAAGTCCATTTTAGCACTCGATGGAGATACAGGTCGTCCACCGGAAGATGTGCTGATTACTTCTGATGGTAATAGCGTGGCCTCCGTTTTTCTTGTCAAAGGTGGTCGCTCATTTTCATCATATTCGGAAGATGAATGCGGAACGGTAGCCATTGTACCGAAGTCTTCAGGAAGATGTTCGACGTTGTTGTCTCTTGAGAGTAGAAAAGAAAGTGATGGAAGTGGGCGGAGTGCTGCGTGTAAATTCCAGAATAGAAACTACTAAGAACCAATTAGAAGTGTTGTTTGGAAGTCACATGACTTCACATGGGAGTGTCAGGTCCTGTACGCGATAGGAGGGTGCGCGCACCCGGTCTCGCACTAAAATAAAGCGGCGAAAAAATATCTCATAATATGCTCTTGGAGCACGTTTTGGTAGAAAGAGTTAGTTCTGAAAAGAACTTTTTTTTTTTTTTTTTGGGGGGGGAAAGAAGTGTTATAATGCTTTCGATTTCTTAAAGTTGCTACTACATTTTTCAGTATGTAATAGTTTGAAAATGAAGTGAAGAAATGTATCTTTTCTTGGGGCATTTATGACTTTCAATTTGGAGTTTAATAAGAACGAGGCTCTGCTCTCCATACAAAAGAATTTTTCCACACTCGTTGCATTTCTTGTGCACCTTCGCAAGATATGGTCTCAAGTCCATCTCAGCACTCGATGGAGATACAGGTCGTACACCAGAAGATGTGCTGGCCACCTCTGATGGTAATAGCGTGGCCAGGGCTCTTGTCGATGCTTTTGCATAATGTTCAGGATGCCTTTGTTTAACATGCCGCTGCATGGTGTGTGCAGAAAAGGAATATTTTTTATTTGGATTTCCCCTTGAGAGCTCCGAATTGCATATCGTGCAGGTTACTTTTGGCGCATTCACTTTCTTTTGATCTGCAGGATAAGTGAAAAATTGCCAAATGATAGATTCCTTTTTTCTTCTTAACGGTGGTCGCTCATTTCCTTCAGATTCGGAAGATGAATCTGGTAGGGCAGCCATTTCAGCAAAGTCTTCCGGAAGATGCTCGACGTTGTTGTCTCTTGAGAGTAGAAAAGATTGTGAGGAAAGTGGGTGGAGTGCTGCGTGTATATTCCAGAACAGAAACTACTAATAACCAATTGGAAGTTTTGTTTTCAAGTCACATGACTTTACATGCGCTTCTCAGGACGTGTAGGCGGTGACACTATCTAGTTACAAACGTGATTACATACTTAGGAACTAGCATTCAAAAAAACGATGAAATTCACTGAAAAAACCATAGGTTTTACACACGTTATAGTTAGGAAGTAGCATTTGAAAAACCTATGAAATTCACTGAAAATACCATAGGTTTGACACCAGTTATAGTTAGCTGGAAATTTTACAGACATAAAACCAATGAAATTCCACGTTATAGTTAGTTGGACTCACTATAACTTGTGCGTGTAATGCACTGCTGATGACATTACATATTACATCACTCATGACATGGTCAGTGACATCACTTATGACACCATCCAGTGAATGTGTGTCTTTCTAAAAAATAAATATGTTTTATATATGTATATGTAAAGGTCGAGGGAAGAATAAATGTTTAAATTATTGTCTTAATGAATGTTTTTTTCAAAAAGAAATGATTGGATAACTGGCTTATTAAGTGTACCTTAGTGAATATATATATTAGCGAGTAATGTTTAAATATTTGATTATATGTATCAGTGTTTCACTTTGTGAATAACTGGTTGCATGGATTGATGAGTACCTACATGTGTAGGTATTTGGATTCTTAGATGTTTTTTTAGTATCAGTATGAGTGTTTCTATGGTTTTATGGGGGTATTACTAATCACATAGATGCATGAATGACTAACTCTCTTTTTGTATGTGTTTAGAAGACACCATATGTGCAGGACTGTATGGGTGGTTGAGTGTGTATAGTTTTATATGCAAATAAATGGATGTTCAATAGTTTATTTGCATGTGTGAGTATGTGTGTGAGTAACTTTTGGATGATTGTCGGTGTGTTACAGGATGTATAGGTGTATCACTACATATGATGAGTGAGTATATGTATGAGTGACTATATAGAACTGTTGGTAAATGAGAGAATGTGCATATAGATGGTGGAATTACTGAATTGGTTGTTGTAATTGGTATGGGTATCTCCATTTTTTTGAAAATGTTAATTTCTTTTTTCCAATATGTGTTTTAAGGGTTACCTTACACTGAAAGGAGGTCTGTCACTCTGTCACAAAGATGGTGTCATCAGTGATGTCATGAGTGATGTAATATGTAATGTCATCAGCAGTGCATTACACGCGCAAGTTATAGTGAGTCCAACTAACTATAACGTGGAATTTCATTGGTTTTATGTCAGTAAAATTTCCAGCTAACTATAACTGGGGTCAAACCTATGGTTTTTTCAGTGAATTTCATAGGTTTTTCAAATGCTACTTCCTAACTATAACGTGTGTAAAACCTATGGTTTTTTCAGTGAATATATATATATATATATATATATATATATATATATATATATATATATATATATATATATATATATATATATATCCAAGAATACTGGCCCTGCACCTCCAGCTCGTATCTGGTGAACAGAAACCACGGCGAGTCCCAAGTTTTCAGCAAAAGTTGTTTTATTTCACCACAGCACAACGGTCTGACACGTTTCGGGCGGATGCCCTTGTTCACAGATAGTCTAGCTAATGTGTGCCATTTTTTTTAAATGCAATAGTGAACACCATGTAATCATAGATATTAAAAACATACTACTTAACATGCCTATGATTATCCGATTCGTAATGGAAGGGCAATGAGTAATATTGCTAGCCCATCAAATAATTCATATACTGAATAAATTCAGATGACAATCATCCCTGCTGACAATTTCATAAGAAAAATATATCTGCATAAATGCAGGATATTAACGAGGTAGTCTGAATTGTATTTGTGCAAAAAATGCAGATGTAAACATAACAAACGTGCAATATATATCGCAAATGTAAACATATTGACTGTGCAAATATACGCATTTGATAATATTATATCGATTTGGTTAAAAATCAATAAATAGTATATATATATTACCTACTGGCGGTCGCCAGTAGGTAGTTATAGTTAGGATTTTTTTCAATGTTAAATCTGAAAATTCTATTTGGAATAACTTTAGCGCCGGTTGACGAATCTGCCTGAAAATTTCCTGAAAATGGCCTCGCGGGGTTCCGGTCCTTCCCTGAAAGTTTGGGGGGATACGTTAAGCGGGGGCCGAGATAAAAGGGGGGTCCCAAAACGCGTTTTCCCCATGTTAATTTCCATAGGGCGGTCGATTTCACTTTTAGCCCGAACGGCTGAATGGATTTCCACCAAACTTGGCAAAATTGTAGGGACTGGTAGCCCGATGTGCCTTTGCTATGTCTCAAGATATGTGCTTCAGTGGATTTTGAGAAATTAACGTTCAAAAAAATATATATATCTGTAGCCGCGCTCCGGTACGCGCACCAGTGAGCGCTCCAGGCGCGACACGCGACTTGCGCGCAGAAAGCTGATTGGCTCTCAGTTGTCTGTAAACATTCTAAACAGTCCGGAGCGGCCGCCATCTTGTCTATCGGTAAAATCTAGTCATGAGAGGTGGCAAAAACAAAGGGTGGAATTGACCATAAGGGGGCAGGGTAGACCCCCCCTGACCCCCTAGGTTTGATATGGGGGCCATTAAAGGGCCCCGCGGGGCCTCCAAAAAAAATTTTTTTTTTGCGTTTTTCGCGGGGGAAGCGCCCGGTGCGCGCACCGGGAAGCGCTCCAAGGAGGGTACTATGGAAAAATAATCACTTCAAAAAATTGTATGTTTATTAATTGTTTTTTTTTATTTTATGTAAGTACCTACATGTAGGTACCAATGCAGAGACTTTCATTTAATGTACACCATCTCCTCTGTAGATATCTTGCATGTTGTTATTGTATGTTTTTGTGGTATATGGAATTCATAACATAGTCTGTCTGGAAAGGAGAAACAGATCTTTTAAGCACTCCCTGAGAATTTCTAGGGGATCATGAGCAGTCTATCCTGCTCACTTATGAAAATGAGGTGTAAAATATTCATATGAGATAATATAGTGGGAGAAAGGTAGTAACTATGAGTAAACTTACTATGTAACAGAAAAATAGTTGAACAGTATACTATAAGTCTCACTTTATATTTTAAACATTTTTGGTAATACTTTATGAATTACATATAAAAAAGAATATTGTCTGAAACAATTTGAAATTATTAAAGATAAATTTATTCCTCTGATTCTTTTTCATAATTTAATAAAATTTCTAACATAATATTGTCCGGAATTTCCTCATAATTATATGTACATGATTCCATTTCTTCCAAACATTCTATAAACTGTTCATCCAAAGAGTCATCCATGAAATCAACTTCTTTTTCTTGATCTTCTGGTTTTTCCACCTTTACTTTGATAGAAGTATCATTTGCCTGATTTTCTCCTTCCATTTTCTTTCTGAAAATTGCATACAAATTAACTTTATTAGTAGAGTTAGGGTAGTGTATACCAGAGAAGCCTAACTCAATCCATAACTATTACAGAGAAGTTTATCTCTAACTATTAAAGAGGGATAGCATATCACTAACAGAATATTTTTTCAGAAATTAACTTAAAGTGTACAATATACTTCCATAATTAGAACTTACCTTAGAGAAATCAGTTGAAGTTGTCAGTGAAATTTGTTTTCAAGTGTACTTCTGGAAGCAGTAGTCAAAATGGCTGTGTTTCCCTCTCTTCTTTTATATATATTCTTGTACTTAACCAATCAAACGTCAGGAAATAATCGTAGAAAATGAAAGATACTTTTTAATTGGTTGTAAATTCTAACATTACAAGTGTGTTTTTGTCATGTAATTTACCTCAGGATATTTAGACAGGCCTGTAGCCTAAATGTCTCAATGGAATTTCACCAAATTTGGGCAAATGGTAGGGACTGCTATGTAGTAGGGCCTATTCTATATTTGATGAAAGTGTCTCCAGTGGTTTTTTTGTAGATTGCTTTCCCACCTTTTTTTATCGAGCGCTTACCGGTGCGCGCTCCTTTACGCGCACCGGCAGCGTTACGGGAGTCCTCCATTTTGTGTTTCGGTACAATCGAGACACAAGATGGAGGGTAAACAATGTTCGGTATGGGTAGAAGGGGGCACTGTAGAGACTTCTTGACCCTCTAGGTTTTCTGAGGGGGGCTTAGGAGGCTCATAAACGTAAAAAAAAAAAAAAAAAAAAATTTAATTTTCCACGGGTGAAATATAAAAAAAAACTATTTTAAATTAAAAATATTATCTCAATATACATTATAGTGTTCATTTTTACAAAAACATACTTTAGCAATTCACTAAAAAACACATAGGTATGAGTCTGTATAAAAAGTTAGGAATTAGCATTAAAAAAACCTATGAAATTCACTGAAAAAACCAAAGGTTTCACACCAGTTATAGTTAGGAATTAGCATTTAAAAAACCTATGAAATTCACTGAAAAAACCATAGGTTTCACACCGGTTATAGTTAGGAATTAGCATTTAAAAAACCTATTAAATTCACTGAAAAAACCATAGGTTTCACACCAGTTATAGTTAGCTGGAAATTTTACTGATATAAAACCATTGAAATTCCCACGTTATAGTTAGTCGGACTCACTATAACTTGCGCGTACAATGCACTGCTGATGACGTCACATATTACATCACTCATGACATGGTCAGTGACATCACTCATGACATCACTGATGACACCATCCTTGTAACACAGTGACAGACCTCCTTTCACTGTAAAGTAACCTTTGAAACACATATTCAAAAATAGAAACTAACATTAACAAAAAAGTGGATATACCCATACCAGTTACAACAACCAATTCAGTAATTTCACCATCTATATACAAATTCACACATTCACCAACAGTTTTATGTATTCACTCATACATATACTCACTCATCATATGTAGTGATACCCCTATTCATTCTGTTACACACTGACAGTCATCAAAAACTTACTCATACAGATACTCACACATGCAAATAAACTAATAAACATCCATTTATTTGCATATACAACTATACACACATTAGCACATTACTTCTAAGGAAACTTACACATACTTACTCTCTTAAACAATCACTTATAGAAACACATATTTATTTAAACAGGAACTCTTTCAATCTCTCAGTCTCACATATACTTACTTATATACATTAATTCTCATATATACAAGATTAAAACATATGTAGTTACTCATAAAGACACTAGTGAGAGAGGCATTCACTCTCTAACACACACATATACACACTCATCCACCCATACAATCCTACACAAATGCTGTCTTCAAAACACATACAAACAGTGAGTCAGTCATTGATGCATCTATGTGCTAAGTAACAGCCCCACCAAACCATACAGACACTCATACTGATACTAAAAAAAACATCTAATAACCCATATACACACATATGTAGCTACTCACCAACCCATGCAGCCACTTATACACAAAGTAAAACACTGATACATATATTTAAATATTTAAACATTACTCGCTAATATATGTATTCACTAAGATACACTTAATAAGCCAGTTAACCAATCAATTTTTTAAAAAACAACATCCATTTAGACACTTATTTAAACATTTATTCTTCCATCGATCTTAATATATACAAATATAAAATATATTTATTTTTCAGAAAGGCACACATTCACTGGATGGTGTCATCAGTGATGTCATGAGTGATGTCACTGACCATGTCATGAGTGATGTAATATGTGACGTCATCAGCAGTGCATTGTACGCGCAAGTTATAGTGAGTCCGACTAACTATAACGTGGGAATTTCAATGGTTTTATATCAGTAAAATTTCCAGCTAACTATAACTGGTGTGAAACCTATGGTTTTTTCAGTGAATTTAATAGGTTTTTTAAATGCTAATTCCTAACTATAACCGGTGTGAAACCTATGGTTTTTTCAGTGAATATATATATATATATATATATATATATATATATATATATATATATATATATATATATATATATATATTACCTACTGGCTATCGCCAGTAGGTATATATAGTTAGGATTTATTCCCTATGGGATTTTTGAAAATTCTATGTCTAATAACTTTGGCGTTTGTGGACGGAATCGGCTGAAATTTTCAGGAAAATGGCACATTTTGTTTCTGAGCAGCCCTTGAAAATTTGGGGGGTTTTGTCGAGGGGGGGCCGAGAAAAAAGGGGGGTCCCAAAACGCGTTTTTCCCATGTTAATTTCCATAGGGCGGTTGGACTCACTTTTAGCTCGAACGGCTGAATGGATTTGCACAAAACTTGGCAAAATTGTAGGGACTGTTAGCCCGATGTGCCTTTGCTAGGTCTCAATATATGTGCTCCAGTAGTTTTTGAGACATTAACGTTCAAAACAAGATATATATCTGTAACAGCGCTCCGGGCTGCGCTCCGGTTCGCTTACTTTTCGCGAAACGGAACTTTGGGCGCAGAAAGCTGATTGGCTCTCCGGTGTCTGTCAACATTCTAAACAGTCCGGAGCGGCCGCCATCTTATCTCTCGGTAGGATCGAGAGAGAAGAAGAGGTGAAAAACGAAGGGGGAATTTAATGAAAGGGGGCAAGGTATACCCCTCTTGACCCCCTAGGAATGTTGTTGGGGTTATTAAAGGGTCCCGTGGGGAAAATAAAAAAAAAATGATTTTTCACGGTAGAAGCGCTTCACGGGCCGCGAACTGGGCCGCAAACTGGTAGCGAAACGGGAATTCGCCATTTTGTGCTTCGTTTTAATTAAATTACTAGGTATAAGGGGGTGCGGGAGACGTATCCTAATCCCCTATGTTTCCTGAGGGTGGCTGAGGAGGCTCATATATGTTGATACATCTCTTCCAGCGGCTGTGCGTGAGCTTTTTTTTTTTTTTTGCTGCGTGACGTCTGTTAACGTTCGATTCGATGGAAATCAGGAAGTGTTGACCGCCAATTTGTCACTGCGATAAAATATTTTGTTATAAATGAATCCTTATTGATAAACATTGTCTGCGCCATCTTGCCTTTTTTCCAATGCCACAATTTTGTCGTGCACGGCAGCCATTTTAGATGCCAGGCTGGTCCCAGGCTATCACCTACCCCTGCGGATGTAGTTTATGACCCCAGCTGTAGAGAATCCAGACATGCCAACCCTCCCGATTCAGGCGTCAGACTACTGATTTCAGTGCTACTCTCCCGCCTCCCGATTCCTGCAAGCAAAAACCCGGGGGCATATTACCAACAACTAGCGATAATTTTTGTATCTAACTTGTTTAGAGACAAAAATTATCGCCGCACATCGGCGATTTTTATCGCAGATAAACCTTGCTATTAGCAAGGTTTATCGCAAATGCGATAAAAAACGGCCGCAATGCATGAATATCGCAGAAAAGTCAGCGATATTCATGTATTATCGAGCAAATGCTCTTAGCCATGTTATCCACCTCCCATTGGATAACATGGCTAAGAACTGCTCAGGTCAGGTGTTAGCTTTTGGAGATATTCGCGCTTAGCGCGAATATCTCCAAAAGTTGGTAATAGGAGATAGCGATGTTAGGGACTGTTTCCAGTCGCTAACATCTTGGCACGCCCACTTTGCATGTCATTAGTGATAAATATCACTGACATGCAAAGCGGGGCCCAAGATGGTCGCTATCTCCTTTTAGCTGTCACTAACTGGTGTTAGCGACAGCTTGGTAATAGGGAGATAATTTTATCTCCGCTTTCTTGGCTTTTAAAGCCAAAAAAGCGGAGATAAACCCCCTTGATAATATGCCCCACGATTCCTCGGGGGTTTCAGTTGACAAGGCTTGGTATTGTGTTACATGGCAATTCTTCCAGGAAACGTCAGAGGGTCGATGCAGGGGTTCTAGAAGGGGTGATAAACCATTTAAGCCTCATGAACAAGCGCATGGTCTTTTAAAGATCTGTGAAGTACTCGGGGCGGCGGTGTGTGTGTGTCCTCTTTCAGGAGCGGGCGGGGGGGGGCGCACTGCCAGCAACTTCCAGGCCAGGCAGTGTTCAATAGTTGCATCACCCTTTCTCTGCCTGCTATTGCGCTCCATGCTTCGGAAAGGTAAGAAAAGGAACGTGCATTTGAGTTTGAAATGTCCGATCCTGTAGCAGTACACTTGCAAAGCCCACACATGACAATAACCCGATTCAAGGCCCCATTCACCCGTTTTAAAAAAAATATATAACACTCCAACAAAGTAGGATTATAAAACTTTATTAACTTTTAAATATAACGAACGGAACAAAAACTGTAAAAACATTTAAACATTTTTCACAAAAAAAAGCAACAATGGTCAGAAGCTGTCTTTTGTGCGAATAGTCCCAAGGCAGCACAACGTGCTGAGTTCTGGACGGCACCCAGGTGAAGTCATCTGGGTGCCGCACTGGTTTTTGGGATCCTACAATGCAGCAAAGAAAAACAGCGTTGGGAGTCCAGGGTGTTGCGGAGGGAGGCCTCGTCAGTAGCGGTCTGTTGTGCGAATAGTCCCAAGGCAGCAGAACGCGCTGAGATGTTGATGGCACCCAGGTGATGTCCAGTAAACTGCCGCACTGGTTTTGGTATCCTACAATGCTGCTCCGAAAATTGGCGTGGGGCGGCCCGGGGGGGCGGGGCGTGGGGGAGGCGGCATGAACGGGCCTCCCCAGGTGGCGGCCATCCAGCTGAGTTGCGCCCGCTCTTGCGGCTACAGCGTCTCGCTCACCATGTTGTTGAGTTGCTCCCACTCTTGCAGTGCAGCGATAGGCGGCTGCCACATGACTCTTAAAATGGCGGACGGCTCTTCGGTTTTGGGCCTGGTCCACTAAAATGGCCCTGGGACACCTTGGAACTCGGACGCTTGCCTGCTAGGGCTTGGGCTCCATTCTCGAAAAGCGTCCCCTCAGCCGTGAAGATTCTACAAAAGTCTGGGGGGCCCTCGACTCCTGCAGGCTTCCGGTGGGGAGCGGCTGCCATGATTGCTCGCGGAATGACCACGACAGAGCCACGAGATGGTGGTGCTCTCATGCTGACGCCAGCTTCAGTCTGAATCATCCAGAAACAAGGTGGGGCTTTCATCGTTTGGGAAAAAAAATGTTCTAAACCAATGAAAAGTGTTATTTTTAGGTCATATGACCAAGCCTTCCATCTTTAGGAAACCAAAAGTAAAATGAACCAATGAAAAGTTTTATAAACAAGTCACATGACCTGTTATGCGGAATAGGGCTACAAAAAGCGTAGAAAATCCGTTGGCACGTGAGGCGGCGTCAGTAGCGGACCGATGTGCGAATAGGCCGAAGGCAGCACAACGCGCCGAGATCCGGATGGCACCGAGGTGGTGTCCAGCAAATTGCCGCACTGGTGTGGCCATCCTACAATGCTGCGCCGAAAGACGGCGTGTCCAGCTGAGTTCCGGTCACTCTTGCGGTACAGTGACTCGAACGCGCCGAGATCCGGATGGCACCGAGGTTGTGTCCATCAAGTTGCCGCACTGGTGTGGCCATCCTACAATGCTGTGCCGAAAGTCGGCGTGGGGTGCCCCGTTGGCTTATGAGGTGATGTCAGTAGTGGACCGATGTGTGAATAGGTCGGAACCAGCACAAGGCGCCAAGATCTGAATGGCAAGTCCTGGATGTTGAGTGCAATAGTTGAGAGTTCTGAGCAGTGCTTGTAAGACTATCTGAAGCTTATTTGCACCTGCTGCAGCTTCACTATTGCCCAAGGTGGTGTCCAGCAAATTGCTGCACTGGTGTGGCCATCCTACAATGCTGCGCCGAAAGACGGCGTGTTCAGCTGAGTTCCGGTCACTCTTGCGGTACAGTGACTCGAACGCGCCGAGATCCGGATGGCACCAAGGTGGTGTCCAGCAAGTTGCCGCACTGGTATGGCCATCCTACAATGCTGCGCCGAAAGACGGCGTGACCAGCTGAGTTCCGGTCACTCTTGCGGTACAGTGACTCGAATGCGCCGAGATCCGGATGGCACCGAGGTGGTGTCCAGCAAGTTGCCGCACTGGTGTGACCATCCTACAATGCTGCGCCGAAAGTCAGTGTGGGGTGCCCCGTTGGCTTATGAGGTGATGTCAGTAGTGGACCGATGTGTGAATAGGTCGGAACCAGCACAAGGCGCCCTGCACTGTTGAGCTTTTTTCAATGCCTGTTTTTTGTTGTTTCCCCTCCATCAAAAACAAAAAAAAAATATAAAACTGTGCAAAAATACAAAAAAATGTTTAGAAAAGCAGTGCTTGTAAGACTGTCTGAAGCTCTTTTGCACCTGCTGCAGCTTCACTATTGCCCTGGTGTGGCCAAAGATCGCCCATGACATAGGCGGCCGGCTCCCGAGGTCCGGCGGAACTTTTTTCCTTTTCCTTTCTGCTTGTCCCACAATCCGTTTCACCTGAAGACACGACCAGGTTCCTGAATGTGTGCAGGGGGACGCTATTGATTGAATGAAAATGGCGGCTTGACACAAAGCTGACTCAAGCGTTGCTGTTGATGCTATACAGACAAAAATTGGTTTTCAGTTTGTACATTGTTCAGGATTTTTTTTTCCATCCAAGGCTGATTGAGAGTTTGTAGAAAAATGGCTTCAGATTTTCCACATATTACTCTTCAACATTCTTCCTAAATGTAACAATGTGAGACTCACTAGGAGAACGGCTGTTTATCTTTCCTTTCAAAATGCTGCCAACAATATTTTCTGAATGGAAGACACCATCTTGTAGCATAAAGGGCCGAAAGGGGTTCTGGTCTGGCCGATTGTTGGTGGAGACATTTTGACTATATCTTGGACCTGCCCGGCCTCGCCCAAAATGGCGCCGGTATAAATGGGACTCGTAACTCCTTGCCCGCAAATGTATATCTAGAAAATTTTATTGTAAGTGGCCCTGTCTTATTTTAATTACAAAATGTACGTCCACCGATTCCGCAACTGTTAGACACCTTAGTTCTTGCAACCTAATGGCCCGCTCGTTACGTTCCTCTACAGTGTAAATGTCTCCTCATCATATACGATTTCAGTTTGCTCCGTGGCCGGCCCACGTGGTTATAGGCCCGTATTTGTATACTGACATTTTCACAATAAAGGTTTTTAAAACAAAACACAGTAGTAGTATTTACATTGGTAAAGTTTTTACTTTTAGTCACTGTTTTCGAATCAGTAAAAGGCAAGTGAAATAAAGCAGTCCAATTACATGACGGATAAAAGGTATAATATGTAGGAACGCAGTAAAGATAAATGGTCAAGGGCAGTTGTGTTTTCCACTCCTGCAACATAAAGTGATCGATAAGAATCTGATAATCAGGCGTATCGGCGACTAAGACAGCAGGCCGAGTCTCTTTTACTCAACGGCTCCGTCATGGAACGAAGAAACGCCCTTTTTCTCGAAAAAGGAATATATTTTACTTGCAGGACAGTTGTAAATTTTCCGGGAAACTACATTAGCCTGGAATATTATAACATATATGTTTAAAAAAAAATAATGTTCGAAAACAATAAAAAGCGTAATTTTTAGGTCATATGACCAAGCTTTTCATCATTAAAATAACAAAAGTAAAATGAACCAATGAAAAGTTTTATTAACAAATCACATGACCTGTTATGCTTACGTTACGCGCTGCGCGCCGCGCCCCGGATCACTTCCGGGTGCGCTAACGCGGCGTGTCATATAACGCATTACGCGACAACGTAGGTCAAGAATATAGTCAAAATGTCTCCACCAACCAGCGTTCGGAACACAACCCCTTTCAGCAGTCCAAAAAGTTCTGTTAAATGACAACAGAGGGGACAGGCAACAAGAACCATCAGTCAAAGAGGGGAGGGCAAGTTCTTCTCTTCCGGGTCATGTTGGGGCGCTACCGGAACTGATCGAATTGGTAGTCTACAGTGTTTCTGGATGTTTCAGACTAAAGCTGGCGTCAGCATGAGAGCACTACCATCTCGTAGCTCCGTCGTGGCCATTCCACGAGCAGACATGGCAGCCGCTCCCCACCAGAAGCCTGCGGGAGTCGGGGGCCCCCAAGACTTTTGTAGAATCTTCACGGCTGAGGGGACGCTTTCGAGAATGGGACCCAAGCCCTATCAGGGAAGCGTCCGAGTTCCAAGGTGTCCCAGGGCCATTTTAGTGGACCAGGCCCAAAACCGAAGAGCCGGCCGCCATTTTGAGAGTCCTGTGGCAGCCGCCTATCGCTGCACCGCAAGAGCGGGAGCAACTTAACTACATGGTGAGCGAGACGCTGTAGTCGCAAGAGCGGGCGGTAAACAGCTGAATGGCGGAAGAGGCACAGTGTAGCAAAAGCGGGCGGAATGGCAACTAAAACGGTAAAGGGGCGCCCCACTACAGCGTGTCTTCAGGTCAAACGGATTGTGGGACAAAGTCCAGAATAGAAGAGTCATCAAAAGGCAAAAAGTTCCGCCGGACCCCGGGAGCCGGCCGCCTATGTCGGGGGCGATCTCAGGCTACACCAGTGCTATAAGACTTGGGGAGGGGGTCGGAGCCAAGCGTCTTCTCCGAGTCCGTGCCATCACACCGCCCCTCGGGGGCCTCCGTCAAGCGGTTTAGGGAGGTACCATATAACATTGTTTTCAAATGCAGTCAGGTCCACAAACGACCCTCACTTACTTTGAGAATAGTGAAGCTGCAGTAGGTGGAAATAAGCTTCAGACAGTCTTACAAGCACTGCTTTGGTAAACATTTTTTGATTTTTTTGTATTTTTGCACAGTTTTATATTTTTTTTTTGTTTTTGATGGAGGGGAAACAACAAAGCACAGGCATTGAAAAAGGCTCAAACTCAGAACTCTGAACTATGGCACCCAACATCCAGGACTTGCCATCCGGATCTTGGCGCCTTGTGCTGCTTCCGACCTATTCACACATCGGTCCACTACTGATATCATCTTATAAACCAACGTTATGTAAATAGTTATTTAATAAAATGTTTTACCCTGTTTCTTTGCTGGTGTGTTGTCTATATTTTTAATATTTGCATAGAGTTTGTCGTTATTTTGGGCGGGATGGGTGACGGAGCCGAGCTGTCTTGCAGCCCTCATGGTGTGGAGCTCAGTTCATCTCACTAGTTTCGTATTTCTCATGAGGGGTTGTGGTTAATGTTTCTATTTTAGCGAGGTCAAAGAGAGATCCCATTAGTGGCCTACTGATTTTGCTCGATTCCATTTGTTTTTTTAAACGATTTTTCACTATCTGCAAAGACTAAACAGAGTATTGCGACTCTGTGCTTGTTTGTAAATAGAGAATGAACCAAAGAGAACCAATTCTAAAACAGTAAATGCTTGGATAACAATCAATCAAATGGAGAGAGAAGCAGGCACGACGGATTACAACGGGGCAAAGGCCTGCGTTAACTACCCTTCACTATCTGCAAAGAGAGAGTACTCCTAAGAGAAAAGAGAGGGGAAGGGGGGGTGCAGCGTTCAAAGCACATCAGCGTGCATAAATAGGAAAATGTTTTTATCTATCACGTACTTGACATTTTAAAGCTTTTCATATTTGCTATTAAAAAACCATTGAAATTCACTGAAAAAACCATAGGTTATAGTCGATATATAGTTAGGAATTTGCATTTACAAAACCTTGAAAATTCAATGAAAAAACCATTGGTTTTAGGCCATATATAGTTAGGGATTTGCATTTACAAAACCTTATTTTACTCGCATAAAACCATTGAAATTCCATATATAGTTTATTTTATTTATTTATTTTGAAAGTTTTATATAGCGCGAACAAGATCTTCGCAGATATCAGAGCACTTTACAGAGGGGGGGGAGCATGTATACGCAGATACATCAATCATGTTAAAGGTACATTGAGGTGATAACATAAAACAATCAATAGGTCAATTTCAGAATCGAAATAACAATACAAAGTGTTCAACAAGTAGTACAGATGAGTATCAAGTCTTTGTAGTTTATCTCCAGTTCTTGAAAAGTATAGTAGAGGTGATGAGCCTGGTTTCAGGGGGGAGCGAGTTCCAAATCCTGGGAGCCATTCCTGAGAAGGAGCGTTTATAGGTTTTTTCCTTGCGGAATCTTTTAGGCTTTAGCAAAAGATTATTTGTACCTCTAGTGTTTCTGGAGCCTCCTGAAATCGTCAGCTTCTGAGCAAGGTATGTAGGTGAGCTCAGGTGGACAGCCTTGTGCGTCAGACAAGCGATTTTCAGGTGTATTCTGGCTTCAAACGGCAGCCAATTCAGGGATTTGAAGTCAGGGGAAATGTGTGAGTGTTTTTTTGATCCAGTGATAAGTCTCGCTGCGGCGTTTAGCGAGGCTCTGATGGGTGCCGTAGTGGCTAGGGGGAGACCGCAGAGCGCGGTGCTGCCGTATTCTATTCGAGGTATGACTAGCGATTGTACCGCAGTTTGGAAGTCTTTGGTTGGAAGGAAAGGTTTAAGTTTCCTAAGGGTGTTGATTTGGTAGTTCGCTCCCTTAGTTGCTTTGTTGATGTGTTCCTGCATGCTGAGATTGGTGTCAAGTGTTATGCCCAAAGATTTTGCTGAGTCCACGATGGTGGGTTGGATATTGAGTGCCGTTAGGTCTTTAAGCCACATTTGTGCGGTAGTGCTCTTCGCGGGTGGTGAGATCAGAAGGAACTCCGTTTTAAGGGCATTGAGTTTCAGATGATTGGCGGCCAACCACGATTGGGTGCTTCTGATCGTTGAGTTCAAGAGCGTGATGTCTTTGGGTGATTGTAGTTTGAGATAGAGTTGAGTGTCGTCAGCATACATGTGGAAGTGTACATTTGATTCTTGCAGCAAGGTGGTGAGAGGTTCCATAACTAGGTTGAACAAGGTTGGGGATAGGGAGGATCCTTGTGGTACGCCTAGCGATACAGGTCTTGGTGCAGACATCAAGTTGTTGCTCTTGAATTTCTGCGACCTGTTATGCAAAAAGGACGTGAACCATTTGAGCACAGTTCCAGATAGGCCCATTCTCGTGTTTAGTAGTTCGATTAAGCTCTCATGTTTGACAGTGTCAAATGCAGAGGAGAGATCAAGGAGGATGAGGAGGCAAGTATCGTTATGATCTAGGATTTGGAGGGCGTCGTCGATTATGTGAGTCATAGCAGTTTCAGTACTGTGATTTGCTCGGAAGCCTGATTGATGAGAGTTGAGGAGATCAAACTGAGTAATGTGTTTAGTTAATTGTGTTTGTGCGCATTTTTCCAACAGTTTGGCAAGAGTCGGAATGTTGGTAATGGGACGGTAGTTGTTTAGGTCAGAGGGGTCAGATGTAGGTTTCTTTAGCAAAGGTGTGACTTGACCAACTTTGAGGGAGTCGGGAATGATCCCTTGTTGAAGTGAGCTGTTAATGATTTTGGTCCAGAGTGGAAGGAGCAACGGGGTAAGGACTTTGACAGCGTTGGCAGGAAGGGGGTCCGTGAGGTGATTGGATGGTTTCAGAGTGCTGAGCAGTTTGCCAATTTCTTCCTCTGTGTAGGTGAGAAAGGTTGACCAGGTGGCATTGTTTTTTGGTGTCGTGGGTGCTATGCGTTGGTGTTTGGGATAGAGGCTTGCGTCTATGAGGAGGTCATTCTTTATGTTGTCAGTTTTTTGGTTAAAGAAGGAGGCGAAGTCCTCACAGGAGGGAGCTTCGCACACAGTGTTGAGATGTTGGGGTTGTTCTTTGGATTGTGTTCGGATAAGCTCAAACAGCTTTCTCGGACGATTTTTGGCTTGGTCAAGCTGACGGCTGAAGAAGTCTGATTTTGATCGTTTAATTTTCCTGAAGTAGGCGTTTCTCCTTTTCTTCAGGTTTTTTAGGTTCAGTGCGGAGGGAGCTGATCTCCAGGTGCGCTCTGCCATTCGCATGGCGCGTCTATCGTCATTGAGACTCCCGTCGTACCAGGGATTGGACATTTTTGTGGTGGCTTTTTTTAGTTGCAAGGGTGCGACTTCATTAATTATTGAGGTCATAGTGTTAAGATAGTGATCAGTCAAGGATTGGACATCTTTAACGCCAGCAGGAGGAAGTAGTAAGTTGCAGCTTTTGGGGGGCAGAGAGTTTGAGATTAGCTTTTTCATGTCTCTTTTCCAGACTTTGGGCCTGGCGGGTTGAACGGGGTTAAATTTAACTTTTTCATTGATGAAGAATGTGATGGTATGATGGTCCGACCAATCACAGGGATGGATTGATTCGAGTTTGATAGTGGCCTCTTTGGAGATGATGAGGTCGAGGATAGAGCCTTTCTTGTGTGTTGGAACGTTGCAAATTTGAGTGAGGTCAAGGGCGTTAAGGAAGTTCTTCAGACCTTTTACCACCGCATCATTATGATCGTTCCAGTGGAGGTTGAAGTCACCAAGGTATATTTGTGTGAGTTGTCGCCCGGAGTTGGCTGAGATCATGTCCATGATTTGTTGGGAGAAGGTAAGGTTGTCACCGGGTGGATGGTAAATGCCGTGCAGAGTGCAGATCGGTTTGTCCTCACTGTGAATATCGAGGCAGATATATTCACAGGAAGTTGGGGAGGGTAGGGAAGGAGAAGTTACTTTCAAGACAGAGAGGTTGTTCCTGTATATACATGCGATCCCGCCACCTTTTTTATTGCCAGACCTGTCAAGTCTAGTGATGTGGTAGTTGGGGGGGACCAGAATGTCCATTATAGGTGTAGAAGATTCTGTTAACCATGTTTCAGTCATGATGATTAAGTCAAGATCCCATTTTAGGATGAGATCGGCGATAGCGGCGGAGTGTCTAGCGGCTGATCTGCAGTTGAGGAGAGTGCATTTGAGACGGGGTGTGTCGAGGGTGGAAGGGTGTTCTAGAGCGAGGGGGAATTTACTCAGGTTACTATGGATAGCGATTCTGTTGTTCAGCGTGGGGGGTCTAAGGGGATTAGATTGAATCGTGGGAATGGCAGTGAGAGTGTCGGGTGTGTTGCTATGGGGGGCTGGGTCATAGGAGCGGAGGAGGGTGATTGTGTCTAGGTCCGAGAGAGGGTTGCAGGAGCGATGGGGGCGGTTTTCACGATTGTGAACAGGGATTGAGGTCCAGTGCGGTGGTGGTCGAGTGCGAGAGTTCACCGCCCGGATGGAGGACCAGTTGGGAGCGGAGATGATGGAGGAGGCGCGTGCGCGGTGTCTGGGATGTGTGCTGAGTATTTGTTTGATGATGTGGACGTCCTGTTTGATCTGGTGGAGGGTGTCGGGTGAGGGGTGACTGGAGCGTGATAGACAGAGTAGTTGTTGTTTGATGATGTCCATGTCTTCTTTGAGCTGGAGGAGAGAGGCCGTAATGTGGTCCCCTGTGGGAAATGTGTTGGAGGTGGGGATGGAAGGCTCGGTCGTGGGTGACAAAGGGGAGAGGTTGGTATTGTGGATGAGAGTATTGGTGGTAGGCGTGGAGTGTAGGGTGGAGGATGGGCGTTTATTAGTGGTGAGGGGGGTGGAGGTTGGGTAGTGGGGGGTGAGACTGGGGGGCGTAGTGGGATTGTAGATGGTACTTTTTTGAAAGGGTGGAGTAGAGTTGATGGAGGTGGTGTGTTCTATGTGATTGGTTAATGGTTGGAAGTGGGGGCTGAGAATGGGGGGGGATAAAGGGTGGGGTTTGCATTTGTGTGTGTCAGTTCGATGTTGATCGAGGATAGACTGGTTGCGGGTGGGAGCTGTGGTATCAGGGGTGTGAGGAATGAGGATGAGAGGAACGGGGATGGGGGCTGGTGTGTGGGGGGAAGGGGTGGGGTAGTTGTTGTAAGCGGGGGCGAGATCTATGTCTGTGCTTGAGGGATGTGAAGTAGCTACGGTAGGTGGGTGAGTGACAAAGGTACCGTGAGTAAATGGGTGGTGCATGTCGTTTTGGGTGGGAGCTGTGGTGTCAAGGGTGGGAAAGGGGATGAGGGCTGGTGTGTGAGGGGAAGGGGTGGGGAGGTTGGTGTAAGAGGGGGAGTGAACTGTGTCTGTGCTCGACGGGAGTGAGGTAGTTACGGTAGGTGAATGAGTGACTAGGGTGTCAGGCGTAGAGGAGAGGTGCAAGTCGTTTTGGGGCTGGGCTAGGTTAGAATGAATGTGGTTTGAGGCTGTGGTGTCAGGGGTGACAGGGATGGGTGAGGTATGAGAGGCTGACCAGGTGAGGTTATAGGGGGGGGAGGGTGTGCCGTTAGAATGTGTGGGTGAGGGATCTATGTCTGTGAGTGTGGAGTGAGAGGTAGCTACATTAGGTGGGTGAATGTCTAGAGTGCCGGGGGTGGAGGGAAGGTGCGTGCCGTTTTGGGGTTGAGCTAGGTTAGGAGGGTTGTGATTGGGGGCTATGGATTCAGGGGTGATATGCCTGAGGGTGCTATGAGTGGGGGGCTGATGACTGGCGAGGTATTGTTTGAAAGTGGGGAACAGGTTGTCTAGTAGTTCCAGGTTCTTGTCTGTGGATTGAATTAGGATAATCCCGTTATTGTAAATAGTGATGGTTGTTCTGCCCGGGAAGAGTTGGGATGGGGTGATGGTGAGTTTTTGGCCATGCGCGAAATTCCTGGCGGTAGAGACGGTGAGTAAGGTGCGGAACGTGTTTCTCCATTGGGCTCTGCGTGTGGTGTGGAAGATAATATCAATGTTCAGTGAACCATTGACTGGTGAGAAGTAGGTGTCTGCACAAGGCGTTTCAGGGTGGGACCTCAGGAAGTTGTGTTTAAAGCGTTTAGCGGCTTTTTTAGTGAGTGAGGGTGGGTAGTTGATTCTATATGTGTGTTTGCCGACGGGTTCCATGATGGGAGGACAGACTAGGATGGTGTAGTGTAGGGGGGAAGGGTGCGCTGTCCTAACCAGTTGCGTGGGCCTAAAGTGACACTAGTGAGTGCACAATAATGCTATACGCAGTATACAAGGTATACAAAGGCAGACAATAGTAGTGATATAGTGGGAAGTGACACTAGTGAGCTGGCACAGTATTTGAGGTAGTAATCGGTACATACAAGATTAACTGACAGGGTATTTGAGGTAGTAATCGGTGACAAGTCTGTGTGGGGTATTCAACAGTACATTTTTAAACCAATGCAGAACAAGTATCAGTATAATACTGACAAAAATACTAGCAGTTAACACTGTGAAAACCATAAAAGTATCTAATCTAGGTGACACTAGTGAGTAGTCAAAAATATGTAAGGTACATAATACTAGAATATAACACTGTGCAAACCATAACATATATAATCTAGGTGTCACTAGTGAGTAGTCAAAAAATATGTAAGGTACAAAATACTAGAATATAACACTGTGCAAACCATAACATATATAATCTAGGTGACAGTAGTGAGTAGTCTAAATCTAAAATATGTAAGGTACAGGAGTCCGTGACAGAAAACCATTGCACACATAATTATGAGAACCAACAAGTGACATTAGTGCGCAGCAGCGAGAAATGTATGAGGCATAAAATATGAAAATATGAAAATATGAACAGTAGAACTGAGAAAAAGTTCATACACGGATAAAATGACAGAGATTAAATGACACAGCATATGAAAATATGAAAAATAGAGCTGAGAAAATACACACATAGATAAAATGACAGATATTAACTGACACAGCAAGTGGCATTAGCGAGCAGCAAAGGAAAGAAAGACTATATGAGGTAGTAAGCGGTGCATTACCGGTGAAAATAAAGTGGGATGTGCAAGATACAGTTAGAGTTATAGAATATAGAATATAGTGCTACTGTACGAGGCAATAATATATGGGTAGCAATCGATGCAGAAAAGTGATGCGTGCAGGATACAAAAGTGAGGTGTGTTGGCTACAATCAGGAATATAATAATAATAAATCCGGCGTAAGAAACGTCCAGCTGTGTAATTGTGCAGAAGTAGTCTGAGAGTCTAAGAGGCCTTAGGTCTTTAGGTCGATGGTAGGAATGACTAGTCCATGATGGTCTCCCCAGGATAGACAAACTAAGATGGCCGAACTGATAGGGGGGGGTAGAAATAGAAATAGAAATAGTGGTCCTTTGTCTGTTGTTGTTGCTCTGGGCTCAGAGCAGGACCATTTCACTTTCTATTCAAGGCAGGCACTGCTCATAGCTTGCTGGGAGTGAAAGTGGGGGAGTTAGAGATTAGAGCTGTGGAGCCTCGTGGACAACAAAGGTACCAGCGAGGATTTATTTCTACAATTTTATGGCCCCATGTTGCTGCTCAAGGAGGTAGTTTAGGAGTGTAAGCAGTTTTATGGCCCCCGCCATTTTGTACAAGGAGGTAGTCTAAAAATGTGGGCAGGCGGGTGGGGTGAGATAAATACCTTATGTCTCCCAAGCGTGTTGATTTTGCCAGCAGAGTTTTTGATGTTGTAATACTTAGATTGCAGGTATATCTGATTGTACTTCCCGATACTTCCGGGAGCCAACTCCACTAACCGGCGTCCTTCCTGGATCCGCATCCAGCCTCCTGTGCTTTTTGCAGTTACTGCTGCTCAGCAGAATGTTCAAGATGGCGCTAACTATATATCGCGCACCCGCAATCCACTGCTGATGATGTCACATATTACATCATTCATGACATGGTCAGTGACATCACTGATGACATCACTGAACACAAAACTGTATGTTTCTGTAAAGTTAAAATATGTCTTACATATTGAAGAATGAGTGGATGTATAAATGTCTGGATGAAAGATTTAGTAGGTGCATGACTGATTGTATGAGGGAGTGATTAAATGTGTCTCACTGAGTGCATGGGTTAGTGATTAAACTGTATTAATTTGTGCATCATTATATCTGTTGTTCTGTAAACTGCTGCATGTGTTGATCAGTAGCTATATGAATATTTCAAGGTTTTGTAAATGCAAATTCCTAACTATATATCGACTATAACCTATGGTTTTTTCAGTGAATATATATATATATATATATATATTACCTACTGGCAGTCGCCAGTAGGTAGTTCTAGTTAGGATCTACTTTCCATAGGAAATCCGCAACATTCTATTGGGGAATAACTTTGGCGCCGGTGGACGAATCTTCGTGAATTTATAAGAGTTCGTGGCCCGCTCCGCTCTTTCCCTGAAAATGTGGGGGGGATTCGTCAAGCGGGGGCCGAGATAAAAGGGGGGTCCCAAAACGTGTTTTCCCCATGTTAATTTCCATAGGGCGGTCGAACTCACTTTTAGCCCGAACGGCTGAATGGATTTCCACCAAACTTGGCAAAATTGTAGGGACTGGTAGCCCGATGTGCCATTGCTATGTCTCAAGAACTGTGCTCCAGTAGTTTTTGAGTAATTTAGGTTCAAAAAGATATATTTATCTATGGCCGCGCCCCGGTACGCACACCGGGGCGCGCCCTTGGCTCGCCACTCGAGGTGCGCACGGAAAGCTGATTGGCTCTCGGGTGTCTTTAAACATTTGAAAGAGTCCGGACCGGCCGCCATCTTGTGTCTCGGTAGGATAGAGACACAAGAGGTGGAAAAAAAAGGGGGAAATGACCATAAGGAGGCAGGGTAGACCCACCTGACCTCCTAGGTTTGATGTGGGGGCTATAAAAGGGCCCCGCGGAGCAAATTATATATATATTTTTTTTATTTGCGCGGGGGGAGCACCCGGAACGCGCACCGGGGAGCGTTCCATGGAGAAAAAAGAATGATAGAGTTTTAAAAAAATGTAGTTTTTTTTTTATAATTTGGAGGTAGTTCTAAAAATAACTGTTTTTTTCCTTCTTTTTGTTGTTTTATATTTTGTTTATGTTTTTTGAACATTTTGTACTTTTTTGGGGTTTTCTGAACAGTTTTATATTTTTTTTGTATTTTTCATGGGGAGAAACGAAAAAACAGGGAATTGAAAATGGCTCAACTGGAGCAAAAAAAAAAATTAGGGTTTTTTGGGGCATTTGTGGTTGTTCCCAGCAAGGACGATGAGCTTTAGGCTCTGCTCACCATAGGAGATGGTCTTACCACAAAAAATACATGTGATCCTAAATTCTCCAAACCGTGGTTGTATGCAAGGGATTGTCTCCCTTGTCTCTGGTCCCGATGGAGTGGGTTGTTTTCGTTTGGAAGTGCTGGGTGTAGATTGGGGAGGTTTGCTGGCCAGTTCTCTCATCTCTGCGGCAGCATAGTTGTTCGGATGCTTGCGCTGCATGTGCCTAATCATGGTATTATTCCCAAATGAATATTTTTTATTTGGGTTACTCCTTGAAAGTTCCATGTCACAGATAAGGCAAGTCACCGCATTCACTTTCTTTTTTCCCTCAGGGATGGAAAAAAACTCCCATACAATGTGTGGCTTGGGTTGGTATGGGGTATTGTGTTCTTCCAGCCACCTCCTCCTCCTCCCCACCTCCTCTTCCTCCTCCTCCTCTTCTTCTTGACCACCAATGTGATGTTGAGGTGGTCCTCTTGGTGGTGGTGGTGGTGGTGGTGGTGCAGATGCCCCAGCTGATGCTGCAACTGTAGCCATTTCAAAGTACAAAATATACCTCATGGTTTTATGTCAGTAAAATTTCCAGCTAACTATTTCAGTGAATATATATATATATATATATATATATATATATATATATATATATATATATATATACCTTTTTTTAAAGTATATACATTTTTTTTTAATGTTTCCTCTTGGAGCGCTCCCGGTGCGCGCCCCGGTGCGCGTACCGGTGCGCGTCCCGGGAGCGTACCAAAAAATAAATAAATAAATAAATAATGAAGGAGTGAGCATGAGCAAAGGGGACAGAGATAGTGGTGTAAAGAGCTAGAAGGAAGAACACAGAGGGACTGTGTAATAGATAGTAAAACAGAGAAAAAGGTATAAGTTGAAGTAACTGAGAAAAGGAAAATGAATAAGGGAGCAAAAGAAGAGAAGAAAGAGGAAGAAGACTAAAGCAGAGGTTCTGGGAGAATGTGAATGGGTGATGAAAGTAAAAGAAAGGAAAGTAAAGGATGGGGAATGACGGGTAGTGACGAAACCAGAGAAAAGGAACAGCCGTAACGGAGGGAAAGAAACGAGCAGTGAGTGTAAGTAAAGAGAAGTGAAAAAGAGTGGATAAAAGTGAATACGGGTAAGATATGGGGAGTGACAGAGAGAAAGATCAGAGAGAGTAAAGGAAGGAAGGATAGAAAGGGACTGAGTGAACCAAAAAAGAATGGAAAGTGAGGGAGTGTGGGTGAGCAGGAAGACTGAAAGAAGTTGAATGTGTTAGGAAAGTAAGGAAAAGGGAAATAAACATGGAGGATAAGAATAAGTGAGGGAAGCAGATTAAGGAAACAGGGGTGAGGTAGGGTGTGAGAAAAGTGGTGAGGTTAAAGCAAAGGGTGATGACAAACTACATTTTTTAGTCACACTTACCATATAATTAATGAAAACTTACTTGCATGTTTAAACTACACTTTATATCTGTGAAAGACAAAAGAAAAAAAAAGTTATAATTAGTAAAATATATATTTTAAAATAGAAGACACAGGTCAAGAGGTAAAAAATCAAAAAACGTGTACTAAGAAATAAAGCAAGAGTGAAGGATACAGAAACATAAATAAAGTAATGTAGAAAGACAAAACAAAGGGAAAAAGAAATAGGAGAACAAATTACTGAAGGTAAGTAAGATACTAAAAGAATGTGACATACCGAAACGATTTGCCCCCAAAATCGATTTTTGAATAACATTTTAGAAACACAGCGCAGGTCCTATGTACAAGCATTCAATTTCACTTCTGAAACCTCACTATTTCACAAAATACAAATCCTCTATCTTGCAAATCTTGATAGCAAGCATTATCAAAAAGCAAGACACAAACCAACAGCAAAGAAACTCAGGGCCTTATTTATGAAGGCCTTGCGCCACCGGTGCGTCACTTTTTTCCCATGTTAAAAGTGACGCACCGGCGGCACAAGGCAATCATAAATAAGGCCCAAATGTAAATACCATTGATTTGCTCCTAAAATCGTTTTTTGAATAACATTTTACAAACACAGCGCAGGTCCTGTGTACAAGCATTCAATTTCACTACTGAAACTTTACTATTTCACAAAAAAAAATTCCTCTATCTTGCATATCTTGATAGCAAGCATTATCAAAAAGCAAGACACAAACCAACAGCAAAGAAACTCAGGGCCTTATTTATGAAGGCCTTGCGCCACCGGTGCGTCATTTTTTTCCCATGTTAAAAGTGACGCACCGGCGGCACAAGGCAATCATAAATAAGGCCCAAATGTATATACCATTGATTTGTCCCCAAAATCGATTTTTGAATAACATTTTAGAAACACAGCGCAGATCCTATGTACAAGCATTCAATTTCACTTCTGAAACCTCACTATTTCACAAAATACAAATCCTCTATCTTGCAAATCTTGATAGCAAGCATTATCAAAAAGCAAGACACAAACCAACAGCAAAGAAACTGAGGGCCTTATTTATGAAGGCCTTGCGCCACCGGTATGTCACTTTTTTCCCATGTTAAAAGTGACGCACCGGCAGCACAAGGCAATCATAAATAAGGCTCAAATGTAAATACCATTGATTTGCCCCAAAAATCATTTTTTGAATAACATTTTAGAAACACAGCGCAGGTCCTATGTACAAGCATTAAATTTCACTACTGAAACCTCACTGTTTCACAAAATACAAATCCTCTATCTTGCATATGTAAATATCAAGCATTTCCAAAAAACATGCCACAAACCAACAAGAAAGAATCTCAATCTGCTTCCTAATTTGAGGTAACACAGGTGACATAATTCTAAAACATTCAAATATATTTATTTACAGAGGCAGACACTATTAATTGCTTCTCAAAAAAATAAAAGCCATTCTTTTACCCCAAAATCGTTTTTTAAATAACTTTTTACAAACACAGCACACGTCCTATGTACAAGCATTCAATTTTACTACTGAAACTTCACTATCTGCTTCCAAATCTTCTCTATAGAGCAAATAAGTCTCTATCTAAATTAAATGAATCATTACTTACCTTTACAAATGCTTTGGGAGATTGAGAACAGTGTCAGACACACACACCAATTTTTCTTTAGCAGAGCAAAAGGTATGCAGTCAATACACTGAAACCAAGACTGGCCCAGAAAACCTCTAATTCTACAGAGATGTGCCTCAATTCAACCAATCAAAACTCTCCCCTCACTATTTTCAAACCAACACCCTTCCCCCTCTCAGACCTTTTTACCTGTTACCATAGCAACTCCCTCCTAACTGAACTCTCAGGTTCAAAAGTTTGTTCTACAATGTTGCAAATTAAGTCAGCAAGGATGTTTGAGCTCTCAAAACACCAGCTTATCCAGGTCATTATTGCTTTCATTGACTTTTTCTTAACCATTCAAATTGCTTCTTTCACACTACACAACCATGCACCCTAACTTTACGTTTTCAACTATCTGAATCCACCAATCATTTCTTGTGATTCAAGAGCAGGGAAACTCCACAATTTTTATTTGTAAACCCCTACTGTTCCAACTGCCATTTCATTCCCACACTTCATCTGACTGCACCAGAACCTTCTCTCATCATGTATTCTGTGTGGATTATTGGACATAGCTATATCCATTGGGTTCAAAGGTATGCAGCTACCAGAAATTTTCACAACCTTGATTTATCAAATGTGGAAATCAAGTGGATTGGCCAGAGAGGATTGAGATGTCACCAATTGATACCATTGATGAAAACCTTTTTGCATCTGCCAAACCCTGACCTCTTAATAGTGCACTGTGGTGGAAATGACTTGGGCACTTTGTCTGGGGTTGGTCTGGAAATGCTTTTAAAGGACACCTTTGATCAATTGATGATACTTTTTCCACAAACTGCCTTGGTATATTCCAATATATGCCAAAGACAGAAATGGAACTGGTCCAACCAATTTTGTCCACAATTTGAGAAAGCACGGAAACATGTGAATAAATCTGTTTCTGCTTACATGAGAGACTATGGAATGGGTTCAATATACAACAATAACTTGCATTACAACATGCAAGACATCTACAGAGGAGATGGTGTGCACTTCTCAGATGAGGGGAATAGAATATTCCTCCTGAATTTAAGACTGTGCATTGGAACCTACTTGTAGGTACCTAAATCAGCCACAGAACCCAAACGCTCTTTTCAGAGCTACCCTACCCCTGATCACTCAAAATGATTATCTTTCTCTAACTTTTTTCACTATTTTTCACCAAAGTATGCTCCCCGGTGCGCTCCCCGGTGCGCGTACCGGGCGCTCCCCCCGCGAAATTAAATTTTTTTGGGCATATATGCCCCTCCTAAACTCCCCTCAGAAAACCTAGAGGGTCAGGGGGTGTCTACTGTGCCCCTTTTTACCCATTCCCAACGTTGTTTGTCCTCCATCATGTGTCTCAATTCGACCGCAACACAAAATGGCGGACTCCCGTAGCGCTCCCGGTACGCGTACCGGGGCGCGCACCGGTAAGCGCTCCCAAAAAAATTGTGGGAAACGAAATTACATAAAAACCACTGGACAGACTTTCACCAAATATAGAATAGACCCTACTACATACCATTCCCTACCATTATCCCACATTTGATGGTATTCCATTGAGCCATTTGGGCTGTAGCCCTGTCTAAATATTCTGAGGTAAATTACATGACAAAAACACATATGAAAGTGTTAGAATTTTCAACCAATTAAAATGTTACTTTCATATCCTACTTTTTTTTCATGACATTTGATTGGTTATGCACATGAATATAAATGAAAAGTGAGAGGGAAACACGGCCATTTTGACTACAACTACCTGAGATACATCTTTAAAAGATTTCCTCATTTATCTTCATCACCTTTCTATAAGGTAAGTTATAAATTTGTGAAGGGGCACTTTAACTTCATTTGTAAAAACGTTTTCTGACAGTTATTTACTGTCCCTCTGTTATAGTTACAGATTCAGATAGGCTTCTCTGTTATAGTTATAGATTGAATTAGGCTTCTCTGGTATAATTATGAATTATATTAGGCTTCTTCATATACACTTTTTTATATTTCTACTTCCTACCACATACTATACACTACCCAAAGATAACTTCACTGTTTATAACTCACAAATAGCTGTCTGAATTTAAAGCCAACAGTACCCTAACTCTATTAATATAGTTAATTTTTATGCAATTTTCAGAAAGACAATGGAAGGAGAAAAACAAGCAAATGTTACTTCTATCGAAGTAAAGGTAGAAAATCCAAAAGAGCAAAAAGATAAAGTTGATTTCATGGATGACTCTTTGGACCAACAGTATATAGAATGTTTGGAACAAATGGAATCATGTACTTATAATTATGAGGAAATACCGGACAATATTATGTTACAAGTTTTATTAAATTATGAAAAAGAATCAGAAGAATACATTTATATTTAATAATTTTAAATTGTTTGAGACAATATTCCTTTTTATATGTAATTCATGAAGTATTACCAAAATTATTATTTTATAAAATGAGACTTATAGTATACTGTGCAACTTTTTTGTGTTACATAGTAAGTTTACTCATAGTTACTACATTTCTCCCACTATATTATCTCCTATGTGTATTTTGCATCTCTTTTTCATCATAAGGGAGCAGGATAGACTACCCATGATCCCCTAGGACTTCTCAGGAAGTGCTTAAAGGGTCTGTTTCTGCTTTCCTGACAGACTATGTTATGGATTCCATATACCACAATAACTTCTATAACAACATGCAAGATATCTACAGAGGAGGCAGTCTTCATTAAATTGAAGTCTCTGCATTGGTACCTACATGTAGGTACTTAAATAAAAATAAACAACAAAAAGAACATTTCTTTAAAACAGCTACTTTTTTTTAAACTGTCATTCTTTTTCCCCATGGTACGCTCCCCGGTGCGCGTACCGGGCGCTCCCCCAGTGAAAATCGAAAAAAAATAATATTTTTTTTGGCCCTGCGGGACCCTTTTATGGCCCCCACATAAAACCTAGGGGGTCAGGGGGGTCTACCCTGCCCCCTTATGGTCAATTCCCCCTTTTTTTTTGCTACCTCTTGTGTCTCGATCCTACCGAGACACAAGATGGCGGCGGGTCCGCACTGTTTTGAATGTTTACAGACACCCGAGAGCCAATCAGCTTTTCGTGCGCTAGTCGCGTGGCGCGCCAGGTGCGCTCCCCGGTGCGCGTAACGGGGCGCTGCCATAGATATATATATTTTTTTAACCTAAATTACTCAAAAACCACTGGAGCACATATCTTGAGACATAGCAAAGGCACATCGGGCTACCAGTCCCTACAATTTTTCCAAGTTTGGTGGAAATCCATTCAGCCGTTCGGGCTAAAAGTGAGTTCGACCGCCCTATGAAAATTAACATGGGGAAAACACGTTTTGGGACCCCATTTTATCTCGGCCCTCGCTTGACGAATCCCCCCCACATTTTCAGGGAAGGAGCGGAGCGGGCCACGAAGTTTGAGAAATTCGCAAAGATTCGTCCACCGGCGCCAAAGTTATTCCCAATAGAATGTTGCGGATTTCCTATGGAAAGTAGATCCTAACAATAACTACCTACTGGCGAGCGCCAGTAGGTAATATATATATATATATATATATATATATTCACTGAAAAAACCATAGGTTATAGACCATATATAGTTAGGGATTAGCATTTACAAAACCTTAATTTACTCGCACAAAACCATTGAAATTCGCATATATAGTTAGTTGCACTAACTATATATCGCGCACCCGCAATCCACTGCTGATGATGTCACATATTACATCATTCATGACATGGTCAGTGACATCACTGATGACATTACTGATGACATCTCAAATGACATCACTGATGACATCACTGATGACATCATCCAGTGACTGTATGTTTCTGTAAAGTTAAATTATGTCTTACATATTGAAGAATGAGTGGATATATAAGTGTCTGGATGAAGGATTTAGTAGGTGCATGACTGACTGTATGAGAGAATGATTAAATGTGTCTCACTGAGTGCATGGGTTAGTGACTAAACTGTCTTAATTTGTGCATCATTATGTATGTTGTTCTGTAAACTGCTGCATGTTTAAATCAGTAGCTAGATGAGTAACTATATGGGTTATTGAATGGTTGCCCAAGTATTTGTATGGGAGACTGCGTATGTGTGTGGGTGGCTGGGAGGTGTATGACTCTGTGCATAGATGTGTGAGCAGTTGATTCACTAGATGTATGGGTTCAAAAGTGCAGGTGGAAACAGCTGTATGGACAGTTGACTATGTGCATGAGTGTATTGGTGAGTGAATGGATATCTCAGTGCAAAAAACATGAGAGGGGCCCTGAAATCTAAGAGTCACTTCAGTGGGGAACAACCCGCCAGGGCGAGATAATTATCAGAAAAACATGAAAAGGGGAGTTCCCAATCATAAAGGAGGAATAATTCCAAAATAAGTAGGAAGAGCCCAGAGGAAAGCTGAATATGAAAATATTTATTTTTATTAGCATAGAAAAATATATTAGTTCTGGAAAATTAATACATAGTTAACTTCTTTTTCATAATTTTATTCCCTTATTTTGGATTTGTTTTTTAAAAGAGGACATACATAGAGATAAATAATAACAGCCTAAGGACACAAAGGGGCATTAAAAAATTGACACAAGTTTCATTCACTCTTCCAGTCAAACCCAAACCTATCCACACGATCACAGTCACACAACACCCAAGAACAGCGCCGACGCGCGTTTCGGAAAAATGCCAGTACAGATTTCCTTCATCAGGGCGCACAAATAAAGATTAAATGGATTTGCGAGGTCTTTCAAGATCCAGTAACCCGGTCCTTGAAGGGTGTCCTAATAACAATCATGGCTGGAGAAACTCATCATGAGGCCTGTCTACAGGAGGATCCCTTAAGAATGAACCAAAGAAGAGACGAAAGGTCGAATTCGTCCTTAATAGTGGTGAAGGGGGTCACTATCTGGGTACAGGTCTAAGCTATTTCGTCCAAGAATAACTGGGTGAAAGGTATCGCAGAAAACTGCTTTCAAAAAGTCGGGGACAGTACACCACCTCTGCAGAAGAGCAGACCTGAAATAAATCAGCGTGCTAGCAGAGTCAGAGGGCAGCTCAAGGGCTAGAATACACGACAATTAGCAAACGGAGGCAGCCTCCGGGCGTAAAGTAGGCTGCTAATACGGAAGATAATGAGGAGCTCCACTTCAAGGCGGCATGCAAAGTCAGCAGCCTGGAAACGGACGGTCGTCCTCCTAAATAAATAAACGGGCAGCAATGTCCCTCGGCTGCGTGAGCCGGATACCGCATGGGTTAGTGACTAAACTGTCTTAATTTGTGCATCATTATGTATGTTGTTCTGTAAACTGCTGCATGTTTAAATCAGTAGCTAGATGAGTAACTATATGGGTTATTGAATGGTTGCCCAAGTATTTGTATGGGAGACTGCGTATGTGTGTGGGTGGCTGGGAGGTGTATGACTCTGTGCATAGATGTGTGAGCAGTTGATTCACTAGATGTATGGGTTCAAAAGTGCAGGTGGAAACAGCTGTATGGACAGTTGACTGTGTGCATGAGTGTATTGGTGAGTGAATGGATATCTCAGTGCTACATGTCAAAGTAAAACACAGTCCATGTGAGAGTTGACATATATAAATAACTGTGCATAAGAGCCAGTGAATGTGTGAGTGGCTGTATGGATCATTGAGAACTTGTATCAGGGATTGTATAAGAGAGAAAATATGTGTTAGTATATGTTTGAATAAGTAAGGTGTGTATAACTATATAGTTGAGGAAATGGAGGTGTGATTGATTCTTTGCATGACTAACTAGGTGTGTGAGTAACTCCATGGATGAGTGACAGTCTGTGAGTGTCTGTTTACACTGATTGTATCTAAGGTTATATTAGAGTCTGAAGAGATTCATTGTATTATCACATAAATGATATCATCAGTGATGTGATCAGTAATGTCAAATGAGATGTCATCAGTGATGTCATCAGTGATGTCATTTGAGATGTCATCAGTGATGTCATTTGAGATGTCATCAGTGATGTCATCAGTGATGTCACTGACCATGTCATGAATGATGTAATATGTGACATCATCAGCAGTGGATTGCGGGTGCGGGATATATAGTTAGTGCAACTAACTATATATGCGAATTTCAATGGTTTTGTGCGAGTAAATTAAGGTTTTGTAAATGCTAATCCCTAACTATATATGGTCTATAACCTATGGTTTTTTCAGTGAATTTCAATGGTTTTTTAATAGCAAATATCAAAAGCTGTAAAATGTCAAGTACGTGGTAGGTAAAAACATTTTCGTATTTATGCACGCTGATGTGCTTTAAACGCTGCCCCCCCCCTCCTCTTTTCTTTTAGGAATATTCTCTCTTTGCAGATAGTGAAGAGTAGGTAACACAGGCCTTTGCCCCCGTTGTAATCCGTCGTGCCTGCTTCCCTCTCCATTTGATTGATTGTTATCCTAGCATTTATTGTTTTTCAATTGGTTCTCTTTGGTTCATTCTCTATTTACAAACAAGCACAGAGTCGCAATACTCTGTTTAGTCTTTGCAGATAGTGAAAAATCGTTAAAAAACAAAAGGAATCAAGCAAAATCAGTAGGCCACTAATGGGATCTCTTTTTGACCTCGCTAAAATAGAAACATTATGAACAACCCCTCATGACAAATACGAAACTAGTGAGAGGAACTGAGCTCGACACCTTGATGGCTGCAAGACAGCTCGGCTCCGCCGCCCACGCCACCCAAAATAACGACAAACACTATGCAAATATTGTAAATATATACAACACACCAGCAAAGTAACAGGGTAAAAAGTTTTATTAAATAACTATTTACATGGCAGCCTGCTGCAACATCGATCCAAACAAGCCTTTGTATTTTGGGCTCAAAATAAACCATCAATAGTAAGATTTTCATAGGTGAGTGTAGGTTCATGGTTTTCCATCCACAGACTAAAAGCCTGGAGTGGCAGTGAAAGAACAATAACTAGGTAAGAAGGAAGGCAGAGGTTGTGGGAAGGACTATGGATATGGTATGTTGCTTGGTCCCTGAGATGCTTCGATGTCACTGCCTTGCACAAATGGCATAAGTCCTGGATGTTGGGTGCCATAGTTGAGGGTTCGGAGCAGCGCTTGTAACACTGTCTGAAGCTTATTTGCACCTGCTGCAGCTTAACTATTCTCAAAGTAAGTGGGGGCTGTTTGTGGACCTGACTGCATTGGAAAATAATGTGATGCGGTGCCTCCCTGAACAGCTTGACGGAGGCTCCCGAGATAATTGCGCCTGCTCCACACCTTGTCCCACAATCCGTTTGACCTAAAGACACGTCCTGCGGTGCCCTGGTCCGACCATCACATATACCTGCGCCAGGAGACGGCGTGGGGTGCAGTAGAAGGGAGAGGCGGCGCGAACGAGCCTCCCCCACCTCCCCAGGTGGAGGTTTCTCAGCTACACCCCAGCGCTTCACTCGACCAGCTGACTTGCGCCCGCTCTTGTGACACAGTGCCTCGCTCGGCCAGCTGAATTGCGCCTGCTCCTGCTATTACAACGTCTCACCCGCCATCCAACGGAATTGCACCCAATCTTGCGGTACAGCGACAGGCGGCTGCTACGGAGCTCACGAAATGGCGGTCGGCTCCACAGACTTGGGCCTGGCCTGCAAAGATGGCTCTGGGCAAACGTGGAACTCGGACGCTTGACTGCTAGGGCATGGGCCCCATTCCCAAAAGAGTCCCCTCAGCCTTGAAGATTCTACAACAGTCACCAGGACCCCCGTCTCCCGTAGACTACCGATGGGGAGCGACTGCCATGATTGCTCGCGGAATGGCCACAACGTAGCCACGAGATGGTGGTGCTCTCATGCTAACGCCAGCTTCAGTCTGAAACATCCAGAAACACTGTAGACTACCAATTCAATCATTTCCGGTGGAGCCCCAACGTGACCCGGTAGAGAAGAACTTGCCCTCCCCTCTTTGATTGATAGTTCTTGTTGCCTGTCCCTTCTCTTGTCATTTAACAGAACTTTTTGGACTGCTGAAAGGGGTTGTGTTCCGACCGCTGGTTGGTGGACACATTTTGACTATATTCTGGACATGCGTTGTCGCGTAATGCGTCATATGACGCGCCGCGTTAGCGCACCCGGAAGTGCTCCGGTGCGCGAGGCGCAGCTTCCCGGAAAGGTTCCAGAGCGCGGCGCACAGCGCGTAACGTAAGCATAACAGGTCATGTGCCTTGTTAATAAAACTTTTCATTGGTTCATTTTACTTTTGTTATTCTAATGATGAAAGGCTTGGTCATATGACCTAAAAATAACACTTTTCATTGCTTTCGAACATTTTATTTTCCCAAATGATGAAAGCCCCACCTTTTTTTTTCTCACTCTGACTTGTAAAGCAAAGGACCCAGATGCATTTACAGTTTATCACTAACAATGTTCCAGGCTAATGTATTTTCCCGGGAAATTTACAACTGTCCTGCAAGTAAAATATTCCTATTTCGAGAAAAAGGGCGTTTCTTCGTCCCATGAGGGAGCCGTTGAGCAAAAGAGGCTCGGCCTGCTGTCTTAGTCGCTGATAGGCATGAATATCGGATTCTTATCGATCACTTTATGTTGCAGGAGTGGAAAACACAACAGCCCTTGACCATTTATCTTTACTGCGTTCCTGCGTATTATACCTTTTAACCGTCATGTAATCGGGCTGCTTTATTTCACTTGCCTTTTACTGATTCGAAAACAGTGGCTATTATTCAAAACTTTACCAAAAAAGGTACTACTACCATGTTTTGTTTTAAAAACCTTTATTGTGAAAATGTCAGTATACAAATACGGGCCTATAACCACGTTGGCCGGCCACGGAGCAAACTGGAATCGTATATGATGAGGGGACATTTACACTGTAGAAGAACGTAACGGGCGGGCCATTAGGTTGCAAGAACTAAGGTGTCTAACAGTTGCGGAATCGGTGGACGTACATTTTATAATTAAAGTACGACAGGGCCAGTTACAATAAAATTATCTAGATATACATTTGCGGGCAAGTACCATGAGTGACGTTAATTCGATCTTTCAATAGTACAGTAATCAATAACACATCAGAACTTAATATCAATAGGGATGTCCAAATGTTCAATTAGTACTCGTCCCCGCCCGCCATGTGCTTCAAAACTGCATACGTATCTCGTGATATCAAGGTTGGGCAACCAGTACACAACAAGGAGTTACGAGTCCCATTTATACCGGCGCCATTTTGGGCAAGGCCGGGCAGGTCCAGGATATAGTCAAAATGTCTCCACCAACAAGCGGTCGGACCAGAACCCCTTTCGGCAGTCCAAAAAGGTTCCGTTAAATGACAACAGAAGAGATAGGCAACAAGAACAATCAGTCAAAAGAGGGGACGCTTTCGTGAATGGGGCCCATACCCTAGCAGGCAAGCGTCCGAGTTCCAAGGTGTCCCAGGGCCATTTTAGTGGACCAGGCCCAAATCCAAAGAGCTGGCCACCATTTTGAGAGTCATGTTGCAGCCGGCTATCGCTGCACCACAAGAGTAACCGCAACTCAGCTAGATGGCGGGTGAGTCACAGTACCGCAAGAGCGGGCGGAACTCAGCTGGAAGGCGAGTGAAACGCTAAGAGGCGCCCCACTGCAGATGAGGTGCCTCCACCTGGGGAGGAGGGAGAGGCCCGTTTGCGCATGCTTTCCCCCCCCCCGGGCACCCCACGCCGTCTTTCGGTGCAGCATTGTAGGATGGCCACACCAGTGAAACTTGCTGGCCGAGTCGCTGTACCGCAAGAGCGGGCGAAACTCAGCTGGATGGAGGGTGAGGCACTGTGCCGCAAGAGCGAGCGCAACTCCGCTGAACGGCGAGTGAAACGGCAAAGGGCGCCGCACTGCACATGAGGTGCCTCCACCTAGGGAGGGGGGAGAGGCCAGTTCGCGCCGCCTCCCCCCCCCCGGGCACCCCACGCCGTCTTTCAGCGCAGCATTGTAGGATGGCCACACCAGTGCGGCAACTTGCTGGACACCACCTCGGTGCCATCTGGATCTCGGCGCGTTGTGCTGCCTTCGGCCTATTCGCACATCGGTCCGCTACTGACGCCACCTCACAGGCCAACGGATTTTGTAGGCTTTTTATAGCCCAAAGCCGCATAACAGGTCATGTGACTTGTTTATAAAACTTTTCATTGGTTCATTTTACTTTTGGTTTCCTAATGATGAAATGTTTGATCATATGACCTAAAAATAACACTTTTCATTGGATTAAAACATTTTTTTTCCCCAAACGATGAAAGCCCCACCTTTTTTTTTCTCACTCGACAATCCATAAAGGTTCCGTTAGATGACAACAGAGGGGACAGGCAACAAGAACCATCAGTCAAAAGAGGGGAGGGTAAGTTCTTCCCTACCGGGTCACGTTGAGGCTCCACTGGAAGTCATCGAATTGATAGTCTACAGTGTTTCTGGATGTTTCAGACTGAAGCTGGCGTCAGGATGAGAGCACCACCATCTCGTAGCTCTGTTGTGGCCATTCCGCAAGCAATCATGGCAGCCGCTCCCCACCGGAAGCCTGCGGGAGTCGGGGGCCCCCATGACTTTTGTAGAATCTTCAAGGCTGAGGGGAAGCTTTCGAGAATGGGGCCCAAGCCCTAGCAGGCAAGCGTCCGAGTTCCAAGGTGTCCCAGGGCCATTTTAGTGGACCAGGCCCCAATCCGAAGAGCCGGCCGCCATTTTAAGAGTCCTGTGGCAGCCGCCTATCGCTGTACCGCAAGAGTGGGCGCAATTCAACTAGATGGTGGGCGAGACGCTGTAGCCGCAAGAGCGGGCGCAACTCAACTGGATGGTGGACGAGACGCTGTAGCCGCAAGAGCGGGCGGTAAACAGCTGAATGGCGGATGAGGCACAGTGCAGCAAAAGCGGGCGGAAAACCGCTGAATGGACACTGAAACGGTAAAGGGGCGCCCCACTACAGCAGACGAGCCTCCACCTGGGGAGGCCCGTTCACGCCGCCTCCCCCCCCCCCGGGGCGCCCCACGCCGTTTTTCGATGCAGCATTGCAGGATGCCAAGACCAGTGCGGCAAGTAAAGGACATCACCTGGGTGCCGTCCAGATCTCAGCGCGTTGTGCTGCCTTCGGACTATTCGCACAACAGACCGCTACTGACATTGTTGCTTTTGTTTAAAAATTATTTTTTTTAACGTGTTTACTGTTTTTGGTGCGTTGTATATATTTATAAGTTATTAAAGCGTTAAAATCCTACTACTTTGTTGGAGTGCTATATATTTTTAATGAGACACATAATTGTGAAGACTTTGAGGTACAAAAAGGCATCCCTGGAATCTTCCGCTTCAGGCTCGGTCCCACACACCCTCACAGTGAGAATCCCCTCCCCAATCACAATACAGGATCGTTATCAGATAGTAGGAACGCGTGTGGTGTGACGGATCTCATGGGGTGGGGGCCTTGATCTACTGTAACTCCTTTGAAGAGGGGTGATTCTTTACAGTTGAGGCCATAAACTACATCCGCAGGGCTAGGTGATAGCCTGGGACCGGCCTGGACAATCAGACACAAAGGAAGAGGAGAGAGTATCCGGAGTTGCCTTGGGGCTGTTTTTAATTGGTTCCAACGTAACAGCCTCAAGTGCAACTCGGATAAATCGGAGTTCCTCTTCTTCGGGTGCAGTTCTGATCCAGATTGGAAGGAGTGGTGGCCAGTGGACATGTTTCCTCCAGCGGGTTCCTCCCAGGTGGCCAAAAACCTGGGGATTAAGATCGATAACGGCCTAACACTACGCTCCCAGATAATCGGTCTCACTGGCACCTGTTTTGGCTTGCTCCGGATGTTGCGCAAGTTTCTCCCCTTACTATCGGAGGAGCACAGGAAGATACTAGTGCAGGCTTTAATTGGCTCGAGAATTGATTATTCTAACATCCTTTATCTCGGCCTGCCAGAGTATCTGTTACAACGGCTGCAGGTGGTCCAGAACTCGGCAGCACGGGCCATCTTTGGACTATCTCGCCGTGCTAGATCCTCGGGCCTCCTGCAGTCACTGCACTGGCTTCCCGTACGGAAGCGGATAATTTTCAAGGCCCTGACTCTGGCGCATAAAGCTCTTTATGCCTCAGGAGCAAAATACCTACAAAAAAGGCTTGCCTTTTACCACCCTGCCAGGGCCCTGAGGTCCGGATCCCTGTTTCTTGCCGTGGTCCCTCGTATAAAAAGGGCACGCATCGGAGGCCGTTCTTTTAGACTGCTGGCCCCGCAGTTATGGAACACGTTACCAGTGACACTGCGCAGTACGTCAAATTTATTGGCGTTTAGGAAGGGTCTCAAAACTTGGCTTTTTATCTCTTAGTTGTCACCCCTTTGGTCATTCTGGATCTTTCCTTTTCTCTGTTTTTTTTCTTGTTATGTTGTGAGATAGGTGTGCAACCAAAGCGCCGGGACACTCTTTGGAGTAGCCGTGCGCTATACAAAACCAAGATAACATAACATAACATAACAGAGGGTGCGGTAGTGAATAGGGTGAAAGGGAGTGTCGGGCGGGCACAGGGTGTGATTCTCAGGGAAGAGCAGCGCAGATGGGGGGAGGTTTATGGCCCATGCATAAGAGAGAGAGCGGGGGTGACCAGTGCGTGGGGGAGATGCTTGCGAGGGTGGGGAGCCATGCTGAGGATCGGCGGCGTGCAGAGAGTGGGTCTGGTCAAGGCATCTAAAATGGCTGCCGTGCACGACAAAAGTGTGGCATTGGAAAAAAAGCAAGATGGCGCAGACCATGTTTATCAATACGGATTAATTTATAACAATTATTTTTAACAATATATTTACTCGCAGTGTCAAAATGGCGGTCAACACTTCCTGATTTCCTTCGAATCGAACGTTAACAGACGTCACGATCGGCGGCGTGCAGAGAGTGGGTCTGATCAAGGCATCTAAAATGGCTGCCGTGCACGACAAAAGTGTGGCATTGGAAAAAAAGCAAGATGGCGCAGACAATGTTTATCAATACGGATTAATTTATAACAATTATTTTTAACAATATATTTACTCGCAGTGTCAAAATGGCGGTCAACACTTCCTGATTTCCTTCGAATCGAACGTTAACAGACGTCACGCAGCAAAAAAAAAAAAAAAATGCTCACGCGCAGCCGCTGGAAGACAAGTATCAACATATATGAGCATCCGCAGCCACCCTCAGAAAACATAGGGGGTCAGGATACGTCTCCCGTACCCCCTTATACCCATTTCTCACATTGTTTTTCCTCCATCTTGTAATTTAATTAAAACGAAACACAAAATGGCGAATTCCCGTTTCGCGTCCCGGTTCGCTACCCGGTTCGCGAACCGGAAAGCGCTTCTACCGCAAAAAAACAATTTTTTTTTATTTGCCCCACTGGACCCTTTAATAACCCCAACATCATTCCTAGGGGGTCAAGAAGGGTCTACCTTGCCCCCTTTCATTAAATTCCCCCTTCGTTTTTCTCCTCTTCTTGTCTCTCGATCCTACCGAGAGACAAGATGGCGGCCGCTCCGGACTGTTTAGAATGTTGACAGACACCGGAGAGCCAATCAGCTTCGCTTCGCAAAGCTCTGTTACGCGAAAAGTACGCGAACCGGAGCGCTACCCGGGACGCTGTCACAGATATATCTGTTTTTTTAAACGGTAATTTCTCAAAATCCACTGGAGCACATATATTGAGACCCAGCAAAGGCACATCGGGCTAACAATCCCTACAATTTTGCCAAGTTTCGTGCAAATCCATTCAGCCGTTCGAGCTAAACTTGAGGCCAAACGCCCTATGGAAAACTCAATGTTAAAAACGTGTTTTGGGACCCCCCTTTTTTCTCGCCCCCCCCTTGACGAAACCCCAGGGGCTGCTCAGAAACAAAATGTGCCATTTTCCGGAAAGTTTCAGCCAATTCCGTCCACAAACGCCAAAGTTATTAGACATAGAATTTTCAAAAGTCCCATAGAGAAAAAATCCTAACTATATATACCTACTGGCGACCGCCAGTAGGTAATATATATATATATATATATATATATATATATATATATATATATATATATATATATATATATATATATATATATATATATATATATATATATATATATATATATATATATATATAGATATATATATAGATATATATCTATATATATATATATATATATATATATATATATATATATATATATATAGATATATATCTATATATATATCTATATATATATATATATATATATAAATTCGAAGAGCTCCACACCACTTCTAGCAAGCAATCCTGCAACGCCAGAAAGAGAAGGAGCCGGACCACAGAATCAGGTGCAATGATTTTATTTTGCATAGAACAGCTACGTGTTTCAGGCTTCCACAAGCCCTTGTTCACGCTGTAAGTCAATAAAGTTTTATGTTGCTTTTATGTTGATACAGAGAGATTGTGCTCGCCCCTGATAGTGACATCATCCATCACATGGTCATAAACATAGACAACATACTTGATCATATATTTAGGCAAAAACAAAAGACAGACTCTTTAACAGCATTAAGGCCATTACATTTCTTTCAGTAACATTAAAGCCTTTCTAAAATCATAATATCACTGGATAAATCCACTATTAGCCATTTGACATTGAGCAAATATCTGTATAAATACATCACAAAAGGAATAAGGCTCATTTCTTGAATGTCATGTATGCTAAATCTTGGTAATCCAATATATGCATCATAAAGAAAACGACCATGGATGTAGTAATAAAATATGTGCAAAGCAGCAAATATGGAAAGGGGCGACCAACTTGGTCCCCCCGAACGTATGGCTGAGTGCCTCGATCCCCCCGGGAAGCCATTTTTGGGCGGGAGGCGCGTCTCGGCTGGTATGCCCGAAGCGGCGTAGCCGGGGCGCGCCTGTTCCCGCCCTAGAGTGGGCTGGCCTAGACACTGACGCAGCCAGCCACGCCCTCGGGGCAGGCAGGGGCGGGTATACGCCCGCCCCGAAGACGGATAAAAAGGGACGCAAGACCAGAAGACGGCCTCTTGTTCTTGTGCTCTGAAGCTGCACCTCCTCGCTGCACGTGAGCTCGGGACAGAACGAAGAGCCAATTTTGAGCGTTTTAATCTCTCTTTTTGTCTTCTAGATACTTCGTCTGAAAAGATGCCCAAGAAAGGCGCGAAGAGAATGTCGACTGACCAGTTGGTTCGGGCCCTCATGAAGGACATGTCCGAAATTAAGAAGCGGTTGGCGGAGCGAGACGGCGAGGAGGGATCGGGGCGTCCACCGGCCGGAGGGAAGCCAAAGAGGCCGAGAAGGGGGCCGGTCGGGGGAGACGTCCCGGTTCCCTGTTCCCCGCTCGAGGCGCCAGCCCCGGTACCGGCCCCGGTACCGAAGGAGGGGAATCCGATTCCCGTAGTAGTTACCCCGACATCCACTGAAGACATGCCTCCCGAGTTGGCGGCACAGTTAGCGGCGTGGTTGGGGGACAGTAGCGAGGGCGCCACGGCTGCCGAAGCGCAAGCACTCATTAAACAGTTGCGCGAGAAACGTGATACAGCCAAGGTGCCCGCGTCGGATGCGGTGATAGACAAGCCACGAGTGGCGGAGGCAGCGTCCGGTGCAGGTAAGCGGCCATTGCCGATCGCAAGGGATGAGTCCACACCCTCTCGTAGAGAAAAGTTGGGGCAACATGTTCCTTTGGCAATAAAGGAAAAGATTTGGGCGGGGGAATACGTAAACATTTTCTCCTTGCTCGTTGATCATTATGAGGTTGAAACTGTTAAGGGCCAAAAGGATTTGATGCATCCAAGTGTTTGGCGCGCAAAAATGGCCGCCTTTAAAGTGAATGAGAATATTGGCAACTGGGGTAATGCTTGGGGAATTTTTACGTCAATTTTGGGGGAACGTAGGCCTGAATTGCTCCCTGAATTTCCAGTATATCAGTCACGAATTATGGGGTACTCGACATCGCACCAAGGTAACCAATGGTTCTGTTATGACAACCTTTTCAGGAAAGCGATGGAGCATAACAAAAGTTTAACCTGGGACTGTTACGATTCTTTGACATGGAATAAGATGAAAGAGTCGGGGATGTTGAAAGTGCCGTTGGTGGGGAGTACTGTTGGTGAATCCTCCCGCCAAAATGGGGGGACGCCCTTTCGGTCGGGTACGGGTACAGACGATTACTCAAGACCCGCCGGCAATACAGGGAAGAGGGGTTTCTGTTTCAATTTCAACAGAAGTAAATGTACTAGGCCCCCGGGATCTTGTAAATTCAAACACGAATGTAGTGGCTGTGGGGCACCCCATCCTGAGTCCTCGTGCAGAGCCAAATCGGGTGAAAATGGGGGTAGAGGGGGCGCCAAACAGGTCTAATATAGTCCGAGGGGCGCCTTTACCAACCCCGATTGATACCCTGGCGATGATTCCCTGGCTCAGCGAATACCCAGATCGTACTTCAGCTGGGGTGCTACGAAACGGTTTTTCATATGGTTTCCGCATCCCGGTGGGGAACTTTCAGGGTGTCGGGTCGTGCAAAAACCAACTTTCCGTCTTGCAGCATACGACTGTAGTACAGGATAAGATCCGGAAAGAGGTTACCCGAGGTCGGGTTGCCGGCCCGTTTAGTGTTCCCCCGGTACAGAATTTTGTTTGTTCGCCTTTAGGGGTGGTCCCCAAGAAGGACCCAGGTGAGTTTCGATTGATTCACAATTTATCAGCGCCTCATGGCCTTTCTGTAAACGACGCAATTGATCCAGAGATATGTTCGGTGCGGTACGCATCATTCGATGAGGCCGTAGCCATTTTGAATCGCCTGGGGCCCGGGACGCTGATGGCGAAATCAGATATCGAGTCAGCGTTCCGTTTGCTCCCGGTATACCCGGAAGACCAACGGCTTTTGGGATTCATGTTTCAAGGTTCGTATTACATGGATAGGTGTATGCCGATGGGGTGCTCTATATCTTGTGCATATTTCGAGAAATTCAGTAGTTTTCTACAATGGGTTTACACGAAGAAAACGGGTTTTCGAAATGTGATGCATTACCTCGATGACTTTCTGTTCCTTGGGGCCGCTGGGGATGATGAATGTGCCCGGGCCTTGACTGAATTTTGTGTTTTAATGATTCAATTTGGCGTGCCATTGGCACCAGGTAAAACTGTGGGTCCCACGACTTGCCTCGAGTTTCTCGGGATCGAGTTGGACTCTAGTGAGGGTTGTTTTCGTTTACCAGCTGCCAAAGTGTCGAAATTCAGGGCAGCCCTGCAAATGTGTATTATTGCATCTAAAGTTACGCTGCATCAATTGCAGCAATTGGTGGGGAAGTTGAATTTTGCCCTGAGGGTAATCCCGATGGCCCGCCCCTTCTCCCGTTCAATTGCCCAGGCGATGGTCGGCCTAAAAGAGGGTCACCATCGCACGAGATTATCAGGCGAGGTCCGCCAGGACATGCGTATTTGGTTAGCATTTTTGGCGGATTTCAATGGTCGAGTCGTCTGGAACAAACCGGCCTTGTCCTCTGAAGAGCTTGGTCTATGGACGGATTCAGCGGGAAGCGTGGGTTTCGGCGCCATCTTCGGCACAAAATGGTCGGCACAAAGGTGGCCAACATGGTGGCATGAAGGGGGGCTGACGAGTAATATTGCTTTCCTTGAACTGTTTCCCATCTTGGTGGCCCTCAGGACCTGGCCCGATGGATTCAAAAATCACTCTGTCATATTTTGGTCTGATAATATGACCGTTGTAGAATGCATCAATAGTCAGGCAGCACGTTGTAAAATGATTTTAAGGCTGCTTAAAGAAATTGTCTTACTGTGTATGCAACTGAACGTGGTATTCAGAGCAAAACATGTCCCGGGGGTGATGAATCAGGCTGCTGATGCACTGTCTCGTTTTCAAATACAGGCTTTCTTGGGTTTCCTTCCCTCAGCGGACCCAGAGCCAGCACCCTTTCCCGAAGCTCTCTGGTCTCTCGGTGCCCCGAACTTCGTTACCTCGTGGGAGAGAGTCTAGCACCAAGGACGAGGAAGGCATACGAAGGGGCGTTTCGGGCCTATTTAGCCTTTTTGGGGACGGAGAGAGGGGGGCTTTGGGGGCACGAGGATTGGGTAGTACATTTTCTGATGTCCTTGCGTAGGGCTGGGAAGTCGGTGGCTACAGCCCAGAGGCATCGTGCTGCCATTTCCTTTGTTGCCAGGGCTCATAATATCCAGGACCCGACAGCGTCTTTCGTGGTACAGAAAGCGCTACGTGGGTGGCAACGCCTTGAGGGTCGCAGAGTAGATGAGAGGCGCCCGATAGGTCTGGATAGGTTGGCCCAGTTGCTGGCCACACTCCCCGCCACATGCTCGTCTCTGTTCGAGGCCTGCTTGTTCCGAGCTGCTTTTACGCTTGCATTTCACGGGGCGATGAGGATAAGTGAGCTGGTGGCAAGGAACAAACAGGATGTGGTGGGGGGTTTGTGCCGGGAACACGTTCAGATCAGGGGTGAGACGATGACTGTATCCTTTGTTAAGTCAAAAACCGATCAAGGTGGGGTGGGAGACTGCATAGTCATTCGCAGGATTCCCGGGTCCCCCATGTGTCCGGTGAAGTGTTTAGAAGATTACCTAGCACGAAGGGTGGCATCATGGGGAGGGACATTGTTGAGACACGCGGACGCCACCCCGCTGACGAAGTTTCAGTTTCAGCGGGTGCTCGCGATGTCAATTACTGCAGCGGGCTTGGACCCGGGTGAGTTTGGGACCCATTCCTTTCGGATAGGGGCTGCCACTGAAGCTACAGCCAGGGGTCTTAATGTGGAACAAGTTAAACGAGTGGGGCGTTGGTCCTCCAATTGTTATAAGAGGTATGTGCGGTTGCACATGTTGTGAAGCTGTAATAATGTACTCACGCTTCTTGTCTTTTGTTTGGTTTTCAGTTACGCAAGCCTTCGAGGCGGGGCGGACTATGCAGTCGACCCAACACCAGGCCAGCGGTCAGACATCACCGGCTGTGAGAAAGAAGGTGTGGGTCGTGGGCCACTCATACGTGAGGCGTGCCGCAGACGTATTCGAAGCAGGTGACATGATTCACGTAGCTGGGGAATACGGGTACAGAATGTCCTTCTACGGAAGGGGCGGTCTCTGTATTGACCAGTTTCAGGCATTCTTTGAGGGTTTGTTAGGGCGGACGAGGTCACCGCCGTCTATAGTCATAGTACATTTAGGGGGCAATGATTTGGTCACCACCGGTAGACGACTTCTCCTGGAGGCCATGCTTTCCACTGTAAGTTGGTTGGCGAGGAAAGTTCCGGGGTGCATAATTGCGTGGTCTCATATGATCCCACGAAAAGTGTGGCGGGGGGCTGTTTCGATCCCTGCTTTGAACCATTCTGTTAGAAAACTTAATAACAAAGTGAGTAGGTTGTTTCGTTCCAGGACATTGCATTCTATCTCGCACGGTTGTATTAATGATGACAGTATGTATCTGGGGGATGGTGTGCATTTGTCTCGGGTGGGAAATGAGCTACTCATAGGAGACTTCTTAGCATGGTTAAAAACGTTGAAACATGACCTTTAGCTAGGAGTTTTGTGGGGGGCCCGGATAGCCGGTCAACTATCCGGGCCTGTGGCGGTAAGGTCATGATCGGTGAGCACTAATTAGTAGATCCCTATGAGTGGGCGTCACCCAACACGGATGGGAGCGCTCGGGAGAGGTGGCCATTGGCCCCTCAATGGGGAGGCGGTCCCTTCTAAGGATGGGTCGCCGGAAGTAAAGGAAAGGCGGTCAAGGCCCCTTCCTTTGTAGGAGGGGTTACAGCCCCCTCCTGGGGAATTTCCCGGGGCCAGTGACATCTGCGACGGCAGATGCGGTAAGTTGTGTGGGGTTGGGATAAGGTCTACGGTACCTTCTAGATACCTCACACGAGTATTCGAACGACCTTTAACTGGCGTCGAGTCTTTAGGTGCCCCCGTCAAGTCAAGGGAAATTGGTAATAGTTGCACTTGAGGTACGCCTCCGTGCTGTCGCCCAGCCCAAGTGGGAGGGGTAAGTCTGGTTAGGGATCTTGACACCGGTTATGACCTTGCCGTTGGCCCTTAAACGTTAGGTTGTACAATTTCAATATGTCAAGAAATGTTTGTAGGATGCTAGTTCGGCTAGGAGAACCTCTGTATTAGAGAATCTGTTAAGGTTAGCCAAACATCGCAATATGGTAATGAAATTGTACATAACATGAAACGTTTAATGTTTTAATTTTTGTTTTAATAAATACGGCCGGGATGGTCACTCCATCCCACTTCCAAAAACTTAAGAACTGTTTCCGGTTTCCCTCCTTTGGGGATTGTGTTGAGAGGGGGTGGCGGGTATCTCGGCCATATGGAAAGGGGCGACCAACTTGGTCCCCCCGAACGTATGGCTGAGTGCCTCAATCCCCCCGGGAAGCCATTTTTGGGCGGGAGGCGCGTCTCGGCTGGTATGCCCGAAGCGGCGTAGCCGGGGCGCGCCTGTTCCCGCCCTAGAGTGGGCTGGCCTAGACACTGACGCAGCCAGCCACGCCCTCGGGGCAGGCAGGGGCGGGTATACGCCCGCCCCGAAGACGGATAAAAAGGGACGCAAGACCAGAAGACGGCCTCTTGTTCATGTGCTCTGAAGCTGCACCTCCTCGCTGCACGTGAGCTCGGGACAGAACGAAGAGCCAATTTTGAACCCACCCACCAGCCCCTGAAGACAGCCAGTTGTTTGTAATAAAGTTGATTAATTTTGCTTGTGTTCTCGTTTCCAGGTTGGAGTATCATGTTGATATTGAGTTAATAAAGAATGGTCTGTTTGAGTACGTTTTTACCATTAAAGAGATTCTGATTTAGTGTTCAATTTTATGCATGCCCTTTCGGTCATAGTGGCCAAGGTATTCTGAGTTTTAGTAAGCACTGTCGTATTTATTTGGTAGGCGGTAAGGTCATGATCGGTGAGCACTAATTAGTAGATCCCTATGAGTGGGCGTCACCCAACACGGATGGGAGCGCTCGGGAGAGGTGGCCATTGGCCCCTCAATGGGGAGGCGGTCCCTTCTAAGGATGGGTCGCCGGAAGTAAAGGAAAGGCGGTCAAGGCCCCTTCCTTTGTAGGAGGGGTTACAGCCCCCTCCTGGGGAATTTCCCGGGGCCAGTGACATCTGCGACGGCAGATGCGGTAAGTTGTGTGGGGTTGGGATAAGGTCTACGGTACCTTCTAGATACCTCACACGAGTATTCGAACGACCTTTAACTGGCGTCGAGTCTTTAGGTGCCCCCGTCAAGTCAAGGGAAATTGGTAATAGTTGCACTTGAGGTACGCCTCCGTGCTGTCGCCCAGCCCAAGTGGGAGGGGTAAGTCTGGTTAGGGATCTTGACACCGGTTATGACCTTGCCGTTGGCCCTTAAACGTTAGGTTGTACAATTTCAATATGTCAAGAAATGTTTGTAGGATGCTAGTTCGGCTAGGAGAACCTCTGTATTAGAGAATCTGTTAAGGTTAGCCAAACATCGCAATATGGTAATGAAATTGTACATAACATGAAACGTTTAATGTTTTAATTTTTGTTTTAATAAATACGGCCGGGATGGTCACTCCATCCCACTTCCAAAAACTTAAGAACTGTTTCCGGTTTCCCTCCTTTGGGGATTGTGTTGAGAGGGGGTGGCGGGTATCTCGGCCATATTTATAAAGTGCAAACAGATGTGAATTTTTTGAAGGTGCAAAGAAGACAAAATTCGATATAAATATAAAGTGCATATGACTTTTTGATATATGAGGCGTTATCAATATTGTAACTATCAACCATTGCAATAATTTAGTTAAAACCATATAAATTACCCTCTAAAATTCATCAAACAGTAAAAAAGTGTTACTATACAAAGTCAAACATAACAACATCTAAGTTATAAAAAGATGAAAGTTTAGAAAATTAGAACATTAGAAAATTAGAAAATTACATAAAATGACCTAGGGCGAGGGCGGGCCCGTGTTGATGTCAGTGCTGCAGGAGCAGTGTTCACAGCATTTTTTGTTAAGCAGAGCCGGGGGCACAGAGGACTTTGGCATCGACCCACAGGGGTTTTTATTGTTTGAAAACCTGTAGCAATAGTGACTGACTCACTGAAGGTTACAACACTGCACTACAGGAACCAGAGTGCAACGCTGATTGCCACGCCCACTTGGGCTGTATCCTGGAATTTAAAATGCGCAGTGCCCGTTGCTTTGTTCTCAATGCAGAAATCACGCCTCTGACGAAGGGAACTGGAGTTCTCGAAACGCGTTTTGCCTTGTGATGAAATGTATGCTTTATTCCTCGACTGCCTGCTGGCCAAAATTATGCCAAATAAATGAACTTACCCAACTGCTGACTGGCTTCCTCCTTCAGGGCTACTCTTGTGTTTGGATATATATATATATATATATATATATATATATATATATATATATATATATATATATATATATATATATATATATATATATATATATATATATATATATATATATATATATATATATATATATATATATATATGTATATTTACACACATATATATATATATATATATATATATGAAACATTATAAGAAGTGACAAATCAACTACAAAAAATTATATCAAGCACCAAATTAATAATATATCTATATATCTATATGTAAACAAATATTATAAAATTAAAAAAATAAAAATTAATAATAATAGATATATTTACATAATATTAGGAAAATTACTTGAGTCTGGGATTATAGATAGACTATACCCACTCCAGTTTATGCGACAGTTGTGAAAGCGTAGGTTTTCAGAGGGCTTACATTTACAATTCTCACTCCAAACAGGTCAACAGTAGGTAAATAATTGGAATCAGGAGAGGGAATATTTACTATTCCAACTCCAGTCTGTGCAACAGTAGGGAAAGTGTTGGACTCGGGGCGGGGTGGGGGATACATTTACTATTCTGTGCAACAGTTGGGAAAGCTCTGCACTTCAGAGGGGTAAGATTTACTATTCCCACTCCAGTCTGTGCAACAGTAGGGAAAGTGTTGGACTTATGATGGGTTGAATCTATGATTCCTGCACCAGTCTAAGCAGCAGTAGGGAAAGTGCTTCACTTCAAACACATTACATATTTGAATAGCTCTATTAATTTAGAACAAATATAAAAACTTTAATATGAACATTATTAATTAACTTTTGTCCCTAAAGCCCTTTAAACCCAACAGCCCACACCCAAAATATAACTAAAATATAATCAATTAAAAAATTAATTAATAAAGAATTGTTAATTATTGTAACTTATTTAACTTGCCAGGCTATACTCCTACAAACCCAGAAGCCCACAGGTAAAATATAACTAGAAAATATAAATATTTCACAATTCACATATTTAATAATCAATTAAATAACGAATACTAAAATAATTAATTGTTAATTATTACTTAATTTACTCCTGACTCTATTCTCCTACAAGCCCAGCAACCCACATCTAAAATATAACGTAAAATATATTTATTAGACAGTTTGCAGAATTAATAACCAATTAAATGATTAGAAATGAATTGACAATTCATTGTTAAATAGGTATTACTTAATAAACTTACCACCTTACACCCATCCAAACCTAGAAACCTGCAACAACACTATAAATTATTATTAGCAATGAAATTCAAACTTATATAGCACATAAAATTACAAATTCTATTTAAAAATTATATTAACAATTAAACAAACAATAATAAATATAACATTAATATATGCACTAAAACACATAAAGATATCTTAAAAATGATGGGGCAAATTAACAAGCCCGTTTCGTCCCTTTTACGCCGCTGTTGCATCACATTTTGAGACACAGCGGTGGCGTAAACAATGTGGCATGCTGCGGCCCATTTACAATGTGACGCATCTAGGGAGATGTGTCACGTTGTAAAGCCCTGCGCCACATTATACCTGCGTCAGGTAAAATGTATACAGGGTGGGCCTTCCCACGCAGGAAAGCCTTGTAGAAGTGACGCAGTGAAATCTACAAGATTTCACTGCACCACTAGTGCATCCCTAGTGCGGCTTCAGGATTCCTTCGGTTCCTTCGTGGGGCTGCTCGAGGGGCTGCTCGAGGCTCCGTGAGGCTGCAGTGGTTCAGCGGAGGTGCAGCGGCAGTGCAGCGGCAGTGCAGCGGCGTCATCGCGGCAGGCTGCCGGGCCGGGCCTGGTGTAGCCTTGGAATTCTTTGTGGCCGCCAGAGCTGCCCGGGACTACAAAGGCAGCAGGGCAGTAGCAATGCTGCGGACGAGTACTTGATAGCGGAGGCACTGTGGAAAACGCCGCGGAAAAGGTCGAACGGCTGATTCCTGTCCTCCGCGATAGGTCCCAGTGTGAGACTGAGTCCCGTGCCAGGACTTCCTAGTGCTAGCGCACAGGGAATTCTGCGGGTGAAAGCTGTGGTTGCTGTGTGAGGCTTGGACAGTGGAAACAGTGCCTTGCTCCCACCTGTAAAAAAAAACAAGAGAAAAGCCGGAAAGAAAAACTGTGAGTGCGGGCTGAGTTGGAGTGGGGGGAATGCAGGGTTGGAAACTGGAGCTGGAGCAGGAGTAAGCTGGAACCAATTCACTTGGGCAAGACCTCCAATATAGCTATAGTTAGTGGTAACTACTATAGCGGTTATTTTAACCTACATTGACATTTTTATTGACAAGAACAAAAGGTCCCATAACATAAGGTACTTGCACACCTGACAACAACTGGCAGCAAAAACAGCAGGCGCCTATAGCTGGAGCTGGAGCTGGGACTGAGCTGGAACTGAGATGCTGGAGCAGGGGCCGGAATAGCTGTATTGCCATACAAACTAAAGTAACTTACTGCCTGGGTGTAAAACAACCGCTGGGTCATCCTGCCTGCCTCCCGCCGCCCACTCGCTATTCCCAGCTGACGAGTGGCGCCGCCGAGTGGAGAGCGGGAACTACATTTCCCAGCAGCCCATGCGGGCAGTGACACCGAGACACGTGCCAGGAGGCGCACATAACCTGCGCCAGCCCGCCTCGCGGGACGCAGGGACGACGGGCAAAGCCTGGGCCAAGGGCGGGCCTGTTTAAGCCCATTAAAAACTGGGTAAGACTGGACTGGGCCACCTCATTTACGTTTGCCCCGCGATACCTATCTTCCTATCCTCATTGGACAAATATCTTTCTACATCTTCTTTCATATTGTCCAATCCTTGATAATTCTCAAACTACATCATGACTACCAGAGGTAGTAGAAGCAAAACAGCACATGGTGCTGCGCAGACAACTGGCCCAATGGACCAGTTTATTACTAGGGCTAACGAGGCTATTGACCAGGGCATAATCCTGCTAGAACGAAGGGTATCGCAGGATTTTGCCCTGGCCAAACGGTCTTCGCTGGGCTCCCTCGCCGTAGCTAAAACACCCACACGCCTACTGGAAACCGGTTCACTACTGGAAGTACATGCAGAAACACACACTGTGCCAAGTACGGTCGACCAATCAGCATCCTTAGAGTTCTCGGACTCGCAATCATCCATGTTGTTAGAAAAAAACACTGTTCTTTTTGCAAGCCCGAACCGGGAGGACCCCATCACAGCACCAAACAGGGGTCTAAGGGAGGGAGCTGTACCTAAACAAAAGAAATTAAAGAAATTGCGCAAAGCGAATCACCCCAAGAACCATACTCATCATAAAGATTTACCCACTATTCAGGCAGCAGGACAAGTTAGTCCAATACAGAGAGAGTAAACCACTTCACCACCAGAAATCATTAATCTCTCCACGAACATAGCAAATCTTAGTGTAAACAGTAACACTGGTGGAGTGTGCAAAATCTGTGGGATAAATAACCAACTGCTAATCCGATTAGGGGAATTAATTACAACCTACATGCAACCCATTGAACTGTCCCTGCTAAAGATTGAAAAACAGATATCTGCTCTGACTGCAACTCCAAATATCCAAAAGGGGGTGGGTCCTGTACATACAGGGGTGCAAAAAGCGAATAACAAAACCCCTAAGGTAGGGGCACAAGCCACAAAAGCTGCTACTGAAGCGACATCTGTAAAACCAAAGCCCCCCCACCCCTCCCGTAGGGGTGAAGAAGGGCCCTGAGACAACAAAAACTCCAGCCCCCCCTAAAACCCTGAAGTCTGACCAAGTTAAGCCTCCAGGGGCACAAAATACTAACACCAGGTCCAGGGGGAGGGGTGGACACCCAATACATCTACCACCAGAAGCAAGTCCCTATGTGGTGATTATGACTGGGGTTCCTGAGCTGAGTACAAATATGGAGGAACCAGGCTGGTCTTTAAAAAACAAGGTACTGCACTGGTTGTCTATCAATAGACCTCTACCACCGTAGTCTGCTAGCAGAGTCTCAATGGTTTGCAGGGTCCCATGGATAGGCAAGGAGCCTAAAAGAATCATGGGAGACTGCGTTATTGTCAACTTTGATGACCCACTCACAGTTGAGCACATTTGCTCCTCGGGTATGCCAGCAACAAATGATTGGATAGATACAAAAAGACTCTCCTACTTCTACCCGCCAACACCTCCCTATAATGAATGCCCAGAATGGAACTGGACCCAAGTAGGAAACTGGGACAGGAGAAGGGACTGGGTTGACTGGCCCGGATATGGAGGTAGAGACGTTGCTCCCTCCGTAGGCTGGAGAGGCACACCAGTTGCAAACAGATTTGACTGCTTAGAAATGGTAGATTAACCACCATCGTGTACCGGTCAGGGAAACACAGGTCCTTTGTCCTCGAGGTTTAAACCCTCACAATCATCTTCAAGCTTCCCGAGATTATGCTCCACAAACGTTATCCCTGATATGATGACAGAATTAAAATTAATAACACCCATCTCTCCCGCAGAATAACCTCTGATTTACCAATGTCTCTAGTCGTCATAAATGAAATTAACGAGACACCTGGTAATGTGGGGAAGGTAGTTCTCCCAAGATCATCAAAACCAGATTTATTGCAAGAGAACTCTAATATCCCTGATGATTCCTCAGAATTACATTCCACTGTCCCGGTACCAGATCTGTATCCACTGTCAGGTATATTAGCTTCCAACGTTCTCCCTAACATCAGTGACCAGGCAAACTCTACTTTGACCCTTTCTGTCCTGTTTTGGAACGTTACCGGGCTCCACTCCAAGATAAACCACAAACCATGGCTAGACACAGTTAGTCTACATCAAATAGTATGCTTACAGGAAACTTGGGCCATTGAGCCTATACACATCCAGGGTTATAAAACATACCATGTTCCAGCTAGCTCTAAAACTTTTGGTAGACCTAAGGGAGGTCTTGTGGTATATACCACAAATAACTTACCATCTATGGATTTACCTGTTCTTCTGTCCAGTGAGAATTTCCAAATCTTAAAGGTCTCATTTAACAAGTGTACGTTGTACTTTTTTGTTAACTTTTATAATAACCTCCAGTCAACTGAATGTGCTAAAATTCTAACTGAAATCACATCCTTTCTGATTGAACAACGGAACAAATACACCTCCCATACTTGCTATGTGATTTGGGGGGGGGACTTTTCCCTGTGTAATAACCACAAGAATAGCACCTGTGGTCTCCAGGATGAAAACGGATGCTCCCTGACTCACTTCACACATACGAAGCTAGGTAACTGCCTAAATGAGTGTCTTTTATCACTAGAGTTGGAATACGCGAATGACCTTGTGGATCCACCCGCTGATTTCCTTTCAACATTTCATGGAAGGGGTCTGTCAAGTGTCATCGACTACATTCTATGCTCCCAGATAACAAAGGGTCAACTGAAAACTTTTAAAACAGGCTCAGATATCAGTAGTGACCACTTTCCTAATAGTGTTACTCTGTCAATTAAAAATGCTTTACCCCAATTAACTAGGGTCAGTTTACTAGATCAACAAACATTGTCTATGGATAAAGTAAATGGCTTTTCTGTAAAATGGTCCAAAATCGACCCAGAAGCAATTACTGGTAAAGTGATATCTAGAGCCCTTCCATGGGTGAATAATTGTTTGGCATCAGATTCCTCACCCCAGTTGATTATATCCAATAATTATTAGAATTATAAGGGAAGAACTGTTCCGTAATCAAAAATCTAGAAAACCGGAAACCAAAGGCTGGTTTAATTCAACCTGCCGTAAAGCCTTAACTGACTTAAAAAGAGCCCTACAAAACCAAGTCAGAGATCCTGCTGAGATTGTTAAACTTAGAAAGGCTTATAAACTGGCACAGCACAACCGCAGAAACGAAATCAAGAAGAACCTATGGGCCCAACTACATGAGAGCTGCCTACGCAAAGACAGTTCTCTGTTCTGGCGTACGGTTAAATCACCCTTTCTGGCAGATGTCACATCTTCCTAACATCTTGACGTGGCAGTGACGGCTGACGAGTGGGTGGTCCACTTCTCAAAGATATTTGGTGTCCCCCCGTGGATACTATAAACGAGGTTCACGTGGCAGGGGATCGTACCGGGGGACCAAATATTTCCCATTGACCTTCTCTTTGATCATAAAGAGGTTATTAATGCGCTGTCATCTTCCAAAACTGGTAAGGCCCCCGGCCCGGATGGGGTTCCTCTAGATATCTTTGTGCATAGTTTGGAACTCTGGTCACCTCTCGTCACCCAGGTCATGGCAGCAGTTACAAAAATAGGCCTAATAGACTCTTGGTCCACTTCCATCTTGCTTCAAATTTTTAAGAAGGGCGAACGTAACAATCCAGCATGTTACAGGCCCATCTCCCTCCTGGACTCCTTGGGGAAAGTCGCCGGCCGGCTGATCTTGGAACGCCTCCAGGATTGGGCGTCTATGAATAACATCCTGACAGATCTCCAGTATGGCTTCCAGGAGAGACTTGATACTGTTGAGCAGGCATTGAACCTAGCCCTTCTGATTGGTAAATATGTAGGGGCTAAAAGTGGTAACCTGTACCTAGTCTATGTCGATCTCAGTGCAGCATTTGACTGCGTCATTTACTCAAGGCTGTGGTCCATTCTCTGTGAATTGGGGGTAGACTCCCCTCTTATCCAAGTTCTCCGCGAACTCTACTCAGATGCCACTGCATGTGTCAGATACAGGATTGGCGGCGAATTATCTCCATCTTTCCCCGTCAACAAAGGTGTTAGACAGGGCTGTGTCCTGGCTCCCTTCTTATTCAATCTTTTCACCAACGGGCTGGAAGCGGCCATGCTTGAAGGGAGTCAGGATCTTCCTTCTATTAATCATCGCCCTATTCCCGCTCTGTTATACGCGGACGATTCCGTAATTTTAGCCAGAACATTAAACCAGTTACAAAGACAATTAGATAAATACTGTCAATATATGCTCTCTTTAGGACTGAAAGTGAATAAAAATAAAACCTTCGTTATGCACATAGGCCCTAGGGCGAAGAACCCTAAACCAGTTTTTATTGATCAAGTTAGGCTGGAACGGACCAGGGAATATCCCTACTTAGGAATCTTAATGGACAACAGACTATCCTGGAAACAAGCCATGATTAGCAAAAAGCTACTTTTTCAGAAAGCAACCTCAGCTCTTGTTTCCTTTTCGAGGAAACTGGGTAAACCTGCCCCAGCAGAGTTGCTTAAAATCTACCACGCTAAATGCCACAGTGTAGCAACCTACAGCACAGGGGTTTGGGGTTACGCTCCCGCAGATACCATACAGACGGTTCAAAACGGGTTCTTAAAATACTTACTGGCACTTCCCCAAAGTGCCCCAATATACGGTTGCCACATCGAGCTGGGTATTGACTACCTGACAGATAACATCAGATGCCAGCCGATCTTGTCGTGGCACCGTATTTGGACCAAAATACAATGCCATCTAACCCGCTCATTGATAACCGACTGCTTAGCCTTGGCAAACTGGAGCAAAATCCCTTGGCTTCTATATGTTTCCAATTCCCCTAAGGATTTGAACTGTACAACTTATTTCTTAGAACCCCCGACAATGACAAATATCACCAGGAAAGACCTGAAAAAACTTTGTCTAACCCATCTCAGAGATCATCCGTCTTTCCCAAGAAGTAATCAAACCCACAAATGTACAGATCCTATCGGTCCAGGCTGTTTTTGGTATCCAACCATACCTAACATTCCAACTAACTAATCATGAAAAATACGTTTTGACTAGGTTCCGATTTAATTCTTTTTTTCGCTTAGTTACTTTTCCTAAAGAGCAGGACTGGTCGCATCACCTAACGAAATGCCCATGTGATGGTACATCATCCCAGTCTACAATGCATTTAACTCTGTTCTGTAGATATTACGTGCTTCCCCGCAAGCGCTGGATAACTCCCTTACTTCGAAAAATGGGCCCGAGAACATGTCGGCCCGCTTACCGGCCTTGCAGTCATTGGATTCCCAATACGCTGCTAAGTGCAGAGCTTGTTTTTTAAAATTATGTCTAAAAACTTGCTGTAAAGCTTGAGCTTCTGTTTACTCGATTTCTCGATTTCATGCTCAGCTTTCTAATGAATTATTTTTAGTAATGGTTTTAAATGTTAACAGTTTTTAATTGTGTCAAGACATCGAGATTTTTATATGTACTGCAATGTTTTATCTCTGTACTTTTTATGGTTTTGCTGTGATATAACCGAATAAAAGTTTTATGAACCGAACTGAACACTGCACCACTTCTAGGATGGACTACGTTAAAAACTTATGCCTGCTTGGAGCAGGCGTAAGGAGTGAAGCAGCACAATAAGAATAGGCCTCTCTATGCATTGCTGGAGTTGCGTCGTTCTTTCGACACAACTCCAGCAAGGTGTGACTTTTGTGCCAACAGATGCGTTCAAATTTCGGACGCATCTGTCAATCCTTGCGTCATGCTGTGCCGTATTGCAAATACGACACATCCATGGGGGCACAAGGGTTTTGCACGCAGGCGCAGGGAAACTGACGCATCTCTGCTCTAACGCAGAGATGAGTCTGTTTCTTGTAAATCGTCCCCTATGTTTTTTACAACTATAATATTTTGAACGATATTAACAACAACGATATCCTTAACAAGCATATTACCTGCCAAAAGTATATTTTTGACAGTGATATTTCTGTACCAAAATGTTTTTGCATCACAATAGTTTTTTATGATATTTCTTTCTCACGATATTTTCAACTCAATATTTTGTCCGAATACTGGACCTCAGCTAATCGTCCCTGCAGCTTTTTAAAAGGAATGTACAATGGCAGAGTCCTTTTCTGGCAGTGCTACCAGAATTTGGTGCACTCTACTCCCTAGCCCGTGCACCACTTCCTTGATAGATAGACTCAAACGTCTCATCTTCCATCTGCACCTCTCGATCTCATCTTCCATTTGCATCTCTCGATCCGCGTTTAATATTTACAGCTCTTAGACTCTGCCTTTGTCCTTCCTCCCTCTCCAATATTATCCGTCTCTTTTCCCTCTTCTCCCTACTTCCACAGCTACTGTCTTCTGACTTCCGTCATTTCCGCAGCCTCTTCCTTTAGTTAACCTACCTGAGTTAGTACTAAAGCTTATGATCAAAAACTTATGTAGTATTCTTTCTTGTATTATTCTGTTTTTCCGAATATCTTGATTTATAATGTTGCTCTTTTATCTAACAGTTTGACTTGTGGTTTTCATGTCATTTGCTAGGTTTTAAACGTCTGATTTCACCTTGCAACATTTCCACTTTACTTGTAAAGAGCTTGAACATCCACAGGCTAACAGCTAACCAAATTAATAAATAGAAAGAAAATACATATACTTTTTATAATGAAAATACTAGTATTTTGTTACCTGATAACACATAATTAGGCTTTACAGTTTATAGTGTTTATTTTTTTTCAGTGGTTATACGTGTTTATTCATGCCGATCATCATCAGTGTTTATATGTTTACACTTTAAGGGGCTATTTTCCTTGTGGTGGGGTTTTATCAGTTATAATGGGTTTAGGCCTAAAACAGGAACATGTACATCTATTACAGAAACATTACAAAACAACTCACTATGTGCTACCTTACCCTGAAAAGTTCCAAATGCACTGGGTGTCGTTCCATTTCAATTGGCCAAATCAGATTGTAAAATGTAAAAGCAAGAAAATGCTAAAGCAACCTTAAACTTAAAATATTGTCAATGTAGTAAATCAAATGTGCAATGTGCAGGTATATTATCTATTGATCTGTGGCACAATGAACTTTCACCAGCTCAAAAAAATTATTGATGTGGCTCATTGCTTTGCTCTTAAATATGGGAAAGGAACGAAGAAGTTATGGTTTCTAGATATCACTATGCAGGTTCACAACACATCAGTAACACCAAAGCATGCCAATCTTTCCACAAAAAGCAGTGCAAAGTGGGCTTTCCTCCATCAGATGTTTGTCAAAGTTTTAATACATGCTCAGTTTTAGTATACTGAGGCCCAGATGTATCAGAATGTGATGCAGTACAATGCAGCTAGACAACTTGATGAGATGCACTGTCAAATGGAGAGGGGAGGAATAAACCATGTCTATCAGGATAGGGCACGTTCCTGCTCTCTCCCTGCACTGAGTGCACTCAGTACAGCCTAGCACCAGTGCAGGAACCTTCGAGCCATGGTGCATGGGTGGCTGGGTTGTAGGCAAAATAGTTTTTGTTCAGGAAGGTACACTTTCCTGCACAAAAACCATCCTTAGAGAATGTTTCCTCTTTCTTAATGTGCTGCAGAATGTAGCAAATTCAGCACCTCTATCGGTAAGGTGTGAATGTTGACACATTCCCAGGTTTACCGGTCTTGTAAATCTGAGAATGCGCCAAAATGCATGGGTGAATGCGTGGGAACACCCACTCTCCACGCATGTAATGCCTTCCAGGCACAGAGTAATGCAAAGCAGGGACTTGTGCTGCCTTCCAATGCTCCAGATTTATCAAGCAACGCAAGGGCCACATTTCCTTGCTTGGTATAATAAATCAGGGTCTTTGGCCCACATTCATCAAAGTATTTAGGAGTCGCAAACGGTGCGAATCGGTAAATTCGGCCATTTGCGATTCCTAAATATCTTTTTGGATGCATCAAACATTTTTGGGAAAATCGCTATTTTTAGCGAATTCCAAAAATGCAATTGCTTTTAAGGAATCGCAGATTTGCGATTCCTTAAAAGCAATGCATGATTGCCTTTTAAATTGCAAATTCGCAATTAGGGGGTGCAAATTACCACGAGGGTGAACCTCGTGGTAATTTGCGAAAAAGTTTAAAAATGCTCAAAATTGCATTTTAAACACTGTAATGTTACAGACACACTGTCCTTAGGACATGTGTGTGTGAAACATGCACTTAAAATGCATTTCAGGGATGCGGGGGGGGTCATTTGGACCCCCCCCCTGCACCCATGGAATGCATTAACATTTTGCGAATCGCAAATAGAAATTCGCAAAATGTCAATGCCTTTTCATTGATTCCTATGGGCCTTTGGCCCATAGGAATCAATGGGAATTGCGAATTCGCAATTTAGAATTCGCATAATCCTTGCTATTCGGTAAAAATTGCGATTTTCACTGAATCACAAAAATTATGCGAATAAATTGATGCATCCCATTTTGCGATTCCTTATTTGCGATTCCCTATTTTTCGCAAATAAGAAATCGCAAAATGTCCCGATGATGCATGTGGCCGTTTGTTTCTAAAGTAGCTTGTTAGGAAGGGCCTCATTCTGTTATTTTTCTAGCTTTCTTTTTGCTTTAATGTTTATCTTTTTAAAAAGGCGTCTTTATTTTTTGGCTTCTTTCGCTTTTCATAGTGTGTTATTAATAAATACATTTAGCATTTTACTATACTCTATTTTGAACACATTAGTCATGGGAGGCAATGAAGAGTTAATGTGTATTTTAATGTTTTCATTATATAGTGCACTGTTGTAAGTGAGTTTGAATGCTTAACTAGCATTTTTAACCTGCTGTATCATGTTACTGATAAAACATGGGGCCAGTGGTGTTTCCTACTTTTTTGAACGGTGTTTGTTTTTCTTTCCATATGTTCACATTTCTCACTCTATGAAAATTCAGGCGTGTATTCAGCCAATTCATCTTGGTCATGCAGCCTGTGCATCTGTTCTTTGTCAGATCTTGACATGGTAACGCAGTTTCATGAATGAACAGCATTCCTGCATCCTCTGTAAGTTTCACAAGAGTCTTTACAAGCTAGTATAAACATACCACCAGTGACAAACTGCATTTCATTTCACAGTGGACGCTTGATTCATGTCGCCTTTGCACACAGAGACCGACCAGCAGACACACAGCAGATCATGCGCTATGAACACAAACAAACACACACACTCAAACGGTATTAATTTACGTCAATTTGTGACAGTCATGTAGAAGCACCCTTTTCAACAAGCATTGGAAAGCTGATAGGCCTGGCCTCTTCTTAATGCAAACTTGCCTATCAATGATGAAGTTCGTTTGACTTGAAAAGACTCATTCACAGCTGATGGTTTTCTCCCACTGTGTGGCATAGATGGCATGACTGCTTTTCAGCCACTGATTTGCTCCATATTATAAAATAAAATGAAATCTTTATTAGTACTGAATATATGGCTAGCTGGGGAGGAACACACAAAGTACAGAAAACATGTATGCATTCCTGGCCAGTTTCAATCTCATTATTCGGATAAAAAAACATATCCATAAAAGGACAGACTCATACAATAAAACATCAAAAACACAAATTCATGATTTTCATAAAAAGATACTGTTGTAAAGTCCAGATACAGTGCAAAACAATTAAAATGCAGTTTGTACAGTATTCATCGTATTTCGTGCACCAACAGCGGATTACAAAAAGGACCCCATGCGAAATATTAACTCATCATCTCCTAAATAAGGAAGAGTCCTATCTGCTTTTCTGTGGTTCATGAATGAGTGCTTAAAAAAAAAAAAAGTAAAAACAGTTTGGCTTATTGCATATGATACTTACAAAAAAATAAAAAATATAATGTGTGTTTATCGCATGGGGACGGATCAAAATCAGGATTAGTTTGGAAGCCAAGTGGGTAACATAATAAATACTTCACAGTGCCCGCTCTTAGGTAAAAGAGAAGACCGCGCTCCCAGCGCCCCCTGGGTTTAGTATGAGATGTTGTTCATTCTCGCTGATCATAAAAGAGGATACCCTAGTTTTGATAGACTCCCTATCAAGTCTAAACTTTCTATAGTACCTATATAGCGCCGCCCGGAGGGCTATTTTATTTACAGTGTCTAACTCATTAGGGCTAGCACAGATATGGCCAGTTAATGTGTGCACCCCCACTGATGCATCACTCACACTTGACACCGTGGGTTTTGTTTACTTTTCTTCATTAGAAATGAGAGCATTAACTAGCAGCAACATTATGAAATTAACTGGACTACTCTAGGGGAAACAAATTAATGGTCGCTACTGGGAGATGCAATATTATTTGTCACAAAATGTATATATAAAAAAAAAAACCTTTATAAAAAGTAAAGTTTAGAACTTCAAAAATAATGCCTCACACCACGGCCACAGGTGCCTCCCGACCCCACGGCCAAGCATGAGTTGGGCAGTATGTCCCAAGGGGACCAAGAGATGACATATCAGAGTGACCTCTAATGTTTGCCGCTGCTGCCCCCCGCCCACCTTTGAGAGAGAGGAAGGACCAGAGCTGCCCACCAATCACAATGACCCACTGACCCTGCCAGTTCACCTTATTTTGACTGCTAGTGGTTGCACCCACACCAGTGTTGCCACAGTCACTTAGCCTGCAGCTGCTGAGGCTTGGCAAGTTTCCACTCCGGTGAGCTACCGACATGCCTGCCACTGCTGTCAGCAAGCAGCAAGGCGACAGAGTGTCCCTCACTCTTTCTTGCCCATCATGCACAACCTACTTATCTTCAAGATAATACATGCAGTGAGATTATCAACGGAGGCGGCGGTAGATCTGACTGTCAGACTGACAGCTTGCGTCTCAGTTAGAAGCAGACTGTGGCTATAACTGCACAAACCAGACACCTCCACTCCAGTTGGAAATTTGCATTTATAGTACACACATAAGCACATTGATTCAATAATGGTGCAAACAAAGAGGAAGACACTGTTGTGTCTCTGCAGATTCCTTAAGCCACATGTGTGAATCAATAGGTCTGTCTGTCTTCCCACAAGCTTGCGCCCTCCCAGGCCAATGTCTGCGAGGGGCTGGTTTAAGGGGAGTGTTCTGATTGTGTTATGTTATGTAATGTTAAAATAAATGTATAAAGTGGACATACACTGGGGAGGTTTCATGGCGCTACTTTGATTGATACCAAGGTCCTGAGGCACATTTAGAAGACCTGACGGAAAAGCCAGGTCTTAAGGAGGCTTCTGAAACTAAGAAGATTAGTGCAGAAGCGTATTTCAAAGGAAAGGGAGTCCCATGAACATGGGGGCCAAGATGGCAAACCTGGCACCACCAGTGAGCTTTAATTTAAAAGAGGGAGTGGACAAAAGTAGCTGATGTGCTGAACGAAGGTTGCATGTAGAACATGCTTATTGATCAAGTTATTCACATTATTTAGGGCTTCTCCCATTGAGTGACTTAAAAATAAGGCAGCCAACCTTAAAGGCACAGCGCTGGACTACCGGAAGCCAATGAAGTTTCTTTAGAAGAGGAGTACCATGAAGGTATTGGAATAAACTGCCAGCGGACTTGCGCCTGGAACCGGAGGAGGCTAGGTTCCGAGCGAAACTTAAAACATTCCTCTACACTAAATAATTGTCCGCTCAGTTTTTGTGTCCCCTGCTGCTGCCTCTCCCACTTTTAGCGCGTAGACACGCCGGTGTGCGTAATGCAGCGCTCTACAAATGTCCCAATAATAATAATAATAATAATAATAAGGTGCCTGGGATGGTGAGCAATCAGGCATGTGGCCTGGCTTTGAAACAGCTGTAGGCGTTTCGATAGATAGAGAGGGATCCTGAAGTAATGAGAATTTGCATAGTCGACATGGGACATGACCATGGCAATAATCCCCTCAGTCCGGGCTTCGTAGGTAAGAAATCTGCAGATCTTTTTTATTTTCCTGAGTTGGAAAAAGCAGATAGAGATCACTGACCCTAACTGAGGCTTCATTGTGAGGTCCTGCCTGATTATTACCCCAAAGCTCTTAGCCGAATTCGATGGTGAAGGGGACTGGTCCAACTCCCTGGGCCAAACGTGAGGGCCCCAGGGATTTTTAGAAATACCACCAGTTAGAACCAGCTCCGTCTTGTCCGGGTTGAGCTTAAGATGGTTGCTGTTCATCCACTGACTGATTGATGAACAGCATGGTGGACTGAAAGGCGTGAACCGACTCCAGAGAGTTGCTGATCGGAAAAATGAGTTGAAAATCGTCAGCATAATTAAATGTACAAACTTGGTACTCTATCAGGGCTCGGGCAAGAGGGAGAAGGTAAAGAATAAATAACAGGGGAGAAAGTAAGGAGCCCTGAGAGACTCCGCAATGTGCTCAAAGTTTCCTGACTGCCACATGCACGTCTTGTTGGAGAAATAACGTTTTTTTGTGCACTTACATCATGCAGTGTTTGGTTGTGGAAATACAGCGTGCTGAAGACGTGCTGAACAAAAGTGGGCATATTGTTTTGGGTAACTGACCTGGTACTCTCTCCAATGTGCGCTCTGTAACATAAAAAGTACTAAACTAGTCGGCAATTCCTGCAGCTCGGGACATCAGAAGAAAACTACTGACTTCATCTGTCCATCCTGTTACGAAATGTTTGCTCTCTCTGCTATGTTTGTTCTCTCTACTTTTCAACTGTTTTATTATGGTTGTTAGCTAACAGTTCGTTCCTTTGTTTTCTTGGTGCTAAATTCGTAGTTTTATGATATTTGTTAACCAGATGTACTTTTTTCTTTCACCTTGAAGCTCTCTAATGCCTTAAGGATAGGCCCAGGCTATATATAAATTGTAAATAAATAGTGGCAGTTCAAAAGACACAAACACACCTACGCACGCACACACTCACTCACTCTCTCTCTCTCTCTCTCTCTCTCTCTCTCTCTCTCTCTCTCCCTCTCTCTCTCTCTCTCTCTCCCTCTCTCTCTCTCTCTCACCCTCTCTCTCTCTCTCACACACACACACAAAACAAAGATTAAAGTGAAGTTCTGGTTAGTGGTTACAAAACAAAAACTGCAAAGTAAACCTCAGATTTTTGGGAGTTATAGTTAGTTAACTGTAGGTTAAATTGTGCGGGCATAATACACTGCTTAAGACCTTATATATGACATGACTCATGACATGGTGTTAACATCACTTATGACATCACTGGTGATATCTCTAATCATGACGTAGAAAGAACATGGAAGGTCAACAGAAGAACAATAGGGCAGAAACTCGTTCATAAGTTATGGTTTAGAGAGTTGTCAGCAAAGTAGTTGAGGTCCCCATTGAAGACGTGCACGTGGAGGCAAAATATATTTTTTTACTTGGTTCCTGAACATTCTGAGTCCCATTGGGTTTACTGTCATTGTCTGCCCAGTGGCAAGGTCAGAGGCTGCAGACATACATACAAGAGCAAGTTCATCCTCCCCTGCTTTGTCCCCCAGCTGCACCCCGTCTAAGTGAAAGCTACTAGTGCATACAAGTAATCAGCCGCTGCATCAGATGCTCCTGAGGAAGCGGGAGCAAAAGAAGAGGCAACCGCAGATACACTTGCAACCCTCCAAGCCAGAAGCCTATAGAATGGGGATCAAGCGCAGTGGAGCCAATCAAAGGGTTTCCCTTCTGCACCGAATAGAATACAGAGAAGAGATGCGGAAACAGTCCATAGAGGCATCCACACATGTCTCTCAAGTGGCAGGAGGCCAATGCCACACACAAAGGATCTGTTTTATGTATATGAGGAACAGACATTTTGGGGGGGGGGGGGGTGCCTGCTATCTTGTGCCACCACTATCCCAGCCCCATAATGTTGCATGGCTTACACCCTCCTTACCGCACTCACCTCTAAACCAGAAAACTCAGCATCCAAATCCCAGCCTGTGAGCCCCTTTACTGTGTTAAACCCTATTGTTCCGTTCAGCTCAATTATTGTTTTATGATCTATTTTGCCCCCAGATTTTGCTCCAGAGCTGCCACCTGTACCGTGCTCACCTACACTGCCTTTGGCAACCAACAGGCTCCAAATTGTATCACACCTGCACCCCAAGCCCATGACTCTTCAGCTAGATCCAAGGCATAATGTCACTGAGTTACAGTCTCCTTTCCAACATTAACTAGCCACAGGGCTCATGGGAAATGGAACTTGAACCCTATTCAACTACACTTACCACCACCAACCATTATCCCCTCCTTCCACTTACATATTGCCTGCGTGGATTTGCAGAGTACTGAAAGTAAAACAACCCTCCTCCCTTTTACCTCAAGAGACCAAGCATCATGGAAAAAGAAATGCTGAGTGCAATTTTACTGAAATGCCTTCAGTCTGTTCAGATGATCCTTAGCAGGAATGAGCAAAAACAGTGGATGGCAGATATTTTAATGCTGGGCTAGACTATAAACACAGAGCATCACATGTCTTATATGTGACCATTTGATCTGTGGATCATGAACTCCAAGCATGCAAGGAATAGGGTTAACAAGGTAAAGGCAGAGGGACAGTTGGAAATCATGCAAAAACACCCTGATTGGATAAACAATTAACACGAGCTTGGGGCCATCTCCTTGCAGACCGATATAATGGCCACTCCCCTACCATAGAGGAAGGCTCCTTTGATGAGGGGGTCAGTAGTTATGGCTTTTTTGACGGAGGCGCCGCTCAAACTGATATTGACAGGAATAGCCATGATGGCGTAATCCAGGTACCCCACTCAAAAGTATTTTACTGTATCACCATGACAGAAAAAATACCATATTCCCAACTTTAAATGAGGCCCCTCTGTCTTTTTCTTATTAAGATGCTTGTTCTGAAATTGACATTGCTGTTTGAGGCTATGCCTATTTATATAATATTTTTCGCATTCAATTATCATTCACAGGCTTCATAAGAGCGAAGAAATTCCAGGGGGGCAATGTATACAATTTGATGTCCATAAAGAAAAAGATTGTGTTGGTTAAAAATGGCAAAATATATTGAGCTCTGCAACCACTGAACTGTCATTCTATATTTAATTTACCAACTCTGGTGTTTATCTTTTTTTTGTATTGACACTTGTTTGGAATTAGTGTACTCTGTGTTACAATTGGTCAACAAAATAAGATCAACAAGGTAAAAAGTGCACTAAATAATATATGGAGTCGATTTCAACAGTAGGATCTAGATCAAAACACTGTGATGATATTGCTTGTATGGTGTAAGTATGCACACACAAAAAAACCTTAGAAGTTCGATATGCTTTTTTAAAATATATTAGGATAAGCAATAAAAAAATAAAGCATTAACACACTTTAACTTGACGTACTGCTCAATCTTTCCTGCTAGCACTGAAATGCATGCGAATGGACAATAAGTGCCTGATTATGGGTTATATGGAATTCCGGTTCGAAAGTCCGGCCAGCCTGGAATTATTGATACCGACTGGAATGTCCTAATGGGATTCCTGCAGTCATGAGTTAATCTTAACGGAAATGAGAAAAACTGTTTGGACCCCATTTTATCTGGTAAAGTCCCACAAGATATTCCCTGTTCCATGAAGATTAATTCTCACATTTACCATCTGCTCTGATCAAATGATAAATGTGAGCTGAGGGGCTTGCTCAGGGAAGGGGAAAAAGGGAAGGGTTGGCAAAACGATGGCAAGGAAGTGCAGACCGTCCACGTGCCATTGTGGAGGGTTGGCCTCGACAATATTGTCGCCTCAGCAATATTGTTGGCTGGAATTTTCGGCCAGAACAATGGGGTCTGGTCTTCCTGCAACCATTATAAGGTGGGAACACCGGCCCACATATGATTAGGCGGCACAGATTCCACAAGGGAACTTCATTCTGACTGAATCGTAATGGGACCCTAAATATAACAAATGGTCTCAGAACAAAGAACCGAAATCTAAACCTCTAACTATAGAAAAAGAAAAAATGAATCTTAAGGAGGAAATTGATAGGATCGCGGGCAAGTGGCAGCCCTTGTGTATTTATTGGGTGGGGGATTTTAATTGTTCCATGTGTCGGCCGACATTATTATAGTGAATGAATAGATTTTTGTGAATTCCCTAGCTAGTAATACATCAACTAAGTATCCCACCTTCATGGGCAGAGGGAGTGATAGTGTCATTGATTTTATGCTGAATGGTTTCATATATAAAGAGTGGAAATTGCACTTCAAAAACATTTTTAACCCAAAGGGTATCACTAGTCAGGATATAAGCCTCGACGTCCCATCAAATCAAGCCACTGCACATAATTCACAAGGGAATTTCATTTTAACTGATTCGTAATGGGACCCTAAATATAACAAATGGCCTTAGAACAAAGAACCGAAATCAAAACCTCTAACTATAGAAAAAGAAAAAATGAATCTTAAGGAGGAAATTGATAGGATCGCGGGCAAGTGGCAGCCCTTGTGTATTTATTGGGTGGGGGATTTTAATTGTTCCATATGTCGGCACAGCACAGATAGAGTATGTGGGTTAACAGACACTGAAGGACAACCCCTGATGCATTTTATACACACCCCTCAGGGAGATGCCTTAAATGACATTATTATAGTGAATGAACAGATTTTTGTGAATACCCTAGCTAGTAATACATCAACTAAGTATCCCACCCTCATGGGCAGAGGGAGAGATAGTGTCATTGATTTTTCGTGATATCTAGAAATTCTGCCTTTCTGGGGGATAATTTTGAAGTGGAGCCCAACAATGCCAGCGACCACAACCCCCTTATTGCCTCCTTACATGTAATTGCTCAGTAGGTGAACGGTGATGGCTGCCCTCTCCAGTATACCCGTCACCATGGGGTGAGAATGAAATGGAACAACATAAACCCCCTGCAATTTGTGGAGAGTATTGTCAAAGCAAAGTTGAGTTCCATACTGAAATGTTTAGATCACAGCCCCACCCCCCCAGAAATGGTTATACAGGGTTTTGAAGGAATCTGCAGGGACGACTCCTGAAATCTGACAAACACAACAGCAGCTAGGGAACCTAGGGGGACTAAATGGTTTAACGTGCAATGTTCAAGGGCCCAGACTTAAAAAAAGCTCTCTTCATATAACCTCCAGGGACAATACCCTAATCAAGAGTGCAAGGCAGGCCTACAAGAGTGCAATAGGACAACGGAAGCTAGAATTGAGAAAGCAGACCTGGACAGACTTAGAGAAAGCAAGTGCACTCAAAGACTCTAGGAGTTTTTGGGAGGTTATAAACCACTCTTTATTCTCAGAGGACATAGGGGGAATGGTTTCATATATACCTGAGAAAGAGTGGAAATTGCACTTCACAAACATTTTTAACCCAAAGGGTATCACTAGTCAGCGATATAAGCCTCGACGTCCCATCAAATCAAGCCACTGCACATAATTGAGCGAGGTCGCGGACGCCCTTAAAAAAGGCATACAACTGAAAGCCACTGGGCCTGATGGGGTACCCCTCGATTTATTTAAAAGAAACATTCAACTTGGGCACACATTTTGATAAATGTTTTCAGAGCGGCCAGATGTGGTCCTTTTCCTACTTCATGGAAGGAGGCCATAGTCTTACCTGTGTATAAAAAGGGTCACAAGGATGACCCAGCCTGTTGTAGGCCCATCTCCTTGATTGATGCCACAGTGAAGGTGATGGAAAGGGTCATGCTGGCTCGTCTTGAGACATGGTCAGAATCATCTGAAACTCAACATATATTCAGAAGGGGCATGGGGATAAATGAACAGTATCTGAACCTGACCCTGATTATGGGCGAGTACATGAAGGCAAGGAAGGGGTCAATCCACCTTTTCATGGACTTGTCCAGTGCGTTTTATAAAGTTAACAGGGGAAAATTGTGGTCCATGATGGGAGAAATGGGTTTCGAGGAGCCCCTAGTTACTCCTAGTTACCCTCCTCTGTGGGCTGCATGCATCCACCACGGTAGTCATACATTTTGGTCCAGGAGGTGAGAGGACAGGTCCCATTGTTTCACAGAGGGAGTACGACAAGGGTGTATATTGGCACCCTTTCTCTTCCTTGTGTACACAAATGGTCTGGAAACAGCCCTCAGAGAACAGAACCTAGACTTCCCGAAAATTGGCGGCAACTCGATCCTGTTGTTGTCATATGCGGACAACACGGTTTTAAGGCTTTAACTGCAAATAGTTTGCAGAAATCCCTGAATACCTTTATTGATTTTATGTTAGACTTGGACCTAAAAGTTGATTTCACAAAATCTTATATCATGGTTCGCGGTTCACTCCACACCAAATCAAAGAAAGGCATTGTAAAGGGCAAGCAAATTGAAAAGGTTTCTAATTTTAACTATCTTGGGCATGTTTTTAATAATTAATTGAACTGGGACCCCCTTATTACATCTAGGGTGAAGAACACCAACCGTGCTGTGGAAGGCCTTTTCAGTTTCGCACGTAGGTTAGGCAATAAGCCCGTAGCAAAATGATCACCTTATACAAAGCAAAATGCCTGTCTATTGCAACCTACGGGGCGGGAGTATGGGGAGTTCATAAATACAACTAGTTGCAAACACTAGAAAACAAGTTCATAAAAAGATTGTTGATTCTCCCAAAATGTGCCCCCCGCAGTATTCTGCCATTCTGAGGTAGGGATAGGCTTTATTGAAGATCTGATTCATATCGCCCCTTTGATTCTGTGGGCCAAATTCTGGCTGTCGGAAGACTTAAAACTCACAAGGGCAATTATTAAGGATTGCATGGCCTTGGAAAATGCCGAGGCAATGCCCTGGCTTAGCTACAGGAAAGGAAAACTTAATTAAATAGTCCTAGGACACTACTATGATAATCCTAGTAGCATTGACAGAAATATGAAATCGATCATAAAAAGCGCCTACTTTGCTGAGCTTGATAACCAGGAACAGCAACCAGGTGTACAGCCCCATTCAGATCGGAACCTTTGTCACCATCCATAATTTTACCTGTCTTTTACCATGAACTCTCACCATAGATTTTTCTTGACTAGGTTTCGGCTTTGCACATTGCACTTTTTGGTGGCCTTCCCCAAACAGGCCAGCTGGTGTAATAATCTCACTCCCTGCCCCTGTGATGGCTCAACTCACCAAAGCGCTCTGCACTTTATTCTCTTCTGCGCACTGTACAATGAGCCAAGGTCGCGTTCCTCACTCCGTTTTTAAGTAAAGCTCGCCCTCGCAACTTCCAGGAAGGCTTCAACCTCCTGTGTTTATTGTGCTCTGAAGTTATTTGCTCTGCATTATTACATTTATTAGAACTGCATTTTTAAGGAAACAATACGAATTGTAAATTAAGTGGCTGTTTGTCCTTTTAGCAATTTGATTTTTAACTTTATTGAACTAGAAAACTTTTCAGAGCTTTTGAGTCAAATGTTATATGGTGGACATGTACATTTTATCGATTTTATATGTATGTATGAATGCTATACTTTTGTGGTCAATTTTATTGAACCGAATAAAGTTATTCTTGACTTGACTTGAATGGAAACTAATTTAACCACTGTTCATTAAATTATCTTATACCCTGGGGAAATTTGCGAAGGTGGCTGTTTTGTGATGTTGGTTTTCAATAGTAGCGCAGTAATAACTTGGGCAATGATGTATGTGGAGAGCTTTAGAGAGTGCCTCCTATATCTATTTTGTTATTTGCTGTACAAAGGTTCAGGTCCTGGGAGGCCACTTACCCTATCTCTCTCATCTTTGTTGACATATTTAGCAGCTTGGAAATTTTCTTATGTATGGAAAACATTCCTAAGCAACAATTAAGCAAGATGACAACTAGTTGTGAGAATGCTTACTAGGTTTAGAGAAGATTAAAGAATCAGTAATTGTGTCTGGAAATGTGTTAGGTAAGAGTCTTTCAACAATGGACTTCAATGCCTTCCAGCATTGGTCCTATATCCCCATAATGGACGGGCAGGGATATAGTATATTTAATAAGCATCTCTCTGCAGAATCACTATGAAGCAAAGTCTGAAGGACATTTCTGAAATAGCTTGGGAAGGTAAAGCCTTAAACTGCATATTATTTATACGGGCCTCTACAATTGTAAGTATCCACTAACTTGAATTAAGGATCCAATGGGATCTCTATATCCATGTCCTGGTATACTCAATAGGAGTATAGTTGATGACAGTAGACCCAGGAAAAAGAGAATGGACTGGAGAGACAACAGAGGCACTGGGAATCACAGAGCTGAGTCCTCACTCTGCTGGACCCTGGAAATGTGCAATAAAAAGGATACATGTAAACTCTTTCAAGATGAACCTTTGAAAATGTGCCTTAAAATATTCAGGTTTGCTTCCAAAACACAACTTAATTTGCTAGAATAGTTCTCCTTATTGAGCTCCAACTACCAATCATGCTTTCAAAAGGAAAACAGTCTATAAGGTTTGCACAATATCTGATAACAAAGTCCTGGCTGCAGCAACACGCCATCTTGATTACATAGCAAGGGCACTGCACCATGCAGAAACTTATACTCTGTAGCTTCAAAATCATCACTTATATTTCACAAAACTTTAAGAATTATATGGCTTTATGAGAACCACAGCTCTGAATTCACAGCCAAGACCTTTTTGTAGTGCTACTTCCAGAGTTGTATAGCCTTTCGCCAAGTGGCACTGTAGTTACAAGTGTGCTTCCAAAATTCCCTTCCCTGGAATGAGAGCAGTTCCAGTGAGTTCAGAGTATTAAACTCTGCATGCCAGTGAGAGCAACAAGGTAAGGCTGTGCCAAATATGACAATGTTTACCCCTCTATCTGCATTTAATCTGGAACTTGATTTCTTCAATGAATAAAGGTTTCCCCAGTACAGTTTTTCATATGCATTTCAATTCTTTTTATGTGCTAGAGTGGGTATGACCTACTGTTGTCACATAACAGGGAAGTGATCCCTCTTGAACGGACACACCTGCCTTGAACGAAATTTCCAGAAGTGTACTGAATTTTTATTGTCCACTTTTTGGTAAATTGTGTGAGATAGTTTGACTAATTACATCTTTTGACACCACTCTAAAAGGGGCAGATGTTCTTATTCTAGGAGAAAATAAAAATGAAACTACTGTTCTTTCTTGCATAATGCTCCATAATCACTCCAAAAATCTTGTTTCTCCAGTAGTATGTTGCATTTTTGACTTCAGAGTACATTTAGTTTTACAATACTATCCTTATATTAATTTGCTTTATTCTCATCTATGCCACAAGTGGTTTGCCTGAGTATGTATTTCTCTTCTCCTAAACAATGGTGCATTAGAAACATTCCTCACTATACCAAAACTGTAATCAAACACAACAGATACGCACTGGCAAAATATATTTTCCCACTGATACTATCTGATAGGTGGTGGACAAATATATTCTTTTCACTAGCTTCATCAGATAGTTGGTGGCCTAATGTTGCTACTAAATCAGAAGTGGAAAGAATTTCTGCATCATATTCACACTGTGCTCAAAAATGTTTATGAACTTGACAATACCCCACAAAGATCTCACCACCATAGTAACCTGTAGGTTAACCAAAAACATGTTCACTGGTACATGACTTGATTACTATTTATTCACTAGATTTCTAAAGCCGTAACACTTCTCGTCCTGGCACTGGTACAAGTAGCTGCTCAGGTACCAGGCCAATTTTTCAGTTCAGAGGTACTGATTGAATCCTCCAGGTCAAATTTACTCACACAAAAGTCAAGTAATGAGCTATTATCACAAATGATAATGGTCTGCTTTAGTGCATTATAGTGTAGTATATCTTGTTGAAGAGATGCAGTGATATGTTAGTGATATCAGCATCTATCGTGTCATGTTGTTTTTGATGCTGAATGATGGGCAAAGATTGTTTGTGAGACTTGATGCCTTAATTCATCATGTAAGGGGCTCAAGAAAGAAAACATTTTTATGGATGCTTAAGAAGCCCAGCTACAGCTAAGTTAAATGGGTTCCATGGTTAGCTTAGATTATGTTTTGTTTCTTGTCCTTCAAAAGGTTCAGCAAAACCAGACTAGTCTGGGGAAATATGGAGCGCTCTATTGAAAGGTTACACATGTGATGCTATAATTGTCTAACAAATTGCCTCCTGGGCTGTCATTTAATATTCCCTATAATAAATGTAGCAGCAGGATCGCTCCTAATGTTCTTCAGTCTTTCTTTCACATCACCTTTTCTTCTTTGTAACTATGGTCCCCAACTATTCATATTTGACATGTATGTCCCAAACCAAGTTTGGCTACCTTGATGGCTGGATTGGGCTCAAGCTATCTTAAAGACACTAACCGGTTCAGCACTCTACAGAGTCTTGAGGCAGGTTTCGAGGATCGTCTCTGAGTAGGCTTCCATCGGTGGTGGTACGTGACTTAGTCATACTTTGTGCGACCAAAGTTGTCTTCCAGTATCAGTATTGATTAAGTACTCCGGACCTTGGGGACAGAGTGCTGTCTCCTTCATTTGAAAAGGTAATTATTGCACGTCAGAGAGTATATTAGCTGCATGGTCTCCCCCCCAAAAAATCGCAAACAGTAAAAAGCTTGGGAGTGACCATCAATGAGGACCTTACTTTAAAATCCCAGATTGGAACTGTAGTTTCTTCTGGTTTTTTTCAATTAAGAAAAATTAGAAAAATTGCACACCTCCTTACTCACACTGCCCTAATTCAGGTGGTCATGGCTCTAGTCCTTTCCCACATCGATTTTTCAAACAGCCTCTACCTTGGCCTACCTGTAGGTCAACTTAGAAGATTGCAATACCTGCAGAATCAAGCTGCTAGACTGATCTGTAAAGTAACAGTTATCAAAAATAGAATAACGGACACTAGTTACACCTTATGACCTTTGGCATAAGGGATAAAGATCAGAGTAGCCTCAAAAAACTCTGTGTTACGGTTGGAAAGAGGTGCGGTATATGTGTTTCGTCCGCCCTACACTAGAGTTGTGGCAGTTATCATTGGCTGCTCTGAAGTAGTGGGTTTGCCAGCCTCGCCCGAGGCGCCTCTGGTCTAGGGTGCAGTGTCCAGAGATTTTGCGTGAAAAAGGTGTAAAGAAAACTGTGCAAAAAAGGAACAAAGATTAAAAGGGGGTAAACAGCCCCAAAGTTCTTTAATGGGGGTTGTTCCTCACCACAATTAAAAAGCAAGTGGTACGATCTTAGACCGAGTTACTAGGTCTGATAGTATGGTTAATAAAATACGTCGACATGTTTCAGCTCCTGGGGCCTGGAAGGGTCTGCGGAGCTTTCGTCAGGACTCACAAAACATAAAGGTATTGTACTCACACTCATTTGGGTAGTCATTTTTGTGTACAAACACTCTTGTTCAGATTGTGTATTGTTTGGGACAGAGTCAGCACAAGGCGGAAGCATTTACACACGCGGCTCTGAGCTTCAAGCGGCTTCAAAATAAAGAGACCCCGGTGAGGCAGAATACTTATTGTCTTTCAGATTATGAAGGGAAATTCCCAAACAATACACAAACAATAAACAATACACAATCTGAACAAGAGTGTTTGTACACAAAAATGACTACACACTCGGTCTAAGATCGTACCACTTGCTTTTTAATTGTGGTGAGGAACAACCCCCATTAAAGAACTTTGGGGCTGTTTACCCCCTTTTAATCTTTGTTCCTTTTTTGCACAGTTTTCTTTACACCTTTTTCACGCAAAATCTCTGGACACTGCACCCTAGACCAGAGGCGCCTCGGGCGAGGCTGGCAAACCCACTACTTCAGAGCAGCCAATGATAACTGCCACAACTCTAGTGTGGGGCGGACGAAACACATATACCGCACCTCTTTCCAACCGTAACACAGAGTTTTTTGAGGCTACTCTGATCTTTATCCCTTATGCCAAAGGTCATAAGGTGTAACTAGTGTCCGTTATTCTATTTTTGATAACTGTTAACTAACCATTGGGGAATGAAAACGGAGACTCTGATCCCTTATCCCTCCTTTTGATTAATTACTGATCTGTAAAGTACCCAAATGGGAATCGATTAAACCAGGTCTAGAGAATCTGCACTGGCTACCTGTGGCTCAAAGAGCCGCATTCAAAGCCGGGTGCATCATCTTCAAGGCATTGCAAGGTAAGGGCCCCCTGTTTATCAGGCAATTGATTGGAAGATACATCCCCTCACGTAGCTTGAGATCAGCCCATAAAGATTTACTTGAGGTACCACGGTTCAAGAAAAAGCGACAGGGAGGCAGCTGTTTTCACTTTTTAGCAGCCACCTTGTGGAATTCTTTACCTTTGGCCCTTAGACAGAGCAAGGATCTCCTTGCTTTTAGAAAGGCATTTAAGACCCACCTTTTCACACAGGCCTATTTGAAATAGTGACTCTTGTTGGTACATCCTTTGTTATGTTTTTTATCTCTCTTCAGCGCCAAGAAGCTCTTGGGCGTATGTGCCCTTTACAGATTTTAAATAACATGACATAACATAACATAACATAACATAACATAACATGGAAATGTCTGAGGTGTAAATACTATTGTAAAAAATGAGGGTGAAATCAGCTTTCAAGGATCGACTCGACAACAACGCCCACAACAGCAAGGAACTATTCAACATCGTCAAAAAATTTACCAACCCCACCACCAGCACCAACGACATCACTCCCTCCCAGGACCTCTGCGACTCTCTATCCTCTTTCTTCCACAACAAAATCGCCGACATTCATAACAGCTTTGAAAACCTGTCCGAAGAACAACCCACTCCACCCAACTCCGAACCAAAACAGCACTCTCACAACCTTTGCACCTAGAACCCAATCACAACTGAAGACAGCATCTGCCTGATGAACTCCATCCACTCGGGTTCGCCAACTGACCCATGTCTCCATCACATTTTCAACAAAGCAGACTCCATCATCGCACCCCATCTCCGCGATGTCATCAACTGCTCCTTCATCTCCGCTACCTTCCCGGAAAGCTGGAAACATGCCGAACTCAGCGCCCTTCTGAAGAAACCCACAGCGGACCCCTCTGAACTTAAGAACTACCGCCCCATCTCACTCTTCCCCTTCCCGGCCAAAGTCATAGAGAAAGCCGTCAATAGTTAGCTCGCCGCCTTCCTTAAATCCAACAATTCACTTGACCCCTCACAGTCCGGCTTCCGAGCCAAACACAGCACCGAAACCGCCCTCATCGCTGCTACAGACGACATCCGAACGCTACTGGACAACGGAGAAACAGTTGCCCTCATCCTTCTTGACCTTTCCGCCGCCTTCGACACAGTCTGTCATAACACACTCATACAACGCCTCAACAACGTCGGAATACAAGGAAAAGCGTTGGACTGGATCATCTCGTTCCTCGCCGGAAGAACCCAGAGAGTCCGCCTCCCCCCATTCAAATCAGAAGCCACGAAGTCATATGCGGTGTACCACAAGGATCATCACTCAGTCCCACCCTCTTCAACGTATACATGAGTCCCCTCGCATCCATCGCGTGACAACACAACCTCAACATCATCTCCTACGCTGATGACACCCAGCTGATCCTCTCCCTCACCAAAGACCCAAACACCGCCAAAACCCATCTACACGAAGGAATGAAAGAAGTAGCCGAATGGATGTAAAACAGCCATTTAAAACTAAACTCGGACAAAATGGAAGTCCTCATCTTAGGCTCATCCCCCGCTACCTGGGACGACTCATGGTGGCCACCGGCCCTGGGAACCGCACCCATACCTACGGACCATGCACGTAACCTGGGCTTCATCCTTGACTCCTCCCTATCGATGACCAGACAAGTCAACGCCAACTCATCCTCATGCTTCAACATCCTGCGCATGCTCAAAAAATTCTTCCGCTGGATCCCCACCGAAACAAGAAAGACAGTCACCCAGGCACTAGTCACTAGCTGACTAGATTACGGAAACACCCTTTACGCCGGAACCACAGCCAAACTACAAAAAAAACTCCAACGCATCCAAAACGCCTCAGCCAGACTCATACTGGACATCCCCCATCAAGCTCACATTTCCAGTCACCTGAAAGATCTCCACTGGCTTCCCGTCAACAAGAGAATAACGTTCTGTCTCCTCACCCACGCACACAAGGCCCTCTACGAACTAGGACCCGAATGCCTCAACAAACGACTGTCCTTCTACACACCCACCCGCCAACTACATTCATCCAATCAAGCCCTCGCTGCAATTCCACGCTTTGATAGATCCACCATGGGAGGAAGATCGTTCTCCTACTTAGCGGCCAAAACCTGGAATTCTCTCCCCACTCATCTCCGCCTCACACAGAACCACCTCTCTTTCAGAAAACAGCGAAAAACCTGGCTATTCAATAAGTAACGCACCCACCCTCCCTCAAGCGCCTTGAGACCCTCTGGGTGAGTAGCGCGCTATACAAATTATTGAACTTGAACTTGAACTTTCTGCATGAGTGAAATTGAATTTCCCTGTGTAAATTCTAAGGCTCCAGGTTCTTAAACACTTTTTCTGCCTTTTTATTCTGCATGATGTCAACCCAGAAAAGTAATCATCCATCACAGGATCTTGAACATCATGATAAACTGAAACGTGCTCAGATGTTAAGATGTCACTCGCTTAAAAGGCTTCATTTGTATTTCTACTAATGTTCACATAATCTACCATATAATCCAAGTATTGTCATCCTGTGGGACTGAGTCACAAACTTTATTTAACAAATACAGAAATCTATACTTCATAGTCTTCTTTGGAGGACATCTGCAAATTTCCAACTTATAGGATTCACAGAAATTCCCAGAAGCGTCCATTGAATTCTGCCCAAATTCTACATTTGTTTTACTGCTATATACTCCCGCATATCACCTTCAGAACGACACTGTTCAGGAATAATTTGATTGGAAAACCCGACATATATATTAGCAGAAGAAACATTTTATTATTCTTCCAACTTACAAGTTATTTTCTAGAGGGAGAATTAAACATTTCACCTACACCAATATAAGAAGATGTTGCAACACATTCCCACCCAGGGTATATACTTCATCGGGGAACAACCTTTACAACTCATCTTTTACAACGCACTATCATTACAACAAAACTTTTACAACGCAGCATCCATTACAACGCATGACATTACAACTCAACCATTACAACGCATGACACTACAACGCATACCACTAAAACTCATGTCATTACAACACAGTCATTACAACGCATACCATTACAACACATACCATTACAAAGCATTGTAGCCTCACACTATCCAACACTTACCCTTCTGTTGCACCCCCTGGAGTTAGAATAGTAATTTTTACCCTTACACTATCCAACACTTACCCTACTATTGCACCCCCTGGAGTTAGAATAGTAAATGTTACCCCTACACTATCCAACACTTACCCTACTGTTGCACCCCCCTGGAGTTAGAATAGTAATTTTTACCCCTACACTATCCAATACTTACCATACATGCAATGTAATGTTATGCGTTGTAATGGTATGCGTTGTAAAGGTAGTATGCGTTGTAATGGAATACGTTGTAAAGGTAGTTTTTAAAAATTAATTGTAATGGCATGCGTTGTAATGGAATGCGTTGTAATGGATGTTGCGTCGTAAAAATGCGTTGTAAAGGTCGGCGTTGTAAAAGTATGCGTTGTAACGTCATACATCGTACTTCCTCCTACTTTCATTTGAAGTAGATGTTTACATGGTTCCCAGTGCTTGATTTGTTTAAAACAAAAAAAAAGATGAGTGGTAGGACAGAAAGATGTTCTTGAACGGTAGTCACAGTGCCAGCCATTGCTGGAACTGCCAGCGCTATCCCTAATAGTGCAGCTATCTTTCTGTCTCTTTCGATGACATAGGTCCTATGTTAGCTCGGATCACCACTCCATCGATCCCCACCTACAGTTGTATACCAATACATACATTGCATGTTGCCATTTTCTTGAAGTGAACAGCATCCCTCATTTTCACAGTGATAAATATGTCCTATTTGTTCCATACCTTGTGTGATTATCTGGTTAGTACCTAGTCCAGTGCTATTTCTACTTTGCATCTTCATGTTTGTGGTCCAGCAGTTGTAGTAGAACATAAATACAATGACAAGATTCCAATGGGAATCTCCTGCATGGATATGGAGAAGGTGCTTGCTTTTTATAGCTCAACTTAGGAGCTCCCATTTATTTTAGATGGCCTTCTGCACCAAATTGTATATATCTCTATACTAATGTGAAGCCAGCAAACTGGTCTCTCACCTCTGAATAGCTCAGCAGCAGGGAAGTAGGAAATATATCACCAACTGAGCCACAGTAACTCAAGCCAGCCAAAGGAGGCAATTCAGTAACTCTCCCTTCTTGTTACGGTGACTTGGCTCTGGAGAGGCCTTGTATGCCACTGCTACTGATGACGCTAGGATTCTCATACATATTTTCACCTTACCCATCCAAAGAATCCCTAGCGGACTGGACCTTTTAGTCTGCCTGGAAGTGTGAAGGAAGTTAGTTAAATTTCATATACTTTTGACAAATTCCCAATTCAACACATTTTAATCCGAAGGACCACTGACTCTGAAAAAAAGTTAAAAAATATAATACAAAGCCAAAAATAACTGGACATACAAGCACCTCAGCAAGTGGTTCAAGAAATAGACTGGCACTGATACAAACATAATCCTACGCAGGAGTCTCAATCGACTCAGAATAAAAAGCAAAGTTAATTCAAGAAGCATCAGGCAAGCAATTACTGTGCCTACTGGAAAACTCAACTGCACCTGTTCCAATGGGATGTGCCATGTTACAACGCATACCATTACAACTACCTACCATTACAACGCTACCATTACAACGCATACCATTACAACGCATAGCGCTTAGAGGTGCTGGATAGTGGTAAGTATAATTTACTATTCCAACTCCAGTCCCCGTGGACACTAGGGAAGGTGTTGGATAGTAAATTAAACGTATTCCCTATCCTAGAGCGCCCCCCAGCGCAATGCGTTGTAATGGTATGCGTTGTAAAAGTCGCGTTGTAATAGTAGGTAGTTGTAAAAGTTGCGTTGAAACAGGTGTATACCGTTCCAATGGGAAAGAAAAAGATTAGTCTGTCCCTACTCTAATTCTAAAGTGACATCCCTACTTAACATCCCACTCAGGCAAGAGAAAAAGGTGTCAGCTGTGAAGGCTCCCTAAGAAGCACATTCACCTTCCAGGTAAGTATCCTCAATTTCTGAGCTTGTTCTAAGATGCTCCTTAGTTTCTCCTACGTAGTCCAAACTAAGACCATTGTCTAACTGCACATCCAATTGGACTGCCTTAGACACGACCCAGTCTAAGTCCTACTAACCCTAACCCTAGCTTCAATAGCAACTAACTCTCCACCCTCAGGGCACTTTCCCTAATACAAAACCCCCAAAACAATGGGTATGCTCATGACACTGGAAAAAACAAGAGGGAGAGTAAGGGATTGTGTCCACATATGCTGGTCGAGGAATACTCCTGTTCCCCTGGTCTCGGATATTGAAAAACAAATGGAGGAGTATCACCCGATGTATAGGCTGGAGGTTTTCCAAAAAGTGGAATAATTATTCCTTTTCTAAAAAACCCCTGACTCACCACCTAGTGGTGACATGCTTCATCATCGGGGTCCACCCTGGTGGCCTAGCGTCACCAGGGTGTGCTTCGACACCTGTAATACAGTGGAGCGGGTTGTGAGATGTGAGTGCAAAAAAGTGTTAAAAATTTTCCTGGTTTAACTTTATAAGAGTGAGTTTTAATGAAAAGCAACTGGACAATAATAAAATAATGAAGAGTGAGATACGTCGTGCAGACTCTCAGTGCAGACATACTGCATGCCACAAACACCACTGTGGCATGCAGTATGTCTGCACTGAGAGTCTGCACGACGTAACAGGCTAGTAAGGATAATTTGCGCCTGACGCCCGTTTATTTTCTCTCCCCACAGGTTTTTTGTCTATGCTTCTTATTTTTTTAGAGCACCCCACCTTTGGTACATTTTACCACTGGTTCTTTAAGGATTTAGGATAGGGTGAGCCTTTTTGGGGGCTCATACCGTCCATCTCCTTGGTCCTGATGAATACCGGAACCTTCCCTAATGGTTGAAACATGTTGACCAACGCACTATGAACACATATTGAGATACGTAAGTCGTAACTCCCCTTCCAGTATCTCACTCTTCATTATTTTATAATTATTATTATCAGACCACTCCACTTCACAACACCACTTACACCACACATAGTACATCACTTAAAAGTGCTCCTACGTAGTTCGCAAGTCGCAGCACACCTCAGTCCATAGAGGGCTGGGATGGCCCCAATGATGAAGCATGTTACGAGGGGGCGTGGCTTGGCACGCAATGGCGACGGAAGCAGAAGGGTAGAGTTCCGATCCGAGCTCCCCTTTCCCGGGCCGATTCTCCATCCCAAACATTCTAATCCGGCCACAACTACAGGCGGAGCAAGAGTCCACACTCCTTCAACCCTCAGCCGACTTGGAGGTTTATTACAGCTTCGGAACCGCTCCGGCATTACCTGACGGACTCTTGCCGCGTCGGGTGCCACTGGCTCGGCGGAGGTGATTACGAGAGGACGGGGTCTGGGCCTGGACGCTGGGCCTGATAGAGCGGCCTACGCAAGAACCTGCCGAAACGCCCGGCGACCGGCGATCGAGCTCGAGCGGCAGTGCCTGCACATCCGGAGATCTGGGCCAGGGCAGACACGCCACATACGGAGCCAAAGAGCACCCATCTCCGCACAGACCCCACGTGGAGGCGGAGGGACGGATCTGCTCCGGGCTCCTGACAGAAGACACAGGCGGATTCGCCGCGACGAGCCCGGGAGAGCGGTGGGACCGAGCGCCGTTGAGCGGAGGCGCATACCCTCGAGGACATTGAGGTGAGGCACACCTTGCACCACGCACACTGGCGGAGCCCACGGCGAAAGGAATACGCCTGATCACCCCCATACCAAAGCTGAGGCCTACTGGTCTGAATGGAACGGCACAGCCACGAGTGACGGGGGCTCCTGCTGAGAGACTGGGCCTAGTGGTGGACCCCCACACCCTGTGGAATCAGAGTCCCCTGAGGACCAGGAGCTGGGAGGGGATGCACAACACCGGCTAGCTGAGACCTGCACGTTACCGGGACGCTCCACTGCTCTGCCAAGCTGGACCTATTTCACCGGATACCCGAAGTCTCCCGGAACCAATTACTGTGGGCGTCGACTGGTCAAAACCCCCCTTGTGAAGCGGGGACTGAGTGCCCTGCAATAGAGGCTTGATCTGATGCGATCCCAAAATTGTAGAGAGATAGACCGTGAAACTGCACTGCACTGAGGCTCTGGCCCAGTACACTACTAGATCGGCATAACTAACAGCTCCGGCCTGATCAGCGGACCATGCCACACATTTTAACTGCTGTTGAGGGGATTGCCAGGCCATGCAATCCTTAATAATTGCCCTTGTGAGTTTTAAGTCTTCCGACAGCCAGAATTTGGCCCACAGAATCAAAGGGGCGATATGAATCAGATCTTCAATAAAGCCTATCCCTACCTCAGAATGGCAGAATACTGCGGGGGGCACATTTTGGGAGAATCAACAATCTTTTTATGAACTTGTTTTCTAGTGTTTGCAACTAGTTGTATTTATGAACTCCCCATACTCCCGCCCCGTAGGTTGCAATAGACAGGCATTTTGCTTTGTATAAGGTGATCATTTTGCTACGGGCTTATTGCCTAACCTACGTGCGAAACTGAAAAGGCCTTCCACAGCACGGTTGGTGTTCTTCACCCTAGATGTAATAAGGGGGTCCCAGTTCAATTAATTATTAAAAACATGCCCAAGATAGTTAAAATTAGAAACCTTTTCAATTTGCTTGCCCTTTACAATGCCTTTCTTTGATTTGGTGTGGAGTGAACCGCGAACCATGATATAAGATTTTGTGAAATCAACTTTTAGGTCCAAGTCTAACATAAAATCAATAAAGGTATTCAGGGATTTCTGCAAACTATTTGCAGTTAAAGCCTTAAAACCGTGTTGTCCGCATATGACAACAACAGGATCGAGTTGCCGCCAATTTTCGGGAAGTCTAGGTTCTGTTCTCTGAGGGCTGTTTCCAGACCATTTGTGTACACAAGGAAGAGAAAGGGTGCCAATATACACCCTTGTCGTACTCCCTCTGTGAAACAATGGGACCTGTCCTCTCACCTCCTGGACCAAAATGTATGACTACCGTGGTGGATGCATGCAGCCCACAGAGGAGGGTAACTAGGAGTAACTAGGGGCTCCTCGAAACCCATTTCTCCCATCATGGACCACAATTTTCCCCTGTTAACTTTATAAAACGCACTGGACAAGTCCATGAAAAGGTGGATTGACCCCTTCCTTGCCTTCATGTACTCGCCCATAATCAGGGTCAGGTTCAGATACTGTTCATTTATCCCCATGCCCCTTCTGAATATATGTTGAGTTTCAGATGATTCTGACCATGTCTCAAGACGAGCCAGCATGACCCTTTCCATCACCTTCACTGTGGCATCAATCAAGGAGATGGGCCTACAACAGGCTGGGTCATCCTTGTGACCCTTTTTATACACAGGTAAGACTATGGCCTCCTTCCATGAAGTAGGAAAAGGACCACATCTGGCCGCTCTGAAAACATTTATCAAAATGTGTGCCCAAGTTGAATGTTTCTTTTAAATAAATCGAGGGGTACCCCATCAGGCCCAGTGGCTTTCAGTTGTATGCCTTTTTTAAGGGCGTCCGCGACCTCGCTCAATTATGTGCAGTGGCTTGATTTGATGGGACGTCGAGGCTTATATCGCTGACTAGTGATACCCTTTGGGTTAAAAATGTTTGTGAAGTGCAATTTCCACTCTTTCTCAGGTATATATGAAACCATTCCCCCTATGTCCTCTGAGAATAAAGAGTGGTTTATAACCTCCCAAAAACTCTTAGAGTCTTTGAGTGCACTTGCTTTCTCTAAGTCTGTCCAGGTCTGCTTTCTCAATTCTAGCTTCCGTTGTCCTATTGCACTCTTGTAGGCCTGCCTTGCACTCTTGATTAGGGTATTGTCCCTGGAGGTTATATGAAGAGAGCTTTTTTTAAGTCTGGGCCCTTGAACATTGCACGTTAAACCATTTAGTCCCCCTAGGTTCCCTAGCTGCTGTTGTGTTTGTCAGATTTCAGGAGTCGTCCCTGCAGATTCCTTCAAAACCCTGTATAACCATTTCTGGGGGGGTGGGGCTGTGATCTAAACATTTCAGTATGGAACTCAACTTTGCTTTGACAATACTCTCCACAAATTGCAGGGGGTTTATGTTGTTCCATTTCATTCTCACCCCATGGTGACGGGTATACTGGAGAGGGCAGCCATCACCGTTCACCTACTGAGCAATTACATGTAAGGAGGCAATAAGGGGGTTGTGGTCGCTGGCATTGTTGGGCTCCACTTCAAAATTATCCCCCAGAAAGGCAGAATTTCTAGATATCACGAAAAATCAATGACACTATCTCTCCCTCTGCCCATGAGGGTGGGATACTTAGTTGATGTATTACTAGCTAGGGTATTCACAAAAATCTGTTCATTCACTATAATAATGTCATTTAAGGCATCTCCCTGAGGGGTGTGTATAAAATGCATCAGGGGTTGTCCTTCAGTGTCTGTTAACCCACATACTCTATCTGTGCTGTGCCGACATATGGAACAATTAAAATCCCCCACCCAATAAATACACAAGGGCTGCCACTTGCCCGCGATCCTATCAATTTCCTCCTTAAGATTCATTTTTTCTTTTTCTATAGTTAGAGGTTTTGAAAACAGCGAAAAACCTGGCTATTCAATAAGTAACGCACCCACCCTCCCTCAAGCGCCTTGAGACCCTCTGGGTGAGTAGCGCGCTATACAAATTATTGAACTTGAACTTGAACTTTCTGCATGAGTGAAATTGAATTTCCCTGTGTAAATTCTAAGGCTCCAGGTTCTTAAACACTTTTTCTGCCTTTTTATTCTGCATGATGTCAACCCAGAAAAGTAATCATCCATCACAGGATCTTGAACATCATGATAAACTGAAACGTGCTCAGATGTTAAGATGTCACTCGCTTAAAAGGCTTCATTTGTATTTCTACTAATGTTCACATAATCTACCATATAATCCAAGTATTGTCATCCTGTGGGACTGAGTCACAAACTTTATTTAACAAATACAGAAATCTATACTTCATAGTCTTCTTTGGAGGACATCTGCAAATTTCCAACTTATAGGATTCACAGAAATTCCCAGAAGCGTCCATTGAATTCTGCCCAAATTCTACATTTGTTTTACTGCTATATACTCCCGCATATCACCTTCAGAACGACACTGTTCAGGAATAATTTGATTGGAAAACCCGACATATATATTAGCAGAAGAAACATTTTATTATTCTTCCAACTTACAAGTTATTTTCTAGAGGGAGAATTAAACATTTCACCTACACCAATATAAGAAGATGTTGCAACACATTCCCACCCAGGGTATATACTTCATCGGGGAACAACCTTTACAACTCATCTTTTACAACGCACTATCATTACAACAAAACTTTTACAACGCAGCATCCATTACAACGCATGACATTACAACTCAACCATTACAACGCATGACACTACAACGCATACCACTAAAACTCATGTCATTACAACACAGTCATTACAACGCATACCATTACAACACATACCATTACAAAGCATTGTAGCCTCACACTATCCAACACTTACCCTTCTGTTGCACCCCCTGGAGTTAGAATAGTAATTTTTACCCTTACACTATCCAACACTTACCCTACTATTGCACCCCCTGGAGTTAGAATAGTAAATGTTACCCCTACACTATCCAACACTTACCCTACTGTTGCACCCCCCTGGAGTTAGAATAGTAATTTTTACCCCTACACTATCCAATACTTACCATACATGCAATGTAATGTTATGCGTTGTAATGGTATGCGTTGTAAAGGTAGTATGCGTTGTAATGGAATACGTTGTAAAGGTAGTTTTTAAAAATTAATTGTAATGGCATGCGTTGTAATGGAATGCGTTGTAATGGATGTTGCGTCGTAAAAATGCGTTGTAAAGGTCGGCGTTGTAAAAGTATGCGTTGTAACGTCATACATCGTACTTCCTCCTACTTTCATTTGAAGTAGATGTTTACATGGTTCCCAGTGCTTGATTTGTTTAAAACAAAAAAAAAGATGAGTGGTAGGACAGAAAGATGTTCTTAAACGGTAGTCACAGTGCCAGCCATTGCTGGAACTGCCAGCGCTATCCCTAATAGTGCAGCTATCTTTCTGTCTCTTTCGATGACATAGGTCCTATGTTAGCTCGGATCACCACTCCATCGATCCCCACCTACAGTTGTATACCAATACATACATTGCATGTTGCCATTTTCTTGAAGTGAACAGCATCCCTCATTTTCACAGTGATAAATATGTCCTATTTGTTCCATACCTTGTGTGATTATCTGGTTAGTACCTAGTCCAGTGCTATTTCTACTTTGCATATTCATGTTTGTGGTCCAGCAGTTGTAGTAGAACATAAATACAATGACAAGATTCCAATGGGAATCTCCTGCATGGATATGGAGAAGGTGCTTGCTTTTTATAGCTCAACTTAGGAGCTCCCATTTATTTTAGATGGCCTTCTGCACCAAATTGTATATATCTCTATACTAATGTGAAGCCAGCAAACTGGTCTCTCACCTCTGAATAGCTCAGCAGCAGGGAAGTAGGAAATATATCACCAACTGAGCCACAGTAACTCAAGCCAGCCAAAGGAGGCAATTCAGTAACTCTCCCTTCTTGTTACGGTGACTTGGCTCTGGAGAGGCCTTGTATGCCACTGCTACTGATGACGCTAGGATTCTCATACATATTTTCACCTTACCCATCCAAAGAATCCCTAGCGGACTGGACCTTTTAGTCTGCCTGGAAGTGTGAAGGAAGTTAGTTAAATTTCATATACTTTTGACAAATTCCCAATTCAACACATTTTAATCCGAAGGACCACTGACTCTGAAAAAAAGTTAAAAAATATAATACAAAGCCAAAAATAACTGGACATACAAGCACCTCAGCAAGTGGTTCAAGAAATAGACTGGCACTGATACAAACATAATCCTACGCAGGAGTCTCAATCGACTCAGAATAAAAAGCAAAGTTAATTCAAGAAGCATCAGGCAAGCAATTACTGTGCCTACTGGAAAACTCAACTGCACCTGTTCCAATGGGATGTGCCATGTTACAACGCATACCATTACAACTACCTACCATTACAACGCTACCATTACAACGCATACCATTACAACGCATAGCGCTTAGAGGTGCTGGATAGTGGTAAGTATAATTTACTATTCCAACTCCAGTCCCCGTGGACACTAGGGAAGGTGTTGGATAGTAAATTAAACGTATTCCCTATCCTAGAGCGCCCCCCAGCGCAATGCGTTGTAATGGTATGCGTTGTAAAAGTCGCGTTGTAATAGTAGGTAGTTGTAAAAGTTGCGTTGAAACAGGTGTATACCGTTCCAATGGGAAAGAAAAAGATTAGTCTGTCCCTACTCTAATTCTAAAGTGACATCCCTACTTAACATCCCACTCAGGCAAGAGAAAAAGGTGTCAGCTGTGAAGGCTCCCTAAGAAGCACATTCACCTTCCAGGTAAGTATCCTCAATTTCTGAGCTTGTTCTAAGATGCTCCTTAGTTTCTCCTACGTAGTCCAAACTAAGACCATTGTCTAACTGCACATCCAATTGGACTGCCTTAGACACGACCCAGTCTAAGTCCTACTAACCCTAACCCTAGCTTCAATAGCAACTAACTCTCCACCCTCAGGGCACTTTCCCTAATACAAAACCCCCAAAACAATGGGTACGCTCATGACACTGGAAAAAACAAGAGGGAGAGTAAGGGATTGTGTCCACATATGCTGGTCGAGGAATACTCCTGTTCCCCTGGTCTCGGATATTGAAAAACAAATGGAGGAGTATCACCCGATGTATAGGCTGGAGGTTTTCCAAAAAGTGGAATAATTATTCCTTTTCTAAAAAACCCCTGACTCACCACCTAGTGGTGACATGCTTCATCATCGGGGTCCACCCTGGTGGCCTAGCGTCACCAGGGTGTGCTTCGACACCTGTAATACAGTGGAGCGGGTTGTGAGATGTGAGTGCAAAAAAGTGTTAAAAATTTTCCTGGTTTAACTTTATAAGAGTGAGTTTTAATGAAAAGCAACTGGACAATAATAAAATAATGAAGAGTGAGATACGTCGTGCAGACTCTCAGTGCAGACATACTGCATGCCACAAACACCACTGTGGCATGCAGTATGTCTGCACTGAGAGTCTGCACGACGTAACAGGCTAGTAAGGATAATTTGCGCCTGACGCCCGTTTATTTTCTCTCCCCACAGGTTTTTTGTCTATGCTTCTTATTTTTTGAGAGCACCCCACCTTTGGTACATTTTACCACTGGTTCTTTAAGGATTTAGGATAGGGTGAGCCTTTTTGGGGGCTCATACCGTCCATCTCCTTGGTCCTGATGAATACCGGAACCTTCCCTAATGGTTGAAACATGTTGACCAACGCACTATGAACACATATTGAGATACGTAAGTCGTAACTCCCCTTCCAGTATCTCACTCTTCATTATTTTATAATTATTATTATCAGACCACTCCACTTCACAACACCACTTACACCACACATAGTACATCACTTAAAAGTGCTCCTACGTAGTTCGCAAGTCGCAGCACACCTCAGTCCATAGAGGGCTGGGATGGCCCCAATGATGAAGCATGTCACGAGGGGGCGTGGCTTGGCACGCAATGGCGACGGAAGCAGAAGGGTAGAGTTCCGATCCGAGCTCCCCTTTCCCGGGCCGATTCTCCATCCCAAACATTCTAATCCGGCCACAACTACAGGCGGAGCAAGAGTCCACACTCCTTCAACCCTCAGCCGACTTGGAGGTTTATTACAGCTTCGGAACCGCTCCGGCATTACCTGACGGACTCTTGCCGCGTCGGGTGCCACTGGCTCGGCGGAGGTGATTACGAGAGGACGGGGTCTGGGCCTGGACGCTGGGCCTGATAGAGCGGCCTACGCAAGAACCTGCCGAAACGCCCGGCGACCGGCGATCGAGCTCGAGCGGCAGTGCCTGCACATCCGGAGATCTGGGCCAGGGCAGACACGCCACATACGGAGCCAAAGAGCACCCATCTCCGCACAGACCCACGTGGAGGCGGAGGGACGGATCTGCTCCGGGCTCCTGACAGAAGACACAGGCGGATTCGCCGCGACGAGCCCGGGAGAGCGGTGGGACCGAGCGCCGTTGAGCGGAGGCGCATACCCTCGAGGACATTGAGGTGAGGCACACCTTGCACCACGCACACTGGGGGAGCCCACGGCGAAAGGAATACGCCTGATCACCCCCATACCAAAGCTGAGGCCTACTGGTCTGAATGGAACGGCACAGCCACGAGTGACGGGGGCTCCTGCTGAGAGACTGGGCCTAGTGGTGGACCCCCACACCCCGTGGAATCAGAGTCCCCTGAGGACCAGGAGCTGGGAGGGGATGCACAACACCGGCTAGCTGAGACCTGCACGTTACCGGGACGCTCCACTGCTCTGCCAAGCTGGACCTATTTCACCGGATACCCGAAGTCTCCCGGAACCAATTACTGTGGGCGTCGACTGGTCAAAACCCCCCTTGTGAAGCGGGGACTGAGTGCCCTGCAATAGAGGCTTGATCTGATGCGATCCCAAAATTGTAGAGAGATAGACCGTGAAACTGCACTGCACTGAGGCTCTGGCCCAGTACACTACTAGATCGGCATAACTAACAGCTCCGGCCTGATCAGCGGACCATGCCACACATTTTAACTGCTGTTGAGGGGAGAGAATTGGCGACGCACACACTGGACAAGCCCTGGTTGCCTCTCGAGGTGGTTGGATCCAGGTGCCCTAACTGACTAAGCAGTGTAACAGAGTGACACCCCCCAAGGTGGACCCTCTAGGACGCAACGGGAGCTCCCGCTCGCCGTTTTGCCCATGTCTGGGGGCGTGAAGACACACACTGGCACCGGAGGTGCATCAACGAAGGGGAAGGTGGATAAATAAATCGATCCCACAAATGGACGCCAACCACGTGATGACGAAGTTGGACAGTGTGCTGGCTGTCATGGAACGCCTGGAAGAGTAACTCCTGGATGGCGGCGTGGACGTGGCGCCCCGACGAGCACAGGGAACTGCCACAATGTCACGCTCACATGGATCGCGGCGACGCCGCAGACACAAATCGCCCACACCACACCAAACACAGGAAGCAACAACACGGTCCTCGCCTGCAAACCTGGTTCTCTCAGAGCAGCAAGATGCACTACGCAAGGTCACGGAAATCAGCAGCTCCCCGACATCATCCTCTGCCTTGAATGCTAGTCCACGCGCATTTCCAAGTGACGATGAAGCTATTTATGGAATACCAGACTCCCAGCTATCCGCGGACCCACCCGATGTTACGCCACAGACAGCTGACCCACTCAATTGAAGGAAGCAACAAGATCTTTCTGAGTGACTCGTGGTCGGTGGTGTCTCGAGCGTGACTGCCAAGCTCACCATGGTGTGAGTGGAGCCATGAAACGATGGGTGCGAGACTTCCTGGTACGTGGGGAACAACAATGGAGAGACACAGTGAGTAATACTCCCGAACTTTGAACATTGTCTGTGTATCACGCTGGTGACATTCTCCCTCTATCCCCACTAGCTGAGCACTGGCTACTGGTGGCCGGAACGGCTGGGACCTTGTGCTCCTGCGGGGTCTCTCCCTTGGAGACTTGCATTGGACAGATGCATATTATTAGAAATGTACCGTGATACTCTTAGCGACACCTGATACCTGTGGCCTGTAATCTACGGCCCGTGATGGGGAAACACCCCCTCTTGTTGAGAACATTATTGAACCGCCATACCTGTGCCTAGCGCCTAACACCCCTTAGAACTGTAAGGTTTATCGTCTCTTTCGAAAGTTTGGACGGCGGCATGTTCAGCAACCGACCTTTTGGTATTTATTACTGTTTTGGCCTTTCTTGGTCTGTTATGTTTTTATTTTCCCACCCTTTTTGCTATTGTGAAGATTATGTACTAATGCGGTTACAACTATGTATGGATGTGAGGCGGGGGAGATGTGGGAGGTTCGGGGGAGGAAGAGTGTGGAAGGTCGGGGATGGATGGACCGCTCCTCCCCACCTCAGACTGGCACACCAGTGCATGGGGCCATGAGGGCGCTGACTAGCTGGGCCGCACAATGGGACTTACACGATGCTTGGCCCGCGCACAATCCCACAACTAAGGTATATTCATATTCCTCCGGAGCACATGACCTACATGTGCGACTGGATAGATACATGGTCTCTGCTGAATTGCTACCCTCTATCATTGACACGCGATACAGGGGCCGCACCCATTCTGACCATAACCCGCACATACTAAACATAGCATGGGAACGACCACATCCACCCATCCCCACCTGGAGGCTACAACCGGCTCTATTGCTAGATGCACCTTTCCGAGACTCCCTACTTACACAAACAGCGCAATATTTTGAGGACAACTCGGGCACGGCGTCCTCCCCTCAGGTCGAATGGGACGCTTTCAAAGTTGTGATCAGGGGACACTGCCTGGGCACGCAGGGATGCATGCAGAAGCAATTAGAAGGAGACTGACATGCTCCAACGAGAACAGGACGCAATAGGTAGTGCTGACGGCCCCCTACTAGCGGCACGCGCAGAACACACACGACTGCTAGAACGGCTTTGTAATCTTAATTACGCAGCTCACTCAGCACGCACACATCACCTCAGCAACAAACCTGGCAAACTACTGGCCTGGCTAATTAAACAGGAAGACCGCGCAGCACCGGTGTCAGCGATAAATGCTGATGGAGGTGGGATGGTGTATACGCAGAGCAAAATACAGGATGCTTTCACGGGACACTACAAACTATTACATAACTCCCGCCTAAGAGTCCCCCAGACTGATATCGTGGAGTACCTCTCAACTCTACAAATGCCGTAGTTGACTGCCGCACAGCAGGGAGATCTCGGAGCGCCGTTCACATCTGAGGAGCTCCGCACCACCATATTCAATGTGTCCATTGGCAAATCCCCCGGCCCAGACGGACTACCCGCCGAATTCTACAAAGCCTGCTCAGATATCCTCATTCCCGAATTACTGAAAGTATATGCGGCAGCCACGGAAGACTCCTCCCTCCCTCCCACGCTTACTGAAGCCAACCTCATCTCCATCCTCAAACCCGGCTGGGATGGTACACAAATGGGCTCATATCGTCCGTTAGCCCTCTTGAAGACAGATTACCAAATACTCGCCTCAACTCTAGCACAGCGGCTAGCCCCTTTGGTCCCAACACTGGTACACCGCAACCAGAATGGCTAATATTCGCAGACTGTCTTGAGTAGAAGAATACGCTATTCGCCAATGGCCAAGATCGGGTGCCTCGTACTGGACCTCGAAAAGACATTTGACTCAGTGGAGTGGCAATACTTGGCAGCAGTGATGGATAAATACGACCTGGGGGATGGTTACACCGACATGGTAGGCTTGTTATATCAGCGCCCTACCATCCATGTACGCACGGGCAGACTCCTCTCAGATGCCATCAGGGTGCGTAGGGGCACCAGACATGGTTGCTCCCTGTCCCCTCTGCTGTTTGCTATGACTATAGAACCCCTGGCTATGATACTACGAACACAAGGGGAGGAATGGGGAATCCCGATGGCGGATGGAATACATGCGGTCTGGCTTTACGCACATGATCTACTTTTATACATCAGGGATCTGACCTGCGCTCCGAGGACTCTAACTGATAAATTTCAGACCTTTGAAGACATGTCAGGCTTGCGAGTCAACTGGGTCAAATCGGGCGCATATTCATTTAGTCCAGATACGCCTCAGTGTGATGTCTGAATAGGAGGCGATAGGCTTAATTGGTATCCCACTACGTTCAGGTACCTGGGAATACACATATACAGGAACCCACCGGACATACTGGTGAGAGCAATCTCCTCTTTGCGAGCGCAAGTGATCTTCTGGAAAACCCTGCCCCTGAATGTGCCAAGCCTTGTGGCGCTGTCGAACATGATAGTCCTACCACGACTATTGTATTACTACGCCAATATCCCGAACTATGTCCCTGCCAGACTATTTCGCGAGCTGGAAACCTTACTCTGAGGCCTTATTTGGAACACAGGGCGACCCCGTGTGGCGCTAACAAAGTTATATACACCCATTGAAGCGGGGGGCCTTGCGGTCCCCAACCTGGAATTGTACTATTTAGCGGCACAGATGCAATGGGTGTCGGGATGGCTGGACGGCAGGAACTTGGCGGATACTGCCACAGACACCACTGCTTGGACCCACACACAAATGTGCACATTGTTCTATCCCCTAACTAAGACTCCCTGCCCTACACAACTACACCTCGCGGTTGCGCGCAGGTGCTTTCTACGCAGCTTAAGGCTGACCCGAATGGTGAGGCCGTACGCCCCGGTGCTCCCCCTACTGGGCACTCCCAGGGAGGACGGAGTAGTCAAGGAAAACACGCTGGAAAGATGGACGCAGGCGGGAGTGGAGTCACTGGGAGACATTTACGTGAACAGAACCCTGCTCCCTTTTGCAGAACTCACTGCAAGCACAGGCCTGCCGGCCGAGCAGTTCCTTTTGCATGCGTCTCTAGTGCGTACGCTGACGGATGCCTGGGGTGACATGTCTGAGGAACCGCCGATGCACCACTTCATACAATACCTACATGTCATGGGAAACGGCTAACATGTGGTGCACTGGTTAGCACAGGCCCTACTGGTGCATACACAACACTTTACTCAACCACTAAGAGACAAATAGGCGGCGGATAGGGGGAGAGACTGGACGGACAAAGAATGGGCAATGGTGTTGAATAGCCCAGTCAACGTCCAGCGTAACTCCCACTTCACGACCATACAAGATCAACAGATATTTTTCGGTCACCAATACGGTATGACAGAGATGCTCACTGGTGGGAGCGGACCTCTTGCACATGCTTTGGCTGTGCCCCATTATACAGTAATACCGGGAAGCGATCACAACGCTGCTGACATGGGGCACTGCAGAGAATATATCGCGCACATGGGAAGCCTGCATCCTAGGACTCTATAAAAGAACCAAGATGAATAAGGTACGGGCTTGGTTCTGGGACCTGGGCCTTGCCACGGCTAAACGTTTGCTCGCCAGGCGCTGGAAGAGCAGCGAGCCCCCTCAAATTCGGCATTGGTATGCCTCTTTCACTAACTGGGCGAGGGCGGAAGGCACTGTACTGCGCTGAGAAGAGGCGGCAGGGCTGAGGAAGTTCCCCATTGCGCAGCTCTGGGATGACACCCTGCACTCCTTCCAGCAAGCAAGCCTGGAACAAGGATTCACTTGAGAAGTGATCCACTTTCGGAACTGACCATAGGCATGGGATAGGGCGGTGACCCCAAGTTCAAGTTCAAGTTCAGAATTTGTAAAGCGCACTACTCACCCAGAGGGTCTCAAGGCGCTTGAGGGAGGGGGGTGCTTTACTTATCAAATATCCAAGTTTTTAGTTGCTTACTGAAGGAGAGGTGCTTCTGTGTAAGGCGTAGGTGGGAAAGAGAGAATTCTAGGTTTTGGCTGCTAGGTAGGAGAAGGATCTTTCCCCCGTGATGGATCTGTGGATGCGCGGAATTGTGGCGAGGGCTTGATTGGACGATCGTAGTTGGCGGGAGGGGGTGTAGAAGGACATTCGCGTGTTGAGGCATTCTGGTCCTAGGTCATAGAGGGCTTTGTGTGCGTCCACCATCTTCTTCCCTGCCAGCGGCAGGGAGCATGATACACCACGTGGTTCAACAACGCAGCAATACCACGAGGACATGTTGCACAAAGTATCAGACACCCCCACACCCCCTGATATTGACGACCTCTTGGACACTAGACAAAAACACACTGCCTCCCCCCCACCCAGGGAAGGAACTCCCTCCACGTGTTAGACGTGGCCGTCGACTTCACTAAGACCTAGTGGACCTGCCCTTGTGATTGCTTGCATATTGGCACGTCTCACACCGCATTGGCTCTCTCACCTCACTCTAATTGCATTAAAATACAATTTTTCTCACAACCTCCCCCTCCCTATTTGTGTATCTGAGGAAGTTCCTCTTTTGTACGCCTTTTATTTTTACCTTCTATTAATCCCTGGTCTATTTTGTTTTCCTGTTTCCACAATGGTTACGTTATATGACCAGGGTGTTTTCCCCACTAGCACAACACATTTAAATTGGCGTACATGTTATTAGTTATTACACTTCAATTGACGCCCAGATCTTTTCACACGCACCTGTGGTACATGATTCATTGGCCAAGGACTGAAAGGAATGGCCAGGGAACATGATATTCCAGGGAGAACATGCAGCCCCACACAACAATGTATCGTCATGTATTCCCCTGAGCTGTCACCAGTACTGGACGTCATCACACATATCGAAGTATAAGATACAGTATATCCAAACGTAACAATTTATTTGTCAAAATACCGCTATGCATGCTAAGTCTTCTTTCACACCGTTATTAAATAATGTAACCGCTATGGTATTGTGAAAATTGTAGAAGATATACGTTTCTCCTTTTCCTCTTCCATAATGCTCTGATGACTGTTGTTGCATGTATTGAATATAATTGCCATGTTTAAGAAATGCTAATAAAATATATACAAACAAAAAAATGATGACGCATGTCACCGTGGGAAAAATCTTTTTCTTTCTTCTACAAAACATATTGATTCCAACTCCAGTGAGTGTTGCGAATACTCGACACTGACAAACCAGGCTTTTGACCTTTGGTTCACAAAGGTTTTATGTTTATTGTTAATTAAAGGAGGGTGAGCCTGGTTCTTATTTCCCTCTTTCTCCCCCTTTTTTGGAAAAAACTTTAGGAAGAACTGCATCATAATTCGAAACGAAATACTCAAAATGATTCCGCCCATAAAAAATACTAAGCAGCAAACTACTTGAAATGCCATATGTCAAGGGAAGATGATGGTATCTGATGCCCTCATCTACTGAAGCTGGCAATTGCATACACACATAACAATCCATCGCATCAATATACTCATACAACTACTTTGCACATGCATTAAGCTTGAAATGACATCTAGACAGATCTGCATGTAATCTATGACTCTCCTCTAACAGCAAAGTTCTTTCGTTTCCTACCTTTACCTCTTCTTTGCTAGGAGTAGTAGGTGTAGGGGTTCCCTCTGCCTCCACTGCCTGCTCATCTGGTGCTAAATATGAAACTACAACTACCAAAATTATGAAGAGTTTCACCCCTCCTATAAGTGTGCCTACTATGCACCAAGCTCTAGGTTTCCAGCCTCCATAGTCTCAGAAACAATTTCAGCTCCTTTGTACTGCAAAAATGCTCAGAGAGTCTCTCTTCTTCTTCAGATGCTTGTGAATCAACTCAGATCACACTTCGGAAAGCTGAAAGTCCCCTTTTGTTTCAGTTCCTTATTTACAACAAGCAAAAGACAACCATAACCCTTCTCCGTCCTGTGTGGAAAGTCCCTAAATTTCTTCTTCTTCCACTCGGACCTGGGTTATTTGCACTGATTTACGGCAAAGTCTCTTTAATCCAAAATAGGATTTGCTCCAACAGCTTTTAGAACATGCTGCAACAGTTCAAGACGAAGAACAATTGATTCATGAGATAGAATTTCAACTCCAAAGGAAGGAAATACCAGTCTATTCAAGAACAAGTTGTGGATTCTGCACAGAATCGAAGGGTTTGGAACTGTGATGGTCAGCACCCCTTCAATTTCAAGACCTGGTACTAACAACACCACATCCAACTTCAAGTTGGGGCTGGTACTAATCACTGTCACTGCCCTTACCCTCCACGATTTCAGTACTCCTGGCATCTGTCACGAGCCGCGTACTTTCGGCAAGGCTTTCTCTTTCGTCTTGATCTCCTCAGACCCCCACAGGCGTGGTCTGCTTCACCTCCATCTGACTCTGACTCTTCAGACACTGGGGCAAGATGCCTCTCAGAGACCAGTCTCAAGTTCAAGCGCCTCTGCCTCTCGGGCCACTGCTCTTCAGCTCGGCTTGTTGTCTGGCTTTCTCTTTGCGCACTCTGCTCACAACTTCTCTCAGCTGAGTCTGACTCTGAACCACTTTCACAGCAACTTCCCCTTTCAGAGGCAGCTTCAGTGTTGCTGTTGTTGTGACCCTCCTCAGCTTGGTCAAGTGAGCAACCAGCTTCTTCAGATTCCCTCACAGCTTGGGTTGTCCCCTTCTGTGGCCCTGCCACTTCAGCTGGATTTTCATCAAGGAGAGGAGCTGTTTCTTCCAAGGGTGCTGAAACTCGACGTATGTGCGAAGCATGCACCAAGTTCGGCAAACCTTCACACTTCACTACAGTGTTCGTCACCAAGATAACTTGATATGGGCCTCTCCAGCAAAGATACAAGCAGCATTTTCTTCAATGCTTCCGAACCATCACCCAATCCCCAGGACTCAGGTCGTGACAGAGATCGCTTGCAGCTGGAACCACAGCAGCCTGTACCTGATGGGACACAGAACCTTGCAATAATGAAGCATCAGATTGTCTGTGATGCTAAGCAAGGCTGTTGATGGAACCGCTGGTAACCTCATAGCCCTCCCCATCAGTATCTCATGAGGTGAAATACCTGTTCTCCTGTCTGGGGTACTGCGCATACTCTCCAACACCAACGGCAAAGCATCAGGCCACTTCATAGACGTACATGAACACACTTTTCCCATTCGGGCTTTCAAAGTCCCATTGATTTGCTCCACTATCCCATGGAGTCTCTGATCAACATTCAGTGCGGTCCAAAGCATCTTTATGACTTTGCTATGAAAGTGCGTTCCTCTGTCTGATTCCAAAGAGGTCGGAATCTCTAACCTAGGCACGAGTTTCCTCAACAACAGCTTTGTTACTGTGAGTGTATCACACCTGCGAGTAGGGTAAGCCTCCAACCACCTTGAGAACACACACACCACAACCAAGATGTACCTCAGCCTGTTACACCTAGGCATCTCGATGAAATCCAATTGCATCCTGTTGAAAGGCCCCCCAGACCTCCCAATGTGACTCATTGTGACCACAGTTTTCTTTCCAGCATTCATTTGCAGATAGGTAACACATTTCTGACACACAGCTTCTGCCACAACCCAAAATTGAGGATTGTACCACGTTTGTCTGAACACTCGCACCATAGCATCTCTTCCCAAATGCACTGCACCATGAATCTGCCTTGCCATCGGGCTCAACAAATCATCCGGCAACACAGCCCTTCCATCACTTGAGACCCAAATATTTACATCTCCTTTCCCGCAGCCTGCATTGATCCACACATTCTTCTCTTGGTCTAAAACCTGTTCCTGCAGGACTTAAGCTCATCCCAAGTATCTGCCATGGCCAACATCGTGTTGAACTCAGTTCTTTCTTGGCTCCAATCTACATGTTTCTCAGTGAATGAACAACCTTGTTCTGCACAGAAACGTGCAACTTCATCATGCACTTAACAACTGCAATTTCCTTGGGGCGCTGTAAGGCCTCTAAGAGCACCCTCATGAACTCCCCATTTCGAATGGGTGATCCAGACGATGTATGTTACCTCTCTGAGACCAGAGCTGTCCGAAGTCATGAACCACACCAAACCCGTACTGGCTGTCAGTGCAGATGGTAATTTGAATTTGATCTGCTGTCCATCGCCACCCCCTTTTGTACTGCTGCTAAGCAGGCACGAGTCAAAGCAATGATCTCAGCCACCTGAGCAGAATATACTCCTTCCAGGCATGCAGCTCTGACTACTTCTCTAATGGTACATAGAGCAAAGGCTGCTCTCAAACGGCCAACACTGTCTCTTAACCCCTTCAGTGCTGATGACAAAGCCAGCTCGTCATGGGTGTTACCTGCCCTGTGCTTATGACGAGCTGGCTTTGTCATGAATAATGGGGATCTTGATATTTTAGCACCCAGCGGGAAAACCCATAGCAGCCAAGGTGTTAAACATGAACCATCGACAAAGAAAATCACATCAGGGTCAAGCAATGGTTCATCAACATTGTCAGGTCTCGGTTTGGTGCAAAGTTCAGTCACATATAGACAATCATGGTCCGCACAATCTTCATCAAGTGTGTTTGGCAACGGCATCAATGTAGCAGGATTTAAAACCGAACACCTCTTGAGGGTCACATTCTCCGCAGCAAGTATAACCTGCTCGTAGCGTGTGAGCCTATTATAAGTCAGGTGCTGTGTCTTGGTCCTAGTCATTAACAATTCAACAGAATGTGGAACATGTACAATCAAAGGATGACCCATGACAAAACTCTCATACTTTTCAATGCTGACACCTGTTGCAGCAACAGATTTGAGCCATCCGAGCAATGCTGAAGCTACTGGATCTAAAGTAGCAGAAAAGTAGGCAACTGGTCTATGGACACCTCCATGATCCTGGACTAAAACTGCTAATGCGCAACCTTCTCGCTCACAGCAAAATAGTGAAAAAGGTTTGTTGTAGTCAGGTGTCCCCAATGCCGGAGCACGACAAAGGTTCTCTCACAACTCTACGAATACCTTCATACAGTCATTGTCCCATGGTACCGGATCAGTACATCCTTGTGCGTCAGTCTCTGTAAGGGCTTCGCTTTCAATGAGAAGTTGGCAATCTGCTAACGACAGCAGCCAACCATTCCTAAGAATATCCTAACTTGTCTCTGAGTAGAAGGCACCATCAATCCCATGATTGTCTCTATCCTGTCTGGTGACACCTTCCTCTTGCCTTTTTCTATCCGGCGACTCAAGTACTGCACCTCGCTCAAACAATATTGTAGCTTATTTGGCGACACCTTCTGTCCATTCTCTGCCAAATGATTCAGTAAGGCAATGGTATCAATCCTACATGCATCTTCAGTCTCTTACGCCACAAGGAGATCGTCAATGTACTGTACGAGAACAGAGTTCTGTGGCAGTTCAAGATTCTCAAGGTTCTTTTTCAAGATCTGATTAAAGATCGATGGACTCTCTGTATACCCCTGTGGGATACGACACCAAGTTTAAACACGTTTTCCAGCTTAAATGCGAAAAGATATTGGCTCTCCTCATGCAATGGAATCGAGAAGAATGCCTGACAAAGGTCAATCACAGTAAACCATTCCGCTTGACATGGAATCTGAAACAGTATTATTGATGGATTCGGTACCATTGGACAGCAGGGTACAACTATGTTGTTAACCCGGCACAAATCCTGCACAATTCAAAATTTTCCACTCGGTTTCTGCAACCCCATAATAGGCGAGTTACATGGACTGCCCATTATCTCCTTCAGGATCCCTTCTTGATCATGGACTCAATCACAGGTTTTATTCCTGCAATCGTCTCTGGGGTCAAATTGTACTGGGGTGTTCTTGGAAAATCAACATTCGGCTTAACCTGAATCTTGAGGGGCTCAACTCCTTTGATCAAGCCTATGTCCTCACCAGTGAAGTCCCACACTTCATGTGGGACCGAGTCTCTCAAATCTAGTGGAAGCTCTTCCACTGTCACAACAGGGTACATTTCAATACACAAATGCTGATTTGTGACCTTAAAAGCAGCAACATCATCATTGGTTTGCAGTTCCACTCCTTTAGGGGTACAATAGATGGTGCAATTGAGCTTTCTCGGGAGATCCCTCCCTAGTAAACACACAGGGCTTGAATCGCACACCACAAACTGTGGTCGATCTCAAAGTGTTCCTATCTTCACAGGAATCGGCTCAGTCAAAGGGCTTGTTATTCTCTTGTTCGCAGCTCCTACTACTTGGATACTTTGTCCCGAGAGGGTAGGTTAGGGACTACTGCAGATCTTACAGTTGAACGGGTAGCACCAGTATCAACCAGAAAGGTGGTAGGGTGACCATCAACATCAGCTTCCAGAAATGGTCCCCTCTAGTCTACCTCCAAGACTGCCCCAAGAGTGCAGTCTTCCTCCCCCTCAGGCACCGTCATGCTAACGGGTCTAGGTAACAGTCATCACTGTCATCAAAAAGAGGCATCTGTTGTTAAGTCCGAGTCCCTGTCTGGATCTTCGGGGGCAGGGGAACCTGTACTCGCGGAGCCGAAGTCCCCCCTTTGGTCAACTTTGGCTTCGCTACCGACTTTGTCACCTCTGGCTCTGGCACCTGCACTACTTCTTCCTCCTGCTGTACCTCAATTGCAGGATTTCAGGGACATTCGCGTCCCCAGTGTCCAATCAGATGACACTGATGTCACTTCGTGGTCCTTTCCAGTGTTGCCACATCCACCTTTGGCCTAGATTTGTCTGTATTTCCCTTTGGCTTGCCCTGACCATTTCCTTCTCAGGGTGCCTCCCCCTGACTGAACTTGGCCTCCCTTATCAGCCACTTGCATCTGGTTCAGCATCAGCTTATCCTTGAGTTTCTTATATTTCGACTCAATCTCATCACTGAAATATCTGACATACCTCAATATCTCGTCCAGCGGCTTGTTCAGCCAGAAAATTAGGACAAACTTCAACATAAACTGTCCCATATCTCTAGGATCCATCACATCCAACCCACTGTACTGTTTGAAAACTTGCAACAACCTTTCGTAGTACTCAGGCACTATCTCCTTTGGCTCTTAAAGTGTTTGATCTATTTTCACCCAATCAATGTCCTGTGGCGGTAACTTAGCCTTCAACCACGTAATCACCTGTTCATATTTCTTCATAACAAGAGGTGATGGGCCATTTGTGAGAACCTCCCTGTCCGGATCAGATTTGGGCCATTCAACGGCAACCTTACAAGCTACCCACAAGTCACTCTGAACTACAATGTCAAACAGTGTATTCAAATCGATCGACAACACTTTCAAAATCTTGACAAACCTCTCAACCTTCTTGTACCATTCAACTGGACTCTCTCTCAATTTTAGAAAGTCGTTTGTGAATGTCGCCAAATCTCCTCTATTCCACAGCACATGCACATACCCTCCACTAGCTACTTCTCGTAAAGGGTAGTTCCCAATTTCTGAAACCCCCCTGCTGCATTTCTCTTAACACTATTTTTCTTGGACCATCTTTCTTCCCACTTGTCAAGCCTACTTCATGCTCGTATCCCTATAATTAATTCTCTAATGTGGGTCTTTAGTCCAATTACCCTATTTTCATCCAAATACTGATCAGTATACTGTAACCAATGACCACCCTGCAACATTTTCGTTTTAGACAAATCCACATCGTATCTGTTTGCCAATTCAGTTAGTTTCTCATGTGCAGATCTTGCTTTACGAGTCTCATCCTTGCCTACAAACAACAACTCATCTGGCTCACAGAGTTCCACTCTCTCTATAGGCAAGTTCCCTTCAACAATCCCATCTACTTCTGCTTTCAACTGCATCACATCTAATTTTTATGCTCCTATTGCTGTCCTAAGGATACCTCCATTAGATGCACCACTAGACTCCCTGTAGTCACTGTCCTGTTCTCTGCACCTATTCACTTCAAAGGTATCGCTTAAAGCCACTCTATTCTCGCCACTCCCATGATCCCAGTCCTCTCTTGTCCGATCCCCTTGAGTCCCTTCAACTGGCTCGCATGTCCTCAAATCTGACCTCAACTCTCCCAGAGATTTTGATCTTGGTCCCCTCAGATCCATCGGCCCTCTTGATGAATCTGCTGTAGCCAGCAACGGTGTTCTCGACTCTACCGGCCTCGGTGACGGAACCAGCTCATTCACTACACTGCTCCCTCCAAAGCCAGCACTTCCTTCCATTCCAGTCTGTGCTGGACTTCTGTTCCTCACCTGCTCTGGATTGTACACTCATACTATGGGACCAATGGTAACCAGCACTCTAAGAGCATCCGGTAACCTCTGAGAAGCGACACTTTCTGTGTTCTGCATTTCCCCCATTGAGAGCTTTCCCACCACTTCAGAACACGGTGGGGCTTGTGGTTCCTTAGTTCCTTCTAACGGGGCTGATCTGTCCCACTCTGACTCCGGATTGTACGGAGGCGGTCTCTCAGATACCATCCTTTCTAACAAGCTATTATCAGTATCACTGTCTTCATCCTCGACCTTCTTTTTCTGCGTGTCCCCTGACTTGACCAACAATGGATACAACTTATCCCCTTCAATCGTCTGCACCCTCCATCTCTTTTCCAATGCATCCCAATTCGCATCCTGAAATGCCCTGACTGACCTCTTCACTCGTTCCTGTCTCCAGTCTCTGTTTCTTTTGTGCACCCCCCTAATAAACGCATTCAGTGCCTAAAACTGTGTTGGTCTAGGCAAAGGTCGCGAAGCAGCCATCATCGATTTCAATTGGTATAACACTTCTGATCTAAGAGTTCCATATCTGGGAAAAGTCAATTCGTTACTTCCGTCAATCATTTTGCACCAGTTCTCGAGCCATAGTATGGTATGCAAACCCACATTCATAGCCATGTAATGACCTGGGGTGTCCTCGGGCGGATCCTCTTCCCTCCACCTGGGGCTCTAATTTCTTTTCTTCTTTTTTGAACAAATCTCGCAAAACTTTAAAACATTTCATTATGAATCCAACGTTTCTCTGTTCGCAGCGCCTTCCTAATGACAATCCACCAAACCCAGCGCGGCTTCACACCATCCGCCCTATCACAGCCCGGCACCTTCTGATGTCACTGTTCATCCGTTTGCAGCAGTTTCCCTCCTTTTCACTTCGCTTCTCACGCTCGCATACGTCCCATTCTCACACTGAAATAATCAGCTGTACCTCCACTTCGCTGTCGGACGTCCACAGTCTGACCGTATGTCCACAGGTATGTAATTGTCTACCGAAACTGGAAACTGTCTGTCCACGAAACGACTGGATAATCACCTCACTGATAGGTTACAACCGCTCAGCAACTCATGACCAGCATCAGTTACTCACGCACTCACACATTTATTCCCCCTATCTCGGTCCTGCGGGCAATTGATGGTACCTCACGATCCCCTTAACAATGGTCGACAATTACTTTGGGTGTAGGGTACACCGTACCTACTTAAGCTACTCCTTGAGCCTAAGATTTTCCTGGGCTGCGCACGCTCACAGCCTGATCTCTTTTCATACAACAGGCATTCCCACTCCGCAAGATATCACAATACAAACACTGCAATCTAACAACATATAACGCTATTCATACTCACTCTCCCACGAACTGCTGCTTTTGCCGCACCGTCACTCTCCGCCAGTTTCAATGAAACGCAGTCTTCCACCGGTAATACACTGGACGGTCATCACCTGAATTCTATGGGCCTTGGGGAAACTCTTATCCTAACCAAGAACTCCCTTACTTCCAGAAACTAACCTTCCTCTGTCTACCAACTGATGACGCTGGGATTCTCACATAGATTTCCACCTTACCCATCCAAAGAATCCCTGGCTGACTAGACCTTTTAGTCTGCATGGAAGTGTGAAGAAAGTTTGTTAAAGTTCATGTCCTTTTGACAAATTCCCAATTCAACACGTTTTAATCCAAAGGACCACTGACACCAAAAAAAAAGTTTTAAAAATGTAATACAAATCCAAAAATAACTGGACATATAAGCACCTCAGCAAGAGGTTCAAGAAATAGACTGGCACTAATACAAACATAATCCTACGCAGGAGTCTCAATTGACTCCGAATAAAAAGCAAAGTTAATTCAAGAAGCATCAGGCATGCAATTACTGTGCCTACTGGAACACTCGACTGCATCTGTTCCAATGGGAAAGAAAAAGATTAGTCTGACCCTACTCTAATTCTAAAGTGACATCCCTACTTAACATCCCTCTCAGGCCAGAGAAAAAGGTGTCAGCTGTGAAGGCTCCCTAAGAAGCACATTCACCTTCCAGGTAAGTATCCTCAATTTCTAGTTTCTCCTACCTAGTCCAAATTAAGACCCATGTCTAAGTGCACATCCAACTGGACTGCCTTAGACAAGACCCAGTCTAAGTCCCACTAACCCTAACCCTATCTTCAAGAGCAACTAACTCTCCACCCTCTGGGCACTTTTCCTAATACAAAATCCCCAAAACAATGGGTACGCCCATGACACTCCTCCTTCTGGCAGGTACTGCCCCTCGTACTTCTCCACCATCGATCCTTCTTCTTCCAAAAACCGTTGCTGTGTTCTTGGGTCCCAGGCACCTTCTCCGCCAAATGTTTCAAGTGCACTTACCAGCGCACTCCCTTTGTCTTCACTCCTACCCCTCTAACTTCTAAACAATGTCTCATTCTACCTAATGAGCTACATGGCATTGCACCTGCAAGAGAAATACATGAGAAACAATCCCTCTGCACGCTCTAAGTTACAATTCGAAATTCAACTACAACCGTGAGCTTCTTTCCCAAAGTATATTTCCAACTCGACATTTCTAGTCAGCCTCTGCTAGCGTTTTCATATCTCAGGCCTTTACTCTTTCAAATGCATTTCTAATACAACAACATAAGCATTTCATTATTCAATCCTAACATTACATTTCACATTAGCAAGCGACTTTATCATGTTAAAACATCACGATTCTTTCTTCAGCAGCCTACACGTGCAATTTTAATATGGCATGTTCAACCTCAATACACATTTTACACACAGAGCAGTTAATTCTAAGTTAATTGAAGCATGATTCTCTCAACTAAAGCACTACATCAATCTGTAAATATTATGAACACAATTCGACATATTTCACTGATCCCCGGCCTAATACTGTTTTATAAAATCACACAATAACATGGCCCTCTAAATATGCGGGTGCTGACTATCGCCGGTTATGATGCACCCCTAAAAATTTTCAAACAACATGATGCTCTATCAATCCCTAGCAATGTTGCTGATGTAGAAGCAGTTCTTAAAAATGTTAAGCTCTCTTCTGGCCACTCTACAACCATTACAATCATGAAGAAAAGCAACTATGGCTCGAGGAGGCATTTGTGTGCTGAGCCAAGGGTAACACCTGCCCAAATTAATCAGTGGTAATTCTTGTATGGGAATGGGCCTGTAAAATAATCTTGATTCCCCACAAATTTCCAATGGTGTGAGTGCTGTGAGGAATTTGTTTGGGCTCCTCTCTTAACTATACTCACCTTTAACCATAATTCAAAACAACATATATGCCTTTTTTTCTCCATTTGTACGTGGAATTGCAAATCTTGATTTGCGACAGGATTTTGACATTTCTGCTGTAAAATAATTGTATGTACGTCTGTGTTAAAGGTGGGTGCACAAAATATTTGGTTCGTTAGCTCTTCGCTGTTATCTTTATTCTCTAATGAAACTAACAGCCAATGCTCAAATTTTCTCATCAAACACTAAATTTCGGCAATTCTTGTTAATACTGGAATTAATTTTTACAATGAAAAATACTTTGCAATAAATATTGTGTGTATTTCTAATGCTTACACTGACATATACTTTTTGCAATAAATATTGTGTGTATTTCTGTCAATGTTGTCGTACACGTCACATTTCCAAGCCCATTTCTGCTTGGCCTGTTATTCTTTTTCCTCAACACTAGTTCTATCTTGTTCCTCAAACATTATTTGCCAAGAAAAATGTCTGTTGAAAAACAATAAGTGGTTATTTCTGCTTGGGGCATCGAAAACCACTTCAAAAGAAGCAGTATGAATTAAGTGCACTCAATCATATTCCCCATTTCTGTTATTTTTCCACTCCAAAGCAGTTTTCCCAGACTTGCTGGGCAGACTTCAACATCATAAATCTTAATTAACTCTGCATTTTGTTACACACATAAGACTCTGTACTTTATGGTTTTCCAAACTAAATGAAGCTCCTTTTCTGTTTTGAAAGCTAGCCTTGTAACCATGCGCCTAAAATAAATACTGCATTTCAGCAATAAGTAGAAACAACGGGACCAAAATCACTTACTGTCATCAAACGAACAATTTTTAATGGGTGGGCATTCCTTTGCGTTTAGTTCGTAAACCACCAAATGAGACACTTCGAAGCATTTATTTGTCAAAGTAAGATATATTATATGGGAGAGATCATTGAGTCTGCCCTAAATTTATGTAATGTGACAAGTGAAACAGAGACACAAATAAAGAGAACGCAGGAGACGCACTAACTACAGGATGCATCATGGGAGAAAAGCCTGCATCTCAATGACATTGCTTACGCTTGGCATTCTGGGCCAAGCTAGTTTTTTTTTTTAGCATCTCAGAAATGTCGTTCATCCACCACCTGATTTAAACAAACTCCTTTCACTGGCCATTGGCTCATTTAGGATCAGACTCACAACAAGCATTTACAATGCAACGGTCTCGCCTTTGCAAAAGTTAGAGCTATTGGCATTGTAAATGACAAATTTTTTATTTATGTGTTGGTTTTGAAAACAGATAAATAAATGGCATTGTCATTTACAATGCCAATAGCGTAATCTCTCGCAAATGCCACAGACACACACACAGACGCACACACACAGACACACACACACAGCCCCACAAACACACACATACAGACACAGCCCCACAAACACACATACACACAGAGCCCCACACACAGAACCCCACAAACACACTCACACACAGAGCCCCACACACAGACACACAGCCACACACACAGCCACACACACACACACAGCCACTCACACACAGTCACAGCCACACACATAGACACACACACACACACACACAGCCACACACACACACACACACACAGACACACACACACACACAGACACACACACACACAGCCACACACAAACACACACACAGAGCCACACACACACACACAGAGCCACACACACAAGCTCTTTTGACGAGTGCCCAATCATTAACTATTGGGGTAGCACGAGTCAGCTGTCCCAGAAGTACGTATACTGAGGCCAAACTGTTCCTCTTCCCAACGAGCAAGTCTATCACCCCTGAATGTTAACATGTCGAGGCCAAAACTAAATTTCCAATGATCTAACTGTCCAGACCACGCATTAGGTCACAATGCATAACAATCCGAACATCCGACTATATGGCGAATGACATTAACCTAACCCACAACACGCCATGAGTGACACTAACTTGACAGCGCTCCAAGATGCGGAAACTACTGCTGGTACCTCATTTGGGTTTCCTTCATGAAGTCCTTCAACATAGAGACAACTGACAATCCACTACTATACGAGACAGAAAACACTTTACCTTAATAGCATGCAGCTCATTGCAACATATATACCAAGAATATTGATAGTTACTTATAAAATGCAATGTTACCATTATACTTAAAGAGTTCAGATCTCGAGGTGCGTGGCGGGTGCTCATGTCTAGGGGTGAGTGGGGGGTGCTCTAGTCCAGGGGTGAGTGGCGGGTGCTCAGATCCAGGGGTGAGTGGCGGGTGTTCCGATCCAGTGTTTAGTGACGGCAGCCAGCCACGGTGTAGTTGTGAGTGATTACTGCAGAGGTCCTGAGGTGGGTGGTGATGCCAATGTCCAGTGCAGCTGTGAATAAAGGGTGTAGGGATGAGTGAAGGGTGCTCAGTACCATACAAGGGCTGAGAGATTCAGGTTCATCCCAGCCGTTCGACTAAACCTCGCCCGAACCCAGCACAGACTCCGCATTTCACAGGCCCAGTATTATAAAATAAGCCAGCGCCCACCTGTTCGGGAGCCAGAGGGGTGGCTGCGTGGGGGCAAGCTCTCCGCCCTGCATATCCGGGCTCAGGACGCCTCCAACAGACAAACACTCACCGTGTAACTACAACCCTGGCTGCTCCGCTCTATCACAACAAACTTCGCCCGACCGGAAGTTGCCTTCTGAAGGAATCAGGGTTCTGCGGGCCGCCGGTCCGGGTCTGACTCCTCAGGTATGCGGCTCCACCGGAGGCGGCACCGCCTCAACCCAGGTCTTGAGGGGATGGACGCGGCCACAGGCGCCGGCTCTGGTAGCGGGCTTTGGCAAAACAGGGAATGGCGGGTTCTGCCTTAACTAGACAGAAGGCAGTTCAGCAAGCAGCCACCGGGGGACACACCTGCAAGAGAGTGACAATCTGCCAATCACTCCCAAAAGACAACGAGGCATGGCCCTGGCTGATATAGTCTGCCGAGGAAGAAGAGAGCGTGGCAGAAGAGGGAGGAGAGAGCATGGCAAGGGGGCACCATAATCGAGTGTTAGCCACAGACGTATGCCAGCTGCACCCTGGGCATCAGACCCCATCTCAGCCTGCCAAGCTGACATCCACATATTTATAATCTTCAAACGTCGCCCTTTGGTAACAGCGCACACACCCAGGTCTACCCAGCCCGTCATCATCCCATGCTTCGTGCCTCATCCACCGGTGCCAGCCGAACGAAAACTGTTTAAACGGAGCAGCACGCACCTTTTCCTCGGACCTACCTACCCTCAAGTGCCAGACACACATCAGGGGTCAAACAAGCTGACCGCTAGCTAGCATTGTCCCATAAGAGCCAATCCCCTAAAGAGCTCCACCCATTTGTTTAAAATAGAATGTGTCTAAAACGATCATTCGTTTTCGTAACATGACAATTATCCCTCCGTTTGCTTTAATACCCATTCAGAAATGGTTCAAGACGGCACTGTGGAGCTTCTCAAGTAAGCTACTGCCCGGCCGCCATCTTCGGAGAAATGACCACAGAGCGGCGGAGAGCAAACAAAATCACCAGAACGCCCACGAATCTTCTCCAACAATTACGGATAGATCTCTCTTCCAATGGCTAGCCTCCATTTATGGAGCTAGCCAAGGGAACAGAGAGGCGGGACAATGCCCTGTACTGCTACAACATAAGATTTCGCCTGCTCGAACACTGCTTCGCAGTGGACGCCAGGCGAAACCTAAAAATCAGTGTATAATTTTATCTCATGGCTTTACATCTACATCTGAAGTAAATTTCAGACACAGAATTTGAGATTGGCACAGTTTTATAAGGAGTGCTCCTGGAATGTTCTTGTAAACTCCCTAGTAGCATGAGGATATGTATCTTTGCTCATACAAACATTTTTGAGTCAATACAAATGCACTTGTTGACTTATTTTCTTTTTTCAGCCAAACAAAAACCCCATTGAGAAAGCCCTTCACCTACACACTCAGGTATTTTAGAGATGCCTCAAAGCCATTCCCTCATAAGATCAGATTTATAGGAGTACATTTTGGATTGCATATTTAGTGGGAATCTGTTTCGCATGCTGTTATGAATACCATCAAATTCGAAACTGTGTGGGTGTTCTCTTAATTTGCAAGGCATACCACCCCAAATTACCTGTTTCCAACCCCTAGCACAAACTTTGCTACCACAAACTATCACTACTTACTTTTGCGAAACCACCTTTGAGTAAATCAATTTGCAACTGTGAATTTATCTGAAAGAACAGAAGCACACATTTATACTTTGCGGTGGTGCAGAGTCACACAAAATCAGGCAAACAGGTAAAAAATATTTTTGAGCTGGACTATGCCCTTAAAATGACTCAAATAGCTCTGTGCTATCTGTTACGTGTCTTCAAGAGTGAGTCCCATGGGTAGGTATGAGCATTTCTATGCTACCAATCCTATTTTTGATGCAAAGCACTATGATCCTGATTAACAAAGGTAAACTTACACTTTTGTATAAGTTTACTACTTCTAGGTATTCACAAACTACATGCATATTTTTACGACTCCGCACTCCCTATACTTATACATGTGGAGTTTTCCGCCCCAACTGTAGAATCTCGAGGTGCGTAGAACTCCACACACATAAGTATAGGGAGTGTGGAGTTCTAAAACTCCACACTTAGGGGCCCATTAAGATGGCGGGCGGACTTCTGTCAGCCCGCCACCTTAGCAGTGCTGAGACAGTGCTGGGACCGGCCACCAGTGGCGGCAGTCCCGCACCGGCGATTAGGATGCCAACACCACCATGGCTTATAGCACCGCCCGCCACAATGCTGGGAATGCACTGTGTGCATTGTCATGCACAAGGTGACAGGCTCGGCGAGGTGCCTGCCACCATGTCCATGACAATGCAGGGGGGACCATAGGTACCCCCATGTGCACCCCCCATGCCCCCAATACCCTGGGGGCCTGCAACAGGCACCCGAAAGTGGAATCTGCATGCCTTTTTTGTGGCGGCTATGCCGGCCACAGAAAGGCATGTTTCCACCCCCGTACTAAGATGGATGGTGGTGTCTAGCAGAGACCGCCACCATATTAAACCCGGAAAAATGGCAGACGGTCTTCCCGTCCGCCACAGTACCCCCGCCAACTGATATGGCGGGGGTAAATAGGTGGCGGGCGGGGAAAGATGTAGGGCGGATCACCACCACCATGTGGGCAGTGGCGATCCGCCCTACATCCTAATGACCCCCTTAGTTTGTGAATACCTCAAAGTAGTAAACTTACAGAAAAGGGTATCTTTGCCTTTAGGAATCAGCTTCAATGTATTAAAACTAGCAGACAAGGATTTGACACGTCTTTGAGAAGAAATTTTTAGACAGGCATTAATAAGAAGAAATATATTTATAAAATGCATTAATAAGAAAAACATTTTATTTTCATGGCAAGATGGCCACTGAGCTGGAGCTTTAGGAGGAAGCTTGTGGGTTGGGGATCAATTATCAGTGTATATTCCTGCTTATACCTCACTAAAAACTAAGCTTCTAATGAGGACCACTCTGGCTCTCCTATTGACGAAACTGGTTTGTTTCACAGATACGATTTATGGTAAAACCTCAATGACTTCTACTAAATCCCACTTGTGGAAGAAAGTTGCGTTCTGAACTTTGCAGCTAAGAATGATGCCTAGTATCCATTGTCTGCCCTCATCGCTGAGATGTGCGGCAGCTCCTTCTTGCTCGTCGATGCCCAGGGTAGAGGCTAGAGACCCTAGAAGCCTTCGGGACATCTGTGACAAATGCGCTGTTGCTAAACCCCTCTATTTACTAGCCAGTTGCCCACACTTGCAGTCGGCTTGAGGACTGCCTACGGACATGGCCAGAATGCCGCAGAGAGGTCAAGGAATCGGGGTGAGTGCCTCTCTCTATGCCCTTCTCTGGCTGTAACTTGACCCCATTTTCAAACCCAACGATTGACCGGTTGCCGCCAACACTTGCTGCCGGCCTGAGTACTTCTTATGGACCTCACCAGCATGCTTCAGCAAGGTTAATGAAGTGGGGTAAGTTTTCCTCTTTATGCCCAGCTCTGGTTGTAACCTGACTGATGTCCCATGACCTTTCCAAGCCCTGGCACTCATTCCTGGGGGGGTAATCAGACATTGCTGCATCGCAGCGCCGAGCCTCGGACAGTTGCAGGCTGGCCAGCTGCTTGTACCATGCAGCTGGAGTCAACTTGTGCCCTATTCACCATATTCTGGGGTAAACTCTGGCATCGGAATGATCACTGTTGTGCCTCCGGCCCATATACATATATAGTAGCATCACTGGCCCCCAAAGCGGAGCGGAGCCATAGTCAGCTGCAGGCTGGGTTGCTGCTTGTGCATTAAAGCAGGAGCCAGTGTGCGCCTCATTCACCATAAATTGGGGCTGCCTCCGAACCAGATCCTTCACTGCTTTGCCTCTGGCCCCGTCCACATTGCTGGAAATAAACGCCGCATTTTTCTGCCGCATGAGCTCTTTGCCATGTACATGTCACTCCACAGTGGTTGGGGCATTAGGGTCTATGAAGATTTCACCAGATCTTGGTAAACCATTTATTTTGGGCTGCCTCTCGATTCCCTGACACGAGGACTCATTCACAAGATGGCGTTCCTCTCACCCTTTTGTTGAAACTGATGTAGTACTGATGACATGCAATTTCAATGAGAGCAAAGAAGGACTCAATGATCTATTATATGTCTGAATCCCTCATGTGTCTAATGGAGTGGCCTGTCTGGGGTCATCTGGGTCCAACTGAATCTGTCATTGTCACTTGGTAACAAGAATCTGACAACAATTCTATTAACCTCTTCGCTGCTGATGACGAGCTCAGCTCGTCATCAGCCACGGTGGTCGTGTGCGGATGACGAGCTGAGCTCGTCATGTAACGCGGCTTTTTCAAATTTGCCGCACACAGCGGGAAAAGCCGCCGCAGCGATGCGGTTAACAAAGGTGCAGTGTTGGGTGTTGACTCAGATAGCTTAGGGATGACATACTTGATAGAGTGGAAAATGCCATCAAGACACAAAACAAAACAAGTTTCTCTAGAAATGCTATCTCCCATTTCTACCCGACATAACATGATCTGGGAACAAGTGTATGACAAGGTTTAGGAGAGTTGTGGAAGTAGTACATCCACTATGGCCATGTTGTCATGTACTAAGTAATGTGCAGCAAACTATGTTTACACCTCTGTTCTACCGTTTAGGGATATACTACTACCTCATGAACAGAAACACACAGACTATCTACGCACTAATGCCTATATATCTGTTGCATTTGCCCAGTTTGTTAACCAATGAGTAGTTAAGGTTGAAACAACTAGCTTGACTCTATCAGTTGATCCTTTGAAGATGGCCACTAGACTGAATTCAAGAAATGTGGCTATATTGTATCTGGACTTCATACACCTTGCTGTTTATGGAGCATCACAAGCATATACTGTTCCCAGAGGGTGTGAGCTGAACCATGAGGAACATGTGGACAGTGGCAGGGTCTGATGTTGCCTTCCTGAACCATCGGTAAGGCTGTAATGCTCCTTGCATGCTCTAATTTGAAAAACTGTACTTTTAACATTGTTTCCATTGCACATTATCTCCCCACCAGTGTATGGCTAGAATCTTGTTATTAATTCGCCTCCGGGGGTGCTTGGAAACTTCATCACCTTACTAAATGCGGTCGCTACCTTGCTAGCCCTAAGACATAACCATTTGCTCCTCTTGGGTATTTCAATATACATATGGACAAAACTCAGGACCCTTCAGCAATCTCTCTGCTTGAAACTATGCAGCCCTTTAGCTTGATCCCATTGATATCTGCTCCCACACACAACAGGGACCATACTCTTGACCAGATCTTCTGTGATATAGAATTAGGGGTAAACCTTCCACTTCGCATCACATGGTCAGATCATTTTCTCATTAACTTTAAAATCCCTAAATTAAACAAGGACTCTCTGCCAAAAATTATAGGGAAGGAATATAGTTACTGAGCCCTACATAAAATATCCATCCCGGTGCTGACGGAGGCACTTGAGCTATCCGTCCCGACATTAATCGACAACCCTGAAGCCCTCTCTCTTGAATCCAGGCTTGGTCCAACATTAACGTCGTTGCCCCATGATCTCTCATCCCTCAAGGAGAACTAACCCCCCTATGTCCTAGTTTAATGAATCTATTAGAAATAGCAAAAATACCTTTTTAAAGGCTTGAAAGGAAATGGCAGAAACACTACACTCTAGAAGACTAAATCTCTCTACAAGCAAGTGAGAGAGGCCAGAGAAAATTTCCTCCAGGCTAAGATTAAACTGCCCAAAACCAGGGAAAAGACATCTTTAATATAGTACAATTCATTATTTCCCTGAAGGCTGCTAAGAAAGAAGCCCCGCTTTCAGCCGAGTGGACCAAGCACGTAGCACTATCATTCCACAATAAGATCACTGTAATCCAACATTTCTTTGACAAAATACCAGCGGAGGATCAGATCTCTTACAAATTTCAGAGTGAAAAGCTTTGCCCCCCAAACCCCAACACTACTATTTCCCAAATTACAAATTGATGAGTTGCTCAACTACCTCAAAGCCTTAATTATGACACATGGACCACTGTCAGAACCATCACAAAGCCAACTTGGTAAAAGTAACACAGATCATAAACGTTCAACCAGTAACCACTGGCAATCAGTGTACCTAGCATCAGCCTGTAACATAAACTACATTATGCACAGGATCACAAAAGTCTAAATACATTAGACACTAACCTCCTAAGTATAACTCACATCAGGGGCATAAATCACACAGTGAAACATAATCTCACTAGCCTAAACCATAATATGCAAAAACACCTCATAATCATAAAACACGTTTAAAGGTATAACACAGGGTGCGTAAAACATACTACATGAATTACATTTCCTCGCACCACATCACATTAGGGCCTGGCACCCTACAAATCTAACAATCCCCCTGGCCAACTGGCCATCCATAAAGGGTCTCAAATGCCCTGTGTCCAGAATGTCAAGGCGCGCTGTCAATGCAGCGGAATTCAATTGCGCCACTGCGTAAAACTAAATGGTGCAGCTGGCATTAAGTCAGGGGCAAAGGAGTGCAACTCACTCCTAACTCAGACATGCCCCCAAAGTAAGAGAGACCTAAACATTGCAGCTGCCCACTACTTGCTGAGCAGCTGGGGATCTCCATATTAGGCCTTACACCACTGTGCCACTTCTGTCCCTCTCAGGGAACGTGAGCATCACTGTGCCACACCACGGGGGAAAACATGGCCCCTTTGGGCCCTCCAGGAAATACCTATGCCCATTGTTGGAGCCACAGGCTCAGAAATAAACATGCCCATCGTTGGAGCCCGCAGGCCCAGAAACAAACAAGGCACCTGTTAGAGCGGCCCGCTGTCAGACGGGGCCGCTCTGGCTCTGCCTCCCTACAGGCACCACCATACCCAAGAGTCGTCGCCCCCGCGGAGCCCTACTTACCGGCTCTGGTCGGGGGACGCTCTCTTTTTTTGCGTGTGCTCCTCTGGTTGCAGGAAACTCTGTTCTCCTCTGGCTACATGGAGCTGGGGCTGCCCACAGGACTCCCTTTTCACTAAGGGGGTCCCACAGTGCACATTTCTGAGTCATGGCCTGCTCCAGCCACCTCCTCTTCAACCGGGCCCCCTCATGGGACCCAGGGCTTTATGGGCACTGGCAGACAGAGCTCCCTCCAGCACACGCAAGCCCTGCCCCAATAGACGCTTCTTCCTTCTTCACCCGGGCCCCCTCCTGGGCCCCGGGACTTCGCCTTTCCGGCAGCCACCACTGCGGGGCTCTCCCTTGCTCATGGGAGCCCCGCATCCTCACTGGCGCCGGAATCCTTTCTCGCGGGGCTTCCCTTCCATCTCCGAAGCCCCACCCACAAGAAACTACAGCCTCGTCTGTCTTTCGAATCGCGCTGGGAAGCGACCCAGAAGCGATTCTAGTAGCGGCTCAGGCCTCAGTGGTGATGTCTTGTCAGCAATGCGGGGTGGGCACCCGCTACTTGAATAAATTCAAAGCGGCCATGTGGGTTAGGCACCCACTATTCAAAATCACAGGAGAGCGGGGTGGGCACCCACTTTCCATAAATTGCAGTCAACGATCCTAATGCGGGGTGGGCACCCACTTCGACCGGCATCAGGGGGGGAAATTTCTAAGCTGGGGATTCCTTACTCTTCCCTCCAGCAGTGCCACGCTGCAGATCCTGCTCGCGCCTCCTCTGGGCAATTAAAGGATAGCGCTTCCAAGCTGTAGCTGAAGCCAAAGTTCATAGGGATCAAGAGAATAGAGCTCAGGGTCCTAATAGTCCTTAGAGCATCCACGGGCCATGCAGGGCCCAGGAAGGCAAGCCCTCATGGCAGTCCCCCTTGGGCTCCAGCAGCAGCACGCCCCGCAGGATCAGGATCCAAGGCAGAACATTTTCATGGGACACAGCCCCTTCTTTTACACCACATTTTCCTATGTCTACAGGGTGCAGGCAATGAGAGAACCAGCTACATCTGATTATGGGGAGCTCCTGAGCACTTTGTTTTACTCAGCTCCTCTCTCCTATTCACCGGATAGGCCAGGGACATCAGACACACCACAGGAGGAGGAGCCAGCATTGTGGAGGGAAGGCACAGCCCTATTCAGGTCCCAGGTGCAACTCCTCCCTCCCATCTCCATGCAGATCTCCCTGTTCACAACCGGGCAGACCCATCCTGGCTCCTAGATCCAACCACACCAGCCAGCCCCTGGCAATCACAAGCCAGACATGCAGTTCATATCAGGCAGGCAGACACACAGAAATGCCAACATCTAAAAGTGGCTTCTCCACTAATCACAATAAATCTGCGCACACCATTGTGCAGCATTTATTCTCATGAGTTTGCACATACTAAAATCGCCCTTGCACACCTCTCATACCAGGAACTACCAGGGACACACATCTCCCCCATGCATTCCTATGGGAGGGCAGGCCCGTCTCACCACACATACACAGAGAGCGCACACACTTTACACTGGGCCACAGTGCTAAAGTGCGCAGAGGCCTAAAATCACAAACACTAGGTTACAGACAAAGGCAAGGAGAACGCAAAAAAAAATCAGAGTGAACCTGCCAAAAGGGCCAAGTTCAACAAGCGCCTTTCCAGCAACTTCACTTAACCCATTAGCTGTCGCGGAAACTCTTTGTTCAACTTCCCCCATACGGGCACTCTGCTTCTCCAGCTGTGCCGACATGTGATCTAGATGGTTGTTCACTGCAGCCATTGTTCCCTCGATGGATTGAAGGCTGTGCTGGATTGCCAACAGCGTGGTTTCGAGAGGGGGAGGGTGTCGCCTGGGGCATCAGCCTCTGAGTCCGAGGCTGCCTTTTGTGATGATTTACCAGGTTTGCATGCCTCAAACGCGAGGCGCGGTTGAGTTTTATAAGTTCTCCCCATTGCAGACACACTTAAAGGCACCTCCTTCTCCTGTTTACACTAGTACACCTCAGAAAATTGTGCACACTGCAAGTGCAACTCTGACGGAGAGCTGTTAGAGTAAGGTGTTCCAACAGAGAGCTACACAGCACACTAAATTGTGAGTGGCCAATCTGACAAGTACCCGCAAGAAGATTCAGTGCATACCAGGTACAGATAACGGTACCCCATGAAGCAGCAGAAGATCCTTATGATTCAGCTAACGCACTAAAGAGCGACACACAGCAGGGTAGTGCCAATGCAGCATGTCACACAATAAAACAACTTGAAGCGTAAGTCTTGCTGGCGATCAGGTCAAACTGGTGCAGGACTATACTGGGCCACCGAGGAAGGCATGATATTTCCTCCTTGATAACTGTATACAGGCAGGTGCCAGAGCAGTACAGTAACAGCCAGTCAATGCAGGCATCAAGTGTTCCCAATCCCCAACAGAGGGTATGCCGAAGGGGCCAGACACTGTTGCACGCACACGGGTCACAGAGTGTCTCCTCGCTTCCACAGGCAGCATCAAGCAACGCAGCAATTCAGGTCTACCCAATACCCTGCACCCGCCACCTTGTCCAGTGCGTGCTCCCACTGGTAACCGCCGACGCTTGCAGAGTGCAACACCCGCCCAGGGCCCCTACCTGCTGCCATAGCCTAGAGCCCGCCCAAGAGGCACCGCACCCCACTTACCACCAGCGGCACCAAGATCAGTTTGATCGGCAGCATGCTTCCTCCAGATCGCCTAGGCCGCAGGGAGTCAGGTCAAGCAGCCCCTCTTCTTTGCCCATAGCTCCGCATTCCCAGGCTTTATGGCAGGCACCGAGACACACACGCACACCTCCGCTGCCGCTGTCAGTCCAGCTCCAGAGGCATTCAAGCAAGACAGGATACCACAATGATGCGCAACCAGGGAACAGCACACCCACACTCCAGCTACACCAGCAGGGGCTCCAGGAGATGCGCCTCGCTACAGAGTCACGCGCGGGCACCATTTTGCGAGCGCTCATCTGCACAACAAGGCCTGTTTTCCGGTGCTGTGGTGGCCAAAACTTCTCCTCGACACCCGCGACACCTGCCAGAGAGACGTAAAACCAAGCCCAGCCCGAAAAGTGGTGCAGATGCAGCGATTTGGGGCAGATAATAGATGGATTGTGGCTCAGCCAGTCAGAGCTGCATGAGGGTGCGCCCATCTTGCTGTGCACCTTCAAGTGCCCCCCTTTTTGTCCATGAGGTTATTGGCAATATTATAGATGTTACCTGTGATGCTTTCAGGTTTGTGGATTTAGGTAAGCATGGTGGTGTTAACCTTTTGTAACATAGGTAAGGGCATACCTGTGGTTTTAGCTTGCACCACATGTGAAATGACCGCATTTGAATAAGCAGACTCTGGAAACAATTGTATTTCACTTTTGTAATCACACCCCAACATTAGTACGCAATTAGAAAGACAATAGAAGGTAGTTTGTCGACACTCAGAAGCGCTGTCTTCGTGTTCTTCAGGACGGGGTTGTCCTTGACAGCTGGGTGTCGGGGCGGTGAGGAGGGTGATGGGGTTCATGCCTTTTAGTAGTCCTCGCTCGAGTGTTAGCCATGCTGGGGTGTATTCCTGTCTTGAGTCAAGCCAGTGGAGCCCCTGTCTGGCTATGCACGCTACCTGGAATCGTTTGAAATTTGTTATGTTCAAACCGCCCTGATATTTTGAGAGTCTAAGCTTGTGTAGGCTATTCTGGGTTTTTTCCCTATCCACAAGAAGTTGTTCAGTATCTTGTCTAGTCTCTTGTGGAAGTCTTCTGTGTTAATCAGTGGAAGCATGGTCAGCATATAGTTGACCATCGGTGTGAAGGTCACAAATTTCTGGGGGGGCCTTAGCAGGGAGGGAGCTAAGTGAGGCCGAGAAAGCAGAGCTATGGAGATCCACCTCTAGGAAAAAGATAACGGCAACGCTAAACCAGACCAAATATTGACTAGTGCACAAGGCTTACTGGACACCGGCCCGCCTGGCCTCCTTGGGGATCCAAGAGAGTGATACATGCTGGAATTGTGACAAAGGGAAGGGAGACTTAGAACACCTTCTCTTCAGCTGTCCAGGGAATTCTGGGACAGAAGTGGAACACTTATCAATGAGATCACATGAGTAGCCATACACATAGATTTCCCAAGTCTGGTCCTAGGTTTTGCATCCCCATCAATCACAACGACAGATCGTGACCTCATTGACCTATTGCTGATGGCTGCAGTCAAAATAGTCCTAAGTAATTGGAAGGACACTTCGAAAGCTGTGCCCCAGGCATGGCTCAACTGGATCACGTTCCTAAGGGGGGCAGATAACATCACAGCGAAACATTCACCGAAAACTCACAGGCAGTCGAACATGTGGGGGCCCCTAGACCTCTACCTATCATCGCATAAACCCCCATAGGCGCAGAATCTAGACAACCATCGAGGTGGCACACTCTGCAGATCCATGCGCTTACAAAAGGAAATAGTATGCAATGCTCCTCTCCTCTTTCATTTTCGACTTCTATCCTGCTCTATCCTCTCTATCGTCCGGGGCGTGGGACAAGGATACCAACCAAGCATCACGAAGGGGGCGGCAGACGACAACGACAAGCAAAGACACAGAAGCTTTTTCCAGGATATTCTTGCTGACTTATATCCCCAAACGAAGGAGTTAAGCTCTCTCTGGCATTTCTCTAGCGCTGTTTTATCAAATGCAAGGGGGATCGTGTTAAATAAGAAGGTAAACTTGGGAAGAATTGACATCTTTAGCAGACTTACTCTGCCTAGGATAGTTAGTGGGAGATTAGACCAAGATTTTAAAGATTTTTTAGTTTCCTTAAGAATTCTCTCAAGATTGACTTGGGCAATTTGTGCGATATCTTGCTGAGGAGGAGGAGGGAAAAGGGGGGCCTATCCCTACCCGATCTACAATACTATGCGTGGGCATTCCAACTATCCCATTCAAGAATGCTCTTAAAAGTGCCATCTAATACATCAATAGATCTCATGTTCATGGCAATGCTGATTGGTGCTGGCTTACCAACTAACGGCTACATGTTCAAGTTTGGAGAACAGAAATACTTCAAGAAAGTTAAATTAAAAACTCTTATGTCCCAAGCGAAGCTATGGTCACATATAAGGAGGAACCTGGGTTTGTCATATTACTCCAACCTTGCGCCCATCTGGGAATCCCCAGGGCTCCCTTCCTGCTGGGATGATAGGCTTACTATTCCGTTGAGAGCAGGAGGGATACTAACATGGGGAGAAGTGTTGACAGGTGATTCTCTGAGGCCCTGGGAGGATTTGCGGGAGCAGCGGGGGATAGAGCTCTCGAGGTTTAAGTATCTACAATTAGATAGTTGGGCTAAGGCAATAAACAGGTCTGGGGTACCATTAGGGAAGCATAGCATCACCGAAGAGAAATTGGTAGCGCAACCTGCAGGGGGTAAAGAGGTCTCGAAATGGTACTGGTGCCTGCTAGAAGAGATAGACGGAGATTTCACCCTCCCGGAACAACTATGGGGCTCAGATCTGGGGGCCCAGAGCATCGAAACCTGGCAGAATTCCTGTACCCTATTATATAAATGTGTCAAACCCGCATGGCTAAGACGCAATCATTTTTTTACAATTCACCGTGCATATTTTACACCGCTAAAACTTTCTAAATTTATCCCAGGGAAGAAATGTAATAAATGTGGCCATATCGCAGCCTCAGACGTCCATATGTTCAAAGAATGCCCCAACATATTACAATTTTGGAATGAAGTTAAAGCAACTCTGGACTCCATTCTTAATATTTCGATCTCCATCACACTCTCCTTGATCATATTTGGATGGGACAACAATATAAAGGGCCACGCTAGGACATTCCTGTTCTTTGCCATACTGCTTGCAAGAAGAGAGATATGCAAGGTTTGGATTGAAAATTCAGCACCAACCCACGCAAACTGGCTGTCGTCTCTCTACGCAACCTCTAAAACTGACTTGAGGAGATCAGGCGGCGAGCGTAGCCGTATCTTTTGGGACGTTCTGGTTCGTTGGAGACAATAACCGGGTTTTTTTTTTTTTTTTTTTTTTTTCTCCCCGGTCCTATGATTATGCCTTGAAACTCCACGAACTAGGCCCCCCCAGTCGGCTCAGAATGGCTAGTTCAACTGAATAAAACTTCAAGTTTGTTGTCTTTTCCCACGATACTCTTCGGGCCATCTATTGCCGAGTTCCACCTAATAGAGCATAGGATGCAGAGGAAACTCTGCACCTGGATAGAGTGGTTGGCAGTTGGAGGCTAAATAAGAGGTGGTCAGGCAAATGAGGATAAAAAAAAAAAAAAGCAAAGACACGGAAGGCCGATGGCCATTCCATCTTACTTCAAGCATTTATGAATAAAAAAAGTGTGTTTTTTTAATCTTTCTACTGGCATAAGGGGGAGTCACACGAAAGAGTCGTACAATTACAAATGATAAGGCTGAGGGAACATGATACATGACTGTTCCCCTCTCCCAGTGAGTGTCTACCATGATTCTTTCTCTGGTGTAGTCACACACACTTGCAACAACACCCAGTAGTTACTCACTTGCATAAAATAGATATCTAGGGTCCATTGATTATTGGATAACATTTGTTTTTTCAGGGCTGTTATTTTGTATTTGTATGGTTAAAATTAACCCAGGGCTGCCCAAATGATGTCAAGGGCAGGTCACTATTATTATAGGGTTAGCCAGAATATTCCCCTGAATGCCCACAATATGTCAGTGAAGAACACTACCATGTAGTGAAGTGTCAAAATGCCTTCAAGAATGTCCCCATTATGTCTGGTATGAACACCTAGCCTGCTAAGGATAAATAGAATACCATGTAGCTAGCACAAATTATCACTATTCTACCAGAGGTAGACCGCATGTCCCCAAGAATGTAGAATGTATGCCAAAGATGAGCCACCATTATGCCAGGCATAGCCAGAATGTTATGCATCATGCCTGGCTATCCAAAATGTTATCAGAAAAGTGTGCTGTGCTAGGTATGAGTGGCTTAAGCACCATTAGGCCTGTATGTTCCCCGAATGTCCCCAAGAATGTAGAATGTATTATGTTCCCCTAACCATAACCCACAACCTCAATGACACACACAACCCCTACTCTCCACAAACTCCACATTCTTTGCCAAAGCTTCATAATGGGAGGAAAACAAACCTTATGTGCTGAGATTGAAAGCAACATCCAACACCTGAAGCAGAATTGCAAGGGCAAAGACCTAGGACTTATAAACGTTGACACTGTTTTTTGAGGATTGGGTGATTGACAGGACTTTCTCACAAAGACTATCAGCTAGATTCATCATTGTCCCGTTTTGCGAGTCCTTAATAGCGATTATTAAGGAATCGCTATTAAGGACTTGCAAAACTAGATTCATGTAGAAATCGCTAAAAAATTGTGATTCCTACAGCTTCCTTATTTGCGATTAGCTAATCGCAAATAAGGAATGACTCCCCATAGGCCCATAGGAATGAATGGGGAGTCATTCCTTATTTGCGATAAAAGGCCCATAGGAATGAATGGGGAGTCATTCCTTATTTGCGATTAGCACTTTGCTAATCGCAAATAAGGATGCGATTTCAAGGGTGCCAGGGGTGTCCAAAGGACACCCTGTAGCACCCCTGAAATGTAATTTTAGACTGATGTTGCGCACACACATGTCCAAAGGACATGTGTGTGTGTAACATACAACTTAGAAAAATGCACTAAAGTGCATTTTTCTAAGTTTTCGCTATTTACCACGAAGTCAGACTTTGCGGTAAATAGCGACCAAAAATAGCGATTTCACAATTTTTAAATGCTTCTTGAATTGCATTTAAGGAATCTCTAATTGAGATTCCTTAAATGCAATTATTCGCAAATATGCGATTTCTAAAAATGCGATTTTTGCATTTGGGATGATGAATCCCAAATGCAAAAATAGCGCTCGCAAAGGGCCAGATTCTCAGAATCTGACCCATTGCGAGCCGTTTTCGGCTTGATGAATCTGGCCGTTTGAGTATAATACTGAGTGGGGTAAAAATGTTATATACCTTTAAAACACTGAAAGTCTGGGAAGACCTTCCTCTGTATAGTGGTGTTCAATCCGTATTTATCAAATACTATTGTCTCCTGTTGTCTCACTGCATATGTGAGGCAGTAACTCTACCGGTTGGCTGTGATTCAGTCTTGAAAAGGTTTGAAGCACCGAGGCTCTTTTACTAGCTTTGTAAGAACCTGAAAAGACCCAGCAATAATGTATGGCAATGTTTTTTAGCACTTGTGCACATTAATAAATAGAGAGCCATGAATCCATTGGGTGGATGCCACATCTCTAACAATCTTTCAGCAGTTGATGGGGGGCCCTGTCTGGCCACACTTAGAAAACCAGACAAAGGGTGTGCCTGCTGATGTGAACAACATTTGCAAAGTCATATGAGGGTACTCTGCATATAGTTAAATTAGAGGCATGGGTGTGTGGCACAGAGAGAGATCACTGTTGAATATGCTAAATTGTTAAGTACATATTTCTGATAATGCTGGTGAGAGCCTGCTGGCTAGGCCATGCAATTCTCAAGCGAGTTGATCCTGTCACACCCACTGCTGGATAACATTGATGTATGTTGGGGGGAATCATTTGAAGTGTCACAGTAACAAGTTCATTGGATCTCATAATTGAATGTCACTTGAAAGATATGAAAATATTTCTTAGCACTTTATACTTGAAATGTTTGCACTACATCTGCCGTAATGAGCTTGTGTTATAAAAAAAAGGGTGGTCGATTACAAAACAATTAGACATTCCATTACTCAAATATAAAGGTACACACTCAAAGTAAGTATCATTTAGACTGAATTTAATTCAGCTTTCCGCAATGATTTCTTATAGTCTCACATATATTATATTTCATATTCATACAATACATGGTAAATTACGTACAGTTCTTCAATTAGTGCTCGGTGATTGTCAGAGAAGAAAGGAAATTTAAAGGAGGGTAGGGTGTGTTTGGAAAAGAATAAGGGACAAAGAAAAGGAATTGTGTCCTATAAACAATTCTGTCTTATTCACAGAGCATTTCCAGTCCTGTTACAGATCACAGTTGTTCCCTAGAAACACACTATACACGGGAGCTAAGCTTAGCAAATTTTCATAGGGCGTGTATGTGTTGATGATGTTGTCGACGTTTCGACCCCCAGGGTAAGGGCGGGTGGAGCCTCAGTTTGGGGTCTTCCTCAGGACAATTAAAAACAGTGACATTGAGCACATGTGCAGGCGTTCGTGTGATGTCCCTTCTGAATTAGGACTCGTGCCTGTAGAGTTGTTTAAGTTCTCCAGTCTTTAAAGAGCATTAGTCACTCACAGGCGTCACAGATGACGAGGTATCAAAACTGGGACAGTGTATCCGTGGGTGTGGCAAGCATCCTCCATCCACCGGGCGATTAATTCAAAGGTGTAGATAAGTTACACCATCTGTGTTACACTCTGTCAGCAGTAACACAGATGGTGTAACTTATCTACACCTTTGAATTAATCGCCCGGTGGATGGAGGATGCTTGCCACACCCACGGATACACTGTCCCAGTTTTGATACCTCGTCATCTGTGACGCCTGTGAGTGACTAATGCTCTTTAAAGACTGGAGAACTTAAACAACTCTACAGGCACGAGTCCTAATTCAGAAGGGACATCACACGAACGCCTGCACATGTGCTCAATGTCACTGTTTTTAATTGTCCTGAGGAAGACCCCAAACTGAGGCTCCACCCGCCCTTACCCTGGGGGTCGAAACGTCGACAACATCATCAACACATACACGCCCTATGAAAATTTGCTAAGCTTAGCTCCCGTGTATAGTGTGTTTCTAGGGAACAACTGTGATCTGTAACAGGACTGGAAATGCTCTGTGAATAAGACAGAATTGTTTATAGGACACAATTCCTTTTCTTTGTCCCTTATTCTTTTCCAAACACACCCTACCCTCCTTTAAATTTCCTTTCTTCTCTGACAATCACAGAGCACTAATTGAAGAACTGTACGTAATTTACCATGTATTGTATGAATATGAAATATAATATATGTGAGACTATAAGAAATCATTGCGGAAAGCTGAATTAAATTCAGTCTAAATGATACTTACTTTGAGTGTGTACCTTTATATTTGAGTAATGGAATGTCTAATTGTTTTGTAATCGACCACCCTTTTTTTATAACATTGTACTGACCCAGGTCGATGAGGTAAGGGTTTACCCCATTATTACCCACCACTGTAATGAGCTTGTGGGTAGGCTCTCCCTAGACGGAAATGTGTGCACCAAGTAAGACAACACAGCAGAAAGCAGCAAAACCAATCGCCTCTTTTGGCAGCCAGCCTCTTGGCTTTGCGAATATTTTTAAAATGTTTTGTAAAGCTTTATAACAACACACATTCATAAAACAAACAGGCACCAATGCATGCACACGTGTTCAGATGCACAGAGAGAGCTGTTTTTAAATATTTATGTAAACATATTTAATACAAACTTTCTGTGATGGCTGTTATTTTTTCCAAATCATTAAAAATGTCTGCCCTTGCATGTACATAAGTGCGCATCTTTATGCAAGGATGGCCATTTTAGAATGAGTTAAAAAAAAAAGCGTTTTAACCTGATCACCATAAGTAATGCTTGCACAACATGACCAAAATACACGCAGTGCTGTGGGCCCATTAGCAGTGGCTGGGGAGCTGCCAGGCCTTCATAAAGTTTAATATAAGTACAAAAAATAAAATATATATTACAAAAAAAGACCGCAGTATCCCACATGTACCTAGCACTGAAAGGGACTACTGTATCTGTGGGTGAAAACGTTATGCTTGGGTGGAAAGGTCCTCACGCAAAGAGAAAGGAACCAGGGGCTGAAGTTTGCTGACCCATCGCCCATGTTGTGGTGGGAGGAAGCAGCTGAAAAGACCAATGCTTTAAGAGGGCTGATTGAAACCCCCTCCTGGTGAGTATATATTATATATACATTGTTATCAAACTCAAAAGTTCTTGGCTAAAGCCGGATTTATTTATATATAATGTTTTATCATAAGGTCTTCTAGACCTAAAAAATGTGTACACTGGTGCAATTCAGAAAACTCAAAAATCAAAACCAGATTTGACCTTATTGCAATATTAGACAGCCGAGACACAAACATTTAGCAAAGTTAACTAGAGCATGCAAGACCTTATGAGGCCGTCTAGTTTCTTTCATTTCTTTATAAACACGTTAATTGCTTTAATAATCGCTCAGTAACCTTTCAGCACTCCTTCCTATAATTGCTGCTTTGTTAAAGGCAGTCATTGAAACCAGAAGATAAACTCTTGGTCTAATTGGTAATTTCCTTTTAAATCTCCAACGTGAACACTTGTAACACTTTGAAGTACCTGCTCAGTAAACCAGGTCAGGTTTCATTAGGAGATATAAACAAAGACATGAATTCTTGGCCTTAGTGGGAGGCTTACTGCTGCCACAGAGAGCTCAGAATCTAAAGCCAGCAGCTCAGATGGAATAAAAGCAAGTGACTAAGGAGAATTAAAGAGCTCCACTCAACTTGTCCGTGAAGTCGGCCTGAGTTGGTCATGTGGGGTTACAAGCTACCTCGAGTGCAAAGCATTGTGGGCCGTATCACATAAAGTGAGCAGAATTGCTAATTTGAGGTATGGTCTCTGTCACAGTTTTTGACTGGTGCTATTTCATATCATTGGTGGTAGGTTAAGGCAGCGCTTTATGGAAACAACTTTAACCATGGTATAATAAAAGCAGGTTTCTGGATGTCGTATGGTAATGTATGAACAGAAAGTTTGTGCATATGTGTTCTGTGGAATTTTGCAGGCCCTTAAAAATGAAACGAAAACGTTTCATTTTTTTGTAGATACATCCGGTTTTTTAAGGAAAACGGGCTGCGTTTAAAGAAAAAAAACTTCTATATTGAAAAGTAGTCCCAGACATGGAGGTGCGCTGAGCCCAGGAGGCCACCATCCCTGGGAGGGCCGGCCATTCCCAATGGGGTCGCAAATTGTGAGTGGCTCATTAACATTCATGAGCCTCGCATTTTGCAACCCCATTGGAAATCGCTAACAGTGTCTCTGACACTGTTGTACATTGGCTTTTCCGGCTCACAAATTGGGACTCACAATTTTTTACAAGTCGCAAAAGCCAATGGTCGTACATCTGCCCCAAAGTGAGCACTGCAAGTGCTAATTTAAGACTGCGTCACTGCCTCACCTGTGCAGTGACTTGTCTCTTAAATAGTCAAAAGTTGGAGTGGGGCTATTTACCAACTTAGGGACAGGCAAATGGCTGCTTGTCAATGGAACTTCAAAGGAGTGCGATGCTTTTGGCTAGATATGTAGCAGCATTTATTGATATCTCAACAAATGCACGGCAGAGCATAACACAATAATGTTAGAAACTGGGTCTCTTGTTGACGAAGGTATGCACCCTGTCCAAGTAGAATCCACAATCCTAGTCAGGGTAAGCTAGATGCATAATAAAAGGTAACCTGTGTTGACCCTCTGGTAGCTTGACATAGAGCAGTTAGGTTCATCCAAAGAGGCAATGTGTAGAATATTGTAGTGTGTCCTACATGTGACTGAATAAACCATGATTAACGTTATACATGGAAAGATGAAATGGGAATAAACAGCATTGATGAACTTGATTAACTTCCGGCATCCTTGTTATGCATTTAACGCTGTGCGTCAAGAGTGGGGTGTCAACCCGCCCCACTTGTTCCAGTGATTTAAATATTACGTGGCAGGACAGTCCACGATTCCGGGCCAGCACGCAAAACTTAGTAAATATGAACCTTTTTGAAATAAGGAAGGGAGGTGTGCACTCCGTCGTTGTTTCTTGTGATTTAAAGTATTTGTTCAACACATAAGCACACACACAGTGACACAAGCAATACACCACAAAAGTTCTCCACAAAGGTATATAAACATAGGTTAGTATATTATAAACAAAACAAGACCAAACCAACAAATATTAAATGTACTGAAGATGAGAAATTGAATTCCAAAAATAAATGCAGTAAAGTGCTTAGAAGCAAGTAGAGCTACAAGGGTTACATTAGGTTGCGATAGACTGGAGCAAAGTCATAGTTCAGGCCAACTTCATGGAATCGCAGTCCGGCTACAGCACCCACTCAGAACCGGGTAAACAAAAGTACCTGTCCTTGTTGCAAACAGCGAGATACGTCACACTTGTTTATGCAGTAATGGGGATACGCCAGTTCCGAAGACGGGTGCCGGAGTCGAGGTGCATTGAGCAATGCACCAAATTCTGCCATGCAGTCAAGGGGATGTGTAGATCTCACCAAGTTATAGTGCCCGAAATACACTGTCCGATGCATCAGAGTGCAGCATGCAGCAAGGCAATACAAGAGAAAAGCAGTACTTATACACAAAAATGCCTTTGATGTGGGGGTGACTTCAAAGCAGCTTTCGGAAGTGCGCAAGTATCCCCTTCAATCCAGTCCTGTCTGCCAGGCTGTCTATGTGGGACAGGGCACTGCCTATTCAAGTGAAATGTTAGCCCCTATCTTCTATCATGTCCAGGCAAGGCCATCAGAATGCAGATGCATGCAGATGGGTATTAAGACACACTTGTCCTTCCTCTGTTGTGGCTGTTTAGAGGGAATGGACAAAGTGTAGCTGATACCCACCTCAGAGAAGTATTGGAGACAAGCTGTCAGGCACACACAGAGGAAAGTGCAGACAATTGTCCACTTTCTAAAAGTGGCATTTCTAAAACAGTAATGTTAAATCGAATTTCACCAGTGAGGAGGATTTATCTTTACTATTCCACAGATATGAAACATGATAACGCTAATTTTCTCTGCTCAGGAATTACAGCTTAAAAGTTTAGTAAAGAATTCCCAATGTTAACCCATAAGAGGTGTAGACCTCACAATAGTGAAACACAAATTTATCTGTGTATCACTACCAGGACATGTATAATGTCAAAGTACCTGTCCTACCTTTTACTTATACATCGCCCTGCCCTAAGGCCAATTAAGGCCCTCCTTAGGGGTGACTTATTTGTAATAAAAGAGGAGTTTAAGGCTTGGCAAGTGGAGTTAAATGCCAAGTCGAAGGGGCAGTAAACTACACACCCAGGCACTGCAATGACAGGCCTAACACATGGTTAAGGCCCTACTGAAGTGGGTGGCACAAGTAGTGCTGCAGTCCCACTAGTAGCATTTAATTTCCAGGCCCTTGGAATATGTAGTGCACTTTACTAGGGACTTATAAGTAAATGAAATCTGCCAATTGGGTATAAGCAAATGTTACCAAGTTTAGAGGAGATAGGAAAATGTTTCGTGCCTGGAAACAAATAAGAAATAGGTTCTCAAACCCAATCAAGGAAGTAACCTTGCTCGTTCCTTCTACAGCTACATCAAACCAGGAAGTAGCTTATCAATGTAGGTCAGCAATCAATGAAGGTGTACGGAGAGTGAATGTGGCACTTGCTGGAGGATCAGCACCATGATGAAATAGGGCCTCATTACAATGTTTAGTTTTAACCACAGAAATTCAATTTGCCTATTGCAATTGCCCATAAAAATCTGACATGATTCTGTGGCGCGGTTCCAAACATTAACTCACCGCGCGCCACAACCTCAGCAGCACAGCGCATTGCACAACCCTTCCTCCCAGTCAAGCCCTCCCCCACCCCCACCCCACCTCCTCCCATGTGTGACCTCCTGCCTGGCATGTTAAAATCCAGAAAGTTGCTGTTAATTATCTTGGTTATGATTTGCAACCTGCCAGGCAGTGCCAGGAAGTGGAGCGCTTTCAAGTATCGGGGAGTCCACACAGCCTCAGTCAAAACAGAAGATTTGTTTTAAGGCATTTGGAGGTTTGTATATTAAAGGCTCAATAATGGCGGGACACATCAAAAGGCGATTCTCCTGTCATAAAACGGAATGTATGGGAAGCCGTGCTAGGGAAAGTAGATGTTTCTTTTCTAAACACTGTGCAGGATCAGTCTGTTTTCAATCAAACGAAACAATTATTTATTTTACTCTCTGCAGCGACAGTACTACATTTTGTTTTAAAGGTTGTCAACGGAGGCTTTGCAGACAGCAGGTTTTTTGAGGTTTCGAGCAATAGTTGATTTGGGGCGACTGGGTAAGAAAAAAAAATCACATGAAAAATTCTAAAAAGTCTTTCTTTTCTTTTTTTTTTACAAAATGATATATTAGTTGATTTAAGAGAACTAGAGCGAAGGCAGAAAAATAAAATACTTCCCACTTTAAATTAAATGGCTGCCACCGAGTGAATGAGTCAATCCTACGATTTTGACCTTTTTCATGGAAAGTCTGCAGGAACTGTTTCCCAAGGAAAGTTTACATCCTTCTTCCTTTCATTCTATTTTTCTCCTTCACGATTTCTTTACTGTTTTCTATTTTTCTTTTGTTCCTGATAACTTTCTATCCCCTCCTGTTTTGTTTTATCCTTCCATCTCATTCATTCTTTGCACTCCCCCCTTACTTTATACTCTCACTCTATTTGCCTCTTACTTATATTTTCCTGGTGATTTTCATCATTCCTCTTTCTCTCAATACCATGTTAGGTTGATTTGTCAGCAATTGGTCCCCACCCCGCAACAGAGTCATGGTATCTTCTTTCTCTATGTTGTAACCTGGGAATTACTCTCAAAGTTAAGAAGAGAGTGTAAACAATATTCTCTGTCCACAGACATCCCTGTTCTTTTTTTTTGATTTCTGTAATTTTTTATTGTATGTAAAAAAAATATATATTTACATGGAGCATACATGAGTGGCGGAAAGAAAGAGGGAAAAGAGAAAAGAGAAAAAAGAAGGCGCCGGGGGGGGGGGGGGGGGGGGGGTATAGTAATATTGTCCTGCAATAGTTCGTTCCTTGCCATGGTTCGTGGGGTCGGATAGATCTACTAGTCCAAGAAGGAAGCGGAAGTCCGTTATCCGAGCTTTGCTTGGCGTTGTCTTCCCCCCATTGATCTGCCTGGTGGGTATAGCACCCCGGACGATAGAGTGAAAGAGAGTGATAGAGGTAGGAGATAGGAGAGTGTACTTCCTAGCCGGTTCCTCTTGTTGGAGTGTCGGTCCCTGTGGTGTGTCCCTCAGTGGCTGTCTAGTGTCTGGTGTCTGCGCCTAGGGGGGTTTATGCGATGAAAGGTAGAGGTCTAAGGGCCTCCACATGTTTGATTGCCTGTGTGTTTTCGGTGTGTATTTCGCTGTGATGTTATCCGCCCCTCTTAGGAAAGTGACCCAGTTGAGCCATGCCTGCGGTGTCGCTTTTGTGGTGTCCTTCCAGTTGCTTAGGATTATTTTGACTGCAGCCGTTAACAGTAGGTCAATGAGGTCGCGGTCTTCTGTCGTTGTGATGGATGGGGATGCAAAACCCAGGACTAGACTTGGAAAATCTATGTGTATGGCTACACCAGTGATGTCCTTGATAAGCTTCCCCGTTCTTTCCCAGAAGTCCTTGATCTGGGGGCAGCTGAGTAAGAGATGCTCTAAATCCCCCCTACCATCGTTACAGTTCCAGCATGTGTCGCTCTCTCGGATCCCCAGGGTAGATAGGCGGGCCGGTGTCCAGTAAGCCTTGTGCACTAACCAGTATTTGGTCTGATTTAGTGAGGCAGTTATCTTTTTCCTAGTGGTCGATCTCCACAATTCAGCCTTTTCTGTTTCGCTTAATACCTTCCCCGCTACAGTCCCCCAGAAGTTTGTGACTTTGTCATTGAGTTTGGTGTGTTTGGGGCGTAGGGCTCTGTAGAGGTGTGCTATTTGGTGTCCTGTTTTGTTGAGATTGGCTGCAAGCTGTAAGAGCGAAGGTGTCTGGCTTGTGAGGTTTGCCTTCCTAATAGCTACTTTTATTTTCAGGAAGTTGTATAGTTCTATGTTTTGTAGGTTGTGCGCTTCCTTGAGTGTGTCAAACGTTGTGTTCTCGCCTTGTCTTAGATCGTGGGCCGTGGATATGCCTTGTCTGTACCACACAGGCATGTCCAGAACCTTATCTCTGTATTTTAAGGTAGGGTTGTGCCAGAGGGATTCAAATTGGCCTCCCCTGATGCTTGTTGCTAGTGTTTTGTCGACGCTCAGTAGAGCTGTCTTGGTGTTCTTGAGGATGGGGTTCTCCCTCATTGCTGGGTGTCGTGTGGCTGTCAGGAGAGTTATGGGGTTCATGCCCTTTAGTAGGCCGCGCTCAAAGGATAGCCATGCTGGGGTGTATTCCTTTCTTGGGTTCAGCTCCGTGTCCCTGAGGGAAAACTACCAGCCAAACTAGCCAGATCCCGTCACAAAGCACCGAAACGAGCAGGGGAAGATCGGCGCTGCAAAGTTGCGGAAGGAACGAGAAGGTAGAGAAGCCTCAACACGTAGAAACGGCCCCCACACCTCCGAAGGCAACAGCAACAAGCAGGGCAAGATGGCGCCCTGAGGCTGTAACAACAGCAGAGGCGAACGCAGAGAAGAGGCACCAGGCACCGGGCGCTACACCGCACTCCCTCAACATTCACAAGCGGTGCACCACACAAGGAAACGCAGCCAGACACGCGCCACCAAATACCTGCCATCCGGGAAGCAGTAGGGCTCCTGTGCCGGTGATCGAGGTGCACGCAGTGTGGAACCATACCGAAAAAAAGAAGAGGCTGCCCGGAGATCCGGCGACCCGTCTCCCCCCGCCAGGCAAGCAAAAGAGGTGAGCTTCCACCGCAAGGAGCGTCGAACCGGAAGTGGCTGTAGGCGAGGGCGCCATCACAGGAAGTCTCTGCCAACCTGAAGGCGGAAGCGGAAACAGGGGTCCAGGCCGGAACAAGTGAGAGCGAGAACAGTCCTACCGGAAGTTCCCCACGGACTGAGAAGAGTACGGGAACCGGCACCGGAGGAGAAAGCAAAGAGCCCACACCAAAGCGGGAGCAAGCGATGAAGCGGTGAAGGCGCGAGCCAAGCGCGTGCCTGGCAACACCAACACCAGAGCCAACACCAGAGCCGAGCCCCCTCACTGACACCGAAGTCGCGGAGCGCCGCTGGTTACATGCCCGGGAGCCGCACTGCCATTGGCTGACTCCCGGGTGCTGTCGGAGGCTCGCCTGGAGAGCCGCGACGCGATTGGCTGCTCAGGCGAAGTCGGCGGGGGAAACCGAAGAATCAGCGCGATCACCGCCGGGCCCGGGAAGAAGTGACCTGACCCCGCCGAGGGATCACCGCAAGTGCTCCAGCCCCTGGCCTGCCCCGGCCTGCCGTCTCTGCTCTCCCCCTGCCAGGTGCCCCTGGGGGACCCGCGCTACCGCGAGCACGGGGAGCAACGCCGGACAGTGCAAGCAAGCAGGGAAGCAGCAGAGACAGGGCACAGCGATGTAAAGCAGCAGCAGACGAGTTCAGGAAAGAATTAAGTGCGAGTAGTAACGCCACAGCCAAAGTCAACCACACGAGGGTGGGGTAAGGAAGCCAAGGAAGCGGAAGCTGCAAGAAGGGCTAACAAGCTGAGCAGGCGGAACGTGTACTGGGATGAGAACCCTGCAGGAATCAGAACAGCCATAAGGGGTTGAGTCAACACCAGACGGGCTAGCAAGCCCAGTCCAGCGAGGCAGGCAAAGGTATATGCACAACTGGAACTCCCAGCACCCTCCTGTGGCCACTAAAAGAACAGCGCGCACCACTCCCCAAACAGAGGAGAGCAAGCACCTAGGTGGAACATAGAGATCCCGGCCAACATGCCACGTGAAGACGCATAAGCAAATCAGGGGCAGTGGCACCCAACGCACCAAGGGGCGAGGCAACGCAATAATAAAAAAAAGGCGAGTGAGACAAGACACACGCTGGCAGGACTTAAGGCAAAAACCAGAACGAGGCACATCCGAGAACCCAGCAGATACAGACAGCAAGGTATTCCAGCCCCAGCGTCAAAAGCAGTAGCCCTACCCAAGACAACCATAGCAGAAGGGCGGCTAGGCAGCATCCTAGCCAGGAGGGGCATTGGAACAATGGCAGGCAACGAAGGGAAGGCAGTGGGGGACCAAAAAAAGCCAAAGATAGACAACCAGGGATCCCCTCTCAAAAACAATAAGGGCGAAACAGCCACCCTAGAAACAATCCTACGGAGAGTAAACGAAGGGATCGAGGTGGGGAAGGATACAAAACTCAAGGTGGAGAACATGCGGCTTGAGATGGCGGCTATAAGAGCGGACCTCCACAAGGCAACGACAAGAATTGAGATGACAGAAGGTAGAATAAGTGCAGTGGAGGATGAGACAAGGGACAACACCAAGGCCATAGCCGAGCTGCAGAAAACCACGATAGCCATACAAAAACAGCTTGCTGAGAAGGACGATAGAGCAAGAAGAGGCAACATAAGGATCCTAGGAGTGCCGGAGGGGACAGAAGATAAAGCGGGGTCATGCGCAGCAATGTTAGAGGAGCTGATCCCCAAACTCACCGGCATCACATTCGACAGAAGGTTCGAGGTGCAAAAGGCATACAGAATACCGGCAGGAAAGCCCGCAACAGGAAGAATGCCGAGAGCAATAATATGCAGCCCGCTCAGACTAAGCCAAACAGACGCCATCTTCGCCTTCGCTAGGAAAAACCAGAACCTGAAGTGGGAAGGCAGTAAGATTGTTTTAACCCAAGATTACTCCAAACCCACGGTAGAGTCAAGAAAAGGATTCCTGGCCCTCAGAGAAACACTACGCAGAAGAGGAGCCACCTTCAGCTTCGTTGGTCCTGCCAGATTCAAAGTAATGGACAAGTGGAAGACAATGATTTTCGAAAGCCCGGAGGAACTACGGAGATACCTGCAAGGCCCACCCGTGGAAGAGATGGAGGATAACAGAAGCCCAGGAGCAGCGAAAAGAAGCGCCTCACCGGATGAGAATGGACAACCTGAATGAGTGAATGCGATAATAGCCGAAGGAAAAAGAAAAGGAATAAAATCACCAATGGCACAAGGAACATATCTACCTCACTAAGCCCACAGAGGGAAATAAAAAAATACTACAACTAGAATGAAGAGCGACAGCCAGCACATCATATCCAAGGTCAACCATGGCACTACCCAAACGAGACAATCAAGCCGCAGCAGAGCAGGGTGCCAGGCTCTGTCCTTGGCACCATTTCCACCTCAGTCGAGCTACATCAAGGAAGGAAACCGACACTACCTCAGGGAAAAGACGCGGAGCAAAGGAACTTTGTCGTCGCACACCCACTCAGCAAGTAAGGGAGGGGGGGAGGGACAATCGGGGGGGGAGGGGGCGGAAGACATCCCTGTTCAAGCTGGTTTAGGGGGTGCTTTACTCCACCCAAGCTCGACAAGATAGTGAGAGGACGTTTTTTTGAGCGTGGGCTGCTCAATCCGTCAGATGGTGTGGGGCAGCTGTTGAACTTTCAAAGTAGTAGCACAAAAAGGTTAGCTGTGAACATTACCGGCTGGTGAAATGTGACAGTGGTGTGGTCTAAATTCCCGTTTCATCTCTTTTAACTTGTTCAAACTTGGAGTCCAATATGGATTTTAAAAAAAGTGACAAAGAGAAAGAAAAGGTTAAAAATATTTAGTACAACAATTAATGAATTCAGAGTGGCCTATGGGCCAGTTAAGGGCGGAGCTTTGGAGGATTGATGTTCCAGGTTGTTTCTGTTTCCACTGGTCTGGGGGGCATATTATCAAGAACGGCGATAAAATTATCCCCGCTTTAGACGGCGATAATGGGCTTGATAATAGGCCTTTGTGAATTCCCATAGCAGCTCAGGTTAACACCAGAACCTGGGATGCTATGAGAATTCACATGGACATATTATCAATCCCGTTATCGCCATTTTAGCTGCAGTTTCCTGCAGCTAAAGCATTGATAATTTTATCGCCGTTCTTGATAATATGCCCCTGCCATGTCTTGCACCGAGCCAGCCATTAAATCGAGAAAGCCTTGGTCTTGCAGGGAATAGACTGAAGAGGGTTTGCCTGCTGTTTTATTTAAAATTGTTTTTAAATATTTTATTTTAAAGATTTTAGAAGATATTTGTTACCCAATTTGGATAAAAGCCATAGGATCTGATGGCTAAAACTTTACATATTCAGATTATTTCTTGTGGTGTCAAGCAAGCCTCTCTAAGAAAGTTTGGGGTTCAGTCTCACTAGAAGAGGTATGAAAAATGTAGTGGCAGAGAAATTAATTATTCAGCACAGTCTCAGTAAAAATCGATGATGACTTAATTTGTTGCTATTTTTATCTGGCATATCATTTTTTAAACGTTATATGGCATTTTCCTTTACCGCACCATTCATCTTCATTTTTTTTTCAATCGTGCCTTCCCCTTACAAGTCATATTTTATGGTTGATCATCTACCTTACGGGTTGTAGAAAAAGGTAGGGCTAGGACCTTTCTCAAGATTTGCCCGGCGCTAACCGCCCTTGTACCATTCAAATTACCAAGCAATGAGGCAGGCGCCGGAGACCAGAATGCAGGAAACAGAAGTTTATTCCGACGGAGCAGAACACATCAGATCAGACAACAAGGTATCGTCTCGAGGTGCTCTAACAGCCTCTCGGAGGCCTGGCCTCTTATACACTGGTTTATGGCATGTGACCTTTCTTTATTACAAACAGAACATTGTGGAGTAAGGGAAAAAGACATCCCCGTAATCCTCGTGTCAATCCCACCCCACATGCCTCTACAATAGAGATCCTCAACCTGCTGATAAGAGGAGGGGGTCATCGCGCAGCTGAGTGTTCTGCCGATTCTTAGGATGTGTGCGCCTGATCATATCCCGTGGGGTGGGGAGGTCTTGATCAATAGAGGGTCTTTTGAAGAAGAGTGTCTTCATACAAAAAGGGCAGTAAAAAGACGTCTCCCAGCTAAGGCGATGGCCTCGGACCTATGTGGACAGCTGGACACGGGGAAGGGGTCATCAAAGGAGTGGTATTCATGCCGCATGGACAATCGGGCGTGGAGGGAAGGATTATCAACAGAGGGGCATTCATGGGAGGAGGGGAGATGCTGGTCAGGCGCAGGCGTGACTCCCAAGGACAGGGTCATGCAGAAGGGTCATGCTCATGAGGGGGAGGAAGGGGGAGCCAGGGTGCGCGGAGGATGCTCGCTGGGTGAGAGGGGCGCGCTGGCGACTGATTGTGGACAGGGAGACCCTGATGCCTAAAATGGCGATCGTGCATGTTGTACGTGGGTGACAAGCTGGCGCAGATGATGTTCAGTTCGTAAACTAAAATTCCACAGTCCTCCCTTTTAACATGTCTCGCCAACTTGTCAGTTCGGAGTTATCCCCATAAGGCCACGTATTTCTACTTCATAGAGGGGACTCATGTGCTCATTTCGGAAGTCCAAAGTCTTTGGGCACATACAGTTAGAAACAAGGCCACACAAAGATGGCAGACACTGGATACCTAAACAACACCCACATAATATCACAACAGGTATCAGCACGAAGGAAAACAACCTCCAACCCCAGTTCCTCAGAGTGTCCCAAAACCAGCTCCCAAGCGACCATCCTTCCTGCTCTTGGTGAACCTCCGAGGAAAGTCTGTGGAGGTGTTCAATGGCTTTGTAGACTGAAGGCGAGTTATCTGGCACGTATGTGCAGCAGCTGGATCCGATGATGCGGCATGCTCCTCCTCGGTCGGCTAGGACCACGTCTAGGACAAGACGATTTTGAAGGGTCACAAGGCGGACCGCCTGAAGCTCCGCCGTGTTGTTGGCGAGGATGCCAGCCGTGATGTTGATCGTTGTTTCTACTGCCTGGGTCAGGTGTCGGATAGCACGGCTGTTTGCCATTGGGCCCCACAGAGGAACAAGTCCCTTTGCTGCATCTAGGAACTGTGCTCCGGTGGTGTCGGCTTGTCCAATGTCATCTGCACGCCTCTGTCGGTGATGGTTGGCAGGGGCTATATATGTGGGTGGAAGAACAAAGGCAATGTAACAGGCGCCCCTCCAACCTCTCGGAAGCCAGATGTAAGCTTTGGTGCCACACACAAAGTACATATTCGGAGAAGCAACAAAGGAAGGGGGGTCAGCTGAGTCCAATGTTCTGGTGATTCGGCAGGCGCTGTGACCCACCAGCTGCATTCCATGGCCTTCGAGACACACAAGACCTGTGACATTGATAACAGACAGGGCCACAGTCAGAGTAGCAGTAGTTTGTTTTTGCAGATGAGAGAAGGTGGTCCTGGCTGGATTGTGGAGCACCTGTACTTCGATTCGTTCTTTGGCTGGAATGTCTTTAAGGAAGGTGGCGCCCGTGAGTGCAGGACACAGAGCAGCAGAGGTCTTTTCCGTTTTGTTCAGCCAGAACCCAGAGTAGAAGTGCGACACTGTCCGGCTGGAGGTGGCGTTGTCCTTGTGGCTCTCCTGCATGAGGATCAACCAGGCGAGGCAAGAGCCGTGAACTGAGAAAGGAGAAGGGATGAAGGGGATGGAGTGTCCTGTAGCATGCGGGAGCAACCCGCAGATCCAGCAGTTCGTAGCATTTGCAGCAAGGTTGTGTTGGTGCAACAGTTGTACGAAAGAATTGTTCCAAAATTCCCTGCGCCTTTCTCGGAGCTGAGGCGACAGAGAGATTAGGTGATGCTCTTTCAGGGGTGTTGGCTGCGCAGTAGGTAGCAATGCCTCATGAGCCGGCGTGCTTTCCTCCAGAATCCAGAAGGAGGTCACGAGGAGGAGGCAGAAGTGGAAGACAATGAAGAGCGCGATTGTCTTTGATTTGTGCAAGTTGTCAGTCTTTGGATTTCTATACCGGGTATTTCCTGTTGCTTCCATCATCTTCTTATCTGGCGCTTCCATCACCTTCTTATCTGGCGCTTCCATCACCTTCAAGGGGCTCGGTAGTGGGCAGAACCACAGACTTCATTCAGCTTCTCTCCCGGTAACCCTTGATTGTGCTTAGGTCACCGTTCTGAGATTCAACTTAGTCCGTGACCTACTTAGCCGAAACTCCCTCCTTTCGACGCAGGAAATACCCTTCTCTGGATGGCACAGTGGGATCAGAGAATTTTGCAAGTTCGAGTGCCTCAGTATCGGGATAACAGTCCAATATCGGTCGGTCTTTGCTCAGGAGCTCTTCTTGGGTGCTTACGTTTTCTGTCGTGGCCAGGTTCGCAGAGACCTTCCGGCAATGATGCGCGTGCAGCCAGTGCTTCTTCCCCTCCACTCGAAGCGCCGTTCGGGTGGTAATCAGCACTTGCCAGGGGCCCGTCCACCGAGGTTCCAGACTCTTGGTCCGCTGGAAATTTCGTATTAGGACGAAATCTCCCGGTTGGATGTCGTGGCCGGGGCCCCTGGAAGCATCGGGGATGGCCTGCTGCACCTGTTGATGAATGACAGACAACGTTTTAGTTAACTTGCACAAATAATCAGATAGTAGGACGTCTGGGATGTCATGAATGGAGGTCGGTTTGGGAGCGGTCCAGAGATTCATTGGTCGCCCAAACACGACCTCGTAGGGGGTCAAATGGTGTTTGGTGGGGGTGGAGCGCATCAATAACAAGGCCAGTGGGAGGGCATCCGGCCAGTTAAGTCCAGTGGTGGCCACTATTTTTGACAATTTCAGCTTCAGTGTGGCATTATGGCGTTCCACCAGACCGGCGGATTGGGGGTGGAAGACCGCATGAAACCTTTGCTTCACCCCCAACCCCTTTAGGATTAGTTGGATAACCTCAGCTATGAAGTGGGGGCCATTGTCGCTCCATAAAATTCGACAAAGACCATAGCGAGGGAAGAATTCTTTCAGTAGTACTTTGGCAGTAGTCATGGCAGTGTTGTCACGGGTTGGATAAGCCTCTACCCATTTGCTGAAGGCACATACAATGACTAGTACATACTTCAAGCCCTGGCATCTCTCTAGTTGGATGTAGTCCATCTGAAGGACCTCAAAGGGGTGATTGGGGGTCCCAAACCCTCCCCGGGGTACCACAGTTCCTTTCCCGGGGTTGTGTTGCAGACAGATAAGGCACTGCTGAACTAGGCGTCTGGCTGAGTCGGGGATTTTGTCGTTGTGCCAGACTTTGGAAATGAGTTCGATCATGGGTGCAGATCCTATGTGTGCGGGGGAATGTGCCATTGTCAGTATGGGGATCAGATATGAGTCAGGCAGCAACCACTTGTTTGCATCCTTCGTTCGCCAGCAACCCTCTTCGTCCTTCAAACCCACCCTTGCCCACTTAGTCAGTTCGTGAGGGGTGCTGGCCGACTGAATGTCTCTGATCATTACCCTTGTGTCGCTCCATTTCTCTGCTTGTGACCTGGTCACATACATGCGTGTCACCGTCCTATTCTCAGCTGTGGTTCGCGCAGTGATGTCGGCCAATGCATTCCCTTGTCCGACTAAGTCTGTCACCCTTTTGTGTGCCTGACATTTGATCACCGCTAATCGTTTGGGGAGGAGAACTGCTTCAATCAGAGCGGAGACTAGATCTCCGTGGAGGATCGGGGTGCCGTGGGACGTCAGGAATCCCCTCTCCCTCCACAGGAGTCCAAAATGGTGGACCACCCCGAAGGCATACTGGCTGTCTGTGTATATGTTCGCGGTGGTCCCCGTGGCTATGATGCAGGCTCGTGTGAGGGCTATCAGCTCTGCTGCCTGGGCAGATCGTTGTGTGATGCGGGCTGTCTCAACTACTGTACGGGCTGTCGTTACTGCATAAGCAGCTGAAGTGGTGCCATCTGGGAGTTTGATGCATGAGCCGTCTACCCATAGTTCTCCATCGGGGTCAGTGAAAGCAGTGTCTCGGAGGTCAATTCTACTCCTAGTTTGTTCGTCCGTGAGGGTCACACAGTCGTGTATGGGAGGAACGTCGGGGTCATTTTCAGGCATGGGCAGTAATGTGGCAGGATTCAAAGTCGTGCATCTCTTTAGTGTGATGTGGGGTGCAAGTAACGTCAGTTCGTACCCTGTCAGTCGTGCGCTAGTCAGGTGTTGAGTCTTGGTTTGGTTCAGAAGGGTGTCGACTGCATGGGGTACTAGCACAGTGAGGGAATTGGAAAGTACGATTCCTTCGCTCTGACGGATAGAGACAGCAGCGGCAGCTACTGCTCGAAGGCAGGCAGGCAAAGCTCTGGCTACAGGATCAAGAGTGGCGGAGAAGTAGGCACAAGGGCGCTGCTTAGGACCAATCGATTGAGTTAGGACAGACAATGCGCATCCCTCCCTTTCGTGGGTGAAGAGGAAGAAGGGTTTGGAGTAATCCGGGGTTCCTAGGACAGGTGCTGAACAGAGGGCATCTCGTAATTCCTTAAAGGATGCTTGACACTCAGGGGTCCAAGGGAGCGGGAAGGAGGCATCTTTGGTTAATAGGGCAAGTAGAGGTTTTACAATGAGGCTGAAGTTAGGTAACCACTGTCTGCAGAAAGAGGTTAGGCCAACCAAAGAGCGGACTTGCTTTTGTGTTTTTGGGATGGGGGTGTCTAGGATGGTTTGGATTCGGTCGGGTGTAAGTTTCCTCCCTTCTTTGGACAGGAGATGGCCTAGGTAAGTCACTTGTGGCTGGCAGAATTGTAACTTCTTTTTGGAGACTTTGTGGCCATTTTCTGCAAGAAAGTGTAGGAGTTGGACGGTGGCTGTCGTTGCAAGTGGGGTGGTGTCGGCCGCCAAAAGGATATCATCGACATATTGGATCAATACCACTCCATCTGGTAGTTGGAAGGCATCCAGCTGCCTTTTGAGGGCCTGGCTGTAAATGCTGGGACTTTCAGTGTACCCCTGGGGAGCTCTACAAAATCGGTACGAGCGGGATTTTAAAGTGAAGCCGAAGAGATAACGGCTGTTTGGATGAATGGGGATAGAGAAAAACGCGTTCTTAAGGTCGATAACAGTGAAGGTGGTGGCGGTGGACGGGATGAGGGTCAGAATGGTAGTGATATCGGAGACTACAGGGTATTGGGGCACAACCACTTTGTTAATCTCTCGCAAGTCGATGATGAAGCGATATGCTTTCTCATCTCCTTCGCCTTGCTTCTTAACAATGGGTAGGATTGGGCTGTTGCAGACGTTGCTAACCACCTCTTCAACCACTCCTGCATCTACCAGAGACTGAATGATCGCTACCAGTGCCTTCTCACCCTCTGGGGATATCCGATACTGCGGGAGTTTCGGGAGCATAGCGTCCTGTCGTACGGTTATGTGAATAGGATCAATCATCATTCGCCCCACATCAGAGTCATTTTTGGCCCACAGGTACGGAGGCAGGGTGTCAAGCAGGGACAGGTCAGTGTCAGTTATGGAGCACATGTGTCGTGGGGGACGGGATCTGGGCATGTCTGGGTTGTCGTACAAGATGACTCGTATCCCATCTGGGGAACACCTAATGGTAGCTCGAAAATGTTTCAGTAAGTCAATGCCCATAATGGCGTCAGGGGAGTTGGAGGAGAGCAGAAATGTCGCGTCAGTGGTGTTGTTTTCTAGGTCAAAGGTAATAGGTACGGACAGGGGTTAGTGGAGGGCGTTCCATCGAAACCTATCGACGTTATGTGTGAGCCAGACAAGGGTGCCCTTGGAATCAGTTGTTTTGATAACACACTACGTGTCGCCCCAGTGTCTACCAAGAATGGAGACTCTGTACCCAGGACCTTAGCGGTGACATAAGGACCTTGCTGGTCAACACAGAGCTCGACTGGATCCCTCCCTTGCCCCTGGCAGTCCTATGCAAAGTCTGGGGCATTTTCACCTTCGGACAGCTGATATTGGTTCTGTCGGGGACGGTCAAATGTGTTCAGTCTCCCTGATCTGTCATTGTTGGTGTCGTTGGTGTGCCCTCGTCCTTGTACTCTATTTCTCGGACCACCTGCCACATCCCTGGAGTCCCTATTTCTATTCATCTCTAGCATAACCGGACACTGGTATTTCCAATGGCCGAACCCTTTGCAGAAGGCGCATTGGTCATTGCTAATGTCTCTACGTCCAGTGTGGGGTGTGGGAGTGTGATCTTTAGGAGGTAGATCTCTGGGGGTGGTCGATTGATAGTTCCCCCTTTGGTGTTCCCGTCCTACCGTTATACCTTGTATCTGGGCTATCATTACCCTTTCCTTTAAATCTTTCTTCTTTCTCTCGGACGCCCTATCGTTCTCATTCTTTTGGTGCTCGTAATACTGAGCCATCTGAAGGATAGCTGCGGGTTTAGAGGCCCCCCAACTACTCTCACTCGTCTGCAGCTTTTGAGGGAACCTCTTGTGTTAGGCCTTTTACGTAATTTTGTACAAACAGGTGCTGTCCGGTTGCGGTGGTCATGTCTTGGCCACTGTAGTCGGAGAACACTGTCTCGAATCGGGAGAAGTATTCTGACACATCTTCCTGGGGTTTCTGTCGACAGGCCGTGACTATCGACCAATCTACCTTTCTTTCTGGGATCAGTGTCTTTAATTTCTGGACTAGTTTGTCTGGGAGGTCCAGTATGTCCTTTACTGGTTTTCTTCCAGGCTCTCGTTGTCTATCTAGTTTACCGAGTTGGTCCCAGGTATGTCCAAACAGATCCGTGTGATCAGCCTTCCGGATTTGCTTCCACACATTAGCTGGCAGGCATAACCCAAAGAACAAGTCAATGTCCGCTAAAGTCATTATTGTCGAACCCAAGGCTGTGCCTAATTCGGTATAAAATGCTATCGGGTTCTTTCTTAAATCGGGCAGGGTTTGCTTGAAGGTTAGGATATCTTGTCGGTCCCATGGTTGGTAAACCCAATTGTACACAACCCTCCCTTTTGCATCTGCATTATTAATATCATCGCTTGTTCCCTGGCCACGTGGCGGGATCCAGTAAGGGGCCGCCTCTCTGATGGGCATCATAGTATTGGCTACTTCTACTGAGGTCGTTTCAGGGACTGTAACCTTGGCTTCTGGTTTTTGTTCCGTGAGGTGGCGGAGGACCTCAAGCATCTGCGTGAAGAGCTCCGTCGCCTCACATTCAGTCCCATCTCCAACATCAAGCTTCCTATACAGCGTTGTTAGTTTAGCGGGGCCCTTACTTTGGTACCTATCTTCATATGCGTTCAGGGTGTGGTAGCTGAATCGCAAAATGAAATGCCGCCTGTGGCTGTCGGCATGTGAATTATATATGTTCATTGTGTACTCTTCGCTCTCCCTTCGTTCTACTAAGGTCTTTGCTATTTTGTCGATCCCATCTCGCTCATCTTTGCTCAACCTATTTGGTCTGGCTGGTGGTTGTTTACTAGCCTCGGGGTCGTCTGACGATGTTGTTAATGTGGCTGGTGCAGAGGCCGTGAGGGGTGGTGCACTAGCACTGAGGTCACTTTCGCTCGCACTTGGAGCTTGAAAGCTTTGTCGGCAGGGGGCATATGGAGGGGGCATGTAGATGATTGGGGGACCTAGCAGTAACTCATCGTTCGCCCGTTGTTTGGAGGGCAATTCAGGGTAGAGTGCAGAGGGGGTCCTAACAGGACATTGGCCTGTCGACCCTGATTCTTGGTTTTGTGTAGCTTCCTTTCTTTCTTTTATTTCCTCTTCTAGTTGCTTTGCGGCTAGGTGGGCTGCCTTTCGTAATTCTTTCCCTATTTTTGCTTCTTCTCTTTTCTTTCGTTGTTCCGTTTCTTTGCGCCACATGCCGATACTGTCGAGCATAGTGGGCGTGGTCTTATTCTTCTGGAGCGCTATTTCTAATGTTTTTATTTTATTTTCATTAAAGGAACCTATCAGTGGCCACTGACTTTCAGGGTTCTTTTTTGTATATTTATGCCATAACTTAGTATAAGCTATAGCGACTAGTCCATGCTTAGTGAACATGTCCTTATTAGGGGTGCCCTCCAGTGGAGCTGGATGGTTCATCTCTAATAAGCGGTCCGGGCTAAACAGGCTACCAACCAGTGGGGAGAAGATAGGCATGACGGATTACAACGGGGACAAAAGTCTGCACTACCTATCTTATCACGGCGGGCAAAGACTAGACAGAATATTTCTATTCTCCGTTGTTTGCCGGCGGTGAATACCTCAAACGAACCAATACCGAATAATCGGTCAATCAAACAATTCAGTGGGGAGAATAAGTGGGCATGAAAAGTTATCGTTACCCACTCTTTCTCTACCTGCAAAGAGAGACCTTGTTCTTCCCTGTTTGCAGAAAAAGAATCTCCAGACAATAATCCACGAACGACAGTTCGGGAAACAGTGGGGGAGGAAGATAGGCACGACGGATTGCAACGGGGACAAAAGTCTGCGTTACCTATCCTTCACTGCTTGCAAAGAGAGAGCCTGTTGTTTTTCTCCGTTTGCAGACAGTGAATCTCCAGAGGTTTCAACAAAGCGTAATACTAGTATTATCCAAGCAAAACAATCTTTTCTCAATTCGTCGTGTTTACACGACCTTACCCGGACCGCATGGACGGTTTCCTGTCTTCTGGATCCAGCGCCTGATCGTCCTCTCTCCTTCGTGATGCCCGTGGCACTCCTGATGGTTCCCAGTCAGGACCGTAGATCACTCGAGAGAGGTCTGTTCAGAACTAGTGAAGGTCGGATGATCGGCTGTCAGACGAGGGTCTATCGGACACGAGCTCTTCCCGATCGCTGCAGTCGTTCACTCTGTCGTCGGGACCTCTCTCACTGGATCCACGTGTCGCTGATGGGCCCCACACTTTGGGACGCCAATTGTAGAAAAAGGTAGGGCTAGGACCTTTCTCAAGATTTGCCCGGCGCTAACCGCCCTTGTACCATTCAAATTACCAAGCAATGAGGCAGGCGCCGGAGACCAGAATGCAGGAAACAGAAGTTTATTCCGGCGGAGCAGAACACATCAGATCAGACAACAAGGTATCGTCTCGAGGTGCTCTAACAGCCTCTCGGAGGCCTGGCCTCTTATACACTGGTTTATGGCATGTGACCTTTCTTTATTACAAACAGAACATTGTGGAGTAAGGGAAAAAGACATCCCCGTAATCCTCGTGTCAATCCCACCCCACATGCCTCTACAATAGAGATCCTCAACCTGCTGATAAGAGGAGGCGGTCATCGCGCAGCTGAGTGTTCTGCCGATTCTTAGGATGTGTGCGCCTGATCATATTCCGTGGGGTGGGGAGGTCTTGATCAATAGAGGGTCTTTTGAAGAAGAGTGTCTTCATACAAAAAGGGCAGTAAAAAGACGTCTCCCAGCTAAGGCGATGGCCTCGGACCTATGTGGACAGCTGGACACGGGGAAGGGGTCATCAAAGGAGTGGTATTCATGCCGCATGGACAATCGGGCGTGGAGGGAAGGATTATCAACAGAGGGGCATTCATGGGAGGAGGGGAGATGCTGGTCAGGCACAGGCGTGACTCCCAAGGACAGGGTCATGCAGAAGGGTCATGCTCATGAGGGGGAGGAAGGGGGAGCCAGGGTGCGCGGAGGATGCTCGCTGGGTGAGAGGGGCGCGCTGGCGACTGATTGTGGACAGGGAGACCCTGATGCCTAAAATGGCGATCGTGCATGTTGTACGTGGGTGACAAGCTGGCGCAGATGATGTTCAGTTCGTAAACTAAAATTCCACAGGGTCAGGGTAAAAAATGAACAGTAACATAGGCCTAACAATCCTATAGCATGGCCAGGTGAGGTGGGAAGGGTCATATTATAGAGCCACGTCTCAGGACCGGCTGTAGCACTGGTGGCGTCCGGTGCAACAATCTTTTTTGCACACTCTCCCATGGCCTCCTTCTCCACGGATTCCCTTGCTACCATATTCCAACAGTGCCCCTCATCTCTCCATAGCCCCTCTCTCACATGCATTTAATTTGTTTTGTAGCGCTACTCAGACCAGTTTAGGGTGTTAGAGAACTTTACACCACATATACCTCATGCAAAAGCAAGCAACCATAGGTGCGTAAATCAATCTGCAGGACATGTTACAAAAACAAGGAGGATTACAAGGTGTACCAATCACATGTCATCCATATAGTAGGCAGTATATTTTAAGAGTGGTTTGGAGAAGCACAAACCTAGGATTTGAAAATATACCACAGTGGGTATGGTGGCTTTACTAAAAAAAATGTATTTCTACACAAACAAACCCTTTTTAGCAACCTTAGGATAATGAAATACTGGCGGAAAAAACATAATGTTCTAACCTATACCATGCACTTTGCATGCAGCTGTTTAATGACAGATCATAAATCACTGTGCTATATTAGGATTGTAACTTATGAACTGCAAGTAACAAAAGAATATCTGTGACAAAAGCAGTAACTCACTAGGTGTTGGACTTGGCCCTTTTTGGCAGGTTCACCCCTAAACATTTAGCCTTTTCTGTGACATGATATTGGTAGGTTTATGCTGGGGGATTCCATAAGGTATTAATGCTTGTGATGTATATTGCGCAGTGCGTTCTCCTAATCTGTTTTATGCCTCATGATTCTTACATAATGTGCCTTCGAGGATGGTGCCTAATGTGTGATCCTAAAATGTTTTATGCTTTATAGGATAATGCTCAGGTCATTATTGTGCCAGTAGTTACTGGTTGTGGTCTACGTTTATGATAAATCTGACTGTTACTATTCCTACTAAGTGATGATTCTGATAGTGGTCCATGCGACCCTGTCATGTGTATATAATCCCCTGTAAATATTGCCAAGTGCCAGTTGGCACAGTGTATATTGTGTGATTACCATCTAATGTGTTTAATGATAATACAAAGGCTATGTTTTATATAACCTTGTGTGGAGTCCCTTTTGTGGTGTGCCTATTGAGTTGCTGCTGTGTGTGTGTTGTGCAAACGCTTTACACTGCCTCCGGGAAGCCTGACTGCTCATGCCAAGCTACCAAGGGGGTGAGCAGGGGTTATCTTTGGCATGTAACTCCCTTGCCCTGACTAGAGTGATGGTATCTGCCTGGCTTTGGCACAAGCCTTAGCCAACCAGAGATCCCATTTCTAACACTGGGCTATCCACATTAATACAGTTCTCTGATCTGCATGGTACGCATTCTTTGGGCAGGCATATTGACCCTCTGCTTCATGATGAGTCAAATCTGCCACTAAATAAAACTCAAATCTTGCTCTAACACATAAATTAAACACCACAGTTATCTGGACATTTCTTATTGTTCCCTGAAAACTACTAGACATGCAAGGAACTTTGCAGCACATACTTTTCAACCCACAAGTTATTTCTAAACACAGGACCCCAGAGCTCCACCCTGGTCGCACTGCTCTTCGGCGTGGCCGTGGCACCACTCGGGTTACTCAGATGATCTAACAGGATCAGATGGCAGACGGATGACACAAATATGACTGGGTAATGCCTCAGACAGCAGTACTCATAATTCTGTAGAATTTAAAAAATATGGTTTACCTGAAAAATGATAGATTATAAAATGAATCTCAACGTGTCATTGATTAAATGATACAGCAGAAAGCGCCCTCTAGAAGGAAGGAAATATCAGCAAAAATATCCAAAACTCAATTTCAAACATCCACTTCAAGAAAGAACTAAAACCACACCGCTCCAATAAATAAAATGTTCTTAGTGTAAAACGCCCAGTAATGCTTGCCTGTACAACTATTAATATTCCCAATAATATTATGTGACATTATTATTCTCAACTGCAACCCTTCGCCATGTAACTACCTGGCTACAAATGCCCCAAAGAAAACCCCCCATTCCACACTACTCATTCTTAGCCAGTGAGCCTTGCCCCCTGCAGCTTTTATGATGACTGACCTACCTCCAACCTTATGCATTAGTCAAATGGCACATTTCTTCTTCCCTTCCCTATGTCACTGACCATTCCTACCCCATAGCTCAATCTCCATCCACCTCTGTAGCCTCTCGACAATGACTATTCCACTTGGTGACCTATGTGTAACTTTCTGTCCCTGCTCTGTCTATAGATCCAAAGTACTCCTTTCAGACCCAACAGGCAGACCATTCTTATTTTTTGATCACACAGCTCAAATACATACGGCACAACTCAATGAATATACACCTTACTGTATCTGAGCGCTTTCCATTTATAGCTGCTAGACCTGCCCGCTCCCTTTCCACTCACACCTACAGTCACATTATTCAGTTTATGGTGGCCTTGCGGCTCCATGGTAAACACTTTAAGAGTCTGCTCTGCTTTGTACAGTGAGTAGCTCTTCTGTACACCCAGTTGTGGCCATGGTAAGATGACATTTCCTGCTCAAGGATACAAGCCAAGCTTGAACTGCATCAATCAGATCAGCATGTCCACCCAGCCTCAATCTGAGATGGTGCAGCACAAGGGTCAGTTCCATTACTGGTTCATTGCCAACCACAGCAGTCTTCTGCTAATGCTGTGATGTAGCTCTGCCTGTGCTTAAACACAAACAAACTTCGGATGGGGCTCTGGCAGTCTGGGAGGTCCCACATGGGATAATGATAGGGGCAGACCCGAAGAGAGCTGATGGCAATTTAGCAGTTGCAGCCCTCATTAGGGTCTACCACACACAAGCAGTGGTGCCCCCTTCTCCAGTACTACAGAAAAAAGCCCTCATCTGTACCTGCACGAAACATTCAGTGGTAGCCCTCACCTAGGCCTCCAGCAATCACACATTTTTGCCCTTTCTGGTCTTATGGAGAACATGTGGTTGCAGACCAGAGTAGGCCAAAAAGTAGTACACTGCGATGGTTCTCACCTAAACTACTGTAGTGTAGTTCCTATATTGCCAATAGGCTCAGCGCATTGGAATAATATATCCTATAGATTTGATGTAGGACTTATGTCTACTAGGTCTCTATTGAATATATTAGACTTAATTGTGAGTAGCAGCTAGCTCAGAGGTCACTAGAAACGTTCTCGATTACACAAGAAGGGATTAGTTTCTAACAACCGCATAAACATTATAACAACAGAAAGTAGCAGTGGGTCAGTGATTCGTTAACTCAAGTACGTATCTGGAACAAATGGTACCTAACAGTAGAACTCACCTCCCCGAGACAGCCCAGAAGGACGTCTGGAGTACCGACCGGAAGTGCGGGGTTCCATTTACCTGAGCTGTGGCCAGGTGGGGTGGAGTGTTTTTCTCCTCAAAATTTGCGAGGAGAATGACGAACTACTAAATACTCAGGTGATAGCTTTTCCTTTTTTCACATTTTTATTGAGCAGTCGCGATTATGGTCCTGAAGAAAGCAGCAGGATACCTTTTGGGCTCCAAATTCAGTCTGCAGAAACATGTCGTCACCTTTCTTCGCTCTGTTGGGTTCAGCCTTGCTGTGCACCAATCTTGGGGCACATGCAGGTACTGTTGCCCTAGCACCCTCACCAGTTTATTTTCCTTTACACTTCACACTTGTTCTATGAGTGGTGTACGCTAATGATGAGAACCTAGGCGGCAGGCGAGTACCTTCCTGCAGAGCCTCTATGGTGTTACTCCCGTGAGGCGACACCACTCTTTTCCGCACTATTTTTGTGTTCTATCCTTTCCTCCTGCTTGCTTCTCACTCTAGTCTGTCAGCAGGGTGGGGAGAAATCTATAGAGACATAAGGGGGAAGAGTGCACTCTCTCTTTTTAATGAATAACTAGAAAGTGGTGAACCTAGTCTAGAAAAACAAATAGCTTGAAATGCTGGCTATTGCCCAATCCTGAAATGTATATAGGAGGGTTTGACTGGGTATAACTGTAGCACCAATGGGAACAGGTCTTGTATCCTTTCTACTACCCAATTTTATCTGACTATATCACAGTTCACTTTTTTCACTTTTCACATGCACTGCTCTCCAGTTGTCTATCCACACCCTGACATACAAGAACATCTAAAGGAGTCAACTATCCTGTTCTTATCATCTACAGTGGTCAAAACTTACCTTCCCAGTGTGAAGGAACCCAAATGATGAACAGGGCGCCCAGGATCGACAACTAATGGTTATTTTTCCACACAGGAAAGATATTTACCATTAGTTAGTATTCCGTACACATAGTTGAGTTCTACTGTTAGGTACCATTTGTTCCAGATACGTACTTGAGTTAACGAATCACTGACCCACTGCTACTTTCTGTTGTTATATTGTGTATTTAGGGGCTGTAGCGGTGAGAGGACTCTAAACATCCCCTTAGGCCCTCCTTTTCCCGCTTTGTGCTTAACCGCATAAACATGACAACTTTGTTTCCCCAAGAATAAACATACCTTCAGAGTCGTGGAAACAATAGATAGATATTTTACTCAGTCAATCATGCATACGTCGTTTCATCAGAGGTGCAGAGAAAATAGAGAGACGGGCGTTTTCAATAAAAGGATTTATTGAACAGTCTTCTTTCTCATGCAAGTAAAGTGAACTGCTACAATCGTAATACAGGCTGCAAAGTATAATGCGTACAGCGTGAAGAGTATTATAAAATAATACTGTCAAAGCATGGTATGGTTTCTAAACCATAGATAAATACATACATAAATAACAAAGGCAAAGTATTCAACTGGTGCTTCTAGAAACGCCTACCCCGATGTACCTAACTTAAGTCTAGTACGAGGGAAGAAGTAAGTGTGGTGTAGCATAGATGTAGTTTCTTTGCCAAGAATCTATCCAAGATTTCTCTTTAGGGTCTAATCAGCTCCATACCTTAGTTTTAAATGAAGGAGGTCTGGTATCTCTGTCTCGGGACTTGATTTCCCAACACCCCACGAGGGGAGCTTGGAAACGCAGGAGCTGGATTCTCAGCAAGAGAAAGGACAGCTTCTCGATCAATGCGTCCGCTGGAGAGTCGGCTTCCTTTGGCACTTGCTTTAGCGAGCTGCATCGGGCAAGTAGAAAGTCGAGCTGCTCTGAACCACTGTGTGTTTGATAGAGCAAGTGAAGGCATATTTATACCTTGAAGGTGCCTAATTTGACGTAAAGTCAGGCATAATAACGTCATCAAAGAACCCTAAGGGAATGGTAGTTCTTTGAAAACTCCATGAGTTCTTGGACAAATCAATATTTAAGCAAGGGGATGTCCCTGACTGCTTAAGCCGATTTTCCAGGAAATCGTTGTGGCTTTCTGGTATGGGTGGAAGTAGCCATGCCTGTATTTGGACTGCATGGGCTATGTCTAAATATGGGTATGATTTCTATGCCTATATTAGGCCAATGTGAATTGTACCTATATAAGGGTATGAATCCGGAAATTTCTCTCGGATCCTAAAACACCATACAACACTACAAGTTGGGGAGCACATAAACTAGGGTCCTCTCTATTTCACTTATGATTAATTTGTTCTTCCTAGAAAACCTGCAGTGACCGGGAACACGCTAGGCCTTGGTCCTCTTAGATAGTCTTACTACCTGGAGGACCAGGAAGACTCCTTATAAATCTCAGCAGGCAGACAGGCTTTTTGGAACTTCAGTAGTAAGTCCAAACTTCAGGTGATGTTCCCACATCATTGTGAGACTGACTGTCAGCCAGATACCAGCTCTGATACCACTAACAGCCTTTTCATTACTCTGGGAAACCCAACAATCCCTAGTCTAGAACAAAGTGGGGTGATTTGGGTCCTTTTGTGTTTCACTTGTATACTGAATATCTAGAGAGGGAATGTGGATCCACAGCCTTAACTGAAGAACCCATTTGGGACGGTTCACCTTTCAAGTGTCCTTTCTTGGCTGTTCACCGGACCCAGCCTTTGTGCAGAGTGATACTTCTCCCAGCAGTTAGCACTAGTGCAATCTCCAAACTGAGCCCACAAATAGAGGTACAAAGAGGTGTCAGGTTTTTGCACCTGGCTGTCATTAGCCCAACTGAAGGAGTAATCAGTGACAAACAGAAGGGAAGGCCTCACCTCGAGATGTCTCCACCTTTCGCAACAGAATCTGCAATCCAACCCCCTCTCCCTAGCATCAACCAAATGGCAGAGCTCAAGTAGAATCATCAGCAGCTCCTCTCTAATCAAGAGGGCTCCCAGAATTCCTAAAAGCAGAACTGCCTCCGGCTTCCAGCTACAAAAGCTGGTAATACATTTTCACTGTCTGGAATATTTTCCTCACCTTCACTGGTGTGACAGGCCAGGTCAGTGAGTGATACAAATGAATCCCACTGTGATCCATTACTCTGCCTCAACCATGCATGTAATTCACTTGATATGCACACTTAATACATATTCATATTTCAGTTCAAGGGTCTGGGTATACACACAAAAGCAGAAGTTTACATATGGGGGGCAGTAGACCTCAACCTCATGGATACAGATAACAAGCAATTACAATGCAATGGTCTCATCAGCATTAAAGCTAGATCTATTGGCATTGCTCATGATTTTTTTTTAAATCATAAATAAATGGCATTGTCATTTACATTGCCAATAGCTTCATCGCTTGCATATGCGAGACCTATTGCATTAGCACCCACACACAGAGTAAGTAGTAGAGTGTGAAGTTGATAGTGAGTAGGAAAGAGTTATTAGTAAAGAGTATTAGAGAGCGCATCAGAGCTGTGTGAATAATAACAGCTGTGAGCCCGTGCCTGAGGTGCATCATCAGAGCTGTGTGAATTATAACAGCTGTGAGCCCGTGCCTGAGGTGCATCATCAGAGCTGTGTGAATAATAACTGCGTCAGCCCCGTGCCTGAGGTGCATCATCAGAGTTGTGTGAATAATAACAGCTGTGAGCACCTGCCTGAGGTGCATCATCAGAGCTGTGTGAATAATAACTGAGTCAGCCCGTGCCTGAGGTGCATCATCAGAGCTGTGTGAATAATAACTGCGTCAGCCCCGTGCCTGAGGTGCATCATCAGAGCTGTGTGAATACTAACAGCTGCGAGCCCCTGCCTGAGGTGCATTATCAGTGCTGTGTGAATAATAACTGCGTCAGCCCGTGCCTGAGGTGCATCATCAGAGCTGTGTGAATAATAACTGCGTCAGCCCCGTGCCTGAGGTGCATCTTCAGAGCTGTGTGAATAATAACAGCTGTGAGCCCGTGCCTGAGGTGCATCAGCAGAGCTGTGTGAATAATAACAGCTGTGAGCCCGTGCCTGAGGTGCATCATCAGAGCTGTGTGAATAATAACTGCGTCAGCCCCGTGCCTGAGGTATATCATCAGAGTGAGTTGTGTGAATAATAACAGCTGTGAGCACCTGCCTGAGGTGCATCATCAGAGCTGTGTGAATAATAACTGTGTCAGCCCTGTGCCTGAGGTGCATCATCAGAGCTGTGTGAATAATAACTGCGTCAGCCCTGTGCCTGAGGTGCATCATCAGAGCTGTGTGAATAATAACAGCTGTGAGCCCCTGCCTGAGGTGCATCATCAGAGCTGTGTGAATAATAACTGCGTCAGCCCGTGCCTGAGGTGCATCATCAGAGCTGTGTGAATAATAACTGCGTCAGCCCCGTGCCTGAGGTGCATCATCAGAGCTGTGTGAAAAATAACAGCTGTGAGCCCCTGCCTGAGGTGCATCATCAGAGCTGTGTGAATAATAACTGCGTCTACTATGCAGGACTACTGCTAGCTTCTTGTTTTATAAAGCGTTTGTAGTTTTGCTGTTTGTAGCGCTATAAATAACAATTGCGCTATTATCCAACTTAGCGGTAGGCATTCTCACTTTTTTCTTATGCTTCTTTCTTTCATGAAGGTTTTTGAGGTAATAAGATCTATTAGGTGATTCCAATATGTAAGGATCATATCCGTTTTTGTATGACTTTTATGTTCGCTTTGAGCATCTAGGTCAACCTGAGTTGGGTTAGTAACATCAAAAATGAAACATTCCATTTATAAATTCCTAGATTATAAAAGTTGTAATTTACTACTTGCTTACGAAGCAGTCTTTCAATTTCAGAGTCTGTCGGGATCCCTCTGTCCTCCCCGTGAACGCTGCGCCTGTGAGCTCTGTGCCTGCTCGACATTCCGACGCGCGCCTTGGGATTGGGTCGCGCCCATGAGCTGTCTATGTTACAAGCTCATGCACGCGACCCAATCCCAAGGCGCGCGTCTGAATCCGCCTTTGCCATAGACAATGCTGCGCGTGTGGCCAACTCTTGTCTCCACTCCTTGTCGGGTCTTGTCGGCTGAGCTGACGACTATGGTTCTCTGGCGAGAACGCCCTTCGCGCGCTTCATGCTGAGACCCAAAAAGGTAGAGAACTAGGAAGATACTTACGTGCCACTACGCAAAGTATAAAACAAACTAGCATGCTCATGGATGATGTCATCAGTGTTGTTATCAGTGAAGTCATCAATGATATCTTTTGAGATATCCTCACTGATGGCATGGAACATGTAATGAGTGAAGTTATATGCTAGGTCAAAAGCATGGAGGGGGGCACAAGTTTTAGTTCACTCTGCTAACTATAACTGGTGCATTTCTGTGTCTTTTTAGTTCAAAATGTTAAATTAGTACTGACATTTTCACATAATTATAACATCACTTTAACCTTTGTTTTTTTCAGTGCATATCTATGTTTCTTTTAATGTAAATAATATATTACCATACATAAAGTTTTTTGCATCAGGGCCTGATGCTTACCTTTTGCAGACAGGCAAACGACTCCCTCAGACAGACAACCCCAGCCACAAATGGGGTTGGCTGTGGGTGCTCTCAGGCCCTGTCCAACCTTTCCCCAGCTGGCAGCCAGGCACCCTGCCAAGGGAGGGGGTCATGCAGCCCTAATCCCTCAACCAGTATGGGGCAAAAACATTTTTATTAGAGGAGGAGGTGCATAGTGCCACTCCCTGAGCCCAAATGGCCCCAGAGCCCCATCCCCAGGGCCATACAGAAATTATAGGGGAGGGTGGCACATGGCCCCTCTCCATGAGGCTTAAGATGCCCCGGGGACTTTTTGTAGGGGAGGGGGAGTGTGGCCTCATTCCCCAAGCCCCATTGCGCCTCAAGACCCCATCCCTGGGGCCAAAGTATAATTAATGGGATTGGAATCATATGGCCCCTCCTTCTATGAGCCTTAAGAGGGGCCAGGTATTCCATCCCCTGGGGCCTATCATATTTATATTAGTGAAGAGGGCATGTGGCCCCTCTCCCTGTGTTCAAATTAGCTACAGGGACCACATCCTCTCGGGCCCTATATTAATTATAGAGGAGGGGCTGTGTGACCTCCTCCCCGTTCCTTAAGAGGCCCAGGGACCTCTTCACCCAGGGCCGAACATATTCATATTAGGGAAGGACGCCACATTGCACGCCTACCCAAAGCAAATGAGCCTTGGGTAACACCTTCTCTAGGACTATAAATTTACTATAGGGTAGGGGGCACGTGGTCCCTTCTCCAAACTATAGAAGGCCCCAGGGACCCCATCCCTTGGATATAATAGGAGGGCCGGTCCCTAGCACACATGTGTTTCCCTGCATAGGCTGATGCACGCAGGGAAACTACTCTCTCTCGGGGTGGGCTTCCCTGGAAAGAGCAATTGAGCCAGCCACGGATGTTGAGGTCTCTGGGGCCTGTTAGGGCTCGGGGAGGGGTTATATGCAGCCCCTTCCCCTTTTTTGTTGAATTTGGGCCCAGGGGTTAGGATCCCAGGGCCTTTTAAGGCTCGAGAAAGGGGGCCACGAGGCCCAACTCCCCTTTTTTATTGTATTTGGCTCCATGGGATGAGCTCAAGGAGGGGGCATGCTGCCCTTAATTAATGGCAAGGCCCCTGGGTGAGGGGCTACCATCAGCTCAGGAAGGTGGGCCTTGCACCTTCCCCTTACTTAAAGTTTCTGGCTCCAGAGGAGCAGGTTCCTGGGGCCAAATAAATTGGCTCAGGGAGGGGGCTCAACTCACGCTCCCCGCCCCAATTAATTTATCAAAAATGGAAGGCTGACAGTTTGTTTGTTTTCCATTATCCCAGAGGTGTCCCATGTGATTGCACAAAAAAGGGTGTTTGTTTATTTATTATGGCAATGGAAGTCCTTCTAGGTGCCCCCAAAGGGCCTATGGATTAGCATTCAGCTACCCTGCCCCCTAATATTAGTTTTTAGTTTTTAACATTAAAACAAGGGACTAGGTCCCACAATCCTGTAATGGCTGCCAGGAACATGTTTCTTGATGTTGCTGGCAGCCAAGGACAGAACTTGCTGAACAAGTTGGCCCAATGGTATATAGAAGGCTCTGTTTTTTAAAATTAGGTTCCAGGGGCTCTCATGAGAGTCCCTCGCAACCAACCATCCAGATATACAAACAGTTTTGGGGCTTAATATCTCCCAAACTACTGATCATATTTACACCAAATCACCAAAAGCACACTTTCTGGACCAATGTCTAGCTTCCTACCCATTTCTTAATTCCATTTTTTAGTAGTGCGAATAAAACATTCGTCATATACAGATCTTAATAGCATACATTATATTGTTTGAAAGAGAAAAGATGCAGTATAATAAGCAACAATACAAGCAGTCATTACATTGTCGGCTCCCGGTCCACGCGGCATTACGGAGCAAGTTCCGACGGCTCCGCAAGGCTGAATCATCCGAAAACACAGCCTACCTGCGGCGGAAGGTATGCAGCATTGCTGAAGGTTAGTCTGCTGTTCCGGAGTGCTGGCAGCGGTTCCTTTTGTGCTGAAATCTCTCCCGGAGGGGAGCCGTACGAGCGCCAAAATGGCAGCCGGGGCTCGGCTGTACCAGAGACGGGTCCGTTCCACAGGAGAAGCGGTGCGGCACCTGGCCCCAAACGGAAGCATTAGAGGCCTGACGACAGCGGCGGTAAGCCTCTAGAAGAGCATTGAGGAGCTTATAGACACGTAGGACCTTGCGAGGCTCAGTACACTACCTGCCTGACTCTAAGATGGCAGCAGCGCTGCCCCCAAATGGTGGCTAACGCTGCGGAATGATTCCCCATCACCCAAGAGGAATGCTTGCTTCGCCAGAGGGAGCGCGCTTGGAGGGAGGAATGGCAATGTCCCCTCTTTGAATACCGCAAGGCTGCAGGCGGCAACATTCGGGAATGAATAGCTGGTCCCTGCCCCCAGGTGCACTGCTGCTCCGGGGCAGCGTTTCACATCCACAGTAGTGAATGCCTGCAGCTCGCGCTAGTGACTCTGTCTGACTTTTTTAATATTTGTGTGTTTCTATAACTATGCAGCCTTAAAATTGGGGCTTTTTAGAAGTATTTGTTTACCTGCTTCACGCACTTTACTCTTTCTTGCTATTTCCTTAGTAGCCTCTAGTTGTGTACTGCTGGCTGATCTACCGTTCGTCATTTGCTGCTTGCGCCAGGAGACCTTACCGGTATTTGTGCGCTTTATAAGAATGTTTGACATTGACATTGACATTGACATTCGTCTCCATGACCACGGAGCCACCCCGCTCCTTGCCCACATGAAACGGCCTCCTCTCCAACTGCTTCCGTGCACCCTCGGCAACAGGAGGTACATGAAACTCCTGCTGGCCTCTCCTTCCTTGCTTCCCCAGTCTGCATTAGCCATCACGCACGACCTCCACCTTACCTCAAGCACCTCTTACAGGAGTTGATCCCTCCTCCTGACAGGGCGATTTTTGAGATATCTGGACTCTGGCCATTAGTACCAGCAGTGGGTCAGGGGTGGTGCTAGTGGGGTACTGGGGTGAGACCTGGTAGATCCAGTGGCGGCGTGGATTTATATTGATCCTCCCTATGTGACACGGTGGGGACTAGACCTGGAGTCCATGTGACGGAGTTGTGAAGATTTGTGAGGCCTCATCCTTATGCTGCCAAAGAAGGGGACAAGTAAGACACCCAGCAAACTGTCAGACCTTTTTGCGTCTACAGAAAGCGCCCAACTTTGCGAGGTGATACAGAAGGGGCAATCATGGTTATCACGAAGGCTGATCTACTGTCCATGTTTAAGGACTTGAAATCTGAACTGCGTACAGAACTGTGAACAGGGTCCAAGGATGCCTGACCCCATCATGGCCTTTAAAGATGACTTTGTCCCCCCCTCTCTGCTGAACTGTGACGTATTCTACCCGTCTAGGACTGTGCCTACCTTTTTGAGAACATCTGTAATTCTTTCTTTCCTCCCCGCTCTACTCCTCTCCCCTTGCCTGTTACTGACCTCTGCCCTCCCTGGTCCTGCAATTAGTCCCCAGCCTGTTTACCTGTTAATTTCCCTTTGTCATTTGAAATCTAGCTATTTTGTCTGATACCCGATGGAGCTACCTGATTTAGCTATAGGGGAGATAGGTCAGGGATTCCCTCCTTGGACGTCACCTACCCAGTCGGTCTTTAGCCAGACTTCCTTTCATCTCTTCACGTATCCTCCTTCTTGTTATGTCTCTCCTTCTCTCCTCTCTCAAAGTTTTGAGACTAAACTATTTTGACTGATGCCCGATGGAGGCCAAGGATTCCCTCCTTGGTCTTCACCTACCCAGTCGGTCTTTAGACAGACTACTTTTCGTCTCTCCTTATTGTCTCTTCCCTTATCCTCCCTCTCTCACCTACCCAGCCGGTCTTTGGGCAGACTTTCCTTAGTCTTCCTGCCATTTCTCCCTCCCGTCCTGTTTTTCTGCGAACCTCTTCCCACGACACCTGAGACTGTACTTTTTTTGTCTGATGCCCGATGGAGCTACCTGGTTTAGCTATAGGGGAGATGGGCCTTGGACTGCCCCCTTGGTCGTCACCTACCCAGTTTGCCTTTAGACAAACTTCTTTTCGTCTCTCCCTCTATTTACGTCTCTCCTTCTCTCCTCTCTCAATGTTTTGAGACTTAACTATTTTGTCTGATGCCCGATGGAGCTACCTAGTTTAGCTATAGGGGAGATGTGCCATGGACGCCCTCCTTGGTCGTCACCTACCCAGTCGGCCTTTAGACAGACTTCTTTTCATCTCTCCTTGTTGTCTCTTCCCCTTTCCTCCCGTTCTTACCCTCCCCTCTACGCTCCATTATTCTGCCCTCCATGTTCTTTAAATGTTTCCCATCGAGACCTAGCTTTTTGGCTAAAGCCCGGGGTAGCTACCGGATAGCCATAGAGGAGGCCCTCTATTTATATCTCTACTTCTCTCCTCTCTCAATGTATTGAGACTGAACTATTCTGTCTGATGCCCAATGGAGCTACCTGGTTTAGCTATAGGGAAGATGAGCCATGGATTCCCTCCTTAGTGGTCACCTACACAGTCGGCCTTTAGACAGATTTCATTTAGTCTCTTCTTGCTGTCTCTTCCCCTATACTCCCTTTCCCACCTTCCCTGTTCCCTCCCCTCTACGCTCCATTTATTTTGCCAGCCATGTTATTTAAATGTTTCCCATTGAGACCTACATATTTGGCCATAGCCCGGTGGAGCTACCTGATAGCTATAGAGGAGATAGGTTTTTGCGACTTCCCTCTCGACTGTCACCTACCCAGCAGGTCTTTGGGCAGACTTTCCCTCGTCTTTCTGCCATTTCTCTCTCCCGTTCTGTTTTTCTGCGAACCTCTTCCCACGACACCTGAGACTGTACTTTTTTTGTCTGATGCCCGATGGAGCTACCTGGTTTAGCTAAAGGTGAGATGGGCCGTGGATTCCCTCCTTGGTCTTCACCTACCCAGTCGGTCTTTAGACAGACTTCTTTTCGTCTCTCCTTATTGTCTCTTCCCTTATCCTCCCTCTCTCACCTCCCTTGCCCCCTCCACTACTTTTCTCTCTCCTTTCTCTCCTCTCCTAATTGTATTGCCTATTTTTTTGGATTTATTGTGTAATGGTTAAACTTTTTCTGTTACATTGTTGATTCTCATGTAAAGCGCTCTGATACCTCCGGGTCTAGTCAGCGTTATATAAAACTCTTTTAAATAAAAAATGTAATAAAAAATGTAAAGTTCTACAGTTGGTGAAATGCTGAGTTCCCCAGATAGACACTCCCGGCCCCCCATGTTTTATCCCATTTCTTAGGAAATACTCTAGCTTTATAAACTTTTTTCTCGGCAACCATACATTTGTCCATTTCCGCCACCCAACCAACTACCAATCGCTTGTCAGCAGCCCCCCATTTCATAGCAATGGCTCTCTTAAACAGGGTGTATCCCCGGGTGGTACATTGTTGTTCAATATCTGTCAGATCATTCGCTTCCCAAATGTTACGGATTCCCAGTGGGGGTGTCAGCACGAGCAGTTTTCCCAGTGCGTCCTGCATCTTATTTGTGGCTCGTTCCCAGATGTGCCGTATGTTTGGGCAGACCCATAATATGGGATAAAATGTGGCAATTTGATTGCAGCCACTCAAGCAAAGCCCATCTTGTTGTGTTCCTATATTAGCTAAGGGATCTGGGAGGTTATTACACAGCTTACGGTAAGTTAGGAAAATGGCCTTAGTATGGAGGAGCTCAGAGAGAAGTCGGTCCTCCAGATGGGATGCGTCTGGGACAGTCAGATCTGTTATTGCTGTATTCAGCTCATGACGGATTTGTAGTTACCTAAAAATCGCTTTGGGTGCCAGTTCATGTTTCACTTGTAGCTCCTTCAAAGTGAGTAATTTTCCTTTCTGTAGAAGGTCCCCAACCGTGGAGATCCCTATTGTATCCTATCTGTCGAACCCTGCCTGATGACACAGTAGTCCCAGTTATTGAGAAGACCATAGAGGCGTGGACTTCGTCAGCTTTCCTTGCCAGCCAAACGTTTGCTAGCCAACTGCCAAATGGAGACCGTATGGGCCATTGGACCAAGATATCTCCCCCTGCGGGGTTTGGTATATAAGGCTCCTAGATACCCCTCTCGGCCAGTTTGGTATCTTTCAAGGTAGTATGCCGGGGTCGATGGAGGACTGTACAGACAGTGGTTAGTTGCCACTAGTTGTGATGGCCAGCAATAAAGACGTGGATCTGGGAGTGCGATGCCTCCATTGTACCAGCTTTTTGTCAATTTACCTAGGGCAATACGTGGCATCCCTCCATCCCATAACAGTGTCCAAACCTCCGTCTCCACACTAACAAAGTAGGATTCTGGGATGGAATATGGGCAGTTATGGATTAAACAGGGCCGCCCGACCCAATAACGACAGCGGAAAAGATCTCCAATGTCTGACGTCTTTCTTAAAGAGCTGCAGAGGGGCAGCTAAATCTCTATTGTAAAAGATTTTGGGGTCTGGGGTATGGAAATTCCTAAATATGTGAAGCCATCCCTTGATGTGTATTGATTTAAATTCCGTATGAATTTCCTGATTCATGCCCTTATATAGGTATATTTCACATTGCCCTTATGTAGGCATAGAAATCCAGTCCTTAATTATGCATAGCCCATGCTACCTAAATGCAGGCCTGGCTACTTCCATCTGTACATCTACGTCACAACGAGTTCTTGGAAAACCAGACTCTTAAGCTCTAGGGATTTCCCCTTGCATGGATATTGATTTCTCCAAGAACTGATTTATTATGCATGAACATCTATTCCTTAGGGGTTCATTCATGACATTCATATGCCCGACTTTTACGTTGGCACTGGCCTTCCTAAACACCTTCAAGATATAAATATACCTTCACTTGCTATGGCAAAGCACGGTGTGGTTCGGTGCAGTTTGACTACCTACTTGCACGACACAGCTCGCCACAGCCAGTCCCGAAGGAAGTAATCTCCCAAGCTGACGCACTGACTAGACGCTGTCATCCTCCTGCCGAGATTCCAGCTCCAGTGTTTCTGACTTCCATTGTGGGGTGTTGGGAAATCGAGTCCAGGGAAAGAGATACTAACCTCTCCCATTTTATTGTATTGAGCTGATTAGAACCTAGAGAAACCTTTGGCAAGTTCTTGGCAAAACTAAACTATAGCTAAAACAGCACCTACTTCTTCCATCGAACTAGACTTAGGTTAGGTACACTGGGGTAGGATTATTTTAGAAGCACCATTTGAGTATTTTAGCCTTTGTTATTTATGTATGTATTTTTATATCTGTCATAGCAACAGACTAGGCTATTACAGTATTATTTTATATTACTGTTTACGCTGTATGCATTATACTTTGCATTCTGTCTTAAGATTGTAGCAGTTCGTATCTCTTGCATGAGAAATAAGACTGTTCAATAAACCCCTTTTTATTGAAACGCCCCGTCTCTACATTTTTCTGCACCTCTGTAGAAACGAAGCATGCATGATTGACTACGCAAAATAGTTATCTATTGTTTCCATGACTCTGAAGATGTTGTTCCGACTCTAAGGGAAACAAAGTTGTCATGTTTATGCTGTTGTCGGAGACTAATTCCTTCTTGTTCATTCAAGAAAAGTTTCTAGTGACCTCTGAGTTAGCTGGTACACACACAATTAAGTTTAATATACTCGCTAGAGACATACTGACCTCAGTCCTATGTCAAAACTATAGTGTATGTTATTCCAACGCGCTGAGCCTATTAGGGATATAGGATCTACACTACATGGCTCCCAGCGTTTTGGTAAGGCACTAATTTAATGCTAGATACTGAAGTAACTCAGTCATGATTTTCTCAAGGACCCTTTACTCATAATACTCCACTAGACGTCTGGAGTGGGTAATGGATAATATCCGCCATAGCTGAGTAAGACGAAAATCCTATGTATTCGCTTTTTGGTTTGTTCAATGTTGAAGGATACAGTGTTCCGAAATATTGTGCACCTTATCTTTGTTCCCTTGAAACTTGCTCTGCAACTTTCATTAAAATGGCTGATGAGGATAACATCTCGAATAGAGCTACAGGCGAGGACGCCGGACCAGCTTTTAACATAACAGGTTTTTCTGAAACTGATGCAAATGCTGTAATAATTCCTCAAAATTTAGGGAAAGCCATCACTTTAAAACTTATAAAACATGGCCTATCATCGAGAGGTGGTAGAGCAGTTTTTGTGATAGGGGCACATGAATATCACCAGCAAGAGATTCTATTCATGGATAGTATTACCAGAATCAAATCCAGTAACACATTTGTTTCACTTCTACAAAGAAGATGATCCACCAGATGAATATATTCCTTTCGAGGATATTGAAATTCCACTCACATACCAGGAGCAAGAGCTCTGGTTTAAAGGCACCCTAAAACATTTAAATCACATTACCTGGCTCAGTCCACTAGGTAGACCAGGAGCAACATGGCCGATTTTAGCAGGTTACACACCTCATCCTGAAATCGAAGACATGACAGATGTAGAGTTACTTACTCAACTCAAAGAGTTCATCAAAATCTACAGACAATTGGTCCAATATGTCATGCGGACTCTCAAAGTCCAACCTCCAATAGTTATTCCACAACAAACTTCTCACCAGGGGAATACACTAAAAATTACACCACAGACTTTACACACAGTCATGGGTAAATCACCCTCAAAACGTGAACAAATTCCATTCTGGATAGCTCAGAAAATGACTCGGATTGAAGCAGTATTCCTAATACTAGCCCTCATGAGAAACACAGAATTTTAACAATCTGTTTATCAAAGGGGATCACACTGCATCTGGAGGACTGCACCACTTGGGATACAGTCTTCGCTGCGATCTACACTAAAACACATGGTGTTCCGTCTATGGCGGTAATACCTGATGTCCTGAAACAGATTCAAAACGAATACGGGGCAGAGCCTGTTCTAAACTTAGGTATGAAACTATTGAAGATTTCAAACAGGTCTCATCAAAAATATTATCTAATATGAAAGGAGAAGCAGCATCAGTGGCGATCTGCCAGAAGTTGAGGGAATTTGATGTAATTGAAGAACCACAAGAACTAGCCAGAATAATTGAAAATACCTATGAAGAATTAGACAGAGACAGTTTGGGTGTCTGAAAGTCCTGAAAGGGTCTTTACTAAAAACACTCCTACCTCTTCTAAAAAGAAGTGGGAAAATAGAAAACAACCTTGCAAAGAGAAGCGTTCTCATTCTCGACGTAGGTCTCCCCCAAAGGAGCCCTCTGAAAGGAGGTATAACCTCAGGAATAGGGATAATTTGAGAAAGCCTGACAGATATCAAGATACTGATACATGTTCCTCTCATACCTTTCAGAATTTGTCACAGAAATCCAAAAGAAGAGGACGTTCATAAAACAAGGAAGAACGCGTGAAGTCCAAAGACGACCAACACGTTCAGAAAAACTAAAAAAACTCAACTTATCAAAAAGAAGGTAGCAGGTCTAAAAATCAAACATGCCGAGGATCTTGAGGACACAACTCAAGAACGGAGAATGGACTCAGGCAATGCTGGACAGCGCAGCAGAAGTAACAATAGCTCGCCAGAACCTGAAGGGACTTCTGGAGACAGTGGACTTGAATGAAGACATTGTAGTTGAGACTGCAGATACTAGGGTTAATTCTCCTCCGGATGGAGGGAGACATACTAAGAAAAGTGAAAGCACTCTTTTGGGAGTGACTTTCTAGGATATACTTCTAGCCGAACAAGACTGGCCACCAGAATTTGTCAGGGAGTGCCCACATGGCGAAGACATCAGTATGCCAACCTTCTCTAACCATATTCCTGTACATTTAAAATATACTTACATCGTGTATTGCACCTTTGATTCTAAATCTCCATGATGTCACTTGGAACCACATGGTGGAAGGAGCCACACTGACAGTTATATATATGATTTAATATGTATTTTGTTTTTGTGCCTCCCCAAAATTCCATCCTCCTGTCACCCGATCCCCATGTAGTAGTTATGCATAAAATAGCCTCATCTCCCTCAACCCTTTACCCCTTATCTGTACTTTAAAAACAATATATACCCGATGACTTGCTGCCCACCACCAACACCCTGAAAACACACCCAAAAAAATGTGCCACCCTTCCACGACATCAGCACCTCAACCCACCCCATTCCAATATTTAAATATTTAAAAAACAAATACCTGCCATCCTGCAACCCCCCTCGCAAACATTTGGAGCTATTTCTCCCACCAGCCCCAACATTTAGAAAGTCAATGCCCCTCTCCTTCACAACCTACCAAGCCATACCGTTCTCTTTAAAGGCAGGGTTGAAGACTCTCCATGCCACATCACGGAGTGAGACTTTGTGCCAACAGCGGTGCTAAAGGAGACGCATCAGAAAAGAGTCTCTTCCCACATTGCATCACAAGTGAAATACAACTTCTGTGTTTTCATCTGTGACATAGTAGCAGTGAATAGAATAATTTAAAATCCAGTATTAATTCTAATGGCTTATAAAGTATAACATATATATTTCCCATAATTTCCTAATTCTGGGGGTTGTTTTCCAAAGAAAAGAAAACTTGCTATGACCGACAGACCATCCACGGACCATTTGAAGTTGTTTATCACAGACCATTTAGAGTTTATTTATCAAACCTCTACGCAGACCCTTGCAGGTTTATCAAACCTCTACACAGAACCTTGCAGATTTATCAAACCTCTACACAGACCCTTGCAGGTGTAGACTATATTCTTAAGTATTGTTGAATAAAACTCCTCGTCCGGCTGGACTGTGGATTCATATAGTAACCTATTGTGGCCTGTATTGTATTTTCGTTTTTCATTCTTCAGTATGCTAAGGACCATTGTTCCTCTTAATAGAATTGTTACCCGTGGTCCCTAGCCAATTATCGGGCCCCCTTGTCCTTTCTAAAAGTATAAGTTATACTGACGGATCAGCACAACCCGCTACGGAAGGTAAACAAGCTGATAGTGCTGCATGTGCGATCATTAAAGGTTGTATGTGCGATGGCAAATTCAGAACTATGGTCACAAAAACGCAATCTCTAGGAGATTGTACAGCTCAGAGAACTACAAGCATTCTAAATGGCACTTTGAAATACGGATTGCAAATTCCCCACACTCATAGTGTGCGATTCTTTCTAATGTTTACACTCATATAATGAATATTTAAAGATTTGGCTTCAAAACAGGTTCAAAGATGCAAAAGGTGGCACAATCAAACGTAAACGCTTCGGAAACAACTACTTCAGTTACGAGAAGGACTACAAAACACTCGTGTAATACACACGCTGAGTCATCAACGTGATGGCCTTCACGTTGAAGGGAATTCATTGGCTGATGAAGCCGCAAAGACAACTGTACAAACGGCTTCCGTAGCTGCAATCCCTCATTCAAAAATGAAAATAGACAGTGAAATAATGGTGGCTATCAATGCTACAAGCAAAGGCAGCTGTAGTATGTTACCTAAAGGGTTTCCACTCATATATAACTGATACAAATAAAGTTCTGTTTGCTCGAATTCCTGGAGTGTGAGATAGAGTAATTCCAAACATGGAAAATAGATTAGGACTAATCCTAGCAGCACATGAAGGGCTCGCCTCTGCTCATGCAGGTGTTTCCGCCACAGTATCATTATTAAAACAGAGGTACTGGTGGCCAGGCATTAGGAAACAGACCAGAAACTATGTTCTGGTCTGTGAAATATGTTAAAAGATGAAAGTCTCAACTGTGAAACATCCTGCGCAGATGCCCCTGTTAATTTCAGATAAACCATTAGCTTGCCTTTACCTGGACCGCTGCAGTCCCTCACAAAGGGATGGTAACTAAAAATATATCATGGTTGCAGTCGATTCGTGTTCAAGGTTCCTTTGCATGTGGCCTTAGCGCTGACGCTCGAACTGTTATAAAAGATTTGCAAGTCTTTATCGGCACATACGCAATTGGCACACTACATTCTGACCAGGGTCCTGTGTTTAGCTCTCGAGCTTACAAAGAGGTCAAGGCCAGTTTGGGCATTGCATTGCGGTACTCTAGTCCATTCCATCCTGAGGGAAATTCGGCTGTGGAACAAAAAAAATCGGGACATAAAGCAATCTATAACAACTAGGGTATTTGCTCCGGGTGACAGGTGGGTCAAACATCTAAAAAGTGTCCAACGTAGTCTTAACAACCTGCCAAGAAGTTCTCTAGGGGGTATCACTCCATATGAGGTCCTCTTTGGGACAAGAATATTGGTCTCGGACCTTGATTGTCACACATCAGTGGTGGAACAAAAGAAATTTGATATCAAAGATCGTTTGGCTGTTTTACTGGACTTAAATGAACTAAGAACGAAACAAAGCAACGTGTTCCAGAAGCCAACCACCACTGGGGAAAAACCAACCGTCCCAGCAAGGCCTGTCTGGATCCCAAAACTTGGTGATTTAGTCAGAGAAAAGATTGTGGACAAGAAGGAATTTGGGGGCATATTATCAAGAAGGGCGATAAGAGATTATTGCCGCTTTAGCGGCCGTTTTCAGCCGCTAAGCGGCGATAATTCTATTGCCCAATTAGCAAGCTGTCACTAGCAGCAGTTAGTGACAGCTTGTAGGTGATAGCGAGCGGTTTGGGGCCCGCTTTGCATGTCAGCGATATTTATCGCTAATGACATGCAAAGTGGGCGTGCCCAACCTGTTAGCGACTGAAAGCAGCCGCTAACATCGCTATCGCCTATTATCAACGCAGGCGTAGCGATGGAAATATTCATGTGAATATCTCCAAAACCTAACGCCTGCTCAGACCAGTTCTTAGCCATTATATCCAAAGGGAGGTGAATATTATGGCTAAGACCCTATTGGCGTTAATGCGTGAATATCTCTGTATTCTCAGCGATATTCACGCATTTCGCCACTATCGCCGAATATTTTATTGCTTTAGAGATAAACGTTGCTAATAGCATATTATCTCTGCGATAATATCTGGCGATGCTTGGAGATAAAAAAAACTCGCTAAGCCCATTTAGCGATAAATATTGCTAGTTGTTGGTAATATGCCCCTCGGGCCTTCTTACAGACGACCAGTACCTGTCCTAGCAATCCACAGATCAAGAACAGTTTTACTGCCACCCCTTTATGGTAAAAAGGAGAACATGTTCATGTCCATTGACCTGATCAAACCTCACTATGTGGCCCATACTAAGCAGTAGGCCAAGTGGACTCCGACAATGTAACAGACGCATTCCTCTAGCTACAATCCAAGAGGTTCAAACTGAGAGACTCATCCCCATTGAAGAATCTGCAGTGAGAAATGAAGTACTAAGCAACAAAGCTATGTAACTTGTACCTCTTGAGAACCAAATAACAGTTTATCAGGAAACACCTGTCTACAACGAAGTAACACCCGTCTACAACAAAGTAACAAGTCAACAAGTTGTTCCAGCGATTTCATCAAATCCGGATGCAATCCCAACCTTTGACAGAACTGCCTCTGGCTATTTCATTAACTTTGATACGTTTTCTGAGGATCCCGGTGAACCTGAAACAATACCAGCAAAAAGAACTTTCAAGAGCAAGCAACTGACTTTTTTTCATCACTTGGAAAAAACTTATCTAGTTTCACCATGGATTGAAGTATGGATTCTGCTGGGAATATTTTTTCTTCTACTTTGGCTCATACTGGTAATAACTCTGGGTATGCTGATAAATGGAAGATATGTCAAAATGGACACAGCAAGTAAGCAAGTCAACTTACTCCTCAAGCCACACAAATCATCCCATCGTGAACAAAGAGACTTGTATGCAGTGAACATAACAGCCGTTCCTATATCTGATGGTATAGCTTGGGGCAAAACAGAATATGACATTTTTGGCCTTTCGGAGCAGTTGAAGATTCCACACTTATTCAAGATTTCATTAAGTGGCTTTGTTTCATCTAGTACCTTTTCTGATGATTGGGACTTCGGGACTGTTACTAATATGATGTCAGATCTAGAAATGTCTGCATTATTCTCAAATCATGAATATTTAGAGGGTTAAACAGACTATGAACAAATGTATAGTTATAACCATTATGGTCATCATTTCTTGCACAAATCTGCAAGTCCTAGAAATGTATATATGTATAACCAATGGGAATATTGTCCTACACCTCCAAAGGGTAACTCAAAAACGTTTGCGAATAGGTTTCCATATTTTTCAGGGTTCAATGTATCCAAAATGTGAACAGAACAGGAATGAAAAGTATGTTAACCAATACATAACAGATTTAATCTGCATCCTTTTTTGCCCAACTGTCTACACAGTGTTTCGACTTGTGGAAAGACAATATTGAGACAAAAACTGTCTGGGGTTCAAAAGATTGGCAAGTACAGGGGGTAGAAGCTTTGTTTAGAGCATGTATCATCCCTGAGCGAATTATGTTTTTGAATCACACTGTCTAACAGATGTCTTGCCTTGGGTTAGCCAAGATCAAAGACATAAACAATCCGTCTATACCTACACCTACACCTGAGAGTGATGACACTTAAGAGGGGGAGGTCAACGTACATACTATTTTGCATCACAACAGAACAGATTCAGATTGGAATAAATGTTTAATCTGGCCAACAGACACAAACAACTGTCAGGATAGATTCCTGAACAAAACATAGGGGTTTAAAATCAATAGGCCAGACTCAAGATATGTTCAAAGACAGCATCCTGGAATAGTAACAACATACAGTGTAGGGAAACTTTGCCTTGATTGGCTACAGACATCTACACTTAAGATGTAAAGCAAAACTTATCTTTTCTTAAATATGGTGCAGACCTTAGTGAATTCTTGCTAGGACCAAGAAAACCGCATAAAAAATGTTTCATATATACCGGTATGTATGCTGAATATAACGAAATATGGAAGATTACGCAAGCAGAGACTGCAGAAACAATACGAGAAATTTATCATATTAATTTAGAGAAATCTCTCTCGGTAGTTGACTCTGACGTCCAGGATATATTCATTGGACAGCATAGTGTCTTCTGCCATAGACATCATGGAACAAGACTTGGTCATGTTGCAACATGGTCAGTCTCAATTACGTTCTATCATGCTATTAGGCTGGACGTTACAAAACCTTCATTCAGGCTATGTGCCTTGGCACTTAATCAAGACTACGTCACTATTTTCAGAATTTAATCTCACTGATAAACAGATCAAACTGGAACAAAGGGGAGCAGACTATACGGTGCTGAGCATTGAAAAACTAGAACGATTGCTGTTCACAGAAGCAGAAAAAACAGCTACTGAATGGATAAAGCAGGGAACAATCACTCTGCCTGTTTTAATTTTCCATTTTCAGTATTGCCTAAAACACATACCAGCAGACAAATATGAAAGGTTGGGTGAAGAATACATCAAGACATCCTGGGATTTACCATACAGACACAGATGTTGGAGTGCGAGACGTGAAGTGTTTCTAAGCAGTTCAAACTGTGAAAACGCACTAAGCGGTTCTCTCCTTTGCCAGGAGATTACTTTACACAGAGTCTTTGATGGTTCCTCTAACAACTTATCCTGTCACCTGCAAGGTTCATCAGCTGCAGTGATTGAGCCAATTTTTGGACAACTTTCAAATGGAAGTTACCTAATGTTGAAAGATCACAGCTGCTGTGGCATGTTGCCAGGTATTCCACATCTAGCAACTGTGTCATCCGGGGTCACTTGCTGTATGCAAGTATTGTCTCCAAAAACAAAGACAGTCAGGAAGTCGCCTCTATGGCCTTCTCTGAACATCTCTTCTATTCAAATTGATACTCTTAGCAGAAAGAAAGCCATTCTTTTACAAAAAACTGTGCCACTGACTTCGGCCAAAGAGACCTATGATCTACAAATTGCAAGGACTTCTGCCGAGATACATGCCCTTTTGAATACAAACTGCCCTATACATTTCTCAGAAATGTTAAGTCGTATCTTAAACATGTCTGTTACGAGCGGTATTGTACATGTATTTAAGACCGTGTTTTCCGGTTGTTAGCACCCTTTCCAGCAATCCTCAGAATAATTCCAAACTTTGTGCACTCTGTGTTTGGCAGACTGCCCCTCCTTTTGGGACTCATTGCAGGGATAATATTTGTGCTACTTCTGCTACGATATGGCAAGCCAAATCACCAGCGACACCCCGTTCTCCATGGAGACAACTCTACTAGTGATGAATTGTTGTGAGCGCATCGTCCAAATTCTGGTGTTACCTCATCTCCGAGAATTAAATACCACATGGTTTCTGTCATTCAGATCAATCTGGCAAGATTGCATTTTTCCTGTTCTACGCTGCCTGCTATGTTTAGAGGAATGCGTGCTAGACATCTATCTGACACTCCCATTAGTTATGCCAATGGATGTTGATACTTTGCTGGACCCCGTAATGGCCCATGCTCTGTGTTGTCCCCAGCGGCTACCAATTCTGATGACGGTATTCATTGAGATCTCACAGACGCAAATTGCAACTGCTGAGGTACGAGAGGAAACAGGCGCGCAGGTACCATCCAATACAAACATTGCTGATGCAACCAATGCTGAAGGCAATGCTTCACATCTATGTGCGGTTAAACTTCTAAACAAGGTAATCCAACTTTCACCTACAACTAGGGGTGGGCGGAATTTGCAAAATTGCCTTTTGCAAACTTCAGCGAAACGGCAAAAAATCTCCACAAACACGCGGAATTTTGCATGCTTGCAGAGATTTTGGCGGGCAGGGCTTCTTTGCGAGTTCATAGTGCTTTTCCTACACTACAGCTGCGTAAAGGGCCAGAAGAGTTGTCTCCAGTGACCATGTGTGTGTAACTTTGCCATCATGCCGAAGGGAGCCAGGGTCCCTTGAGTGAGCTGTCCATCATAGTGGGTAAATGGCAGGAAGACTGTGCACACCGCTAGTTTGTGGGGCAGGGTCAAATGGTCTGGGCTTCCATGCGAGTTCACATGCCTCTTGTGTTTATAAACAATCAGAGACCGATCAGAGCAGCAGATGAAGAGAAAGAAGCTCCTGGTCACAGGAGCTGCACTGGGATTGCGCTCGTGAAAGTCAAGGATGAAAAGGCCTCCATCAAGCATCACAGCTAATTTTCGAAGGTAGATATGGGGAGAAAGTACACTTGCCCAGAATCGACAAAGATCATGATTTTTTTGGGCTGATTAATGAGTTACTGAATTTGAGATTCAACTTGGGCACCTGCGTTATTTATATCTGTAAATGCTTCCTGTTGAGGTTTACTTTTTGTGACAGGTGCACTGTGCCCTGCATATATTATTTATCCACGAAGATGCCACCGTTTGCGTTTTGTGCAATACAGATCCGTTCCGCCGCAGGTCGCAGTAGTTTTGACATTTTCGCGTGCCACACGGAATGCGAAAATGCTAAAATTTCACAAGTTTCGCGAGTGGAATGGAATTTGCTGCCCACCCCTACCCACAATGGTAGACAACTTTTTGTCTACAGATATAGAAGCCTTCATGTTTTCTCCAAGCCCTAACACTGACTTTTGATTTTGGCACACGGTGTTCTGAGAGACTTTGAATTTGACCTTCATTTTTCAAAACGAGGTACTAACTTTGCAACTTTTTCCTATGATTCACTTTTTTTTCCAAATTTGTATTTTTCATTTTTTGGCACAAGTAATCTACTTATAGTAGAACTATTCATAGAGAACAAGAATTCTTTGAATACTTCCAGAGCCAATATTTGATTATGTAATCTGACATGAAATGGTTTCAGCAACATTTTCTTCTGTATTTACGAGCCATTTCATAAATGTATATTTTCATGATTCATTCGAATTGCATTGCAAATTTCAAACATATGCTTAGAATGAATACTTGCTTTAAATGTGTACAGCCCCAATGCAAATACATCATTTACAGTTTATTTGAAGCATGCTTTTAGCACTTCTTGTGTAGATATATTTTAGATATCTTATCATGTTTAGGATCTAGTAATGTCGTACATACGAAAGTGGAGTGGGTGTTGTGTATCGATTTAGGTTTCGTAGGAATTTCCCGATTTATGCCCTTATATAGGTATATTTCAGATCACCCTTATATGGGCATAGAAATACAGTCCTTATTTAGGCATCTTCCATGCTACCCAAATACAGGCAATGCTACTTCCATCTGTTCATCTACATCACAACGAGTTCTTGGAAAACCAGACTATTAAGATTTAGGGACTTCCCCTTGCCTGGATATTGATTTCTCTAAGAACTCATTTATTAGACATCTATTCCTTAGGGGTTCATTTATGACGTTCATATGCCCGACTTTTACGTCGACACTGGCATTCCTAAACACCTTCAAGGTTTAAATATACCTTCACTTGCTATGGCAAAGCAAGGTGCGGTTCAGTGCAGTCCGACTACCTACTTGCACGACGCAGCTCGCCACAGCAAGTCCCCGAAGGAAGTCATCTCCCAAGCTGACGCACTGACTAGACGCTGTCATCCTCCTGCTGAGAATCCAGCTCCAGTGTCTGTGACTCCCCTTGCGGGGTGTTGGAAAATCGAGTCCCGGGAAAAGATACCAACCTCTCTTATTCTAAGGTATGAAGCTGATTAGAACCTAGAGAAACATTTTGCAAATTCTTGGCAAAACTAAACTATAGCTAAAACAGCACCTACTTCTTCCCTTGTACTAGGCTTAGGTTAGGTACACTGGGGTAGGAATATTTTACCAGTTGAGTATTTTAGCCTGTGTTATTTATGTATGTATATTTATATATCATAGCAACAGACCATGCTATTACAGTATGACTTTATATTACTGTTTAAGCTGTACGCATTATACTTCGCATTCTGTCTTACGATTGTAGCCGTTCATATCTCTTGCATGAGAAATAAGACTGTTCAATAAACCCCTTTTTATTGAAACGCCCCATCTCTATATTTCTTTGCACCTCTGTAGAAACGAAGCATGCACGATTGACTGAGTGAAATAGTTACCTATTGTTTCCACGACTCTGAAGAAACTGTTCCGACTGTAAGGGAAACAAAGTTGTCATGTTTATGCGGTTGTCAGAGACCAATCCCTTCTTGTTAATTCGAGAAAGTTTCTAGTGACCTCTCAGTTAGCTGACACACATACAAATAGGTTTAACCCCTTCACCGTGGGGGTAATTCCCCCATGGCGCAGGGGGAGGGAGGGCGCTGCGCCGCGGTGCTCGTGACGAGCCCAGCCCGTCATGAGGCACAGTGGAGCTGTGCTCATGACGAGCTAGGCTCGTCACAACTCCACCCACTCATTGATTCTCCCGCACAGGCGGGAGTCAATTTCACGTGGGCGGACTGTGACCATTATGACGAGCCCAGCTCGTCATGAGCACAGCTCCAGTGTGCCTCATGACGAGCTGAGCTCGTCATAAGCACACAAGGGGATAATGTACTCGATGGAGACATACTGACCTCAGTCCTATGTCAAAACTATAGTGTATGTTATTCCAATGCGCAGAGCCTATTAGGGATATAGGAACTACACTACACCCTAGTCACTTCTACATTGCAACCTTTAGGTAGTCTAGGCGTGGGGCCATGGAGAAATTAGAGTATTGATTTTGCCCAATTAATTGCGTAGCCAGAATACTTTCCAAAGTTAGTAAAAATGTTGAGTAGGTTGTGGATCGATGCATATGGGGAAGCCAAATAAATCAAGATATCATCTGCGTATAGTGATATCCTGTCCTCGGTGTCCTCATCCCATTTTAGCCCTTGTAACGTGACATCTCATCTTAACCATGCTGACAGCGGTTCAAGCGCAAACAGTAAAGGGGATAGGGGGCAGCCTTGTCTAGTTCCTCGACATACCTTTAATTCCCTAGAGGTATGATTATTAACCCGCACTTGCCCCACAGGTCAGCAATCGGACCCAGGCTATAAACTTAGGGCCAAAGCGTGCGATCACTTCAAAGAGACATGGCCATTCTAATGAGTCAAATGCCATAGAGGCATCCAGAGACATAATCACTGCGTCTTCCTCCAAATAGGGTTGTCTCACAAGCACATTATTCACTCTGCAAATGTTTAGCGATGTGTTCCGACCGGGTACGAAACCAGATTGGTCTGTGTGGAATAAGGAGGGCAATACTTTGTTTAAGCGGGAGACCAGTAATTTCACCAGGATCTTGCCTTCTGCATTGATTAATGAAATTGGTCTATATGATCCGCAGTAGTCTGCCGCCTTCCCGGACTTTCGTACAACTACTATAGATGCTAGTCTTTGGTCTGGTGCAAAAACATCAGTTGATGGCCATAATGCAGAACAATGTCATACATTCACCCCAGTACAGAGATCTGGGCCTACATCCATAGTTTTTTGCTTACCATGCCATTCCAGTTTGAACCCAGCCATATGCAAATCAGTCTTGACCCTGTGCCCCATGGGAACAGTCCAGCCCGAACTGCCAAGCTAGGTCCTCCCATGACTGGAAACAAGCATCCTAGGACCAGTTTCGGGCTTTCAGCCCTCATCAGCCAGGATAGCTTGATTCCAGTGGCATGGAGAGCACAGGACTCATGTCTGAGCATAACTGTCCCACTCGGGGTGACAAATGCAAAAACAACAGTTGATGGACAGAATGCAGAACAATGTCATACATTCACCCCAGTACAGAGATCTGGGCCTAAATCCATCATTTTTTTGCTCACCATGCCATTCCAGTTTGAACCCAGCCATATGCAAATCAGTCTTGACCCTGTGCCCCATGGGAACAGTCCCACCCGAACTGCCAAGCCAGGTCCTCCCGGGACTGGAAACAAGCAACCTAGGACTGGTTTTGGGCTTTCAGCCCACATCAGTCTTTGGTCTGGTGGCAGTATGCCCTTCTCCAGGCTTTCCGAAAACATAAGGGTGAGATGAGGGGCTACCTTCACCGTCACAGATTTGAGAAACTCTTTTGGGATACCACTAGGTTCCATCGCTTTCCCTAAGTGAATGCTATAGATGGCTTTAGAGAGTTCCTCATTTGTGATATCCGCGTATAGATCGGCCTTTTCAGGTACCGATGGGGAGGGCAGGGTACTATCCATCAACAATTGCCGGGAGTCTTCAGATGTATAGGAAGTAGAGGGAGTGTATACCTTCTCCAAATGACTCACGAAAGCATCCGTAATTTCCTGCGGGTCAGATATTCTCGCACCCATTGAAGTAGATAGTTCTGGCACCCATCTATGTTCTTGCTCCCTCCGCTCCAGCCAGACAGGCATCTTGCCTGCCCTTTCCTCATCTCGTACACTCTCTGATGTGTGGACAGTGGTCTCGCACTTGCTTTTTCGCGCAAGAGGGCTTTATAATCAAGATGCTTAATCGTCAGGCGGTGTGCCATGGTATCACAGGGTGAGGAGTTATGGAGTGACTCTGAATGTTGTAGGTCATTCTCGAGTTCAAGTATGTGCTCGTTTTGACGTCGGATATATCCCATTTTTAAGGCTAATGCATGACCCTTTAACACTGCTTTAGATGCCACCCAGATCATCTGCGCTGACTCCATCGATCCCAGGTTTTTTGTGTAGTAGTGATCAGTCTGTTCAGTTAGTTGGTCCCTAATGTCAGGTATCTTAAGAAGCCACAGGTTTATCACTATAGAGCTACGCTGTTTAGGGCATTGGAAGGTAAGCTCGACCCACACCGGGGACTGATCCGAGATTCCACGCGGAAGCCAGCGGGGATTCTGAAAGTGGCCAACATCTGTCAAAAGCAGTGGCGGTTCGTCCATTGGGGGAGTTGGGGTGTTGCCCCACTAGCCATGGACGACCGTCACTGTCACACTGCGCATTTGTGCACGCACCAAAAAGTTAAATTATGAGTGCAGTGCACAATACAACAGCCTGACACTGCCGACAGAATAATGATTGGAGGAGTCACAATAGTGGACGTCATCGAGATCGAGGAAGGGTGTGGGGGGGCGTGCCTGCGGCAGTGAGTGGCAGGCTGGCAGCGTGTGACTGTGCACAGCCAGCCAGCTGAGCAGAAGATAGCAGCGTGGCAGGGAGGGAAGCAGCAGTGTGCGCATTTAGGACAAGTAATTTTTATGACTTGTCCAAGCATGCGCACACACGCAGTAGCCCCTTCCCTCCTCCTCCTCCCCTACCTCACTGACACAGGCAGAGACCCAGGGGAGCCGGGTCTCATTATGGGCAGTATTAACCCTGCCCTTTAGCCAATCCTGGCGCAGTGGCGTTGTTAATGCTGCGCCAGGATTGGCTGAGTTACCGCGCACACTGATTTGAGGATGGTGGTGCCGCCGCCTGTGGGTGGGTGGCTGTGCTCAGTGCTGCCGCACTGTATGGCCAATCACATGTGGCCATTGCCAAGCCATGTTGTGTTGATTGGCCGCTGTGGGGACGTCACCACGCCCTGGCATGCACTGCCACAACAACAACACCAGAGTCATGAGGAGAGTGAGCGTAGACCTCGCGACTCAGACCTCGTGACTCGTGCCTGTGCTGCATTCATTGTCTTCCTCTTCTGTCGAGTGACGAAGTGAGAGTCTGTCAATCTGACACAAGAAGTTCAGATGAAACGTAAGTTTTTTTAACACAGTCAGTGAGTGTGATGATGACAGACACTACTATACAGTTAGAATGCGTGTGCTGACGGACCGGTGTGCGTGTGGGTGGCATCATACTGGGTGCCCTGGCATGTCATATCAGGAGGATAAACTGTAACTGCAGTGCAAAGAAGTGCAAAGTGATCGACAAAATGACTTTTAAAATTATTTTATGCGCGTTGTGCACTGTGTGAAGGCAGCGCAGCGTTTGCGAACCAAGCCAAGCGCAAGCGGCAAGTCACTACTAGTAGGCCTTGCCTCGGAGGGGAGGCACCGGGGGCATTGAAAGGCGATGGGGAGGCGCGGCGGCAGGACTCTGACTGTTAAGCAGCCAAGCGCCAAAATCACAACACAGCGACTTTCATAGTAGTCCACTAATAATAAATAATAAAAAAGTGCTGGTGACTTGACTCGAGTGGTACGCCATACCGGACAGTACCGACCCTTAAAGCACTGGTGTAACGTACTGCTGCTAGTACGTTTGGACACAGAGCTCTTCGGATGTATGAAGCGCTAGGCGGGCGACATCTCGGTCACAGCTGAAACTAAAGGCAGGAATAGCTATGTGGCTGTGCGATCAGTGACAGACTTGACAGTCTGCTTCCTATCAGCCCACATCCGCATTTTTTGCCAAAAAACTTTTACACAATTCTCTCTGATGCCTGTTCATAAAGCAAATGGTGCAGTATGACAACCGTTTTACACCACACCACTTTCAAATGTCACCGTCCGCCACTGGTCAAAAGAGTAAGAAAGTTGTCAATATGGGACATGCGCTTGTGCGCATTTGAGTAATGTTTGTAATAAGCCATTTGTGGTTGCAGTGAGCGCCATATGTTCACAAGTCCCATGGCCTGAGTGAATTTCGTCATAAGGGTGTGTGAAAAATAGACTTTTTATCTTGACACTCGATCAGCCATGTTGTACTCTGTATAAAAGTATATCTGTTATCTTGCCGTTCACTCCACCATTGTGTGCTATAACTTTCATGACTGACCTTCTCTCTGTATCATGAACACTCTGGAGCTCCACTTTTGACCTGTCACATTCCTGCACTGACACTCACACCCTGTTCGTGCTTTGGCCTGCCACAAACTGACCAGCCCATGCTCATCCAGTCGGACAGGGGGTTTCCCAGATGTTTATCATCCTCACCCTGCACATTACGCCCTGCAGGGGTCCAAAGAACTACTGTTTGCTGACTTAATTGTATAAACATGCTTTTCGCCTGCACCCTGCAGGGGCCTTACCACTACCCTCTGTGCTTATCAGATTAACCTTTTTTTGACATGTAATCATGCCTTTTTCACCTATGCCCTGCAAGGGCCAAAACAGCCAACACATGCCGATTGTATCAGAACTGATCATTATTTGTCTGTAAATTGTTGGTGTTTGTTACTGTTCACCTGGCACACACCGGGTGGGGATGAAGGGTATATACGGTGCAGAACCAAAGCACTGATCAGACTGCCTCCTCAGACAGCTATGGGTGTCTGTTGTTAATGCTTTCTCTCTCATGAGATAGTAATAAATATCATTTCTCTCTGGCTCCAGCGTTGGTCTCAGTTTGTATTCCGGACCAGTGGACTATGGGGTGACCTTGACACCTTTTGTGTGGTCCCCCAAAAGACACCCAAAATCCACTTGGTCTAGCATTTGGTCGTTAAGGATGTTTAACTACTGTATCATCCATAGTCGGGTTAAAATCACCTCCCATTATCAGGGTGCCTTCCGGCAAGTCCAGCAACATTTTACCTAAGTCACTAAGCGCCTCTTTTCCCAGTGCAGGGGGGAGATACACCAAGACTACATTAAGTGCCTTCCCCTCCCAGATGGCCTCCAGAACCGCAAATCTACCTTGCGGGTCTTCCCAGACACGGGTGGGTGTAGGTGCAAGGTCTTGCGCACTAGGATACCAGTCCCCCTGAGCCAGAAGTAAATCCTGCATGCACCACTAGCATATAGCCCATCTGTTGAGGGCCTTGCAACTGTTACCAATAAGATGGTTTTCTTGCAGTTGGACTACATCCGGTGAGTGTCTCCTCAAGTATTGTGATACTACGCACCTCTTTATTTTATACCCTAGCACGTTGACATTGCACACAAGGGCCGAAAGTGTCATGTTATTGATTGTAGTCAGTGTGGAGTCATGGTGTAGTCAAGGGGGCGCAGTCGGTACCTACTTCTAAGGGGGGGGAACCCCGGTCCATCAAGGCAAATCATTGTTTCAATGGAGGCTTGTACCCTGATGTGGGGGATCGAACAACTGCACATTTCGCATATGACATCACTTGAGAATAATCACTACTTCTGAAGCCAAATACAATTCCATCTGCATCATAACATTTAACATTAACAAAACCCCAAAGCCACCACCCACCCCTCCCCGCCCCCGCCCTGCCCCCCTGCCAGTGGATTTCAAACTACCCACCCCCCAACGAGGCAGAGTGCCTGTCGCCCCCCTTCCATGTACCTGGTGTACAGCCTTCCTACCCTCGCCATAAATGAAGGATGGATACATGTTACACACCAATCAGACAAATCCTTATGAACCACTCGGGGCTTCAATTGGGCTGTCTAAAACTGTCAATGATAAAGCTCCGGCCGACCATTACAATCACTATTTCACTCAGCCAGGGGGCCCCATTACACACCCCACTGCCCACCACACCTTACTTTACACAAAGAGGTCCCAGGTGTCATTCAGGTTGCTGCAGAGAGTATTCTTCCATCTCCTGTGGAGGAGTGTGGCTCAATGCTTAGAGCGGCAGACCTTGATGCAGAACGCTGGACAGGGACCAGGGTTCGATTCCCGCCTCGGCGGGTTCCGGGCTTAAATTCCTCCGACCGGATATTCTCGCCTCAGTGCTGATGCTAAGCATGGGTCCCACGCTGCAACTCTGGGCAATAGCTTGCTTAGTCTCCACAAAGGCCCCCTGATACACAAGGGATGCCTGGTTTCACCATGGGATGCCCAGGAGTGGACACCCCACAAGGAAAAGCCAGGAGGGGTTCCCTTGTGGTAGGAGTACAAGCGCCGGGATGCCTCCGGGTCACTGTTCGCGCTATACAAATACGCCACATTCACATTCACATTCCTACCCTCTCATCCTTCGAGCCTAAGGTGTTCTCTTCCTGAGCTGGTTCCTCACAATGCTCCACTCTTCTGTCCGGTGGACCTCCTCTCGCTCTGGCCTGCCGGCTGCAATTCTGTCTCCCCACCCTACACCATCCTTCCAGCCAGTCCCAAGAGTCTTCTGGGGAGGAAAAGAACCAAGTCTTGCCCTCAGATTCAACCCGGCGCTTCGCCGGGAAGAGCATAGAATACTTAATTTCCTTGTCTCGTAGCGCCATTGGGCTCCCATTTTGGAGGGGACGTCTGGGAAGAATGTTACCGCGCTGTTTTCTATTTGTAAGGGTGGTCCAGCACAGGCCATCTGGAAGATCACGTCTCGGTCCCGAAAGTTGAACACTCTGGCTAGGATAGATCTTGGAGGAGCCCCTGGCTTGGGTGGCCCCCAGGGGGTGCGATGTGCCCGCTTGATGGGAAAAAAAAACGGAGAGGGGTTTCGGTTGAAGCCTCTTCGTAACCAAATCTTCCACAAAGAGTTCCGCTGCCGGCCCCTCCGTCCGCTCCGGGACCCCAAGTATGTGTATGTTATTTCTTCGTATCCTTCCCTCATAGTCGTCAAGGAGGCCTTCCATGTTCGCCTGGTGGTTTCAAAGTTGAGCTACTTGTTGTTTGAGGAGGTCCGTGTCCGAAGTTAAGGTGACAGTGGTGTCTTCCACATATTTTGGTCTAGTATCCATTTTAAGTAGGTCCTCTATGATGAGGGAGATCTCTACATTGACGGTGTCAATCCGGGACTTGAGGGATGTTCAGACTCCCACGATGGCCTCCATAACGTCCCAGAGGGTAGGGTCCTGTTAAGGAGACCTGGGATGTGGGTCATTTTCTCCTCCTTTGCCAGCCATATCGGTTTCGTCACCCATTTTCCCCCACGCAAACTTATCAAGTGTCATTTGGGCCTGGGTTTTAGGTCCCATTGCAGGGAGTGATCACTCCCTACATGGATCTGATATCGGTACTAGCCGCCGTCTGCCAGGGATGGGGAGGTCGCTGAACCCTCCCCTGCCGGCCTGTTGGTTTTCCCAGTGGGCTATACAGAGGGGGGAACACGTGCCGCCTTCCCCCTGTGGGCGCAGCCCCCCTCCGTCTAAGCAGTGTGCGCACGGTACCAGGCAAGACGGTATGCAGTGGGCCGCTCCCAAATCCTCAACACAGCCCCCCCCGCCTCTCTGTTCAGGGCCACTCATTTCTAAACTTGGAGTCACCGCCTCAGGCTCTCAGGAGGCCCCCAGGGGTGTCAGTTAGTCAATTGTGCCCACAGCAGGGCAGCAATGCATCAAGCCTGTGTACCGGTAGCCGACTGGGCCGGCAGAGACCGCCAGGTGACCATGGGGGTCCCCGTACCCCACTAGGCCTCAAGCCGGGGCCTCAATTTAAAAGCAGGATGAAGAGGGAGGGGTGCACCGTTCTCCTCTTGCGTGTGCACCCTCATCTGCCTGAACGGCACAGATGCGGCCACCGGCATACTCTGGCCCCTTGAAGGGTTTCCCCTCTAGGCAACCCTTCAAGGGCGGGGTGAGGTGCAGCATACTGGCGCACCTTGCTCCACGGGCAGCACGGAGACGCCGCTGTTTCTGTGCTAGCAGGACGGTGGGCCGCCCATTGTATGCAGCGCCGGTGTCCCCGGGATCAGTGCCTCTCACTTCAAGGGGATTGCAGGTGATGTAAGGTTGGATAGTTGCAGGAAAACCGCGAGGATAGCGGAGCTGCCTCAGAATGCGCCGTTCCGCTAGGTTGCTAGCCACTCCCCCCACTTCCTACCAAATTTGGTGTAATTCTGTTCAACAGTTTTTCTGGTCATGCTTCTAAAAAAAGTCTATGAAAAATACATGTGAATCTTACATTTTGGGAACCCCTTTTTTCTTGACTGATTACCCAGAAATGTTCCATGGACAAGCTAGGTAAAAAAGCACTTTTTAGATAAGTTTTGTGAAGATTCATCAAACAATGCCACTGTTATAAGCAAAACAAAAAAGGCTTTTCCTATGTAAATGTTGACATAACTAAAACTACCCAGTGGTGAGCATGTCTGTATGTATGTATATATATATATTCACTGAATGAAAGCAAGGGTTGAAGGACATTATCGTTAGGTGAAAATGTCGGGTAAAACTTTCCATTTAAAACAAACATAATCACGGACATTCACCAGCAATAGTTATCTCAAGAATCTATAACTCATGCCCTAATTTAACTATAACTCACATCACTAACATGCAGTGTCGTCATGAATTTTGTAATTTGAGAGTTGCACTGATGTTATCCATGAGGTCAAAGAACATGTCATTAGTGATGTAACATCTGAGGTAAAAAAAGTAGTGCATAGCGAGGGTATGAGTTATAGTTACCTTAGGGTATGAGTTATTCTTGGTTGAGGCCATACATGGGTTGCCTTTCCTGAGATAGATTTTGGCCCCAGGGCCCGAAGCCTGGCACAAAGATACACCCATCAGGGCTGTTGTACCGGATAGGCGGTCAGGGATCCCACTGGGTCCTGATGGACAGAGAAGGGGAAGGTGTTCCTCCTATCCGCACTAGTAGGAGCCTATGTGGGCAGGAGGCTTTGAGAATCCTCCTGCTGAGGGTGGGTGATGCTCTCTTCCTGTCATAGGAGAAGGAACTGCTGCCGGCTCCCAATCCTGCCTGAAAAGGTGCGATGGGACCTGGCTGGAGTTGTGGGTTGTATAGAGCTCTCCAGCAGCCCCCAACAATATTGGCAGCTGCAGGTGGCCTGGGTGAGACTGGGGCGCCTGAAAAGGTGCGATGGGAGCTGGCTGGAGTTGTGGGTTGTATAGAGCTCTCCAACAGCCCCCAACAATATTGGCAGCTGCAGGTGGCCTGGGTGAGACTGGGGCACACTCCATAAAACCCAGTATTTAAACAAAAGCCACAGAGAAAAGGAAACACAGATCAAAGTTCCCTTACCAGCTCCGGGCCACTGTGAATAAGCTGATCCCTGCCTCCTGGTGAGGAGAGCCCCATAAAGCTATGGGAAGACGGATGTGGATATTTGGTGATCCTTGTAGAACATTAAGGAGGAGCGTGGACACCTCCAACCAATGATTTAAGTGTTGTGAGGGAGCTACAGGGAGAACAACAGCCCGCTCCCTAAGTACCTTGTGGGGCACTCGACGTTTGTCGGGCCATTTATGTTTCTTTTTGCAAAGCCCTTAAAACCTGGCTTTTCAATATGTAGCGTTGTTTCATTTAGTTCTCTTTTTTCAGAGTTTTTGTCTTCTTTTCCTCACTCTATTCTTTCAGAGCAATATCGCTTAGAGCACTTTACAAATTAATTTTTAATCTCATGACCCAGCCATGGTTACTAGATTTTTTACTAGATTTTAAGCATACTCAAGGCTGAGCTTTTGGGCTCGGGATTGTGGGGACCCTGTGGAAGTGGATAATTGAAAACCCACTTGAGCAGGGTCACCCTTTAGTTCATGGGTTCTTAACAAGTAAGTAGGAATTGACATTGGATTGAAGTACAAACCAAGGATCATTAATTTAGCATTCATGATTGGGGGGGCATCTCACAAGCACCATGGAGATACTCTAAGAGGAAGCACACTGAACTATGGGTTACATGGGTTTTTATAGCAAAAGATCACAAACAAGGGATGCCCAGAGGTAAACAGAGCTTTGGGAAAAACACACAAATCAGGTAACGTCAAAAATCGATAGCCTCGGTGTCTCGTGCAAGGGCCGCGTCCTAAGGCTGAACAACAAGATATGCTATCTGAGTAAACTTTACTTGAGGATTAACCATTGCCTGAAAAACCTTGAGCAGACACCAGCTGTTCTTTTGCACTGACTCTGCATGTATACACAGCCTACAATGCCCCAATCTAGATTCTTTACTCATGTTTGTACAGATGCGGTGTCAAGGATAGAGCCGGGCTGGATGTAGGGAAGGGGTGAAACATGGATAAGGCATAGCTTAATCAAAAAATGAGAGAATCAGATTTTACATTTTAACAACCCTAGTGATTGGTTCTATGGATGCATGTTATGGCCTAAATATAGTGAAGGAAAGTTTCTGACACTACCAATAGGCTTGCCTTATATTTTGCCTTATATATTGATGTACTGAAACCCTTGACAAAGGAAATATGCCTGTCTTATCTTTTAATGGTGTGACCCCTAGCAAAGCCAGTAGCTGTGCCATATATTTTAATGTGTAATCCCTTGTTAAAGCCAATAGTCTTGTCTTATATATAATGCAATCCCTATTGTGATGTTACATCTGGTATAGTTGGAGGAAGGGGCTACAGTGATTATGGGGTTCATGACTCACTTAGGGTCAAACGTGATCGGAGGGTGTCACCAAATGTATTTTCATATGCATACTGTATATCTTTGTAAAATAGTGCAAAGTATTTAGTAGTGTGTGTAATGAATGCACTCTTATTTGTTCAAACAAAAAGCATTAGCTGGACAATAATGTTAGTGTTGTTTCTGAGTTTCAAAATGTAAACCAGTGTTGAAAGTAAAGACAAAAGCTCCAAAATTAGAAGGGTCAACAGGCTAAGCATCCAATGGATCATTGATGTGAGTTTTGCTCATTGTGTTAGATTAATGATAGATTTCTGGAGCACATACTTCAAAAGCAGGTCACAGAGAATTTCCAAAGAGCTGCAACGCCTCCTAACATATGCTTACTATAAAAATATATTTTAATATAAAAAAGAGCTGAACGGAGTTATGCACATGACTTCTTCAAAAAACCTCAGAGTGGGACACTGCAGCGTGCATCAAACAATGTTGCCTTACCATTAGCTAAAGTTGCTTTCATGCTGATGGATTTTTAGAACTAGATTTTTCATAGAATGGTGCATTTAAATGAAAAAGTCAATCCATTATTTGTAAAGGCCCGAGCACTATTGTGTTTTCTCACTGCACCTACAAGCATCGCATCAGGTCTGAGCAGTGTGAGTTTTTTCTTTACTCGCACTATCAAGAATCTGTTCAGACCTAGCTATTGAATTCTCAACTCTTTCTTGACTATTGAGCTTTGCCAAGATTCTAAAGTCCTCCATGGAGGAATGGAATCAGAATTTAGGAAAATGTTAGGGAAGGGTAGGTGGGAAACAGTGACAGTGGATGAAAGTGTAAGTTATATATACCTACCCATGTTTAAACATAAAACAACAATATTCTCCTGGGTTGCTATGTGTCCCTACCCGAAACCATATACTTTTGCTCTTGTTAAAGTGGCATGCCTAAGAGACTGCAAACATCTGAATCTAACCATTTCCATTAAAGCAATTGCTGTCCTGGCTAATAAGTGAAGAATGCTTTGATATCATAACAAGCTACTATCAATTTTGTTACCTAGAATGATTACAATCATTTTCAACTACAGCAGTGTTTAATTGAGTACTTGTGAGAAGGTGGTAACTTAAATTTCATATCCAACAGGGTAATGTATTGTTCTGCCCTGCACCCTATTTGCTGCTAACCATATTCAATAGAAATATAATGGTGATCAGGAGGCCTAATATCAAGCTTCAACAAAGTGGTCTGTGATGCTGATGGGAATCCTGCTTCTCCTAATGCCTCTTTATCAATGGGTGGCAGAATTCACACATCAACCAGAGAGAATGAGGGGAAATGTGGAAGGGAGTGAGAGAAAGACATAGGAGTTAATAAATATGCCTTTTGGAATCAGCAAGGGTGTAACAGACTCAGTAGAGCTCATGAATGCAGAGAACAAATAATGTATATAAATATTTAAACCCAAGAGAAGGGATAACAAAATAATAAAGAATTATGGTAAGTAGGAATGTGTGTTGAATATCAAGCTTTGTAATGGAAGGCACAAAACTAAATGGAAAGTCAACAGCTATAGAAAGGGGAATGGGATAAGAGAGAAAACAGAGACACTGGTTCACTGCTCTGACTCATCACTCGGCTGGGCACTGCTTGTACTTAGTTCTTAGTCCATAATCTAAAAACAATATTTGTACCATTATTATCTTTGTGGTTACTTTTTGAACACTTGCTAAACCATACAATAGATATCCAGAATATCTCTAAACTTCAGGCTCTCTAGGATGTTTGTAGAACTCTGACAGTCCTCAAACCAAAACCAATTGATATGAGATTAGCACACATTGTTTTTTTTAAAAACCTCTCAACCTTTTAGTGTAACTATATTATGTTGCCTTAAATACATTCTTTCTGGTTCTATTGTACATTTGTGTTGTTTCTTAAACTGTAAGATAAAGAAACATTTTTAGATTGTGTTGGTATTACACACACTAAAAAAATCACTTTCCTAAGATTATATCACTACCTTAGGTACAGACATATGCGTCATAAAACTTCATCAGCTCCAAATGTCTCCCCATTCTTAACATTCCTTAGAATTTAAATGGCAAAAGATATGGGCAGGTTATAGGCTCCTCAAGGTATTTTCTGCAACAGCAAGCTAGTCTCTGTAAACATACTCATTAACTTTCAATATAAAATGTAGTTCCCTGGAATACTTCTTTACATGCAGCTTCAACTTCCAATCCTCCTTTCAAAGAAAAAACAATTTCCAAGATTTTTAGACAAATCTTTACGCAAAAAATTACTAGTTCATTCAGTACAATTAATAACAATACAGCTTACATATAAAGGAAAAATGTTTCACACTTCTATTTTCAATTTAATATTTATTTTTCTCACTGGTTTTCCTTGGTTTCCATTTTTTTATTAGTATTGTCTACTTCAGAAGTTTACTGGAGAATGGACAGCCAACACGTGTTGCACCCCTCTCTGTTGTAGAGGCCTGGCACTTTTTCAAGACTGTAAACAGTTTATTAAGGCAATCGGAGCTTATACATATTTCTTTAAGAGTAAGTACTTGGTGCAGGTGATTTCCAAATTGGCATATCACAGCACTTGTAATGAGGTCAATTGAAGCAATGATGTGCAGGTGAAACTCTTGTGTGTTATTTGTGTACACTAAATAGACAACTTATGCGAGTAAAATCAAATAATACTTGTGGTATGGTTTGTTTATGTGAACTGTGAACCAAAAAGAGAGGAGAATAGGCCAGTGATAATTTGAACTTATAATAGGTTGGGAGTTAAGTATAGTCACTGAGAGTGGAGATACTGAACTCGATTAGAATGAAACAGAAATGTCTAAAATGTTTAATATTCTCAGGGAATCAAGGATTGCTCAAGTCTTATAGAAGTACAGGGGGATTTTTACTACACATCCTAGTCTTTTGGAGGAAAAAATTAGTAGGATGAGGAAGTTCTTATCATATGATTGCCTGTGTGGTATTGTGTAAGGGATAACTCGTGGGTGAAATTGGGACATCTATGGGAGTTAAGAAGTTAAGTCCAAGCTGATCTTAGATACAATGAGGAGGGTTTCCCTAGTTTTATGAATGTGATGTAAAGCAGTCCGGTGTAAGATGTGCTGTAGAGGATAAATTAAGAATTCAAAATGCAACCCAAGTTCAGAGCATTTGTTGCAGTACTGTATTCAAATTGGGTTTTATTGAAGGGACTTAGTTGGAGCATTGAGAGACGCTAAAATATAATTTCTACGTGACATGTACATTGAGAGATTTACCTTAGTTATTACATCTAGTATTATCTGCACTAAAAATGAGCAAGTAAATGGTCAATATTATGCTGCTGAGGAGATGGGGAAAGCAGTTTGAATAGATATTTGCCAAAATATGTAGAGAGTTCTGTCTCCATTAAAGGGTAAAAGGTTAAACAACACCTCAAGTCTCTTTTAATCTTGTTGGAAGAAGTCTAAACTGAAAGATGGAAGAAAATTACACATAATGCATTGGTCAAGCTGGTTAGACCAACAACAGGTTGGCCATTCAAGAGGTATTGGACTTACCTTTGAAGGTCTTCAATGAATATAGCATGTGGAGTGGCTAGCAGTGCATTGTCCACAATAGGAGTTGGGTTCCAGTTGTGGACTATTACCAAAGTGGAGTGGTAATGCTGTCTGGGAATCAGGCGTGGTTATGTAGTGTTTGAGCATGACATAGTGATGGGTGGAGTAGGAACCGGGTCCTCCCCCAGCAGCCATCTTGATGTGGGAAGAAGCTATTTGATCATGTATACATTTTCATAGAATATAGTGTATTCAGAACCAAAGGCCTTACGTATACAGTGGCTCCTTTGTAGAGGTGCAATAAAGTTAGATGAATGGGTGTATAATAAGTGGCAATAACGCCTGCCTAAGAGAGCAAATTGGTGGAAGTGGCCACACGTTTTCCAACAGCAACTACCTTGGGAGATGCCGCACATAATTACATGATAAGTTAAATAATCCATTTTGTAGGTATTAGATTATGTCATAGCGGCCCATGGCCCATGGGAAATGATTTTTCAGATTTCTTGTTCAGGCATCTATGTATAGTGCATCCTCCAGAGATGCAAATGCCTTTGGCAAGCAGCACCAACATTCCAAGTGCATTGCCAGCCTTTCCTTCCCAAACATTAATGCACCACTAGTGAGTTCAGAGTATTATGCTAAAAGGATGACCGAGTTCGAGAAGCTAAGCCCTTGACACAGATCACAACAGCCAAATTTGAAGTATCATAGCAATATATGTGTTGCTACAATACAAATTGTGCTATCAACAGAAATATGTAACACATATAACTATACATATATACGAGGGTGCACAGTCTAAATATCGATTCCTAATTCTCGAAGGTACAGAATTTCGATGTCAAGATTATCGTTGGACAGAATATCGACCCTAAGGTAAATAATATCATATTTATTTATATCGATGTAAGTAATATCGAAGTTAGTAATATCGATAGCATATATATCGATGAAACTTAATCCATTAACAAGACATCATTCTCTTGTACCTGTTGTGTTCAATGCATTTGTGAGCACGATAAAATGAGACGCAACCCACATCTCAGTATCTCAACAAAACAGTTAGGGCACAATTTATAGAATGGTGGAGAAGGTACCCTGTTGCAACAGGGCGGCAGAGTACCCTCTGTACACTGTTGCAACCTCTGCAGAGTACCCTCTGTACACTGTTGCAACTGCGGCAGAGTATCCTCTGTACACTGTTGCAACCGTGGCAGAGTACCCTCTGTACACGGTTGCAACCGTGGCAGAGTACCCTCTGTACATTGTTGCAACCAAGGCAGAGTACTATCTGTACACAGTTGCAACCAAGGCAGAGTACCCCCTGTCCGCTGCTGCAACCGTGGCAGAGTACCCTCTTTACACTTTTGCAACCACATCAGAGTACCCTAAGTACACTGTTGCAACCATGGCAAAGTACCCTCTGTACACTGGAGCATCTGCGGCAGAGTCCCCCTGTTCACTGTTGCAACAGAGGCAGAGTACCCCCGTATACTGTTGCAACTGAGGCATTGTTCCCCTGTACACTGTTGCAACCATGGCAGAGTACCCTCTGTACACTGTTGCAACCACTGCAGAGAACCTTCTGTACACGCACGTATCACAAGGCGATTCGTACCACCCGAGCCTCCTTCTATGCAAAGGAAATTAAACTAAGCTCCAACCCAACCAAAACGATCTTTAAATTAGTTCAAAGCCTCCAAAATGTCTCCAACCCAGTCTCCTGCATTACTTCATCGAAACAGTGCGAAGACCTTGCCACCTTTTTCATTGAAAAAGTGAGGAAGATCTATATTTCCTTTCCTCAAGATGAGCCTGTGCTAATCAACACTCCCAACTCTGCGGTTGATATGTCGAAACTGTCAAGAATACCCGACATATCCCTCGACGACCTTGCTAAACTGTGCAGACAGGTTAAGTCTGGCTCCCCCACAGACCCCATGAGACCAACTAAATTCCTGGACTCACTTGATTTCTTTCTTCCCTCGCTTGCCAGCCTACTCAATCTTTCTTTTTTCTCAGCTGTGGTCCCCGCCTGTTGGAAATCAGCATGGGTTTCCCCTATTATTAAAAAACCCACATTAGATCCCACAAAGCCAGAAAACTTCAGACCCATCTCGCTGCTCCCTTGGATGTCTAAACTGGCTGAAGTCCATGTAAACAAAGTGCTATCCCATCACATGCTGCAAAACCACGTCCTGGACCCCTCCCAAAATGGCTTCAGGCCAGGTCACAGCACCGAGTCGGCCCTGCTGACCACCACTGAACACCTTCGGGGTGTCCTGGACGCTGGTCAAAGTGCCGCGCTGATCCTGCTGGATCTCAGCGCGACCTTTGACACAGTCTCACACAATATCCTGAGGCCATAGGGATCGATGAACTCGCCCTTGAATGGTTCCGGTCCTTTCTAAAGGACAGGTCCTTTCGAGTTTCAGCCCCACCATTCATCTCCCAACCCCATTCCATCGAACAGGGAGTTCCCCAGGGCTCGGCGCTAAGCCCATCCCTTTTTAATTTGTACGTCCAGCCTCTTGCAGTAGTGGCAAAAGAGTGGGACCTTACGCTGGTGTCGTACGCCGACGACACACAGCTGGTCATCACACTCTCTGAAGGCCCTTCAACTTCGGCTACTAAATTCAGGGATGGCTTAGCGGCAGTTGCACAGTGGATGACGCGCAACTGCCTTCAGCTGAACGCCGGGAAAACGGAGGTGCTTCTCCTTGGCAAAACCCCTAGCCAATGGAGTGATCATTGGTGGCCCTCTTTGCTTGGCCCCACCCCCGTGCCAAAAAATGTTGTGAAGAACCTAGGTGTCTGGCTGGACTCCTCACTCAACTTTCAGTCCCACACAAAGAAAGTGGCAGCTACGTGTGTGGGTCTATTGAGGAGTCTTAGCCCGATACTCGGTTTATTTGACTCCAGAACCCGCCAACTTATCATCCAATCCATGATCCTTGCCCGGCTGGACTATGCCAATGTTCTATTCTTAGGGGCAAATAAAGCAGAACTAGCACGGCTGCAACGTATTCAGAACTCGCCCGCCAGAGCTGTGGTTGGCCTTCCACGCAGGTGCTCTGCCAGAGCCACCATCCGTAATCTGCACTGGCTGCCAATTGAATCCCGAATTCATTTCAAAACCCTTACCACTGCATTCAAAATTCTTAACTCAGACGGCCCTGAACTCCTATGCCCGCTCCTTGTACCCTACACTCCCCAGCGCACCCTGCGCTCACTGGGACAACACCTTGTGACGGTACCCCGAACTAGGCTTTGTAGAATGGGCGGCCGTTCCTTCAAAGTCTTAGGGGCAAGACTCTGGAACTCCCTGCCTCTACATATCCGCACCCTAACCAACTTGACTGCCTTTCGAACGGAACTCAAAACTCACCTCTTTTCCGTCATCTAGTCTTCTGTTGGTTATCCCCCCACCCCTCAGGTACTGGTTAGGTCAGCGCCGGGACGCTCCGTTGCTGGGGCAGCTGTTTGCGCTTTAACAAAGGGTTAACATAACATAACATAACACTGCTGCAACCGTGGCAGAGTACCTCTGTACACTGCTGCAACTGTGGCAGAGTACCTCTGTACACTGTTGCAACCACAGCAGAGTACCCCCAGTACACTGTTGCAACAGAGGCAGAGTACCCTCTGTACAGTGCTGCAACCGCAGCAGAGTTCCCCATGTACACCGTTGCAACCTTTGCAGAGTACCCCTGTACACTGCTCCATCTGTGGCAGAGTACCCTCTCTACACTGTTGCAACCATGGCAGAGTACCCTCTGTCCACTGTTATAACCACGGCAGAGTACCCCCTGTACACTGTTGCAACCGACGCAGAGTACCCTCTGTACACTGTTGCAACCGCGGCAGAGTACCTCCTTGTACACTGTTGCAACCGAGGCAGAGTAACCCTGTACACTGTTGCTACAGAGGCAGGGTACCCTCTGTACACTGTTGCAACAGAGGCAGAGTACCCTCTGTACACAGTTGCAACCTCAGCAGAGTACCCCCTGTACACTGTTGCAACCGAGGCAGAGTACCCTCTGTACACTGTTACAACTGCAGCAGAGTACCCTCTGTACACGTTTGCAACTGTGGCAGAGTACCCTCTGTACGCTGTTGCAACCGTGATACAGCACCCTCTGTAAACTGTTGAAACCATGGCAGAGTACCCCTAAACACTGTTGCAACTGTGGCAAAGTACCCCCTGTACACCGTTGCAACCGCAGCAATGTACCCTCTGTACACTGCTGCAACCAGTGCAGAGTACCCTCTGTACACTGTTGCAACCGAGGCAGAGTACCCTCAGTACACTGTTGCAACTGAGGCAGAGTACCCTCTGTACACTGTTGCAACCGCAGCAGAGTACCCTCTGTTCAAGTTTGCAACTGTGGCAGAGTACCCTCTGTATGCTGTTGCAACCGTTACGTTATGTTACGTTAAAAGTATTTGCACCGCGCACGTTCACCAACGGTTTCATGGCGCTCTTGACATAACGGCAGCTGGGGTGGAGGAGTTGCTCAAGTGTTGACTGAAACAGGAAGGTCTTCAGCAGTTTGCGGAAGTGATCATAGTTGGGGCAGAGGCGGAGTGCAATAGGGAGGGAATTCCAGGTGGAGGGGGCCATGGCAGAGAAACTGAGACCACCGTGCTTTTTTCGTCTGGTTCTAGGGATAACCAGGAGATTGAGAGTTGCAGAGCGGAGGTCTCTGTGGGGGACATACCGTGTCAGGCAGGAAGAAATGAATGCAGGGGCTAGATCAGATAAGGCTTTGAAAGTGACACAGCCAAGTTTAAAGATGCAGCGTTTAGTGATGGGGAGCCAATGGAGGCTACGCAGAAGAGGGGTGACATGCTGGTATTTTGGTTGGCGGAAAATCAGGCGGGCTGCCTGGTTCTGGACAAGTTGCAGCCGGTGGAGATGGATTGATGGAATTCCGGCATACAACGTGTTGGCATAATCGAGTCTGGAAGTGATCAATGCTAGGATGACTAAGACTAGGGCATCTCTAGTGAGGAACCTACTGATTTTACGAATCCGCCTTAGGTGGAAAAAACAGGATGAGGTTACTGCATTGATTTGAGGCCTCATGGAGAGGTCCTCAGAGATGATCACCCCCAGACTCTTCACAGTGCTAACTGGGCTGGGCGGAGTCCCCAGAGAGGGGGGCCAAAAGGTGGAATTCCACGGATTAGTGGAGCCCCGCACAAGTACCAGCTCAGTTTTTGTGGGGTTCAGTTTTAACTGACTATGAAGCATCCACTCAGCGATGTTGAGCATAGTGGATTGGAAGTTGGAACGGGAGGAAGGAAGGGGGTCAATGGGAAAAATTAACTGAAGATGATCTGCGTAGTTGAAGATGGTAACCGGGGTATTACGGAGGGAAGCAAGAAGGGGCTGAAGGTACAAGTTAAACAATAAAGGTGAGAGCGCGGAGCCCTGAGGGACCCCGCAAGTAAGGGATGAATAGGGCGCAGAAAAAGTAGATAGATGGACTGCTTGAGTCCGATGGCTCAGAAAAGATCTGAGCCAGTCGAGGGCCACCCCCTGGATGCCGGCGTTGTTGACACGGTCGATCAGAATAGTATGATCGACCATGTCAAATGCAGCCGACAGGTCCAGGAGGACAAGGGCCTGAGAGATGTTGTTGTCGGCACCTTTCCTCAGAGTATCCATGACGGCTACTATGACCGCCTCGGTGGAGTGGAGGGATCTAAAGCCAGCTTGTTGGGCATCCAGGAAGGAGGAATTCTCTATAAAGGTACTCAAGCTGCAAGTAACATAGGTCTCCAGAATTTTGCCCAAGTAGGGAAGGAGGGAAATGGGGCGATAGTTACTTAGAATGGTGGGGTCAGCATTAGTTTTTTTAAGAATGGGTATGACAGCTGCCTGTTTGAAAAAACGGGGGACCTCCCCAGTAGCGAGAGAGTTGTTGAGCAAAGCTAATGGAGGGCCGGGGCATGCCAAGAAGGCTTCCCTAAGGATCTGAGGGGGGCAGCAGTCATTAGGTGAACCTGAGCTAACCTTGCGAAGAAGCATGAAGAATTCATTTTGAGAGATTGGTGGGAGCTGAGTCAGACAGCTAGAATTCATAGGGGGGAGAGGTAAAGGGAGAGGTGATGAGGGGGGGGATGTTGTCTTTGATGATAGTTATTTTGTCTATGAAATAAGAATTCAGAGAGTCGCATAGGGTTTGGGTGGGTTGGGGTTGGGGAGTAATCCTGTCAGGCTGACCGTGGCACAGCACCCTCTGTAAACTGTTAAAACCATGGCAGAGTACCCCTGTACACTGTTGCAAATGTGGCAAAGTACCCCTGTACACTGTTGCAACTGCCGCAGAGTACCCTCTGTACACTGCTGCAACCAGTGCAGAGTACCCTCTGTACACTGTTGCAACCGAGGCAGAGTACCCTCTGTAAACTGTTGCAACCGAGGCAGAGTACCTCTGTACACTGTTGCAACCACAGCAGAGTACCCCCAGTACACTGTTGCAACCGCAGCAGAGTTCCCCATGTACACTGTTGCAACCTTTGCAGAGTACCCCTGTACACTGCTCCATCCGTGGCAGAGTACCCTCTCTACACTGTTGCAACCATGGCAGAGTACCCTCTGTCCACTGTCGCAACCACGGCAGAGTACCCCCTGTACACTGTTGCAACCGATGCAGAGTACCCTCTGTACACTGTTGCAACCGCGGTAGAGTACCCCCTGTACACTGTTGCCACAGAGGCAGAGTACTCCTTGTACACTGTTGCAACCGAGGCAGAGTACCCCTGTGCACTGTTGCTACAGAGGCAGGGTACCCTCTGTACACTGTTGCAACAGAGGCAGAGTACCCACTGTACACTGTTGCAACAGAGGCAGAGTACCCCCTGTACACAGTTGCTACCTCAGCAGAGTACCCCCTGTACACTGTTGCAACCGAGGCAGAGTACCCTCTGTACACTGTTGCAACCGCAGCAGAGTACCCTCTGTACACGTTTGCAACTGTGGCAGAGTACCCTCTGTATGCTGTTGCAACCATGGCACAGCACCCTCTGTAAACTGTTGAAACCGTGGCAGAGAACCCCTGTACACTGTTGCAACTGTGGCAAAGTACACCCTGTACACTGTTGCAACCGCAGCAGAGTATCCTCTGTACACTGCTGCAACCAGTGCAGAGTACCTTCTGTACACTGTTGCAACCAAGGCAGAGTAACTTCTGTACACTGTTGCAACCGAGGCAGAGTACCTCTGTACACTGTTGCAACCACAGCAGAGTACCCCCAGTACACTGTTGCAACAGAGGCAGAGTACCCCTGTGCACTGTTGCTACAGAGGCAGGGTACCCTCTGTACACTGTTGCAACAGAGGCAGAGTACCCCCTGTACACTGTTGCAACCGAGGCAGAGTACCCTCTGTACACTGTTGCAACCGCAGCAGAGTACCCTCTGTACACGTTTGCAACTGTGGCAGAGTACCCTCTGTATGCTATTGCAACCATGGCACAGCACCCTCTGTAAACTGTTGAAACCGTGGCAGAGAACCCCTGTACACTGTTGCAACTGTGGCAAAGTACCCCCTGTACACTGTTGCAACCGCAGCAGAGTATCCTCTGTACACTGCTGCAACCAGTGCAGAGTACCTTCTGTACACTGTTGCAACCAAGGCAGAGTAACTTCTGTACACTGTTGCAACCGAGGCAGAGTACCTCTGTACACTGTTGCAACCACAGCAGAGTACCCCCAGTACACTGTTGCAACAGAGGCAGAGTACCCTCTGTACACTGCTGCAACCAGTGCAGAGTACCCCCTGTATACTGTTGCAACCGAGGCAGAGTACCCTCAGTACACTGTTGCAACCGAGGCAGAGTACCCTCTGTACACTGTTGCAACTGTGGCACAGCACCCTCTGTAAACTGTTGAAACCGTGGCAGAGTACCCCTGTACACTGTTGCAACTGTGGCAAAGTACCCCCTGTACACTGTTGCAACCGCAGCAGAGTACCCTCTGTACACTTTTGCACCCAAGGCAAAGTACCCTCTGTACACTGTTGCAACCGAGGCGGAGTACCCTCTGTACATTGTTGCAACCGTGGCTGAGTACCCTCTGTACACTGTTGCAACCGAGGCAGAGTATCCTCTGTACACTGTTGCAACCGTGGCAGAGTACCCTCTGTACACTGTTGTAACCGTGGCAGAGTATCCTCTGTACACTGTTGCAACCGAGGCAGAGTACCCTCTGTACACTGTTGCAACCGCAGCAGCATACCCTCTGTACACTGTTGCAACCGTGGCAGAGTACCCTCTTCTTCGAAATGAAGGTCCACCAGTCTTATTTAGAGTCAGCTGGACCTTCAGTATGTTGACGGCAGAGAGGTGTAGAGGTTTTTCACCGTTCCACCTGGTAAAAAAAAGAACTTCGAATATGGTACTTGCACTCACTGTGAGAAGACACTGAGTAGGAGCAGCTAAGGGAAACACAGCTTCGGGACCACATGGATGCAGACGAATATGAATGCTTGCCCTTGGCAGCAGTTCACTGCTGGAAAATTGAAGATGAGCAGGGACAGTGAAGCGATAAGTGCATCTGCTGCAACCATGCAATGTAACATCATTGCTAATCATTGATTGGCTGAACAAAGTCTACTGAAGGAGGAGGAACCTATTGATCCTTTTTATACCTATTATCTCTATAGACTGTGGATCTGCATTGTTCGGTGCATAGCACGGTAATCTCTTCTGATGAGCCGAACCTTGATGCTCTGCAGAAGGAAATTCAAGAACACCAGAAGACTTGCGAAAAGTTATTTTCCTGTAATATCCCTGTTCATTGTTTCTACCTACTACTTTTCTTTATTTTTTTTATTACAATCTCATCTATTGTAAAGCTAGGACTATTATTCTTTTTACGCCAAAAATAAAACAACAACTCTACTTGTTATTTGTTTTGTATGTGAGTGAGAACAAGTGAGAATAAGTTATAGTGATGCACACGAAGATAGTGAGTGAGTGGGAGAGTCAGTGAGAGCGTGAGTGACAGTGAACGAAATTGAGTGGGAAGGAGTGAGTAGGTTGAGTGTGTGTTAAATGTTGATTGAGAGAGTGAGTTAAAGTGAAGAAGGGCATGAGAGAGGGTATGAGGGAAACGGATAGAATTAAGGTGAGTGAATGAGAAAGTGATTGAGAGGATGTGTGTAGCAGACATTGGCTAGCTGCACAATTTGGACACAGTGTTCTTATACTGCAAACATCCGTAACAGCCTCTGGCTGTGTGCAGTTGAGGATGACTGACTGTTGGACCTTGTGCAGCCAACCATCCACTGAGGTTGATTGCTGGGCCTGGCTTCTGACCATATGCAGTACCCATCCATTAGTGGGCATCCATCCAACTGTGCAGATTGGTCGCAGGGCCTAGTGCAGGGGTCTCCAAACCGGTCCTGGAGGGCCGGTTCCATGCCAGATTTTTTGGATATCCCCATTGAGATACATGTAGTAATTTTAAAAATCTGGCATGGATCTGGCCCTCCAGGACCGGTTTGGAGACCCCTGGCCTAGTGAAACCGAGATGAACGGTCCGGACATCTATAAAATGTAAACTCTTCATGCCCTGCCAAGGATACTTTTTAAATACTAATTTCTTGAAAACTCCTGAAACGATTTATACTAAACCAAACACATGTTTTATTTTCGTGCCCAGTTTGGTATAATTCTATTCAGCTGCTTTGTTTGCATTGAGGAACAAACAATTTAAAGGGAGTTAAAATTACAAATTTCACTTTTGTGGGCCACCCCTGAACTTTGGCAACCACTTAATGTATCTTCAAGAAACTTGCCATCAACAAACCAATCTATCTATCTATCTATCTATCTATCTATCTATCTATCTATCTATCTATCTATCTATCTATCTATCTATCTATCTATCTATCTATCTATCTATCTATCTATCTATCTATCTATCTATCTATCAATCTAGACAGTGGCATACTTTATGTAAATACATATATTTAAGTAGACCAAAAACACATTTTCATTGCATAGGCCCATAGCATCAAGCAGCGAAGATCTAGGATATGATTCATATCAGAATGACTCAGTTCTCTTTTACATAAAGAACAATGGTTAGAGATCTGCCCTTGCAATATGAAAAAGAGAACGGAATGTATATGAACCTTCAGAAAAATGCGACAGCCTGGTGAACTCACTTTGACTTAACCCTAGGACGCACACATATGTCATAAAATGCATTGGAAAGCAATGCAACCCTGACAGTGAAAACCTTTTGTTTAAAGGTATTACATAAATTGGCATTCAATTCACTCCAATATACGCGCTGTAGGCAAGCACATACAACAACCATCCTTACTTTATAAAGACACATTGCAGACCTCTTTGATTGTATAGAATATCCTCATAAACAACTGTGCAAGGTATTTGTTGCATGCACATATCCATACCAAATTGGTATGCATGTTCCAAACCTAACCACTAAATCAGGCCTCGCCACTGAATGTAGTACTGAATAAAAGAGTTTCCCTCACAAGCTATTCTCACTGAATTAAGAAGTTTAAAAAACACTTTGTACAGTTCATCTCAACTACACCATGCAAGGTAATTTTTCAATAGTTATGGGTAATTTTTTATCCATACAGATCAATTATGCAGTGATATTTGAGGCAATGATTTCTTTAACAATTAGTCAGTGAAAAGACATGGAATTTGGACAAGTAGAGGTGAAACACTGCTTGACGCAATATACATTTAACCAGTATTGGTTCAATTTACATAACCTTGCCCCTATCCTGACTACCAAAAACATTAATGATTGCACATAGAATTAATCAATCAGTGCACATAACGCAGGATAGACCACCATGGGACTGATGCACAATTAGTTATCGGAAGGGTGGCAATGTCTGGATCTGTGGCCTCCCACGCTCGCACTGGCCCTCTTGAGAGTGTAATCCCATATATCATATTAGAAAATTGGAATGTGGGGGGGGTGTGACTTCAGCGCCGTTAGAGAGGGCCGCCTTAGTCAGGGACTCCACCGCACCGGTACAAAAGTCTGCTGCGGGTGCGTGTTTCTGCACCTTCTTGGTGAGGACGCTGCCTGTTTTGAGCGTTGGAGGATGCGGCGCGTTCGGTGAGGGCTTTGTTGTCCTGAGGCACACTTCAATTCTCCTAATTTTCGCCGCTGATGTAAACCCTCTACACGCCTGCCATTTTGATTGCCGCGCTGATGCCATGAAGAATCTGTGCTGACTGATGGTAAACACTTTCAGTGGTTACTCACTCGCTTTTAAATGTGGTATCTTAGTTTGGTGAAGCAGCATAATTCCAGTTAGGGTTTTGCTGCTATGGATGGCTCTGTTTTTGTGTATTTTTACTGATGCCTTTTTCACCTGCAATGCTGGATATTAAGCTTGCATTACTTTGCTTTGTCAGCTATTTACTTAAAATGTATCGTGGGAAAAAAAATTCCAGCGTAATTACACGCTCTACCATGTCATCAGTATAATCTTTACGAGCTTCATCTCCTCAGAAAGCAGCCTTTTGTTATAGTTGACTTTATTTTCATGCTCTTGCACTGATGCCTCTTTTACCTCAGAGCTCCAACTATCATACCTGCATTGTCCTGTCAGATATATTTTTCAAATACAATTTGAGGAATGTTTTAACAGAGCTGCATAATGAAACACGTTATTATGGAATTTCTATGGCAGTTTCTCCGTCAACAACATTTAAAATTCACTTCTTTTAATCCCACTTCACGCTGAACCAGTTTTGTGACCCGCAAACAGCACTACTTCCTCTCTTCAGATGACAGCCTTCCTTTTATTGGCAACAATTTCTTAGCACTGCCCGTTGTTGGACAACACTAATTTCTATTGTGTGACATACTTACATCATCTGTTCACTGCTGCCTCTCCTCGTGTTGCTACTCAGGATCACTTTTTTTACTTGATGCCATGTTCAGACTCACTATGAAATAAGCCTCTTCTCTTGTGAAGCCGTTCAATATCTCAAGTGACTATTTTTCATTATTTTTTTTGTGAGGATTGTGGGCTGAGATTATTTTATAGATCACACGTTACTTTATTTGTGTGGCCTGCATATCTTTTGTATATGGGAAGAGTGCATAACCCTCAATCTGTGTTTGTACCTAAAAAACATTCTTCTCCATCAACACCAATTTTTTCCTCAAAACATCTATCATCCCACCATGAAGAAAGGATGGCAGATGCTACTTCTAACCGTTCTGCTTCTTCACAATCGACTACTACAAAAATCTCCCCATCTTCATCATCCTCTAAATGACTAAAGCATGATCCTCCTTCTCCTGACAATCCGTCACCTTCTGTCCCCATGAAAACCTTACTGGAAGAAATTCGGGCTCTACTCCCCTTCATAGAGGAAACCAACAGTAAAATGCAACTCATGGAGGAGAAGTGGTCTACAATGGAGAATAGAATATCTTTAGTGGAACAGCAACTTATCACGGTACAAGATAGTTCTCAGACACTATCTTCCCTAGAGAAAGAAGTCAGTGACCTTCGGCATCACACAGAAGATTTGTAAAACAGAAATAGAAGGAACAATCTCTGCATTTACTGACTACCTGAGGTCCTAGACCCTGTCCGCTTCTTCTACTCCTTCTTGTCAAAACTTCTGGATATGCCTCCTTCCACATATCTTAGTATTCAGAGAGCTCATAGATTGGGTCCATGGCTGTCAAGCTCTACATCTCCGGTAAAACCAAGCGGAGTCATTATTCTTTTTGTGAAGTTTACTGACCTTCTTTTTATTCTCTCAGCAGCTAGAGCCAAACAACAAATCTCTTGGCTTGGTCAGAGAGTTTACATTTCTCAAGACGTTTCCAATGCAACAGCAACAAGAAGGGAGGAGTTCCTTAATCTTTGAGCACCTCAATGATCCCTTGATGCTCGATATGGTCTTTTTCATAACTGTATTTTCAAGGTGACATTCCAAAATCAGACTGTTTCCTTTAAAGACCCTGCAGAACTTCACAAATGTACTTACTCTCACGCTGCAAGTGCCATGGATACTACTGGTCTTCCCAATGGCTGACTCTTCTATGTTCCTCATGTTCTAACTTATTAGGCATTTTTACAGTTATGACATAGTCTAATTCTTAGTTGTCTCTACTGTTGACTCAGAAATTTTTTTTTATCTGTGGTTTATTTCTTTATTCTAAAAAGTTATTTATTCTAAAGAACACAAGTAATTCATGTGTCTCATATTTATAGTTTTGTGTCTGCCAGTTATTCCCCTTTCTTTATATGATTTCAATGTTAATTATCTCCTTTGTATCTCTCTACTGTCTTATCAACCCATAAAACCCTTATCCTTCTTCTCCCCCGTCCCGACGCGTCCCGGATGTCTTGGTTTTGGACGGTTTGTCTTGTCATGTGTCGCCCTTGCCTTGTTGTATTTCCTTTTGTTCCCCTCAGGTATGTTTTATCAGTCATCCTTTTTGGATATGTACTGTCTCTGCTTGTCTTTCCTCTATCTTTCCCTTTCCCCTTCTTCCTTTTTCTTTCTATTCTTTAGTAAACATATACTTCTCATTCATGCTGTTACTTCATTCTCTATTTTATCTCTTATCCTCACTTACTTTACTGCTTTCTATTCCTATTTATGCAACTATTAAAGGATTTTGCTATTTTCTTAACTTTTCTCTACCCTATATTCATCGTTTTTCTTATATCCCTTCTATATTATATCATTAATTCATTACGTTTATTCTTCTTCAATTTTTGAATGCTTGTTTATCCTCCTATATTTATATCCCTTTTTTCTCAAAGTTAAAATGTTGTTTACCTAATATGAATTTCTTTCGTTCAGAGTAATCACATGGAATTTAAAAGGTTTCAATAACCCTATAATAAGGCAGAGAATTCTCTTGCATCTAGCCTCAAATAAACCGGATCTAGCTTTATCACAAGAAACCCATTTAGCTGAGGCTGGAGCTCTCAAACTTAAACGAAGTTGGGTTGGTTCAGTACTGGTTTCACCTACTAATACAAAGAAGAATCGGGTTGTCTTTTTATGTCATAAGAAATTAAAATGTACTGTTGTTACGCAAGATATTGACACAGATGGTAGGTGGATTCTGGTTAAACTTTTAGTTAACAATATTCCTCTCACTGTGTTTAACCTCTATGGTCCAACTTTGCCAGATTCCTCTTATGGCCTACTATTACAGACAAGTTTTTTCAAAATAAAGATGAGTTTTTCATACTTGGAGGTGATTGTAATCAAGTTTTAGACCCTTTTGTTGATCGCAAATCCCAGGTACGTTTTATTCCCCACAAAACTCACAAACAATTTCTCAACACGATTACACAGACTCAATTGGTTGATGCCTGGAGATTATGTAATCCAGACAATTCAGAATTTTCCTTTTTCTCTCCATCTCACGGAACCTTATCTCAGATTGATTATATATTTCTCTCCAAACCATTAGCTCAAAATCTGGTTTCCTCCGCGATTGAATCCATTTTGATTTCAGATCATGCTCCAGTAGTTATAGACTTGGATCTACTCCCCCCCGCTCAAAAATGTCTAGATAGAGATTTAATAGTTATCTTTTAAAAGACCCAGTCTTTTCCTCTTCTTTCATCTCTTTTGCAGAAGAATTCTTCTCTATTAATGAAAACACCTCAGTGTCTCCTGTTCTGGTAGGGGATAGTTTCAAAGCCACTGGTCGTGGGTTTATTATAGACGCTGTGTCCAAGAAAAAGAAATTATCTTCCAGTAAACATAAAGCTCTTTTAGCTTCCATTAACCACTTAAAACATCAATTTTACACGTTTTCTTCAGAAGCAATTATTCAAAGCTAAGATGGAATTTAACAAAATCTCCACAGATAAGTCCACCTCCACTATGCTTCGTAGTAGAGCCACATATTATGGTGGTTGCAATTAAACTGGCTCACTTCTTGCTAATTATTTAAAATCTAGAAAAGAAAAAGCATTCATTGAATCCATTCAGTCTAATGATGGCAAACACGTCTTCAAAGATAAAGACATACTTGCTGAATTCACATTTTTTATAGCACTCTATATACTCCTGAAACACCTCCTACCGACTCACTTATAAATGATTATCTTAGCTCAATCCCCTCCTTCTGCTCCTGATCTAGATTTTGCCTCTGTGGACACAGATCTCATATCACAGGAATTCTCCTCCTCCTTAAATTCTATAAAGAAAAATAAATCCCCATGCCCTGATGGCTTTTCTGTGGAATTGTATCTTCATTTTTCCAATTTATTACTTCAAAAACGTTTTAATCTTTTGCAACATTTCTGTTCTACTGGCACAGTGAGTGGCACCTTTCTAGAAATTTCTATTTGTCTCATTCATAAGGAGGGCAAAGATCCCAAATTCTGCAAAACCCACTGTCCCATATCACTGGTAAATGTGTATTATAAGATTTTCGCCAAACTTTTAGCTATGCGCCTAGAATCCTTCCTCCCGCATTTAATAGCTCCCTAGCATTGTGGATTTGTAAAGGGCAGACTGACTTCTGATAACTCACGTCTATTTTTTAATGTTCTTAATAAAGCTCCTTCTTTATCTTTTCCTTTTGCGGCAATTTCCATTCACACAAAAAATGCCTTTCATAGGGTAGATTGGTTGTTTATTTAAATCTCTTCGATGGCATGGTTCTGGTACTAACTTCCCTTATCTCTCTTCTTTATTCTACTCCCTCTGCTTCTACCATTGTAAACGGTCAAACCTCGCAGTATTTTTCACTTCATCGATGAGTTAGGCAAGGTTGCCCATTATCCCCCTTTTGTTTGCTCTTTCACTTGAACCTTATCTCTCTCGTATGCGTCAAAATTCTTCAATTTCTGGATTCCCATATGGGGATCATCATCTGAAATTGCCTGCATATGCAGACGATATTTTGCTTTTCATTTCAAACCCAGACTCTTCTATTCCTTCATTACTACAAGAAATTGCCGATTTCTCAGTGGTATAAGGTTATAAGATCAATTCTGACAACACTGAAGTTCTTCCAATTACAACATTTTGTCTCAAACAACAATTTGATTCAATCTGGATTTCACTGGAACAGCTGTAAAATTAAATATCTTGGTATTTTTAGTTCTCCAACTCTATCTCTAATGCGGTTAAATTGAACATGAATATAGCCTTAGATCGTATCTCCAAGCTTTTCTCATCCTGGAACCCTCTCTTTCTTTCTTGGTGGGGTCCTCTTGACTCCATAAAGATGATGATTACTCCTATTTTATTATAATATTTCTCAATTATTCCTTTACATATCCCTGTCACTTTTTTCAAAAGAATTGATTCTCTTCTTTCCAAATTTCTTTAGAAAAATTAAAAATCCCGAATTTCCTTATTTCATCTTAGGAAACCAAGGCTTGTTGGTAGGATAAATTTCCCAAACTTTCGTCTATATCATAAAGCTTTTACCTTAAAACAAGCATCTCATTTGCTTCACAAGTCCTTTCTCAACTAAGGAAGTTCTTTCTTTCACTGCCAAAAAATGCCCTTACATCCTTCCCATTATTCAAGCACACTTGTTCTTTGCTTAGACCTTACTTTTAGCCAAAACTTATTACTAGCATCACCTTTTTGCATTCTCCCTTATGGCATAATAGTCTCATCACTATAAAAAATAGATCTCTGTATTGGACCTCAAGGAGAGTTAAAGGAATCACTTGGGTCACTGATCTATTTGATGGATTTTCTTCTTCTTCCTTTTCTGATTTTCAGGCTAAAATTAACTGTCCTCTGTCCTTCCTGCATAAATTTTCCATACTAATGGAGTTACTTTTGAGTATTTTTTACTCCCTCCCTTCAGATGAAACTCCTCTTATTCAAGATTCAATCCTTAAGATATTAGTTTTAATCCCAACAGCTTCACTAATTTATAAATTATTCTATGTTATAAACCCAGAAAGAGACAAAACTAAGGTAGAAATCGCTTGGGAATCAGATTTAGGTTTTCAATGGAGCATTGATGTATGGAATGGGATTTGGACTCGATGGAGGAGGATCTGAAGATCCGCTTCCACTACTCAATCTATCTTCTTTTTGTACCATAGATTATATTTCACTCCCATGTCCATAGCTAAATTTACACACCTAGATAATAAGAAATGCTGGTTCTGTGACTTTCCATCAGCAGATCTCTCACATGTCCACCTGTTCTTTCTTTTTGGACGCAAATTTGGGACCGTCTATCTAGCATTTTTTAGATACACACACCTATGTCCAATGAACTTCTATATATGGGAAGCTTGTCTGAATCCATCACTATGCCTCACCATCAACGAGGATTGTTTGATCTTATGTTGGCTCTAGCGTTTCAGAAAATTACGATTAATTGAAAATGCTTCACTAAACTCTCACTTAAGCCGTGGTGGAATACTGTATGTCAAAAACATAGATTAGATGTTGCTTATGCCTTTCAATGGATTGCAAAGGGAAAGAGAGATGTTTTGATTACCATTAACTACATATTTAAATAAGGTTTCAATTAATAATAATGTTTCTCACAGTCGTTCTGAAAATGTTCAACCCCCTTGAATCAAATCCCTTCCTCTATGCTCTTTCTTCATTTGTTCCTATTCTTCTAAATATGTTAATGAAAGTTTATGAACAGTTACTTATTTTCTCTATTTATTTTCTTTTTTTTCATGTGGCAAGTTTAGGAAAATGGCATTGACATATATTTCGTAGCTGGAATTATGATTACATGCATATTTTATTTTTTGTCCTTCCCCTCCCTCTCCTTCCCCTTATTTCCCCCCAAAAAACGTAAATAGCTTTTTACTATGAATTTGTGCCTGCTGATTTAGTTTAAATCATTCTTTAAGCGTTGTTGGTCATTAGACCTTCATTGTATGTCATTGTCTTGTTTATGACTTAATAAAACGTATGAAACATAAAAAACAACATTGGAATGTGGAGCACTCCATTTCAGATAATGGAGTGCTCCGTGCTTCTACGAGCCAGTAAAGGTGCGCAAAGCAACATTCCAATGCTGTTTAAACAAAGGCCTCTCTGAGCCCTAGGCGATTACAATCCCCTAAGGGCTCCGAGAGGCCTTTGTTTAATTTGCTAGAACATTCTACCTTCTAGTCGAAGAATATTCCAATAGCCTTATAGCCCTTCATAGCTGGGCTATACTGGCTATTAAAGTCCAGCTCCCTTGTTAACGCTGGAGCAGGCCTTTAATAGCCGTATAGCCCGCTACGGCAGGATCTAAGGCTATAGTATGTCTTATGAAAGAGCCTGACAAAATAATGACCATATCATCCAACACCATAATGAGACTCTTCTGGCTCCAAATGCCAGCTTGAACCATTTTCAAAATCAGCTACTTCCCCTGCAAAGCTACTAAGACCCATCACCCTGCCTATGTGTCTGACAAGCTCACCAACTCTGTTGGGTACCAGCTTTCCTGCAGGTAGGGCACCATTAGACAGGAGACAAAGCACTGACAGCTAGGACACCATCAGACTGGAGACAAAGCACCGGCAGCTAGGACACAATCAGACTGGAGACAAAACACCCACAGCTTGAGCTCCATCAGACTGGAGACAAAGCACCGGTAGCTAGGACACCATCAGACTACCCAAAATCAGTAGGCATAAACAAACATTCTTAAAAGTGACCCTAAAATTCCAGAAATTGAAAGCAGTAGATTCAGGTTAGTTTTCGAGAACACACATGAATGCGACTGAGTACGAGAAAGAAAATTAGGGTGTTAGATACTAAAGGACAATCACAGATGCTTGCCTGATCTGTATATTCAGTCCTAATCCAACTTGTATTAGAGAAATACATCTGAAAACCCTTCTCCTTAGCTTGGTTTTCACGTGAATAGCAATTTAACTGCCCACTTATACTCATGGCATTAAAAGACGGTGGCTAGGTTCTGAATGAGGCTAGCAAAACTCTCGGGTTTCTGAATAAATGTTGTCAACAAGATCATGACTAGTTTTCTCTAGAAAACCAAACACAACGTTCAATTGAAAACCAAATATTAAAAAATACCTTCAAAGCTCAATCTACCTATTTAAGAAGGGAAACAGGCATACCAAAGAATTGACCCCAAAAAATCAAAAGCAATTCATCCTCTTTACATCACTAACATCTCCAAAGCAATATGTGACATGTTACATCTTCTTTGTAGAGAAATAGAAGAGGATAAGGATCGCATTTGATCACCGTTTGAAACCACAGTACTAGAGCATCATTTCACAAAACTCTAAAACACAGAATGGCAATGCCAATAGGTCTGGCTTTAAAGGAATGTTGTGTAGTAATTTGAAGCCTTACAAATAAATAGCTTGGGGATGGATATGTATTTGTGTGGAAGAAATGTGGAACCATGTTGATTAAGGTTTAAATGTCAGGTGACATTTGCACATTCAAGCCAAATCTAAACATCTATGTAAGTCAATTACTGCCCTCTGCCAATCTGTGCTGCTGCCAGAAAAAAACACCATATATGATCTGGTTATCCAAGACACTTTAATAGCATGACAATGTTATGTGTGTGCCCCTATATGTTCAAACTCGGGTAGCTGGATAAATAAACAAAATTATCACAGCTGTGTAGAGGCCAGGCATCTTTTTGTAGACACACACAACTTCTGCCCAATCAAAACATTCTGGCTCCCAACATGTGGATGGAGTCAAGTCTTTCTCTAGTTATCCTCACATAATTGTCTGGAGACAGCTGTGCTAGCAAACCAGACCACAAAAACAAACATCTGAACCCACTCGGTCCTCTTTTCAGAGAAGTTACATCAAGAATATTGCTCAACACCTTCACTAAACCATCTTCATTCTATTTATCAGGATAATTAGCTGTTTGCCGTTCCCTATTGGATCAACCTAACTAATATGTTGTTGTTCCAAGAAACTATCCCAAAATATCGAAAACTAGGCTAGGTCTCAAAATGAGTTAAAAAGTCAAGAGCTGGAACAAGAGGTTACATTGTATTCTCCGAGTAAAACTGGATGACTTTTTCCAGGAGCCACTATGCTGCCAGTGCTTAATTAGCACAGAGCAACAAGAGGCTTCAAGAATGAGCTTCAAATGAAGGAAAAAGCCTAATAGCAAAAAAAATATGAAACTTTACCTTGAAGAATCTGTAGAAGGCTAGCAAAGTGCTCCAGGGCTGAAATAGATTAATAACATAATTCATTGAAGGGAAAAATGCAAATAAAATGGTATTGGAACAAAAGAATACAAGAAGTGATGAACGTGATGAAAAATACTTCATAAAATGCACAGTGGCACACAGAAAATCTATTGGGTATCTTCTTTTGTAGGTAGCCACACAGGAAGCTATTCAAAGATTCCTTGAATCCTCCATCTCAAACTAGAATTGGTAAATAAAGGATAACTAGAAACCTGCTATTCGCGATAGCGAAGGGCACATAGAAGCGCCTCCCACATACAAGACTCCTGCGAGGAACTCTGTGAAGAAGAAAAATGGCTGCCAGAAAAAATACCGAATGTGAATCCTCCTACATGATGCTGCTACATTAAGAAATTGTCTGTGTGCGGAGCAGTTAACCAAAAGATAGGCATCACAGCCTAAATAAATATAAAAGGAAAACTGCAGACAAGAGAGAGAGAGAGAGACAACACCAGTGAGTCAGTCACTGCCAAGTGGAAGCTGTTCTGTCGCTGCCAAGATCAAGAACGCTTGAGCTGAGCTGTTTTCAACTTGTGCTGCAGTTTTTGGGCACGTTCTCTGCCGAGTTGGGACAACAGGCAGCCATTGTGGATCTGAATAAGATTTGGTCAAATCTCAAATCCTCTCTTCATAGCTAAATTCCTAAAGAGCTGTATAGAGACTCGGTTCAAATGGTTTATTGAGTTAAAGAAGCTGAAGATGATGCTTGATGAGTTCCTGCCAGGCTAAAGGCAAAAATACAACACATAAACGGGAGCATTAACAATAGTGAAAATCTCTGCACCCTAGACAAAGTTGATATCTGACTCCTTAATCCTTCTTGATCTGTCAGCTGCTTTTGACCCAGAGAACCAAACAACTCTCTCTGCATGGGGCTAAATGGTACTGAGCTCAATTGAGTCTCATTACCCTTGAAAAACCTATGTTATTATGCATAAATGTCCAACATTTTCCTTGACACTGAAACACTAAAACAAGGGCTCCCAAATGATGCATTCCCTTCCCTCCAATTTTCATCCTTTGCATGTAGTCTCAGACCTCCACTCTCAGCCCTTACAGACGGCTGACAGTTGTAGCTGAACATGTCCTTCCCTGTGGATGTTGTTCGAGCTATTCAAAACTAAACTTAACCAGCTTAAAAAGGAATTTCAATATCTCTTGTTATCATCACCAACTGCTCTATCCCAATTCAAACGTGGCTCTACTCATTTATCGTGTTAAGATGCACACCTATGATCATTGTATATGCCTACTCTTTTGGCTTGCTCTTGGACAAAACAAACTTGACCAACAAGCACACTTTATTGCAACAGCAAAAGGGGTACAATATCAACTAGACTCAGGCAAATAATCCAACCTTGTACCTCAGATTACAAGCTAGTAATATAATTTCTCGTGCTGTTAAATTATAAATTTGAAGACTCCCTACTCAATTCCAAGGTTGCAGCTAGCTTCCCTCAAAGAAGCTGGGGTGGCCACAGACCCTGGAATGCTTGACTGCATCTAACATATTCTGGCTTCTTGGAAGCAGCTCCCCACAGAAAAGAGAAGCATATCAAGGGTCTTATTACAAGTGAAGGCGTTAATTATTTCACATGATAAATAGCGATAACATGGGGTGCGTTGTTTATTGAGTGTGATAAATAACACCTATTAGGAGTTGATGGGGAATAACATGCAGATTTTGGTACTTATCGCATCACAATCTGCACAATACAGTAAACACAATATGGTTCTAGCTGTTATATTTTAGCAGATTCGACCTGCCGAAATTTAACAAAGGTTGAAATATTTAACACATCCAATAATGATCAGATGCAGTAAATACCTTCAAACATGTCATTCCAAACCAAGCACAAACAGGAGTTTACACGTGGGTCAGAATATTAAGAGGAACTTTTAATTAGGCCCTTAGACTATTGTCCATCCCATGTTTTTGGGAAGACCTAACTACTGTGGTCAGAACTTGACCCTTTCTGGTGTATGACACCTCTCTTTAGAAATGACAATGTTCTCACTGAAACACCAGGATACAAGAAGGCAAAAACTCTGAAATAATCCTAATAACGCAGCGAACCTTAGGGTGTTGGAGTCCATAATGCTGGACATTATGTTAATTCCATCCTATAACTCTTTTAAAGGAGAGATGAAAATCCTACTGCTATCAATCTTGTTCTCTTTGCTGTAACTTCGGGTACTTGATTTGACATTGTGGGATTATATTGTAGTATGTATCTTGGCCAATTTGTGAATAATATGTGATAATTGCCAGTAGTCAGTTATAATATATTACATTACTTTATATTATACTGTAGATTATGTAATGAATATATTTTTCCACTGAATGTTTAAATCCAACTATTCATATATTAAGCATTTCGCTGCTCTTTCAATCTCGTTCACACCATGTAAACATGTAAATAAATAAATAAATAAAAGAGCATGTACAAGCAGGGTCCTGAAGGAAGAGCTGTGTGTAAGAGATTACAGGGAATGTAAGATACGGATGAGTTTAGTGATGAAATGGAGATTATTCACATCTCTTAAAATGCAAGAAACTCATATTGGAAAGAGGACTATTATAGTCCCTGAATACTAAAACTATTTTACATGCTCAAAACCCCCGGGAAAATGAATAAAGATATCTGTGTTTGCTAACTGAGGTATCCAATAATTGTAGGTCTTCTGGTTTATATGTCACTTAATAAGGGATCAATTAGTACACTGTGTGAAGTTAAAAGAAAAACTATTATTCCTGACCTTAAAGAAACAATTGCTACTACAGACGAGTTGAACACATTGCAAACTTTGTGAGAAAAATGCAAATGGGTGGATAGGAACTTGTATGCTTGGGAAAACATAGAAGCAATTTTGCCAAAACAGATGAGAGTGCTAAAGTGTGAGAAGTAAATGATGGAGAAAGAAAATCCACGGTGAATGTAAAAGAAAATGTAAACATGGTAATTTAATTTCCACTCCAGTCTGTGCAACAGTAGGGAAAGTACTTAACTTCAAACACATAACATGTTTGTGACATAATCCTAACAATTTATAACAAATGTAAAACTCGTTATTTGAACCTTGCTAATTAACCCCTCAAAATGTATATATATTAAAAATTAACATGATCATTAAACAATGTAAAAAGTGATTATCAATTTAAAAAATATCATTTATGTATTAATTTATTAACTTACCACATTACACCCCTCACGAATATAGCCGCCCACACTTAAAATATAACTAAAATAAATCAATATAATACAATTAACATAATTAATAATAAATTACATATTAATTCATTCATTATTAATTCATTATTAATTAACTTCACACCCTATACCCCTGCAAACCCAGCAGCTGGCACCTAATATATAACAATAAAATATAATTGTTACACAATTTATATATCTATTGATCATTTAAATAAGTAATAATACATTAATAATGAATTCGTAATTAATTATTACTTAATTAACTTTCCACCCTGTACTCCTACAGACCCAGCAGCTGCACCTAACATATAACAAAAAACAGTATTACTACACATTAAACATAATCAATAATCAAATAAATAATTATTAATAAATTATTAATTAATTGTAAATTAATTAATACTGAATTAACTTCCCAACTTGTACCCCTACAGACCCAGAAACTAACACCTAACATATAAAAATATATATAATTATTACACAATTAACATAATTAATAATCAATTAAATAAATTAATAATTAATTACACTCAATGAACTTCCCAGCCTACACCCCTACAAGCTTTGCAACCTGCAACAACACTATAAATTGCTATTGGCAATTAAATAAACAATTATAAATCACTTAAAATTGCAAACTATATTTAAGAATATTATTAACAATTGCACAAATAATGTTAACACATAAAATGAATATATTACCTAAAACACATAAAGATAATTAACAATCTATATTTTTACAACTATATTATTGAAAATGATTTTAACAACAACAATATTCTTGACAATGAAAACTCTTTTGTGAAAAGTCGTTATTCTTGACTACGATATTTTTGTATCACAATATTTTTTTCTGATATTTCTGCATCTCGATATTTAAAATGAAATATTTTTCTATTACCCTTGTTGAGTTGTAGACACCAACCTTAATTAGAAATAAAAGACACCCCTCAAAGCACTGAACTAGGTTTAAGGAATGATGCTGAGGAAGTGGTGACAGTTACCACGCCTTCTGATGTCTCTTTTTGGAAGAAGCAATTTAGATATCTCCCTCCGCAGAGATGTGCAGTCATGATCACCACATATGACACCCATCTGCTGTGTGGTCCAGACTGGTCCTCAAATATCAAGCTGGTCTGCTTGTAGTGGAAGATAGCGTTGACGCTCCATCTTTCACATCTGTGATCTCGCCAACACAGACATATTTCAAGCGTGAACCTCAGAAAAGGGATTCTACTAAGCTTTCTCTTATATTGGCTCCAATTATCATCATATCAGACTCAAGAGTGAAAAGATACATGGGCAGCATTTTCAGGTCACAATTGGGGTGTTAATTTAATCTTCTGTACTGGTTTGTTTGTAGAAGTTGATAATCTTTCCATCAAATAAATAATAGCCTCATTGATTAATGTAAAAAAGTATGCTCGTATTGTCCTTTTTACTTCCCTGTACTTCTCTTTAGTATGTTGTGCTCTATGATTATATTTGTACTGCTCTTAAAATGTTGAAATATAGGTTATATCTACCTATCCCTTTCTCTACACATTAGAAAGTGAGGTGAGAAAGCTGACAATAAATAAATAAGAAAATGGTAAAGTAAGTAGTACAAGACTGTGGCCTTTCATCGTGGACAAAATTCTGACCACTCCTGGAGCAAGAAGCACGAATTCTCTTGCATTATGTGAAAAATAAGCAGTAATATCTCTGGGAACCGGGGCTGCTGGGACCTCCAGGAGAACATTGGGGCAAAGGGAAAATGATACAAAGATCTTAAAATAACCAGCACACAACACAGGGGAGTAATACTTGTATTTCTCCTCGTTTTCTGCTTTTTGTATGTGTGCTACATTCTGCTTCAACAAACATTAAATAATGTGATTTACTTCTTCAATGTGTGCTGCACCCACACAAATAACAAATCACCATTATTGATTGTTGGTGTGCAGGAAAGGATACCTTCCTGCACATAAACAAGCATTCCCTGCAACGCAGGCACCCTTACACTGTGCCTGCATTGGCGCTAGGCAGCTAATTTGAGTGCCAGAGCTAGGGAAAACACAGGAATGTGCCGTAATGTTGTAAATATGGCTCATTCCTGCACTTTGGAAATGTCAGAGTGTGGCACTGGCCAATTTGGTGCAGCTCTGCACTTCAGCATTACTTTGTAAATATGCCCCTCTCTGCCATTGTACTGTATTGTGTTATATTGTAGATCTTTAAAGCGCTTTCTACCCCTTGCGAGGAGATGAGAGCTTTGTAGAAAGGTGACAGTTTTTCTCCCTGTGTCTCTGTCACTACCATGTGTCCACCACACTCCTTCCCACGCTCCATAAAGCGCACTCCAATTAATCCGTTTCTCTAGTCATCTTTCCCAAAGTTGAGAAATCTTTACTTCCCAAGACCGGAGATGATCGCACCCAAAACATTTTTTTGAAACTGGTAACAAGTATTTATTAGGTAAAATACATGTTTGGTAGGATTAGTTCTAACCCATCCAAAGGGGGAATAACATGGAGAATTTGGTGTTTTCTGCGCAAATTTCCCATCTACCGGTATTTAAAGGTAAACTTGCGAATATGCTCCTTGTGCATGAGTTTAGAAAATGCGTTATTCTCATAAAGTCGGAACATGGTGGATATAATGTCACCCAGTTTCGAATTTTGATGAAAAAAATTACCAAAATCAGCACATTCTGATAGATACCATGCATCCCCAGCCCTGGGGCATTGCTTGGGGATGGGGTATTGTGTCGTAAATGGTTGGGATCGAGTTATTTTAGTCGGTATGGTGAGGTGTCTGTCGGGTTTCACCTAGGATTTTTACAAGCACACACAAACTAAAACACACACACTTATTTATTTATTTATGCGTTTTTCTACAGCGCGGACTTTACCTTCATCTTGATGTTCTAACATGTTTTGGTTATTTTACAAAATATTTGGTTTTAAGTACCACTGACAATCCACACTGCTCTCTTCCTTTCCACTGCTCCTTAACCCCCCCCCCCCTCACCTCCCACTCTTTCGTGTTTCACAGATGATGTATGTTATTTGTTAACAAGATATGCCAGCCGATTGTTGGGAAATCTGAAAGTCACGCCCCCACGTCTTACTGACCAAGCTGCCTCCCTCCCCCCTATAAAGTGGTTTGACTCATCATTGCGGTTTGTGTGGCAACAGCGATGAGTCGCCTCTGCATTGGCCTGAAATTCTATCGAAAAGCAACCGGATGCGGCACTGTCTTGTAAACAACCCTGGTAATAATGAACGTCTCTGCTCTCCCTCGATGGTCGCTTCCATAGTTCACATTTATTGCAGCGATGTTTGATTGCACTCGACTTAACCACACGAGTACACTTTATAGAAAAAGGTAATTTTCTACTGTTGTGCTTTTGATATACTGTGGTTTGTTTTTGGCTTATCTCTCGAAACTACAGATAATGTCTCTTTGGAAACAGGTGCAGTTGCCTGATAATAATGCAATAAAATAAGCTATTAGCTGCGCCTCTATGACACTTGCGGTATCCATGGGACCCACAATATATTTAATTTACACAGTAAATCCAAGCCATTTCCTTTCTCAATTGCTCCCAACATGGCTCCGGTTCTAGTAGTCTTCAGCTAACCTTTTGTTGTTCCACTTTAGATGCTGACTCGCTAATCCGCCCAGTGAAACAAGTGGCGTCCTGCCAGCGCCGGGATCAATGCGCTTTAGCTTTCCGTGTGCATCTGCTGCCAGGGGAGGCGCCCTGAAGCCCGACTCCTTGGCGCAGTCTCTGACCTTCTTACACATCGGAATATGTGTCTTCAAAGGCAGGCGAAGGACTGGGCACTATTACGGACCACTGGAAATGTCCCAAATTGACCCTATTGGTCCAGCACCTGTTCATGGGTGAATTCTGCGGTTAGTGGATTAAAGAATTACACTGTTCTCCACTCGCGGCCTTTGGTGTGTGAAAACACAGACTAAAACCACAGTCTGCAAAAGCACAGGCTTGAAAACATCTATTGGCTAAACATCTATCAAACACACATTTTGACCTCAGATTAAATTCGTTGTCATGCATATGCCCCAAATTTGCTAGTGCCTGTACATGATTAAACCAGCCCTCCAATGTATGGGGCTTGGGGTTTGCCTGGAGTTGAGAATTAAAAACAGGTCGAATGTCTTTCGGCAGTGGGTACACATGGCGAATATTGTGACCGTGGGTGTTTTCGAGGTCAGTGTCTTTGCAGCCAAAGTGTTTTTCATATTCCAGATGTGTCCCCTTTCACTTCTAGTTAATGTTGCTACGTGTAATAGGGCACGTCCTTAGGACAGGAGACGCTGCAGACATCTCCAACCTGCTTCATATTCACTAAAGGCAAGCCCAATAAAACTGTGGCGCAAAGATATCTGGGAGAACAAAGATATTTAGCTGTATTTACCTACAGCGCAGAACTGAATGTCCAGAATCACACATGCAATGAGAATTAGCCTAGAATTTGCTGTATTCTCTACAAGGGAATCCTATTTTCAACACAGCACAAGTGAAGACCGAGGATTGTGCTGGTGTTTGAAACAAAGGTTTTCAATAATTTGAAGTGAGTGTGAGAAGGTAACGTGCACAACCTGAAGCGAATATTAGCACAGCTGGAAAATGAAAAACAAGCATTGGTGTAGACAATAAGAGCAGCGTATTGTACATATGGCCGGGATGCCTGTCACCCCCCTCCCAACACAATTCCCAAGGATGGGAAGACGGACGCAGTTCTGAACTTTTGGAAGGCGGGAGGGAGTTACCCTCCCGGCCGTATTTATTAAAATATGAAACAAAATTAAAACATTAAAATAACAGTTTCATATCATGTACAATTTTCATTTATTACATTTCGATGCAGACATGTTCTTTGGCTAACCTTAACAAATCTCTAGTACAGAGGATTTCCTAGCCGAGTCTAACATCCTGCAAATGCATACTTTCTAAATTAAAATTGTACATCCTAACATTACGGGCCAACGGCAAGGTCGCAACCGGTGTCAGATCCCTACTACCAGAACTCTCCCCCTCACGGTGTGAGGGCGGGCGCGCAGAGGACTGTACCTCTGTGCCAACTCAAATTTCCCTTGTCTTGCGGGGGCCCCCTATTTTAACTCGACGCCATCTTAAGGGTCGTCCGAGGACTCGTGTGAGGTGTCTGTAAGAAGGTAGCGTGGAACCCCCTCCCACCCCACACTGTCGATCACATCCGCCGTCGCGGATATCCGGGCCCCGGGAAATTCGTAGGAGGGGCATCTAGCCGCCTCCTCCCCTGGAAGGGGCCTATGACCGTCTTCCCTTAGGCGACCCATACTTAGTGGGTGCCGCCTCCCCGTGTGAGGGGCCAATGGCCGCCTCCCCCCGGGCGCTCCCATCCATAGTGGGTGGCGCCCCCCCTCTAGGGACCTTGAAATTACTGCTCACCGATCATGACCTTACCGCCCGACCAAAAAATAAATACGACATTTGTTTATCTACTAAGGGAGAAAATTACACTGTATATTGCAATATTTGTCTCTACTACTAGACATTCATCACATCAATAAACTTAGACCGTTATCATCTGCTAAACCAAGGTAAGAAAATGTTATCAAACAAAATCACTTTATTGCAGAACTAATATTGTCATGGTATCAACCGCTACACAAGGGAAAAAGATGTTATCAAAGCAAATCACTTTATTGCAGTACTAACGTTGCCATAAGGGGCTGGTGGGTGGGTCAAAATTGCTCCTTGTTCCGTCGAGGGCTCACGTGCAACAAGTGGGTGCAGCTTCCAAGCACAGGAACAAGAGGATGCTTCTTCGGATTCCTGCTCTCTTTATTCCTTTTCGGGAGGGCGTGCACCCTCCTCCGGTACGCCTCCTGGGCGTGGCCGACGATGTAGGTGTCTAGGACAACCCCTCTTGGGCGGGAAAAGGCGCGCCCCGGCTACGCCACTTCGGGCATACCAGCCGTGACACGCCCCCGCCCAAAATGGTTTCCCGGGGGGATCCGGGCCCCCTACCATACGTTCGGGGGGACCGAGTGGTCGCCCCTTTCCATATGGCCGGGATGCCTGTCACCCCCTCCCAACACAATCCCCAAGGATGGGAAGACGGACGCAGTTCTGAACTTATGGAAGGCGGGAGGGAGTTACCCTCCCGGCCGTATTTATTAAAATATGAAACAAAATTAAAACATTAAAATAACAGTTTCATATCATGTACAATTTTCATTTATTACATTTCGATGAAGACATGTTCTTTGGCTAACCTTAACAAATCTCTAGTACAGAGGATTTCCTAGCCGAATCTAATATCCTGCAAATGCATACTTTCTAAATTAAAATTGTACATCCTAACATTACGGGCCAACGGCAAGGTTGCAACCGGTGTCAGATCCCTACTACCAGAACTCTCCCACTCACGGTGTGAGGGCGGGCGCGCAGAGGACTGTACCTCTGTGCCAACTCCAATTTCCCTTGTCTTGCGGGGGCCCCCTATTTTAACTCAACGCCATCTTAAGGGTCGTCCGAGGACTCGTGTGAGGTGTCTGTAAGAAGGTAGCGTGGACCCCCCTCCCACCCCACACTGTCTATCACATCCGCCGTCGCGGATATCTGGGCCCCGGGAAATTCGTAGGAGGGGCATCTAGCCGCCTCCTCCCCTGGAAGGGGCCTATGACCGTCTTCCCTTAGGCGACCCATACTTAGTGGGTGCCGCCTCCCCGTGTGAGGGGCCAATGGCCGCCTCCCCCCGGGCGCTCCCATCCATAGTGGGTGGCGCCCCCCCTCTAGGGACCTTGAAATTACTGCTCACCGATCATGACCTTACCGCCACAGGCCGGATAGTTGACCGGCTATCCGGCCCCCCCACAAACTCCTACTAAAGGTCATGCTTTATCAAACCCTTTAGCCATGCTACGAAGTCTCCTATGAGTAAGACATTCCCCTCCCGGGACAAATGGACCCCATCATCGAGATACATGTGACCCCCCCGAATACATCACTGCGGAATACAGTGCAACTGCGCCGAGCGAAACAACCTACCGAGTGTGTTATTGACCTTTTTAACTGAATGGTTCAATGCTGACACAGAGAGGCCCCCCGCCACACCTTCCTGGGAATCATGTGGGACCATGCTATCGTGCACCCCGGGATCCTTCTCGCCAGCCAGCTAACAGTAGATAAAACTCGCTCGAGTAATACTCGCCTACCGAGTGTCACCAAGTCATTGCCCCCCAGGTGTACTATGATTACAGATGGCGGTGACCTCTGCCGCCCTAAGAGACCCTCAACAAAAGATTCGAACTGGTCAATACAGAGCCCGCCCCTTCCGTGGAAGGTCACCCTGTACCCGTATTCCCCAGCTGCGTGAGTCACGTCACCTGCTTAGAATACGTCCCTGGTCTGTCTCACGTATGAGTGGCCCACGACCCACACCACTCTTTCCTCAGCCGGTGATCTCTGACCGCTGGTCCCCAGGTGCCGAGTCGACAGCCTAGTCCGCCCCGCATAGCCTGCTCGCGAAACTGTAAACCAAACAGAAGACAAGAAGCGTGAGTGCATGAAAATGACTTCACAACATGTGCAACCGCACATACCTTTTATAACAGTTCGAGGACCATCGTCCCAGTTGTTTCACCTTCTCAACACTCTGACCCCTGGCTGTAGCCTCTGTAGCAGCCCCTATCCTAAAGGAATGGGTCCCGAAATCGCCCGGGTCCAAGCCCGCTGCTGCGATTGCCATTGTTAGCACCCTCTGAAACTGAAACCTCGTCAGTGGGATGGCGTCGATGTGTCTCAGCAAGCTTCCCCCCCATGTATCCCCCCTTCGTGCCAAATATTCCTCAACGCACTTTACCGGGCACACAGGGGACCCTCGCATGCGCTGGACAACAATACTGTCTCCTATAGCACTCTGGTCGGTCTTGGACCTGGTTATTGTGACCACCATTGAATCACCCTTAATCAGAATGCAGTCCCGACACAGACCTCCTTCCACATCATTCTTATTTCTTGCAACCAGCTCGCTCACCCGCATAGCCCCATGGAACGCTAATGCGAAAGCGGCCCGGAACAGCACTGCCTCGAACTGGGAGGAGCATGTCGTGGGGAGTATCAATATCAGGAGGGACAACCTTTCTAACCCAATCGGGCGCCTCTCGTCTACTCTACGACCCTCAAGGCGTTGCCAACCACGAAGGGCTTTCCTCACCAAAAAGGACGATGTCGGGTCCTTGATGCCATGCGCCTGCGCCATGAATGAAATGGCGGCCCGGTGTCTATTGGCCGTTGCCACTGATCGGCCTGCACTGTGCAGTGCTACTAGAAACTTCAGGACATAATCCTCCTGACCCCAATTGTCCCCCCCTGCCAGACCCAAAAATGCACAATAGGAACGAAACGCTCCTTCGTATGCCTTCCTTGTCCTGGGGGCTAAGCTTGCTGCCACGAGGTCTTGTAATCCGGGGCACCGAGTAGCCAGAGTGCTTTGGGAAATGGTGCCGCCGCTAGGTCCGCGGAAGGTAGATAACCCCTGAAAGCCTGCATGTGTGAACGAGAGAGTGCATCAGCCGCCTGGTTCAGTACACCTGGCACATGCTTCGCCCTGAATTGTACGTTCAGTCTCATGCAAAGTAGTACAATTTCCTTCAGTAATCTCAATATCCACTTGCAGCGTGCTGCCTGATTATTTATACATTCAACGACAGTCATATTGTCGGACCAAAACACCACAGAGCGATCTCGGAACTCATCCGGCCATGCCTTCAGAGCCACAAAAATGGGGAACAACTCGAGAAACCCAATGTTACCTGTGAGACCGCTGGTGTGCCACCACGTCGGCCATGTTTGCGCCGACCATCGATTACCAAAGATGGCGCCAAATCCCACGCTCCCAGCCGAGTCGGTCCACAAACCCAGCTCGTCCGAGGACGCTGGTGGCTTGTTCCACACCACTCGACCGTTGAAATCCGCCAGAAATGCCAACCATATGCGCATGTCCTGGCGAACCTCTGCAGACAGTCTCGTGCGGTGATGTCCCTCCTTGAGACCAACCATGGCTTGTGCAATAGAGCGGGAAAAGGGGCGGGCCATTAGTATCACTCTTAGGGCAAAGTTAAGCTGGCCCACTGCTTGTTGTAACTGATGGAGGGTAACTTTCTCTTTGCTAATGCACAGTTCCAGGGAAGCCCTGAACTTCGTTACTTTCTCCACTGGCAAACGGAAACATCCTTCCACAGAATCGAGCTCAATTCCGAGAAACTCGAGTGAAGTAGATGGTCCAACCGTCTTACCCGGTGCCAATGGCACCCCGAACCCCTTCATGAGAGTGCAAAATTCCTGTAACGCCTGCGCACATTTTGTGTCGCCGGCTGGCCCCAAAAACAAAAAATCATCTAAGTAATGCATAACCTGGGTATGGCCAGTGGCTTTGGTGAACGCCCATTCCAGAAAACAACTGAATTTCTCAAAATAAGCACAAGAGATGGAGCAACCCATTGGCATACATCTATCCATGTAGTACTGGCCCTGGAAAACAAAGCCTAACAGACGCTGATCCCATGGGTGTACCGGGAGCAACCGGAACGCTGACTCAATATCTGACTTTGCCATCAGCGCTCCGGGCCCCAGGCGATTCAACATGGCGACGGCATCATCGAAGGATGCGTACCGCACCGAGCAAACTCCCGGGTCAATCACATCGTTCACTGAAAGACCCCTCGGAGCTGACAAGTTATGGATCAGCCTAAATTCCCCCGGGTCCTTCTTGGGAACTACTCCCAACGGGGAACAGATGAAATTAGTTACTGGCGGGTGTCTATATGGGCCAACTACCCGGCCAAGGGCAACCTCCTTTGCAATCTTCCTCTCAACCACCGCTGGATTATGCTGAACCGACAGTTGGTTTCTACAAAGTGGTTCCCCTCGAAAATCCCCCGCCGGGATGTGGAAACCATATAAGAAGCCGTTCCTCAACACCCCAGCGGAGACATGATCAGGGTATTCGTTTAGCCAGGGGATCATTGCCATGATATCTACAGGGGTAGGTAGCCGTACCCAATGGTCCCGCTCAGACCTGTTTGGCCCCTCCTCTACCCCCTGTATCACCATTCTTGGCTCGGCACGAACTCTCGGGGTGTGAAGAATTTCCGCAACCTGCACACACATGTCTAAACTTACATGTCCCTTGTGGCCTAGTGCAATCGCCCCTGTTAAAATTCCAACAGACCCCTTTCCTACCCCCATTCCCACCATTCCTTGGTTGGTGGTCGCCCGCGGGGCCTGCTCGAAAGGGCGCCGCAGGCTGATGGCGGGAAGGCCCCGACCCATTCCCGCCAAGCGAGGACGACTTCGTCGCGCCCGGCATGAGCTGCTTCTGCCAAGAGATCGAGTCAAGACAATCCCACGTCAGAGATGAATCGTACTCCTTGGCCTTACGAAACTTCATATCGTACCCCATCCACTCGTCACCCTCATATGTATCATAAAAATCCATTATTCGTGCCTGATAGCAGGACAATTCGGGAAAAACCTCGGGCTTACGTTCCCCAATAATTGCAGAAAACATCGCAAAGGCCTAGGCCCAATTCGAGATTGTCTCATCAACCCTGAATCCCGCCATTTTGGCTCGCCATGCACTCGGGTGCCACAACTCCTTCTGTGTCTTAACATACTCCATCTCGCGATGGTCAGTCAGCAGGGAAAACATGTTCACATACTTATCAGCCCATATCAATTCTTTTGTGGCCAACGGTATATGTTGGACCACCTTCTCCCGTCTTGAGGGCAAAGACCCCTCCCTTGCCATCGGCAATGCTTGCTTACCCGGCTCCAGTGCTGTTCCCGCTGCTGTTTCGACACCAGCTGCCGGTCCTTCCGTGATCACCTGTGGGGGGACAAGAGGGAGATTCGCCTTCGCGGCATCTCGCGACTGCCGCAACTGCTGCATTAGTAACTTGGCCTCTTCGGCCGTGTCTCCCGGTGCCGTAGCACCCCCTGTCTTTCTGCCAAGCCATGCGGCCAACTGGGCGGCTAATTCTGGAGGCATGTCCTCCTCGCTGGCGGGCGTAACAACAACCGGGATCGGTTGACCCGCGTCTGGGATCGGTACCGGGGCATCGACTGGAATGACCGGGCTTGCCGGGGGTAACTCGGGAACCGGGACCTCCCCCCCTGCCGCCCTATTCCTAACCCGCTTCCCCCTACCCTCGGGGACAACCTTCGGCAATGCCGGGCCTATTACCTTCTTCGGCCTACCCGGATTGTTCATCGCAGCCATCTGCTTCTTCATGTTCGCCATATCTCTTACCAGCATGCGAAGCATCTGGTCGGTTCCGGACTTCTTTCCTGCCTTCTTGCCAGGCATTATTACGAGTGTCCGATCTACGTTGATCAACACGGTTCTGAACCCTGAGCCTCGAAGTCACTGAAAGAGAAAGACAAGAATTACAAGTTCTCAAAATTGCTCCTTGTTCCGTCGAGGGCTCACGTGCAACAAGTGGGTGCAGCTTCCAAGCACAGGAACAAGAGGATGCTTCTTCGGATTCCTGCTCTCTTTATTCCTCTTCGGGAGGGCGTGTACCCTCCTCCGGTACGCCTCCTGGGCGTGGCCGACGATGTAGGTGTCTAGGACAACCCCTCTTGGGCGGGAAAAGGCGCGCCCCCGGCTACGCCACTTCGGGCATACCAGCCGTGACACGCCCCCGCCCAAAATGGTTTCCCGGGGGGATCCGGGCCCCCTTCCATACGTTCAGGGGGACCGAGTGGTCGCCCCTTTCCATTTGTGCTGTTTGCTCTTCGATGACAGGTGATGCAGTTTCAGTCTTCAATGGCTGGGAAAGGAACGATTTTACTATGAACTACGAGGCACTTTACAGATTAACTATGCGAATGCACCACATGCCAGTAATAGGGGATTATGTTGTCATTGGGTTACATGATTAAACTGCCAATTTGAGGAGTGCGTAAAAACGGTTAGTATAAAAACATAGGGAATTGTTATTTATTTATTTATTTATTTCAATTATAAAGCGCACTATCACTTCGAGAGGCATCCTGGCGCTAGCAGACTCGAAGAAGAAAGGAGAACAGCTATTAACAGACTGAGGATTAGGGAGGGAGGGGGAAAAGCCAGGTTTTTAACTGCCTTCTAAAAGCAAGAAGGCTGTTAACCTGCCTAAGTTCAATGGGCAAAGAGTTCCAGAGCTTGGCCGCAGCCACACTGAATGGACTTCCTCCTGTTCTGTATCTCCTGAACCTTGGTACGGTCACCATCCTGGCCGAGGAGGAGCGTAGGTTACGGGCTGGCACATGCTAAGAGAACTTCCTTTGTAGGCATGCCGGGCCGAAACCGTGAAGAGCTTTAAAGGTCAGACATAGGGACTTAAAAATCACCCTCTGCCTCACTGGGAGCCAGTGAAGCTGAGCCAAAGCCCCTGAGGAGGAGGATCTCACAGACCACCGCAAGGCTAGTTTAGCAGCTGCAGACTGGAGTCTCTGAAGCCTATCCATAAGGTAACTTGGGGACTCCAGCAGAAAGGCGTTACAGTAGTCTAACCTCCTAAGCATGGTGCAGCGCACCACCTCTATCCGAGCAGTGGGCGGTAACAGGGGCAAGATTTTTCTCAGGAGGCGGATGATAGTCATACAGCTAGCTGCCATCTTTGAGACCTGCACCTCCAGCGAGAGATCGCTGCTGAACATCACACCCAGGTTCCGGACTACCTTCACAGTCTGGACCAGTGTAGAAAAGTCCCTTGACAAAAATAGAAAGAAACACCCTGCCAAAATAAGTATCAAATGGTCCTCTAAGGGATCCAGTTCTGTTCAAAATGGAGCAATATTACCAAGTATCAAAGCCAGTGATTTCAAACCATCCTTTTTATGAAAAATATATATTTTTATTAATTTTCAAGCACATGTTTATACAAAAGTATTCAGAGATGGTTTATTTAGTGTTCTATAAAAACAATCAGTGCGATATTCCATATCAGATAGGGGAGAAAACATCCTCATAAGGTTCAGTGTTCCAAACACTCCGGGGCAGCAGACGGGGGCTCAACAGTCACTCACACTTTTAAGGGTTTATTCAGGCTCACACACATTCAGATCATTCAGGCCAATAAACTTCACAGGGTCTGCAACAAAATAGATGAACTCATAGTTGCATAGACAGGGGTGGAGAAAAAAAGGCAAATAAGTTGGTATATTGTTGCCGTTCTGGGTGGTAACGCCGACGCGCGTTTCGGTGTATAGCACCTTCGTCAGGGCACACTGGTGAAGCCAGGGAGGGGAACACACAAGCTTAGGGTTCTCCAACGATGTAAGCCACGTCTAATCAATAAGGTAGGGTGACAGGGGTTCGCCGCTTTCTCTTCTTTTTGGATGACTGTCAAAAATTACAGGTCACGGATGGAGGCCATGATAGAATAGTCGCGTCTGGATTTCGGCCGGTAGCAGGAGGAGGCGTTTGAATGGATATCCCTTTTACCTCAATGGGCCAGTTTGGGTGATGGACGAAACCCTTGGTTGGGTAGAGATTAGGGCGCTTCTAGACCGTGGGTACTTTGATCCATTTCCTTCCCGTTCAGTGGCGGCGTGGAACCGGGGGCAGAAAAGTCCCTTAGCCAGAAGTTACTAGGTAGAAAAGATTGTATCCTGGGCCGAGGGCAGTATAACACCTCGGTCTTCCCTGTGTTAAATTGCAGCGAATTGGCTTTCAGCCATTCCGCAGTGGCTCGCATGCAGTTGTGGAATTCCTCCAGGGAGGTAGAATCATTTCCCTCCAAGGACAGAATCAGCTGCGTGTCATCAGCGTAGTTGACAAGTTCGATCTTAAAATGTTTGATGACCGCTATTAAGGGCTTCAAATAGATGTTAAAAAGTATTGGGCTAACTGCCGAGCCTTGAGGGACGCCATGCAAAATGGTAGAAAAGGCGGATTGGAAGGGAGGAAGGGACACAGCTTGTTCCCTACCCTGGAGGAAGGACTCACACCATCCAAGGGCACTGCCTGCAACTCCTACCTCTCTCAGCCTGTCCAGCAGAATGTCATGGTTCACCGTATCGAAGGCGGAAGACCGGTCAAGCAGGATCAGAACCCTTGCCTGCCCTTGTCTGCCCGCCAACGTAGCTCATCCAATACAGTCACAAGGGCCGTCTCGGTGCCATGAGCTGGACGGAAGCTGAAATGAACGTCTTCCAGGAGCTTGTGCTGTTCAAGATGTTTGGAGAGAGTGCCTACCACCACCCTCTCTACAATTTTTGCTGGATAGGGTAGGAGCGAGATAGGCCTAAAGTTCTTGAGGCAATCCGGGTCAAGGGAGGGCTTTTTCAGTAATGGGGTCACCACCGCTTGTTTCCACTGAGGTGGAACTGTTCCCGTAGCAAGTGACTGGTTACACACCAGCCGAAGCATAGGGAAGAGCTCACACTCGTACTCCTGCCAGATTTTTAATGGAAGCGGATCAAGCGGAGACCCAGATGTTATACCAAAGGCCACTTCCTTGAACTCCTCTGCAGACAGCTCTGCAAATTCTGCAAGGGGCTCAACTCCTCCCAATTCATAAAGAGCACCGGGAGTCGGCAAGCTACCGCAGTCAGCTTTTACCAAAGATTGTTGCGGCTTCACCCCCAGGTCATCAATGATCAATTTGATTTTATCCTGAAAGAACCTAGCTAGGTTCTTGCAGAGTTTCTGAGAGGGGGGATTCATTCTTGGCACACTCTGGACTCGTAAGATTATTCAGGATATTGAAAATGCTGCGAGAGCTATTCGGGGTGCCAAGGATCACCTTCGAGAAATATTCTACCTTGGCTATGTGAATCTCCTTCTTATAATCGCCCCGCTTAGCTCTCCAAGCCAGCCAGTCACTATCCAGGTATGATGGTGGTGGGACCCCACCGACAGACCGTCGGGGGCGGTCTCACTGACAGACAGCCCTAAGGGTCGACCACCGTATTATGATGCAGGTGGTGAGACCCCTGACTGTCAGGGAACGGACCACTGCCTACGACAGGATTTAAGTTCCTATTGGGCGGCTGTCGGGGCGGAATTACTACATTAGAGGTGGTGCCTGGGCAGGCACCACTGTAGGGATTACGATGTCCCTTTCCGAAAGCCTTTTCATTGCGCTCCCACAGCCATGGAAAGGCTGTTAGAAAGGGAATTTTGGGTCTCAAGCAGGGCGACTGGAATGTGGCCCAGGGGGCACATGTAGTGCCCCCATGCACATTCAGGCACGGTGTGCCAGGCACCACACATTGCCTTGCACATGGCGCAAGTATGTGCACAAAGTGCTCAATGACACTGCAGGTTGTGCTGCAGCCCTTTTCCAGGGCCGCAGCACAACCCGCATTGTTATTGAGTGCATCTCCAACCGCCGTGCTGCCGGTCCCATTGAAATTCGGTGGGCGGGACCTATGACTCCTTGTTGAGCGGTCCCATTCCCACTGGACCGCCATCGTAGTAGGCCCCATAGACTTCGAACATCTACTGACACAAATGTTTCTGTAAGTTAAACCTACAATTATGCACTTGTTCCTTAAAATGCTACTCCAGATAGGGGTTAGATTAGCAAATTAATTCTGCCGTAAAATAAATGGGATTTGAGTTTGGCTTGATTTGATCATTTAAAACCAGAATCTTTGTAAAATTATATATTTTTGTATTCAACTTGTTTTGGGATTGGATGTTTTTGATTACATGTGTTTCTGCTTACAAGCAACCGTATATTGTATCAGATATGTTCATTTTCCTTGTAGTCAATCTAACTTCAGATAACTGGCCACAGATCTTACGATAGGAGTGATGTGGGGACATCTTTATCTGATTACATACCCCCTGGAAACCAAAATAAATTATGGGCCTGATTTATAGTTTGGCAGACAGAGTACTCTGCCACAGACATGGTGTAGTACCCTGTCCACCAAAATGACAGCCTGCCCATCCAATTTAGAGCCAGGTGGACAGTTATGTTTCCGATAATGGTGCCACCGTTGGTCCACTATCGGAAACCCTACACTGATGGTCCAACGCAGCTACACCATCACGCGATGTAGAGTGGAGGTATTGATGTACTTTTTTTCTCTTCTGTATCACCAGGGAATCCCTGTGTCAGAGTCATTTTTATTTTTTTCGAAAACAAATTCCGTTTTGGGAATAAAAGAAGTTTCATGAGAGAAGACCTGAAACATGGAAGCCGCCTATATAATCTTTCAGTGCCTTCAGAGGAGCCACTGTGACGAAAGCTGTTCTGAAAGTGCAGAGAATTTTATAGGGCCAACGGAGATCCAAGAATATGGTGGGAGGTAGTCCTGAATACAGCATATCACTTACCCCAATGATCAATGACCTCCAGACAGTCAATGGTACTATGGTAAAGTTTTAGGTCATTGATGGGTTTCAGGGGAAATGAACTGGACACATATAAGCCTAAAAGCACCAAAGACAACTTAACAAATATACAGAAATCACAAACAACAAACCATAAATGGTCAAATGGTATATGATCCTAATCTCTTTATCTCTGGTCTGTTTTTACTGTGTTGTTTTTTTTCTTTTTACTGGTTCGTAAATAAAAGCGCCGGGACACTCTATGGAGTAGCCGTGCGCTATATAAAAAACCAAATAACATAACATAACATAACATAACCTTAATATTACACACTGCTATGCATGATTTACTGGAACAACTCTACAATCCTTTGTAACAGCTTTGTAACAGCAAGATTCCTTACAATATGGTTGTGATGAGGAGGTGGGCTTAGACGCTTTAGCCTTTTGCCTTTACTCAACACCTCCGTATTGCCAGAAGCGCTTGTTTGTGTCTTACGGGCTCCGTGGCATATCTATCCCTTTAAGGAAGACCCAGAGGGAATGAAGAAGGATGGCTGTGACCTATGGCTGGGTGACGTGAGCAGCGTTGCGGGCCAATCAGGAGAGAAACAATTCTTGAATTGCCAGGAAGAGGAGAAGACCAGGTGTTGACTGGTGGCACCAGAGTCAGAGCACGGAGGGATGCAAACGGAATGAACACTTAAAGATCTGAGGGATCCTATATCGCACCATTCCTCCAAAGCGACAGTGGAGCCTTCAGCAGAGGTGAAGCGAAGCCTGGAGGCCACCAGTCACCCATAGCATTCCACCACACTCCTGGAGCAGTGTGGCTAGGCCAGGTGCGAGCCTGAATACTTGGGTGGGCTGGGAGTCAGGAGGGGAATACATGGGAAGACGTGGGTTCTCCGGGTTGAGGGCGTGTAATGAGAAAGGCAAATTCGTCAACCAGATGTAAATACTTGAGCCAAAAAAACAAACAAATTAAAAGTGCAGAGCAGTGCTCAATAGATGTTTACATTTTTTAATCAGTCTTTTTCCTTCTTTTATCCTTCCTTATTCTTGAATCTATAACAGAGCTAACGATAGACAAGGACAGGAATTGAGCACCTGGTGATGGATTAGGTTAAGGTGTTAATTTCACTTACATACCCTGCCCAATAACAGAAGAGAAGAAAGCCTGAACACTTACATGTGGCTTATTTTTTTGGGAGCAACATCCTTTCTCCGTCGTAGCCGAGCTTCCTATACTCTAACTAAGAAGAGGCACAGAGATAAAAGAAGTGCATAGGTCATTTGGTGTTAAACATGTACAGGAATGAAATAGTACATTCTAACCATTACAGTCTTAATACTTGTGTATCTTGCAAGGGTATTTGCAATTGATTTACCAATCTCAACTCTACAAAAACTGACAAGTTGTGGTGAATGCAGCCATTTTAACCATCTGATACAAGATGGAGAACATTGTACATCAGTTATGGCATCGACAAGCTAAATTGGAATGGACCATAGAGAAACATATGAAACAAGCAGCAATGAATCGTACAGTATTTGCAAATGCCATTTGTGCACATGGAGAAAACATGCCTAAAATGACTGAGGGCGAGGAACAAAGAACCACTGGGTAGTCTAAGAAAGACCACCAGTTAACCCAGGAGCTATGATACCTCTGCATAAATGTGTGTCCAAGGAGGATCCGGTAGCCTTTTAATCAATTTGGAGAGGGCGGATAGAGCCAGTAGCTGGCTGCAGGACAGATTACCCTTTTACCTTGCCCTCCTGTTGACTGGTGAGGCAAAGGCTGAATATCACATCACTAATAGGGATGGTACCTCTACCCATACTGAGGTAAAGAAATATGTCATGGACCGTTTGGGGTAAGTGATCAATCAATCATGACACTTATAAAGCGCACTACACCCCTTGAGGGTCTCTGGGAGCTGGAGGGGGGTACTGCAGGTGATCAAAGAGGCAGGTCTTGAGGAGTCTCCTGAAGGCCAATAGGTCCTGGGTCTGTCGTAGGTTGGTGGGGAGGGTATTCCAGTTCTTGGCGGCGTGGTGGGAGAAGGATCTGCCGCCAGTGGTCGTTCCTCGGATGCAGGGGACTGTGGCGAGGGCAAGGCTGGAGGAGCTGAGCTGGCGGGTGCGGGTGTAGAAGTTGAGTCGAGTGTTGAGGTATGCTGGGCCGGTCTTGTGGAGAGCTTTGTGTGCGTGGATGAGGAGCTTGAAGGTTATCATCTTGTTGATGGGGAGCCAGTGCAGGTCTCTCAGGTGAAGTGTGATATGCCTGCGGCGGGGGATGTCGAGGATCAGACGTGATGACGCATTCTGGATGCGTTGCAATCACCACAGGAGCTTGGCCGGCGTTTCTGCGTAGAGAGCGTTCCCGTTCCCGTAGTCCAGCCTGCTGGTGATGAGGGCCTGGGTGACTGTTCTTCTTGTCTCGGTGGGGATCCATTTGAACATCCTGCATAGCATACGGATTGGTGTTGAAGCAGGATGAGGAAACAGCGTTGAGCTGCTTAGTCATGGAGAGGGTGGATTTGAGGATGACCCCTAGGTTGCGTGCGTGGTCGGTGGGTGTCGGGGCTGTTCCTAGGGTTGCAGGCCACCAGGAGTCATCCTAGGCTGAGGGGGTGGAACTGAGGATGAGGACCTCCGTCTTGTCCAAGTTCAGCTTCAGTCGGCTGTTCCTCATCCATTCGGCGACGGCCTTCATTCCTTCGTGGAGGTTGGCCCTGACGATGTGAGGGTCTTTGGTGAGGGATATGATCAGCTGGGTGTCGTCGGCGTAGGAGATGATGTTGAGGTTGTGCTATCGGGCGTCATGGGTGAGGGGTGTCATGTAGATGTTGAACAGCATCGGGCTGAGGGAAGAGCCCTGGGGTACGCTGCAGATGATTTCGGTGGCCTTGGAGCGGAAGGGGGGGAGTCGGACGCTCTGAGTTCTGCCGGAGAGAAAGGATGTGGTTCAGTCCGGGGCCTTCTCTTGGATCTCAGCGTCGTGTAGGCGTGTACGTAGTGTGTGGTGGCAGACTGCGTCGAAGGCGGCTGACAGGTCCAGGAGGATGAAGGCCGCTGTTTCTCCATTGTCAAGCAGGGTACTGATGTTGTAGTGTGAGTGCCAGCTAGCTCAGAGATCAATAGAAACTTTCTCGAATACACAAGAAGGGATTAGTTTCTGATAACCGCATAAACATGACAACCTTGTTTCCCAAGAATAAGAAATGCATCTGTAGAGTCGCGGAAACAGTAGATAGTTATTTCACTCAGTCAATCATGCATGCTTCGTTTCACCAGAGGCGCAGAGAAAATAGAGAGACGGCCGTTTTCAATCAAAGGGTATTTATTGAACTGCTACAATTGTAATAATGGTAGTAAAGTACAATGCGTACAGTACGAAGAGTATTATAAAATAATACTTTAAAAGCATGATATGGTTTCTAAGCCATAAAATACATAAAATACATACATTAATAAATAAAGACTAAAAGAACTCAACTGGTGCTTCTAAAATACGCCTACTCCGGTGTACCTAACCTAGGTCTAGTATGAGGAAGTAAGTGAGGTGTAGCTTAGTTTCAGTATTATTTGCCAAGAATCTATCCAAGAATTCTCTAAGGGTCTAATCAGCTCCGTATTTTGGTTTAGAATGAAGGAGGTCTAGTATCTCTCTCTCAGGACTCAATTTCCCAACAACCCACAAGGGTAGGTTGGAAACACTAGAGCTGGATTTCTCGGCAGGCAGGAGAAAAGACATCATCTCTCTCAGTGCGTCTGCTGGAGGGTCGGCTTCCTTCGGCACTTGCTGTGGCAAGATGCGTCGGGCAAGTAGATAGTCGAACTGCTCCAAACCACCGTGTGCTTGCTTGGGCAAGTGTGGGCATATTTATAGCTTGAAGGTGCCTGGTTTGACGTAAGGTTGGATATAATAACGTCATCAAAGACTTGCCCCCACATGCATCAAAGTATTTTGGAATCGCAAACGGTGCGATTCCTTAAAATCGGCCGTTTGCGATTCCAAAATAGCTTTTTGGAATGCATCATTCAATTTTAGAATTTGCATCATTTTTGCGATTTCTAAAATTGCATTTGCTTTTAAGAAATCGCAAATATGCGATTTCTTAAAAGCAATGCATGAATATTTTTCAAATTGCGAATTCGCAATTAGGGGGTTAAATTTACCGAGTGGTTGAACCACTCGGTAAATTTGGAAAAAGGTGTAAAAATGCTTAAAAATGCTTTTTTTAAGCAGTCATGTTACGAACACACATGTCCTTAGGACATGTGTGTGTGTAACATGATGCAAAAAATAAATTTCAGGGGTGCAGGGGGGTCCTTTGGACCCCCCTGCACCCATGAAATGCATTAACAAATTGCGATTTTCAAAATGAAAATCGCAATTTGTTAAAGCCTTCCCATTGATCCCTATGGGCCTTTTGGCCCATAGGAAACAATGGGAAGTGCGAATTCGCACTTTGGAATTCGCATAATATTTGAGAATCGGTAAAAATTGCGATTTTTACCGATTCTCAAATATTTTGCAAAAATGTACATGCATCCCATTTTGCATTTCCTAATTTGCGATTCCCTAAAAATTGCAAATTAGGAAGTGCAAAATGAAACAATGATGCATGTGGGGGTTAGTACTTTGAAAACTCCATGAGTTCTTGGATAAATCAATATTCAAGCAAGGGGAAGTCCCTGACTGCTGAAGGTGGGTTTTTCCAAGAAATCGTTGTAGATTTTCAGAAATAGTGGAAGTAGCCGTGCCGTATTTGGACTGCATAGGCTAAGTCTAAATATAAGAAAATAGGGGGGGATGATAATCCTGGATGGTAATGGCGCTACAACAAATATCGGCAGTTATGGGATTATCCCTTAAGGTCAATCAGTGTCGTTGGGTGCCTAGGTATGGGTTATCATCCAAACCCACCGATGATCCGTAGATCTAATACTAGTTATGAAATTCCTATCATATTCAAGCAAGGGGAAGTCCCTGACTGCTGAAGGTGGGTTTTTCCAAGAATTCGTTGTAGATTTTCAGAAATAGTGGAAGTAGCCGTGCCGTATTTGGACTGCATAGGCTAAGTCTAAATATAAGAAAATAGGGGGGGGATGATAATCCTGGATGGTAATGGTGCTACAACAAATATCAGCAGTTATGGGATTATCCCTTAAGGTCAATCAGAGTCGTTGGGTGCCTAGGTATGGGTTATCATCCAAACCCACCGATGATCCGTAGATCTAATACTAGTTATGAAATTCCTATCACACCAACTTAGATATTCAAACACAATGTCCCAAATAACATTCACAAATGCAATATCATGTCAAGTGGATATATTCTTCTTTTAATCCAAAAGATTCTCTCCAAGTCCAGCCAACACGTGTTTCGTTGTAAGGGCAGGAACCAACGACTTCATCAGGGCTGGGAAAAAACAATATAACAGATATTGTAGTCCCGCCGTACATCGGGTATTGTACGTACTCAATTCTTTGTTCATAAATATCCAGTAAGTGTGTGTCAGAGATTTACAATTTAGCACTTGCTAATGGAACAATTACGCAGAATAAATATTAGCCATATTCAAGTGTACAGATCAGATTGGTGCCAGATTGGTGCCAGATCGACGAGACATATTGGATGTACAATATCTTAAGATACATATATTACTGTTTAAAATCAACATTACAAACGCATCTGCACAGTCATAGTTATGTGCAGATGCGTTTGTAATGTTGATTTTAAACAGTAATATATGTATCTTAAGATATTGTACATCCAATATGTCTCGTCGATCTGGCACCAATCTGATCTGTACACTTGAATATGGCTAATATTTATTCTGCGTAATTGTTCCATTAGCAAGTGCTAAATTGTGTATGACTAAAAAGTGGATATATCATTATAACCTTCCGTCACACTTCTCAACTGTATTTACTAATTCACCTCACATCGTGGTTTTATATATGACTTGGGCGATTTTCTCCTAGAATAAAATCTGTTAATTTGCCATTATACACATGGTATCCATTCGTGTGTTACACATGTGAAACCCCGTACTTGGAGGCTTGCTGTATTCAATTAGATAGTCAGACAAACACTATATACAGAATTAGAGTCCAGTCATAGTGCCTAAATATGGACTGATTAGCTATTGGATTAGCGACATTAAAATAAAATTATTAAACAAACGTTATTAGTCGGGCGTCACCAAACGATTTGCCTAATATGATTTAATATATTGCCCAATTTTGAGGTCGCATCATCGTGCGATGGGAGAGTCATTTACTTTTGACGCACCTAAGATGGCGCTCCGAAATGTATGCACTGGCGGGTGCTCTAGGTCTAGAATCATTAGACCGGAAATCCTTTATGCTTTTATTTCGCTTCCGGGTGCGAAGACGCGGTTCTTCCGAATATGGGGAGACCGCTTACTGACGCCGTGAGGAATTTGTCCACGGGATGCTCCCAAGATTAGGTGAGGACTATTATGATGGCAATGGATACGGATTACTCTCTGTCTTTGTATATGATAACACAAAACGGATGAAAAAAAAATTCGCCGTTTATGTGTTTTTTCACCAGTTGGGGTGACGGGACAATAAGATATTTATCCGACGTGAGGGATTGCTGAGATATATGCAACATTATTCGGACTATTACTCTTTGTACCTGGTCAGAACACGGTCAACAATATCGAACTACTATTACAGAGGTGAGCGGTGGTTCACGCATAACTTGTGGATTTGATGTTATGATATTAATCATACATCTATAGGATATTTGGATATGTTGAGATATGCAGCCCAAATAGCTGACTAATTTGAATACTAGAAAAATATGTAACACATGTCTATATACATATTTGTCTACAGCACGAACAGAAAAGATAAGACCCGTGATTTGTGACAGGATTTTTGCAACCCAGCCGAATTAGGCTGGGTCGGAATTATAACCAGCCAGAAGGTACGTTTCTGGGGGATAGTATTATGACTGTGATATAGTTAGAACATATCGAGTATTTTGGGAACATTTAAATAAGAATACTTTCTGAATGATATTTCTAGGCAGATAGTTCGCCACCACTTGAAAATCAGGTAGGCCTGAGTTTTGCTCAGTTTTAAATACATAATAGTTCTTGGGCACTGTGATAGTGTGTGCCACTAACTCTTGACGATTTATTCTCACGTGGGACTTGGTAGCTTGTTTTTGGTGAGGCATACTACGGATTTGATACTGGGATCTCATACGCTATGAGTGAACATATCACTAACATAATTGAGGAGGGTATTCATGTACCCTCTTGTGGCATCTTTCTCTTCTTTTTAGTGGGGATAGTTATCACCCACCCTCCCTTTCTTCCACCTGTAAAATATACTGCTTTTAAATCAATGTTGCAATGAATTTCTATCACTCTCTCTGACGCACACTTACTGGATATTTATGAACAAAGAATTGAGTACTAACACCCACTTACATGATCGTTTGGATAATGCAGTAGATATGCAGTATGTACAATACCCGATGTACGGCGGGACTACAATATCTGTTATATTGTTTTTTCCCAGCCCTGATCAAGTCGTGGGTTCCTGCCCTTACGACGAAACACGTGTTGGCTGGACTTGGAGAGAATCTTTTGGATTAAAAGAAGAATATATCCACTCAACATGATATTGCATTTGTGAATGTTATTTGGGACATTGTGTTTGAATATCTAAGTTGGTGTGATAGGAATTTCATAACTACTAAGTCTAAATATGGTCATGATTTCTATGCCTATAAAGGATAGGGTGATTTATACCTATATATGGGCATGAATCGGGAAAATTACAGTAGGGTCCTAAATTCATATACAACAATGTCATCCGTGGCGGCGATGAGGACGGTCTCGGTGCTGTGGTTGCTGCGGAACCGGGACTGGGACGGATCCAGGATGTTGTTTTCCTTGAGGAAGCAGGTCAGTTTGTTGATGATTTTCTCTGTAACCTTCGCTGGGAATGGGAGCAGGGAGATGGGTCGGATGTTCCTGAGGTCCTTGGGGTCCACCTTGGGTTTCATGAGTAAGGTGTTGATCTCGGCATGCTTCCAGCTTTCTGGGAAGGTTGTTGTCTCGAAGGAGGTGTTGATTACTTTCCGGAGATGGGGTGCGCTGGCTGTGCTGGCTTTGTTGAAGATGCAGTGAGGGCATGGTTCCAGTGGTGATCCAGAGTGGATGGTGTTCATGGTCTCACTGGTTTCCTCGTCATCGACGCTGGTCCAGAATAGCAGGGGGTTGGTGCAGGTGGTGGTCGTGGGGGCGG